>NW_027212473.1:648000-1276000 GCF_947461875.1 Haliaeetus albicilla | reverse complement strand
CTGGGAATCTCTGCTTGCCCAGAGAAGGAACATCTCACGGTGCGCATCCTCGGCAGAGCCTGTTCCCGAAAAGGCAAACGTCCGGCTCCTTGTCCCACATGGAAGGTGGCAGCCCTGAAAGCTGTTGCTGGTCTTCACCTTCCCCCTGCCGCCTAGTCACAGGCACAACCGCACTGGGAATCTCTGCTTTCCCAAAGACGCAATCCCTCACGGTGCGCATCCTCGGCAGAGCCTGTTCCCGAAAAGGCAAACGTCCGGCTCCTTGTCCCACACGGAAGGTGGCAGCCCTGAAAGCTCTTGCTGGTCTTCACCTTCCCCCTGCAGCCTATTCACAGGCACAACAGGTTTTGGGATCTGTGCTTGCCCAGAGAAGGAACATCTCACGGTGCGCATCCTCGGCAGAGCTTGTTCCCGAAAAGGCAAACGTCCGGCTCCTTGTCCCACACGGAAGGTGGCAGCCCGGAAAGCTCTTGCTGGTCTTCACCTTCCCCCTGCAGCCTATTCACAGGCACAACAGGTTTGGGGATCTGTGCTTGCCCAGAGAAGGAACATCTCACGGTGCGCATCCTCGGCAGAGCCTGTTCCCGAAAAGGCAAACGTCCGGCTCCTTGTCCCACACGGAAGGTGGCAGCCCGGAAAGCTCTTGCTGGTCTTCACCTTCCCCCTGCAGCCTATTCACAGGCACAACAGGTTTTGGGATCTCTGCTTGCCCAAAGACGCAATCCCTCACGGTGCGCATCCTCGGCAGAGCCTGTTCCAGAACAGGCAAACGTCCGGCTCCTTGTCCCACACGGAAGGTGGCAGCCCTGAAAGCTCTTCCTGGTCTTCACCTTCCCCCTGCAGCCTATTCACAGGCACAACCGCACTGGGAATCTCTGCTTTCCCAAAGACACAATCCCTCACGGTGCGCATCCTCGGCAGTGCCTTTTGCCAAAAAGGCAAACGTCCGGCTCCTTGTCCCACACGGAAGGTGGCAGCCCTGAAAGCTCTTGCTGGTCTTCACCTTCCCCCTGCAGCCTATTCACAGGCACAACAGGTTTGGGGATCTGTGCTTGCCCAGAGAAGGAACATCTCACGGTGCGCATCCTCGGCAGAGCCTGTTCCCGAAAAGGCAAACGTCCGGCTCCTTGTCCCACACGGAAGGTGGCAGCCCTGAAAGCTGTTGCTGGTCTTCACCTTCCCCGTGCAGCCTATTCACAGGCACAACAGGTTTTGGGATCTCTGCTTGCCCCAAGACGCAATCTCTCACGGTGCGCATCCTCGGCAGAGCCTGTTCCCGAAAAGGCAAACGTCCGGCTCCTTGTCCCACACGGAAGGTGGCAGCCCTGAAAGCTCTTCCTGGTCTTCACCTTCCCCCTGCAGCCTATTCACAGGCACCACCGCACTGGGAATCTCTGCTTTCCCAGAGACGCAATCTCTCACGGTGCGCATCCTCGGCAGAGCCTGTTCCCGAAAAGGCAAACGTCCGGCTCCTTGTCCCACACGGAAGGTGGCAGCCCTGAAAGCTCTTGCTGGTCTTCACCTTCCCCCTGCAGCCTATTCACAGGCACAACCGCACTGGGAATCTCTGCTTTCCCAGAGACGCAATCTCTCACGGTGCGCATCCTCGGCAGAGCCTGTTCCCGAAAAGGCAAACGTCCGGCTCCTTGTCCCACACGGAAGGTGGCAGCCCTGAAAGCTGTTGCTGGTCTTCACCTTCCCCCTGCAGCCTATTCACAGGCACAACCGCACTGGGAATCTCTGCTTTCCCAGAGACGCAATCCCTCACGGTGCGCATCCTCGGCAGAGCCTGTTCCCGAAAAGGCAAACGTCCGGCTCCTTGTCCCACACGGAAGGTGGCAGCCCTGAAAGCTGTTGCTGGTCTTCACCTTCCCCCTGCAGCCTATTCACAGGCACAACAGGTTTTGGGATCTCTGCTTGCCCAGAGAAGGAATCTCTCATGGTGCGCATCCTCGGCAGAGCCTGTTCCCGAAAAGGCAAACGTCCGGCTCCTTGTCCCACACGGAAGGTGGCAGCCCTGAAAGCTCTTGCTGGTCTTCACCTTCCCCCTGCAGCCTATTCACAGGCACAACCGCTCTGGGAATCTCTGCTTTCCCAGAGACGCAATCTCTCACGGTGCGCATCCTCGGCAGAGCCTGTTCCCGAAAAGGCAAACGTCCGGCTCCTTGTCCCACACGGAAGGTGGCAGCCCTGAAAGCTGTTGCTGGTCTTCACCTTCCCCCTGCAGCCTATTCACAGGCACAACAGGTTTGGGGATCTCTGCTTTCCCAGAGACGCAATCTCTCACGGTGCGCATCCTCGGCAGAGCCTGTTCCCGAAAAGGCAAACGTCCGGCTCCTTGTCCCACACGGAAGGTGGCAGCCCTGAAAGCTGTTGCTGGTCCTCACCTTCCCCCTGCAGCCTATTCACAGGCACAACAGGTTTTGGGATCTCTGCTTGCTCCAAGACGCAATCTCTCACGGTGCGCATCCTCGGCACAGCCTGTTCCCGAAAAGGCAAACGTCCGGCTCCTTGTCCCACACGGAAGGTGGCAGCCCTGAAAGCTGTTGCTGGTCCTCACCTTCCCCCTGCAGCCTATTCACAGGCACAACAGGTTTTGGGATCTCTGCTTTCCCAGAGACGCAATGTCTCACGGTGCGCATCCTCGGCAGAGCCTGTTCCCGAAAAGGCAAACGTCCGGCTCCTTGTCCCACACGGAAGGTGGCAGCCCTGAAAGCTCTTGCTGGTCTTCGCCTTCCCCGTGCAGCCTATTCACAGGCACAACAGGTTTTGGGATCTATGCTTTCCCAGAGAAGGAACATCTCACGGTGCGCATCCTCGGCAGAGCTTGTTCCCGAAAAGGCAAACGTCCGGCTCCTTGTCCCACACGGAAGGTGGCAGCCCTGAAAGCTGTTGCTGCTCTTCACCTTCCCCCTGCAGCCTATTCACAGGCACAACAGGTTTTGGGATCTCTGCTTGCCCAGAGAAGGAACATCTCACGGTGCGCATCCTCGGCAGAGCCTGTTCCCCAAAAAAGCAAACGTCCGGCTCCTTGTCCCACACGGAAGGTGGCAGCCCTGAAAGCTCTTGCTGGTCTTCACCTTCCCCCTGCAGCCTATTCACAGGCACAACAGGTTTGGGGATCTGTGCTTGCCCAGAGAAGGAACATCTCACGGTGCGCATCCTCGGCAGAGCCTGTTCCCGAAAAGGCAAACGTCCGGCTCCTTGTCCCACACGGAAGGTGGCAGCCCTGAAAGCTGTTGCTGGTCTTCACCTTCCCCGTGCAGCCTATTCACAGGCACAACAGGTTTTGGGATCTCTGCTTGCCCCAAGACGCAATCTCTCACGGTGCGCATCCTCGGCAGAGCCTGTTCCCGAAAAGGCAAACGTCCGGCTCCTTGTCCCACACGGAAGGTGGCAGCCCTGAAAGCTCTTCCTGGTCTTCACCTTCCCCCTGCAGCCTATTCACAGGCACCACCGCACTGGGAATCTCTGCTTTCCCAGAGACGCAATCTCTCACGGTGCGCATCCTCGGCAGAGCCTGTTCCCGAAAAGGCAAACGTCCGGCTCCTTGTCCCACACGGAAGGTGGCAGCCCTGAAAGCTCTTGCTGGTCTTCACCTTCCCCCTGCAGCCTATTCACAGGCACAACCGCACTGGGAATCTCTGCTTTCCCAGAGACGCAATCTCTCACGGTGCGCATCCTCGGCAGAGCCTGTTCCCGAAAAGGCAAACGTCCGGCTCCTTGTCCCACACGGAAGGTGGCAGCCCTGAAAGCTGTTGCTGGTCTTCACCTTCCCCCTGCAGCCTATTCACAGGCACAACCGCACTGGGAATCTCTGCTTTCCCAGAGACGCAATCCCTCACGGTGCGCATCCTCGGCAGAGCCTGTTCCCGAAAAGGCAAACGTCCGGCTCCTTGTCCCACACGGAAGGTGGCAGCCCTGAAAGCTGTTGCTGGTCTTCACCTTCCCCCTGCAGCCTATTCACAGGCACAACAGGTTTTGGGATCTCTGCTTGCCCAGAGAAGGAATCTCTCATGGTGCGCATCCTCGGCAGAGCCTGTTCCCGAAAAGGCAAACGTCCGGCTCCTTGTCCCACACGGAAGGTGGCAGCCCTGAAAGCTCTTGCTGGTCTTCACCTTCCCCCTGCAGCCTATTCACAGGCACAACCGCTCTGGGAATCTCTGCTTTCCCAGAGACGCAATCTCTCACGGTGCGCATCCTCGGCAGAGCCTGTTCCCGAAAAGGCAAACGTCCGGCTCCTTGTCCCACACGGAAGGTGGCAGCCCTGAAAGCTGTTGCTGGTCTTCACCTTCCCCCTGCAGCCTATTCACAGGCACAACAGGTTTGGGGATCTCTGCTTTCCCAGAGACGCAATCTCTCACGGTGCGCATCCTCGGCAGAGCCTGTTCCCGAAAAGGCAAACGTCCGGCTCCTTGTCCCACACGGAAGGTGGCAGCCCTGAAAGCTGTTGCTGGTCTTCACCTTCCCCCTGCAGCCTATTCACAGGCACAACAGGTTTTGGGATCTCTGCTTGCTCCAAGACGCAATCTCTCACGGTGCGCATCCTCGGCACAGCCTGTTCCCGAAAAGGCAAACGTCCGGCTCCTTGTCCCACACGGAAGGTGGCAGCCCTGAAAGCTGTTGCTGGTCCTCACCTTCCCCCTGCAGCCTATTCACAGGCACAACAGGTTTTGGGATCTCTGCTTTCCCAGAGACGCAATGTCTCACGGTGCGCATCCTCGGCAGAGCCTGTTCCCGAAAAGGCAAACGTCCGGCTCCTTGTCCCACACGGAAGGTGGCAGCCCTGAAAGCTCTTGCTGGTCTTCGCCTTCCCCGTGCAGCCTATTCACAGGCACAACAGGTTTTGGGATCTATGCTTTCCCAGAGAAGGAACATCTCACGGTGCGCATCCTCGGCAGAGCTTGTTCCCGAAAAGGCAAACGTCCGGCTCCTTGTCCCACACGGAAGGTGGCAGCCCTGAAAGCTGTTGCTGCTCTTCACCTTCCCCCTGCAGCCTATTCACAGGCACAACAGGTTTTGGGATCTCTGCTTGCCCAGAGAAGGAACATCTCACGGTGCGCATCCTCGGCAGAGCCTGTTCCCCAAAAAAGCAAACGTCCGGCTCCTTGTCCCACACGGAAGGTGGCAGCCCTGAAAGCTCTTGCTGGTCTTCACCTTCCCCCTGCAGCCTATTCACAGGCACAACAGGTTTGGGGATCTGTGCTTGCCCAGAGAAGGAACATCTCACGGTGCGCATCCTCGGCAGAGCCTGTTCCCGAAAAGGCAAACGTCCGGCTCCTTGTCCCACACGGAAGGTGGCAGCCCTGAAAGCTCTTGCTGGTCTTCACCTTCCCCGTGCAGCCTATTCACAGGCACAACAGGTTTTGGGATCTCTGCTTGCCCAGAGACGCAATCTCTCACAGTGCGCATCCTCGGCAGAGCCTGTTCCAGAACAGGCAAACGTCCGGCTCCTTGTCCCACACGGAAGGTGGCAGCCCTGAAAGCTGGTGCTGGTCTTCACCTTCCCCCTGCAGCCTATTCACAGGCACAACCGCACTGGGAATCTCTGCTTTCCCAGAGACGCAATCTCTCACGGTGCGCATCCTCGGCAGAGCCTGTTCCCGAAAAGGCAAACGTCCGGCTCCTTGTCCCACACGGAAGGTGGCAGCCCTGAAAGCTGTTGCTGGTCTTCACCTTCCCCGTGCAGCCTATTCACAGGCACAACCGCACTGGGAATCTCTGCTTTCCCAAAGACACAATCCCTCATGGTGCGCATCCTCGGCAGAGCCTGTTCCCGAAAAGGCAAACGTCCGGCTCCTTGTCCCACACAGAAGGTGGCAGCCCGGAAAGCTGTTGCTGGTCTTCACCTTCCCCCGTGCAGCCTATTCACAGGCACAACAGGTTTGGGTATCTGTGCTTGCCCAGAGAAGGAACATCTCACGTTGTGCATCCTCGGCAGAGCCTGTTCCCGAAAAGGCAAACGTCCGGCTCCTTGTCCCACACAGAAGGTGGCAGCCCGGAAAGCTCTTGCTGGTCTTCACCTTCCCCGTGCAGCCTATTCACAGGCACAACAGGTTTGGGGATCTGTGCTTCCCCAAGACGCAATCTCTCACGGTGCGCATCCTCAGCAGAGCCTGTTCCAGAACAGGCAAACGTCCGGCTCCTTGTCCCACACGGAAGGTGGCAGCCCTGAAAGCTCTTGCTGGTCTTCACCTTCCCCCTGCAGCTTATTCACAGGCACAAACGCACTGGGAATCTCTGCTTTCCCAGAGACGCAATCTCTCACGGTGCGCATCCTCGGCAGAGCCTGTTCCCGAAAAGGCAAACGTCCGGCTCCTTGTCCCACACGGAAGGTGGCAGCCCTGAAAGCTCTTCCTGGTCTTCACCTTCCCCCTGCAGCCTATTCACAGGCACAACCGCACTGGGAATCTCTGCTTTCCCAAAGACGCAATCTCTCACGGTGCGCATCCTCGGCAGAGCCTGTTCCCGAAAAGGCAAACGTCCGGCTCCTTGTCCCACATGGAAGGTGGCAGCCCTGAAAGCTGTTGCTGGTCTTCACCTTCCCCCTGCAGCCTATTCACAGGCACAACCGCACTGGGAATCTCTGCTTTCCCAAAGACGCAATCCCTCACAGTGCGCATCCTCGGCAGAGCCTGTTCCCGAAAAGGCAAACGTCCGGCTCCTTGTCCCACACGGAAGGTGGCAGCCCTGAAAGCTCTTGCTGGTCTTCACCTTCCCCGGGCAGCCTAGTCACAGGCACAACAGCTTTTGGGATCTGTGCTTGCCCAGAGAAGGAACAGCTCATGGTGCGCATCCTCGGCAGAGCCTGTTCCCGAAAAGGCAAACGTCCGGCTCCTTGTCCCACACGGAAGGTGGCAGCCCTGAAAACTGTTGCTGGTCTTCACCTTCCCCCTGCAGCCTATTCACAGGCACAACAGGTTTTGGGATCTGTGCTTGCCCAGAGACGCAATCTCTCACGGTGCGCATCCTCGGCAGAGCCTGTTCCCGAAAAGGCAAACGTCCGGCTCCTTGTCCCACACGGAAGGTGGCAGCCCTGAAAGCTCTTGCTGGTCTTCACCTTCCCCCTGCAGCCTATTCACAGGCACAACAGGTTTGGGGATCTCTGCTTGCCCAGAGACGCAATCTCTCACGGTGCGCATCCTCGGCAGAGCCTGTTCCCGAAAAGGCAAACGTCCGGCTCCTTGTCCCACACGGAAGGTGGCAGCCCTGAAAGCTCTTGCTGGTCCTCACCTTCCCCCTGCAGCCTATTCACAGGCACAACAGGTTTTGGGATCTCTGCTTGCTCCAAGACGCAATCTCTCACGGTGCGCATCCTCGGCACAGCCTGTTCCCGAAAAGGCAAACGTCCAGCTCCTTGTCCCACACGGAAGGTGGCAGCCCTGAAAGCTGTTGCTGGTCCTCACCTTCCCCCTGCAGCCTATTCACAGGCACAACAGGTTTTGGGATCTCTGCTTTCCCAGAGACGCAATGTCTCACGGTGCGCATCCTCGGCAGAGCCTGTTCCCGAAAAGGCAAACGTCCGGCTCCTTGTCCCACACGGAAGGTGGCAGCCCTGAAAGCTCTTGCTGGTCTTCGCCTTCCCCGTGCAGCCTATTCACAGGCACAACAGGTTTTGGGATCTATGCTTTCCCAGAGAAGGAACATCTCACGGTGCGCATCCTCGGCAGAGCTTGTTCCCGAAAAGGCAAACGTCCGGCTCCTTGTCCCACACGGAAGGTGGCAGCCCTGAAAGCTGTTGCTGCTCTTCACCTTCCCCCTGCAGCCTATTCACAGGCACAACAGGTTTTGGGATCTGTGCTTGCCCAGAGAAGGAACATCTCACGGTGCGCATCCTCGGCAGAGCCTGTTCCCCAAAAAAGCAAACGTCCGGCTCCTTGTCCCACACGGAAGGTGGCAGCCCTGAAAGCTCTTGCTGGTCTTCACCTTCCCCCTGCAGCCTATTCACAGGCACAACAGGTTTGGGGATCTGTGCTTGCCCAGAGAAGGAACATCTCACGGTGCGCATCCTCGGCAGAGCCTGTTCCCGAAAAGGCAAACGTCCGGCTCCTTGTCCCACATGGAAGGTGGCAGCCCTGAAAGCTCTTGCTGGTCTTCACCTTCCCCCTGCAGCCTATTCACAGGCACAACAGGTTTTGGGATCTCTGCTTGCCCAGAGACGCAATCTCTCACAGTGCGCATCCTCGGCAGAGCCTGTTCCAGAACAGGCAAACGTCCGGCTCCTTGTCCCACACGGAAGGTGGCAGCCCTGAAAGCTGGTGCTGGTCTTCACCTTCCCCCTGCAGCCTATTCGCAGGCACAACAGGTTTTGGGATCTATGCTTTCCCAGAGACGCAATCTCTCACGGTGCGCATCCTCGGCAGAGCCTGTTCCCGAAAAGGCAAACGTCCGGCTCCTTGTCCCACACGGAAGGTGGCAGCCCTGAAAGCTCTTGCTGGTCTTCACCTTCCCCGTGCAGCCTATTCACAGGCACAACCGCACTGGGAATCTCTGCTTTCCCAAAGACACAATCCCTCACGGTGCGCATCCTCGGCAGAGCCTGTTCCCGAAAAGGCAAACGTCCGGCTCCTTGTCCCACACAGAAGGTGGCAGCCCGGAAAGCTGTTGCTGGTCTTCACCTTCCCCCGTGCAGCCTATTCACAGGCACAACAGGTTTGGGTATCTGTGCTTGCCCAGAGAAGGAACATCTCACGTTGTGCATCCTCGGCAGAGCCTGTTCCCGAAAAGGCAAACGTCCGGCTCCTTGTCCCACACGGAAGGTGGCAGCCCGGAAAGCTCTTGCTGGTCTTCACCTTCCCCGTGCAGCCTATTCACAGGCACAACAGGTTTGGGGATCTGTGCTTCCCCAAGACGCAATCTCTCACGGTGCGCATCCTCAGCAGAGCCTGTTCCAGAACAGGCAAACGTCCGGCTCCTTGTCCCACACGGAAGGTGGCAGCCCTGAAAGCTCTTGCTGGTCTTCACCTTCCCCCTGCAGCTTATTCACAGGCACAACCGCACTGGGAATCTCTGCTTTCCCAGAGACGCAATCTCTCACGGTGCGCATCCTCGGCAGAGCCTGTTCCCGAAAAGGCAAACGTCCGGCTCCTTGTCCCACACGGAAGGTGGCAGCCCTGAAAGCTGTTGCTGGTCTTCACCTTCCCCCTGCAGCCTATTCACAGGCACAACCGCACTGGGAATCTCTGCTTTCCCAAAGACGCAATCTCTCACGGTGCGCATCCTCGGCAGAGCCTGTTCCCGAAAAGGCAAACGTCCGGCTCCTTGTCCCACATGGAAGGTGGCAGCCCTGAAAGCTGTTGCTGGTCTTCACCTTCCCCCTGCAGCCTATTCACAGGCACAACCGCACTGGGAATCTCTGCTTTCCCAAAGACGCAATCCCTCACAGTGCGCATCCTCGGCAGAGCCTGTTCCCGAAAAGGCAAACGTCCGGCTCCTTGTCCCACACGGAAGGTGGCAGCCCTGAAAGCTCTTGCTGGTCTTCACCTTCCCCCTGCAGCCTATTCACAGGCACAACAGGTTTGGGGATCTCTGCTTGCCCAGAGAAGGAACATCTCACGGTGCGCATCCTCGGCAGAGCTGTTCCCGAAAAGGCAAACGTCCGGCTCCTTGTCCCACACGGAAGGTGGCAGCCCTGAAAACTGTTGCTGGTCTTCACCTTCCCCCTGCAGCCTATTCACAGGCACAACAGGTTTTGGGATCTGTGCTTGCCCAGAGACGCAATCTCTCACGGTGCGCATCCTCGGCAGAGCCTGTTCCCGAAAAGGCAAACGTCCGGCTCCTTGTCCCACACGGAAGGTGGCAGCCCTGAAAGCTCTTGCTGGTCTTCACCTTCCCCCTGCAGCCTATTCACAGGCACAACAGGTTTTGGGATCTCTGCTTTCCCAGAGAAGGAATCTCTCACGGTGTGCATCCTCGGCAGAGCCTGTTCCCGAAAAGGCAAACATCCGGCTCCTTGTCCCACACGGAAGGTGGCAGCCCTGAAACCTCTTGCTGGTCTTCGCCTTCCCCGTGCAGCCTATTCACAGGCACAACAGGTTTTGGGATCTGTGCTTGCCCAGAGACGCAATCTCTCATGGTGCGCATCCTCGGCAGAGCTTGTTCCCGAAAAGGCAAACGTCCGGCTCCTTGTCCCACACGGAAGGTGGCAGCCCTGAAAGCTGTTGCTGGTCTTCACCTTCCCCCTGCAGCCTATTCACAGGCACAACAGGTTTTGGGATCTCTGCTTTCCCAGAGACGCAATCTCTCACGGTGCGCATCCTTGGCAGAGCTTGTTCCCGAAAAGGCAAACGTCCGGCTCCTTGTCCCACACGGAAGGTGGCAGCCCTGAAAGCTCTTGCTGGTCTTCACCTTCCCCCTGCAGCCTATTCACAGGCACAACAGGTTTGGGGATCTGTGCTTGCCCAGAGAAGGAACATCTCACGGTGTGCATCCTCGGCAGAGCCTGTTCCCGAAAAGGCAAACGTCCGGCTCCTTGTCCCACACGGAAGGTGGCAGCCCTGAAAGCTGTTGCTGGTCTTCACCTTCCCCCTGCAGCCTATTCACAGGCACAGCCGCACTGGGAATCTCTGCTTTCCCAGAGACGCAATCTCTCATGGTGCGCATCCTCGGCAGAGCCTGTTCCCGAACAGGCAAACGTCCGGCTCCTTGTCCCACACGGAAGGTGGCAGCCCTGAAAGCTCTTGCTGGTCTTCACCTTCCCCCTGCAGCCTATTCACAGGCACAACAGGTTTTGGGATCTGTGCTTCCCCAGAGAAGGAACATCTGACGGTGCGCATCCTCGGCAGAGCCTGTTCCCGAAAAGGCAAACGTCCGGCTCCTTGTCCCACACGGAAGGTGGCAGCCCTGAAAGCTCTTGCTGGTCTTCGCCTTCCCCGTGCAGCCTATTCACAGGCACAACAGGTTTTGGGATCTCTGCTTTCCCAGAGAAGGAACATCTCACGGTGCGCATCCTCGGCAGAGCTTGTTCCCGAAAAGGCAAACGTCCGGCTCCTTGTCCCACACGGAAGGTGGCAGCCCTGAAAGCTGTTGCTGGTCTTCACCTTCCCCCTGCAGCCTATTCACAGGCACAACAGGTTTTGGCATCTGTGCTTGCCCAGAGAAGGAACATCTCACGGTGCGCATCCTCGGCAGAGCTTGTTCCCAAAAAAGCAAACGTCCGGCTCCTTGTCCCACACGGAAGGTGGCAGCCCTGAAAGCTGTTGCTGGTCTTCACCTTCCCCCTGCAGCCTATTCACAGGCACAACAGGTTTGGGGATCTGTGCTTGCCCAGAGAAGGAACATCTCACGGTGCGCATCCTCGGCAGAGCCTGTTCCCGAAAAGGCAAACGTCCGGCTCCTTGTCCCACACGGAAGGTGGCAGCCCTGAAAGCTCTTGCTGGTCTTCACCTTCCCCGTGCAGCCTATTCACAGGCACAACCGCACTGGGAATCTCTGCTTTCCCAAAGACGCAATCCCTCACGGTGCGCATCCTCGGCAGAGCCTGTTCCCGAAAAGGCAAACGTCCGGCTCCTTGTCCCACACGGAAGGTGGCAGCCCGGAAAGCTGTTGCTGGTCTTCACCTTCCCCCTGCAGGCTATTCACAGGCACAACAGGTTTGGGGATCTGTGCTTGCCCAGAGAAGGAACATCTCACGGTGCGCATCCTCGGCAGAGCCTGTTCCCGAAAAGGCAAACGTCCGGCTCCTTGTCCCACACGGAAGGTGGCAGCCCGGAAAGCTGTTGCTGGTCTTCACCTTCCCCCTGCAGCCTATTCACAGGCACCACCGCACTGGGAATCTCTGCTTTCCCAAAGACGCAATCCCTCACGGTGCGCATCCTCGGCAGAGCCTGTTCCAGAACAGGCAAACGTCCGGCTCCTTGTCCCACACGGAAGGTGGCAGCCCTGAAAGCTCTTGCTGGTCTTCACCTTCCCCCTGCAGCCTATTCACAGGCACAACAGGTTTTGGGATCTCTGCTTGCCCAGAGACGCAATCTCTCACGGTGCGCATCCTCGGCAGAGCCTGTTCCAGAACAGGCAAACGTCCGGCTCCTTGTCCCACACGGAAGGTGGCAGCCCTGAAAGCTCTTGCTGGTCTTCACCTTCCCCCTGCAGCCTATTCACAGGCACAACCGCACTGGGAATCTCTGCTTTCCCAGGGACGCAATCTCTCACGGTGCGCATCCTCGGCAGAGCCTGTTCCCGAAAAGGCAAACGTCCGGCTCCTTGTCCCACACGGAAGGTGGCAGCACTGAAAGCTCTTGCTGGTCTTCACCTTCCCCCTGCAGCCTATTCACAGGCACAACAGGTTTTGGGATCTCTGCTTGCCCAGAGACGCAATCTCTCACAGTGCGCATCCTCGGCAGAGCCTGTTCCAGAACAGGCAAACGTCCGGCTCCTTGTCCCACACGGAAGGTGGCAGCCCTGAAAGCTCTTGCTGGTCTTCACCTTCCCCGTGCAGCCTATTCACAGGCACAACAGGTTTGGGGATCTGTGCTTGCCCCAAGACGCAATCTCTCACGGTGCGCATCCTCGGCAGAGCCTGTTCCCGAAAAGGCAAACGTCCGGCTCCTTGTCCCACACGGAAGGTGGCAGCCCGGAAAGCTGTTGCTGGTCTTCACCTTCCCCCGTGCAGCCTATTCACAGGCACAACAGGTTTGGGGATCTGTGCTTGCCCAGAGAAGGAACATCTCACGGTGCGCATCCTCGGCAGAGCCTGTTCCCGAAAAGGCAAACGTCCGGCTCCTTGTCCCACACGGAAGGTGGCAGCCCTGAAAGCTCTTGCTGGTCTTCACCTTCCCCCTGCAGCCTATTCACAGGCACAACCGCACTGGGAATCTCTGCTTTCCCAAAGACGCAATCCCTCACGGTGCGCATCCTCGGCAGAGCCTGTTCCCGAAAAGGCAAACGTCCAGCTCCTTGTCCCACACGGAAGGTGGCAGCCCTGAAAGCTCTTGCTGGTCTTCACCTTCCCCCTGCAGCCTATTCACAGGCACAACAGGTTTTGGGATCTCTGCTTGCCCAGAGGCGCAATCTCTCACGGTGCTCATCCTCGGCAGAGCCTGTTCCAGAACAGGCAAACGTCCGGCTCCTTGTCCCACACGGAAGGTGGCAGCCCTGAAAGCTCTTGCTGGTCTTCACCTTCCCCCTGCAGCCTATTCACAGGCACAACCGCACTGGGAATCTCTGCTTTCCCAGAGACGCAATCTCTCACGGTGCGCATCCTCGGCAGAGCCTGTTCCCGAAAAGGCAAACGTCCGGCTCCTTGTCCCACACGGAAGGTGGCAGCCCGGAAAGCTATTGCTGGTCTTCACCTTCCCCCTGCAGCCTATTCACAGGCACAACAGGTTTTGGGATCTCTGCTTGCCCAGAGAAGGAACATCTCACGGTGCGCATCCTCGGCAGAGCCTGTTCCCGAAAAGGCAAACGTCCGGCTCCTTGTCCCACACGGAAGGTGGCAGCCCTGAAAGCTCTTGCTGGTCTTCACCTTCCCCGTGCAGCCTATTCACAGGCACAACAGGTTTGGGGATGTGTGCTTGCCCCAAGACGCAATCTCTCACGGTGCGCATCCTCGGCAGAGCCTGTTCCCGAAAAGGCAAACGTCCGGCTCCTTGTCCCACACGGAAGGTGGCAGCCCTGAAAGCTGTTGCTGGTCTTCACCTTCCCCCGTGCAGCCTATTCACAGGCACAACAGGTTTGGGGATCTGTGCTTGCCCAGAGAAGGAACATCTCACGGTGCGCATCCTCGGCAGAGCCTGTTCCCGAAAAGGCAAACGTCCAGCTCCTTGTCCCACACGGAAGGTGGCAGCCCTGAAAGCTCTTGCTGGTCTTCACCTTCCCCGTGCAGCCTATTCACAGGCACAACAGGTTTTGGGATCTGTGCTTGCCCCAAGACGCAATCTCTCACGGTGCGCATCCTCGGCAGAGCCTGTTCCCGAAAAGGCAAACGTCCGGCTCCTTGTCCCACACGGAAGGTGGCAGCCCGGAAAGCTGTTGCTGGTCTTCACCTTCCCCCTGCAGCCTATTCACAGGCACAACAGGTTTTGGGATCTGTGCTTGCCCAGAGAAGGAACATCTCACGGTGCGCATCCTCGGCAGAGCCTGTTCCCGAAAAGGCAAACGTCCGGCTCCTTGTCCCACATGGAAGGTGGCAGCCCTGAAAGCTGTTGCTGGTCTTCACCTTCCCCCTGCAGCCTATTCACAGGCACAACCGCACTGGGAATCTCTGCTTTCCCAAAGACGCAATCCCTCACGGTGCGCATCCTCGGCAGAGCCTGTTCCCGAAAAGGCAAACGTCCGGCTCCTTGTCCCACACGGAAGGTGGCAGCCCTGAAAGCTCTTGCTGGTCTTCACCTTCCCCATGCAGCCTATTCACAGGCACAACAGGTTTTGGGATCTCTGCTTGCCCAGAGGCGCAATCTCTCACGGTGCTCATCCTCGGCAGAGCCTGTTCCAGAACAGGCAAACGTCCGGCTCCTTGTCCCACACGGAAGGTGGCAGCCCTGAAAGCTCTTGCTGGTCTTCACCTTCCCCCTGCAGCCTATTCACAGGCACAACCGCACTGGGAATCTCTGCTTTCCCAAAGACGCAATCCCTCACGGTGCGCATCCTCGGCAGAGCCTGTTCCCGAAAAGGCAAACGTCCGGCTCCTTGTCCCACACGGAAGGTGGCAGCCCTGAAAGCTGTTGCTGGTCTTCACCTTCCCCCTGCAGCCAATATTCACAGGCACAACAGGTTTTGGGATCTCTGCTTGCCCAGAGACGCAATCTCTCACGGTGCGCATCCTCGGCAGAGCTTGTTCCCAAAAAAGCAAACGTCCGGCTCCTTGTCCCACACAGAAGGTGGCAGCCCTGAAAGCTCTTGCTGGTCTTCACCTTCCCCCTGCAGCCTATTCACAGGCACAACAGGTTTTGGGATCTGTGCTTTCCCAGAGACGCAATCTCTCACTGTGCGCATCCTCGGCAGAGCCTGTTCCAGAACAGGCAAACGTCCGGCTCCTTGTCCCACACGGAAGGTGGCAGCCCTGAAAGCTCTTGCTGGTCTTCACCTTCCCCCTGCAGCCTATTCACAGGCACAACAGGTTTTGGGATCTGTGCTTGCCCAGAGAAGGAACATCTCACGGTGCGCATCCTCGGCAGAGCCTGTTCCCGAAAAGGCAAACGTCCGGCTCCTTGTCCCACACGGAAGGTGGCAGCCCTGAAAGCTCTTGCTGGTCTTCACCTTCCCCGTGCAGCCTATTCACAGGCACAACAGGTTTTGGGATCTCTGCTTGCCCCAAGACGCAATCTCTCACGGTGCGCATCCTCGGCAGAGCCTGTTCCCGAAAAGGCAAACGTCCGGCTCCTTGTCCCACACGGAAGGTGGCAGCCCGGAAAGCTGTTGCTGGTCTTCACCTTCCCCCGTGCAGCCTATTCACAGGCACAACAGGTTTGGGGATCTGTGCTTGCCCAGAGAAGGAACATCTCACGGTGCGCATCCTCGGCAGAGCCTGTTCCCGAAAAGTCAAACGTCCAGCTCCTTGTCCCACACGGAAGGTGGCAGCCCTGAAAGCTCTTGCTGGTCTTCACCTTCCCCGTGCAGCCTATTCACAGGCACAACAGGTTTTGGGATCTCTGCTTGCCCCAAGACGCAATCTCTCACGGTGCGCATCCTCGGCAGAGCCTGTTCCCGAAAAGGCAAACGTCCGGCTCCTTGTCCCACACGGAAGGTGGCAGCCCTGAAAGCTCTTGCTGGTCTTCACCTTCCCCCTGCAGCCTATTCACAGGCACAACAGGTTTTGGGATCTCTGCTTGCCCAGAGAAGGAACATCTCACGGTGCGCATCCTCGGCAGAGCCTGTTCCCGAAAAGGCAAACGTCCGGCTCCTTGTCCCACACGGAAGGTGGCAGCCCGGAAAGCTCTTGCTGGTCTTCACCTTCCCCCTGCAGCCTATTCACAGGCAAAACCGCACTGGGAATCTCTGCTTTCCCAGAGACGCAATCTCTCACGGTGCGCATCCTCGGCAGAGCCTGTTCCCGAAAAGGCAAACGTCCGGCTCCTTGTCCCACATGGAAGGTGGCAGCCCGGAAAGCTGTTGCTGGTCTTCACCTTCCCCCTGCAGCCTATTCACAGGCACAACCGCACTGGGAATCTCTGCTTTCCCAAAGACGCAATCTCTCACGGTGCGCATCCTCGGCAGAGCCTGTTCCCGAAAAGGCAAACGTCCGGCTCCTTGTCCCACACGGAAGGTGGCAGCCCTGAAAGCTGTTGCTGGTCTTCACCTGCCCCCTGCAGCCTATTCACAGGCACAACCGCACTGGGAATCTCTGCTTTCCCAGAGACGCAATCCCTCACGGTGCGCATCCTCGGCAGAGCTTGTTCCCAAAAAAGCAAACGTCCGGCTCCTTGTCCCACACAGAAGGTGGCAGCCCTGAAAGCTCTTGCTGGTCTTCACCTTCCCCCTGCAGCCTATTCACAGGCACAACAGGTTTTGGGATCTGTGCTTTCCCAGAGACGCAATCTCTCACTGTGCGCATCCTCGGCAGAGCCTGTTCCAGAACAGGCAAACGTCCGGCTCCTTGTCCCACACGGAAGGTGGCAGCCCTGAAAGCTCTTGCTGGTCTTCACCTTCCCCCTGCAGCCTATTCACAGGCACAACCGCACTGGGAATCTCTGCTTTCCCAGAGACGCAATCTCTCACGGTGCGCATCCTCGGCAGAGCCTGTTCCCGAAAAGGCAAACGTCCGGCTCCTTGTCCCACACGGAAGGTGGCAGCCCGGAAAGCTGTTGCTGGTCTTCACCTTCCCCCTGCAGGCTATTCACAGGCACAACAGGTTTGGGGATCTGTGCTTGCCCAGAGAAGGAACATCTCACGGTGCGCATCCTCGGCAGAGCCTGTTCCAGAACAGGCAAACGTCCGGCTCTTTGTCCCACACGGAAGGTGGCAGCCCTGAAAGCTGTTGCTGGTCTTCACCTTCCCCCTGCAGCCTATTCACAGGCGCAACCGCACTGGGAATCTCTGCTTTCCCAAAGACGCAATCCCTCACGGTGCGCATCCTCGGCAGAGCCTGTTCCCGAAAAGGCAAACGTCCGGCTCCTTGTCCCACACGGAAGGTGGCAGCCCGGAAAGCTGTTGCTGGTCTTCACCTTCCCCCTGCAGCCTATTCACAGGCACAACAGGTTTTGGGATCTCTGCTTGCCCAGAGAAGGAACATCTCACGGTGCGCATCCTCGGCAGAGCCTGTTCCCGAAAAGGCAAACGTCCGGCTCCTTGTCCCACACGGAAGGTGGCAGCCCTGAAAGCTCTTGCTGGTCTTCACCTTCCCCCTGCAGCCTATTCACAGGCACAACAGGTTTTGGGATCTCTGCTTGCCCCAAGACGCAATCTCTCACGGTGCGCATCCTCGGCAGAGCCTGTTCCCGAAAAGGCAAACGTCCAGCTCCTTGTCCCACACGGAAGGTGGCAGCCCGGAAAGCTCTTGCTGGTCTTCACCTTCCCCCTGCAGCCTATTCACAGGCACAACAGGTTTGGGGATCTGTGCTTGCCCAGAGAAGGAACATCTCACGGTGCGCATCCTCGGCAGAGCCTGTTCCCAAAAAGGCAAACGTCCGGCTCCTTGTCCCACACGGAAGGTGGCAGCCCTGAAAGCTGTTGCTGGTCCTCACCTTCCCCCTGCAGCCTATTCACAGGCACAACAGGTTTTGGGATCTCTGCTTTCCCAGAGATGCAATCTCTCACGGTGCGCATCCTCGGCAGAGCCTGTTCCCGAAAAGGCAAACGTCCGGCTCCTTGTCCCACACGGAAGGTGGCAGCCCTGAAAGCTGTTGCTGGTCTTCACCTTCCCCCTGCAGCCTATTCACAGGCACAACAGGTTTGGGGATCTCTGCTTTCCCAGAGACGCAATCTCTCACGGTGCGCATCCTCGGCAGAGCTTGTTCCCGAAAAGGCAAACGTCCGGCTCCTTGTCCCACACGGAAGGTGGCAGTCCGGAAAGCTGTTGCTGGTCTTCACCTTCCCCCTGCAGCCTATTCACAGGCACAACAGGTTTTGGGATCTCTGCTTGCCCCGAGAAGGAACATCTCACGGTGCGCATCCTCGGCAGAGCCTGTTCCCGAAAAGGCAAACGTCCGGCTCCTTGTCCCACACGGAAGGTGGCAGCCCTGAAAGCTCTTGCTGGTCTTCACCTTCCCCCTGCAGCCTATTCACAGGCACAACAGGTTTTGGGATCTCTGCTTGCCCAGAGAAGGAACATCTCACGGTGCGCATCCTTGGCAGAGCCTGTTCCCGAACAGGCAAACGTCCGGCTCCTTGTCCCACACGGAAGGTGGCAGCCCTGAAAGCTCTTGCTGGTCTTCACCTTCCCCCTGCAGCCTATTCACAGGCACAACAGGTTTTGGGATCTCTGCTTGCCCCAAGACGCAATCTCTCACGGTGCGCATCCTCGGCAGAGCCTATTCCCGAAAAGGCAAACGTCCAGCTCCTTGTCCCACACGGAAGGTGGCAGCCCTGAAAGCTCTTGCTGGTCTTCACCTTCCCCCTGCAGCCTATTCACAGGCACAACAGGTTTGGGGATCTGTGCTTGCCCAGAGAAGGAACATCTCACGGTGCGCATCCTCGGCAGAGCCTGTTCCCGAAAAGGCAAACGTCCGGCTCCTTGTCCCACACGGAAGGTGGCAGCCCTGAAAGCTGTTGCTGATCCTCACCTTCCCCCTGCAGCCTATTCACAGGCACAACAGGTTTTGGGATCTCTGCTTTCCCAGAGACGCAATCTCTCACGGTGCGCATCCTCGGCAGAGCCTGTTCCCGAAAAGGCAAACGTCCGGCTCCTTGTCCCACACGGAAGGTGGCAGCCCTGAAAGCTGTTGCTGGTCTTCACCTTCCCCCTGCAGCCTATTCACAGGCACAACAGGTTTTGGGATCTCTGCTTGCCCCAAGACGCAATCTCTCACGGTGCGCATCCTCGGCAGAGCCTGTTCCCGAAAAGGCAAACGTCCGGCTCCTTGTCCCACACGGAAGGTGGCAGCCCGGAAAGCTCTTGCTGGTCTTCACCTTCCCCCTGCAGCCTATTCACAGGCACAACAGGTTTTGGGATCTCTGCTTGCCCAGAGAAGGAATCTCTCACGGTGCGCATCCTTGGCAGAGCCTGTTCCCGAAAAGGCAAACGTCCGGCT
This sequence comes from Haliaeetus albicilla, assembly GCF_947461875.1. Lineage (NCBI taxonomy): Eukaryota > Metazoa > Chordata > Aves > Accipitriformes > Accipitridae > Haliaeetus > Haliaeetus albicilla. The sequence continues at coordinate 1,256,876 of NW_027212473.1, read as the reverse complement.
CCTTGTCCCACACAGAAGGTGGCAGCCCTGAAAGCTCTTGCTGGTCTTCACCTTCCCCCTGCAGCCTATTCACAGGCACAACAGGTTCTGGGATCTCTGCTTGCCCAGAGAAGGAACATCTCACGGTGCGCATCCTCGGCAGAGCCTGTTCCCGAAAAGGCAAACGTCCGGCTCCTTGTCCCACACGGAAGGTGGCAGCCCTGAAAGCTCTTGCTGGTCTTCACCTTCCCCCTGCAGCCTATTCACAGGCACAACAGGTTTTGGGATCTGTGCTTGCCCCAAGACGCAATCTCTCACGGTGCGCATCCTCGGCAGAGCCTGTTCCCGAAAAGGCAAACGTCCGGCTCCTTGTCCCACACGGAAGGTGGCAGCCCTGAAAGCTGTTGCTGGTCTTCACCTTCCCCCTGCAGCCTATTCACAGGCACAACAGGTTTGGGGATCTCTGCTTTCCCAGAGACGCAATCTCTCACGGTGCGCATCCTCGGCAGAGCCTGTTCCCGAAAAGGCAAACGTCCGGCTCCTTGTCCCACACGGAAGGTGGCAGCCCGGAAAGCTCTTGCTGGTCTTCGCCTTCCCCATGCAGCCTATTCACAGGCACAACAGGTTTTGGGATCTCTGCTTTCCCAGGGACGCAATCTCTCACGGTGCGCATCCTCGGCAGAGCTTGCTCCCGAAAAGGCAAACGTCCGGCTCCTTGTCCCACACGGAAGGTGGCAGCCTGGAAAGCTGTTGCTCGTCTTCACCTTCCCCCTGCAGCCTATTCACAGGCACAACAGGTTTTGGGATCTGTGCTTGCCCAGAGAAGGAACATCTCACGGTGCGCATTCTCGGCAGAGCTTGTTCCCGAAAATGCAAACGTCCGGCTCCTTGTCCCACACGGAAGGTGGCAGCCCTGAAAGCTCTTGCTGGTCTTCACCTTCCCCGTGCAGCCTATTCACAGGCACAACAGGTTTTGGGATCTCTGCTTGCCCAGAGAAGGAACATCTCACGGTGCGCATCCTCGGCAGAGCCTGTTCCCGAAAAGGCATACGTCCGGCTCCTTGTCCCACACGGAAGGTGGCAGCCCTAAAAGCTGTTGCTGGTCTTCACCTTCCCCCTGCAGCCTATTCACAGGCACAACCGCACTGGGAATCTCTGCTTTCCCAGAGACGCAATCTCTCACGGTGCGCATCCTCGGCAGAGCCTGTTCCCGAAAAGGCAAACGTCCGGCTCCTTGTCCCACACGGAAGGTGGCAGCCCGGAAAGCTGTTGCTGGTCTTCACCTTCCCCCTGCAGCCTATTCACAGGCACAACAGGTTTTGGGATCTCTGCTTGCCCAGAGAAGGAACATCTCACGGTGCGCATCCTCGGCAGAGCCTGTTCCCGAAAAGGCAAACGTCCGGCTCCTTGTCCCACACGGAAGGTGGCAGCCCTGAAAGCTCTTGCTGGTCTTCACCTTCCCCCTGCAGCCTATTCACAGGCACAACAGGTTTTGGGATCTGTGCTTGCCCAGAGAAGGAACGTCTCACGGTGCGCATTCTCGGCAGAGCCTGTTCCCGAAAAGGCAAACGTCCGGCTCCTTGTCCCACACGGAAGGTGGCAGCCCTGAAAGCTGGTGCTGGTCTTCACCTTCCCCCTGCAGCCTATTCACAGGCACAACAGGTTTTGGGATCTGTGCTTGCCCCAAGACGCAATCTCTCACGGTGCGCATCCTCGGCAGAGCCTGTTCCCGAAAAGGCAAACGTCCGGCTCCTTGTCCCACACGGAAGGTGGCAGCCCTGAAAGCTCTTGCTGGTCTTCGCCTTCCCCGTGCAGCCTATTCACAGGCACAACAGGTTTTGGGATCTGTGCTTGCCCAGAGAAGGAATCTCTCACGGTGCGCATCCTCGGCAGAGCCTGTTCCAGAACAGGCAAACGTCCGGCTCCTTGTCCCACACGGAAGGTGGCAGCCCTGAAAGCTCTTGCTGGTCTTCACCTTCCCCCTGCAGCCTATTCACAGGCACAACCGCACTGGGAATCTCTGCTTTCCCAGAGACGCAATCTCTCACGGTGCGCATCCTCGGCAGAGCCTGTTCCCGAAAAGACAAACGTCCGGCTCCTTGTCCCACATGGAAGGTGGCAGCCCTGAAAGCTGTTGCTGGTCTTCACCTTCCCCCTGCAGCCTATTCACAGGCACAACCGCACTGGGAATCTCTGCTTTCCCAAAGACGCAATCCCTCACGGTGCGCATCCTCGGCAGAGCCTGTTCCCGAAAAGGCAAACGTCTGGCTCCTTGTCCCACACGGAAGGTGGCAGCCCTGAAAGCTCTTGCTGGTCTTCACCTTCCCCCTGCAGCCTATTCACAGGCACAACAGGTTTGGGGATATGTGCTTTCCCAGAGAAGGAACATCTCACGGTGCGCATCCTCGGCAGAGCCTGTTCCCGAAAAGGCAAACGTCCGGCTCCTTGTCCCACACGGAAGGTGGCAGCCCTGAAAGCTCTTGCTGGTCTTCACCTTCCCCGTGCAGCCTATTCACAGGCACAACAGGTTTTGGGATCTCTGCTTTCCCAGAGAAGGAACATCTCACGGTGCGCATCCTCGGCAGAGCCTGTTCCCGAAAAGGCAAACGTCCGGCTCCTTGTCCCACACGGAAGGTGGCAGCTCTGAAAGCTGTTGCTGGTCTTCACCTTCCCCCTGCAGCCTATTCACAGGCACAACAGGTGTTGGGATCTCTGCTTGCCCAGAGAAGGAACATCTCACGGTGCGCATCCTCGGCAGAGCCTGTTCCCGAAAAGGCAAACGTCCGGCTCCTTGTCCCACACGGAAGGTGGCAGCCCTGAAAGCTCTTGCTGGTCTTCACCTTCCCCCTGCAGCCTATTCACAGGCACAACAGGTTTTGGGATCTCTGCTTGCCCAGAGACGCAATCTCTCACGGTGCGCATCCTCGGCAGAGCCTGTTCCAGAACAGGCAAACATCCGGCTCCTTGTCCCACACGGAAGGTGGCAGCCCTGAAAGCTCTTGCTGGTCTTCACCTTCCCGCTGCAGCCTATTCACAGGCACAACAGGTTTTGGGATCTGTGCTTGCCCAGAGAAGGAACATCTCACGGTGCGCATCCTCGGCAGAGCCTGTTCCCGAAAAGGCAAACGTCCGGCTCCTTGTCCCACACGGAAGGTGGCAGCCCTGAAAGCTCTTGCTGGTCTTCACCTTCCCCCTGCAGCCTATTCACAGGCACAACCGCACTGGGAATCTCTGCTTTCCCAAAGACGCAATCCCTCACGGTGCGCATCCTCGGCAGAGCCTGTTCCCGAAAAGGCAAACGTCCGGCTCCTTGTCCCACACGGAAGGTGGCAGCCCTGAAAGCTCTTGCTGGTCTTCACCTTCCCCGTGCAGCCTATTCACAGGCACAACAGGTTTTGGGATCTCTGCTTGCCCAGAGAAGGAACATCTCACGGTGCGCATCCTCGGCAGAGCCTGTTCCCGAAAAGGCAAACGTCCGGCTCCTTGTCCCACACGGAAGGTGGCAGCCCTGAAAGCTCTTGCTGGTCTTCACCTTCCCCCTGCAGCCTATTCACAGGCACAACAGGTTTGGGGATCTGTGCTTGCCCAGAGAAGGAACATCTCACGGTGCGCATCCTCGGCAGAGCCTGTTCCCGAAAAGGCAAACGTCCGGCTCCTTGTCCCACACAGAAGGTGGCAGCCCTGAAAGCTGTTGCTGGTCTTCACCTTCCCCCTGCAGCCTATTCACAGGCACAACAGGTTTGGGGATCTGTGCTTGCCCAGAGAAGGAACATCTCACGGTGCGCAGCCTCGGCAGAGCCTGTTCCCGAAAAGGCAAACGTCCGGCTCCTTGTCCCACACGGAAGGTGGCAGCTCTGAAAGCTGTTGCTGGTCTTCACCTTCCCCCTGCAGCCTATTCACAGGCACAACAGGTTCTGGGATCTCTGCTTGCCCAGAGAAGGAACATCTCACGGTGCGCATCCTCGGCAGAGCCTGTTCCCGAAAAGGCAAACGTCCGGCTCCTTGTCCCACACGGAAGGTGGCAGCCCTGAAAGCTCTTGCTGGTCTTCACCTTCCCCCTGCAGCCTATTCACAGGCACAACAGGTTTTGGGATCTGTGCTTGCCCCAAGACGCAATCTCTCACGGTGCGCATCCTCGGCAGAGCCTGTTCCCGAAAAGGCAAACGTCCGGCTCCTTGTCCCACACGGAAGGTGGCAGCCCTGAAAGCTGTTGCTGGTCTTCACCTTCCCCCTGCAGCCTATTCACAGGCACAACAGGTTTGGGGATCTCTGCTTTCCCAGAGACGCAATCTCTCACGGTGCGCATCCTCGGCAGAGCCTGTTCCCGAAAAGGCAAACGTCCGGCTCCTTGTCCCACACGGAAGGTGGCAGCCCTGAAAGCTCTTGCTGGTCTTCGCCTTCCCCATGCAGCCTATTCACAGGCACAACAGGTTTTGGGATCTCTGCTTTCCCAGGGACGCAATCTCTCACGGTGCGCATCCTCGGCAGAGCTTGCTCCCGAAAAGGCAAACGTCCGGCTCCTTGTCCCACACGGAAGGTGGCAGCCTGGAAAGCTGTTGCTCGTCTTCACCTTCCCCCTGCAGCCTATTCACAGGCACAACAGGTTTTGGGATCTGTGCTTGCCCAGAGAAGGAACATCTCACGGTGCGCATTCTCGGCAGAGCTTGTTCCCGAAAATGCAAACGTCCGGCTCCTTGTCCCACACGGAAGGTGGCAGCCCTGAAAGCTCTTGCTGGTCTTCACCTTCCCCGTGCAGCCTATTCACAGGCACAACAGGTTTTGGGATCTCTGCTTGCCCAGAGAAGGAACATCTCACGGTGCGCATCCTCGGCAGAGCCTGTTCCCGAAAAGGCATACGTCCGGCTCCTTGTCCCACACGGAAGGTGGCAGCCCTAAAAGCTGTTGCTGGTCTTCACCTTCCCCCTGCAGCCTATTCACAGGCACAACCGCACTGGGAATCTCTGCTTTCCCAGAGACGCAATCTCTCACGGTGCGCATCCTCGGCAGAGCCTGTTCCCGAAAAGGCAAACGTCCGGCTCCTTGTCCCACACGGAAGGTGGCAGCCCGGAAAGCTGTTGCTGGTCTTCACCTTCCCCCTGCAGCCTATTCACAGGCACAACAGGTTTTGGGATCTCTGCTTGCCCAGAGAAGGAACATCTCACGGTGCGCATCCTCGGCAGAGCCTGTTCCCGAAAAGGCAAACGTCCGGCTCCTTGTCCCACACGGAAGGTGGCAGCCCTGAAAGCTCTTGCTGGTCTTCACCTTCCCCCTGCAGCCTATTCACAGGCACAACAGGTTTTGGGATCTGTGCTTGCCCAGAGAAGGAACGTCTCACGGTGCGCATTCTCGGCAGAGCCTGTTCCCGAAAAGGCAAACGTCCGGCTCCTTGTCCCACACGGAAGGTGGCAGCCCTGAAAGCTGGTGCTGGTCTTCACCTTCCCCCTGCAGCCTATTCACAGGCACAACAGGTTTTGGGATCTGTGCTTGCCCCAAGACGCAATCTCTCACGGTGCGCATCCTCGGCAGAGCCTGTTCCCGAAAAGGCAAACGTCCGGCTCCTTGTCCCACACGGAAGGTGGCAGCCCTGAAAGCTCTTGCTGGTCTTCGCCTTCCCCGTGCAGCCTATTCACAGGCACAACAGGTTTTGGGATCTGTGCTTGCCCAGAGAAGGAATCTCTCACGGTGCGCATCCTCGGCAGAGCCTGTTCCAGAACAGGCAAACGTCCGGCTCCTTGTCCCACACGGAAGGTGGCAGCCCTGAAAGCTCTTGCTGGTCTTCACCTTCCCCCTGCAGCCTATTCACAGGCACAACCGCACTGGGAATCTCTGCTTTCCCAGAGACGCAATCTCTCACGGTGCGCATCCTCGGCAGAGCCTGTTCCCGAAAAGACAAACGTCCGGCTCCTTGTCCCACATGGAAGGTGGCAGCCCTGAAAGCTGTTGCTGGTCTTCACCTTCCCCCTGCAGCCTATTCACAGGCACAACCGCACTGGGAATCTCTGCTTTCCCAAAGACGCAATCCCTCACGGTGCGCATCCTCGGCAGAGCCTGTTCCCGAAAAGGCAAACGTCTGGCTCCTTGTCCCACACGGAAGGTGGCAGCCCTGAAAGCTCTTGCTGGTCTTCACCTTCCCCCTGCAGCCTATTCACAGGCACAACAGGTTTGGGGATATGTGCTTTCCCAGAGAAGGAACATCTCACGGTGCGCATCCTCGGCAGAGCCTGTTCCCGAAAAGGCAAACGTCCGGCTCCTTGTCCCACACGGAAGGTGGCAGCCCTGAAAGCTCTTGCTGGTCTTCACCTTCCCCGTGCAGCCTATTCACAGGCACAACAGGTTTTGGGATCTCTGCTTTCCCAGAGAAGGAACATCTCACGGTGCGCATCCTCGGCAGAGCCTGTTCCCGAAAAGGCAAACGTCCGGCTCCTTGTCCCACACGGAAGGTGGCAGCTCTGAAAGCTGTTGCTGGTCTTCACCTTCCCCCTGCAGCCTATTCACAGGCACAACAGGTGTTGGGATCTCTGCTTGCCCAGAGAAGGAACATCTCACGGTGCGCATCCTCGGCAGAGCCTGTTCCCGAAAAGGCAAACGTCCGGCTCCTTGTCCCACACGGAAGGTGGCAGCCCTGAAAGCTCTTGCTGGTCTTCACCTTCCCCCTGCAGCCTATTCACAGGCACAACAGGTTTTGGGATCTCTGCTTGCCCAGAGACGCAATCTCTCACGGTGCGCATCCTCGGCAGAGCCTGTTCCAGAACAGGCAAACATCCGGCTCCTTGTCCCACACGGAAGGTGGCAGCCCTGAAAGCTCTTGCTGGTCTTCACCTTCCCGCTGCAGCCTATTCACAGGCACAACAGGTTTTGGGATCTGTGCTTGCCCAGAGAAGGAACATCTCACGGTGCGCATCCTCGGCAGAGCCTGTTCCCGAAAAGGCAAACGTCCGGCTCCTTGTCCCACACGGAAGGTGGCAGCCCTGAAAGCTCTTGCTGGTCTTCACCTTCCCCCTGCAGCCTATTCACAGGCACAACCGCACTGGGAATCTCTGCTTTCCCAAAGACGCAATCCCTCACGGTGCGCATCCTCGGCAGAGCCTGTTCCCGAAAAGGCAAACGTCCGGCTCCTTGTCCCACACGGAAGGTGGCAGCCCTGAAAGCTCTTGCTGGTCTTCACCTTCCCCGTGCAGCCTATTCACAGGCACAACAGGTTTTGGGATCTCTGCTTGCCCAGAGAAGGAACATCTCACGGTGCGCATCCTCGGCAGAGCCTGTTCCCGAAAAGGCAAACGTCCGGCTCCTTGTCCCACACGGAAGGTGGCAGCCCTGAAAGCTCTTGCTGGTCTTCACCTTCCCCCTGCAGCCTATTCACAGGCACAACAGGTTTTGGGATCTGTGCTTGCCCAGAGAAGGAACATCTCACGGTGCGCATCCTCGGCAGAGCCTGTTCCCGAAAAGGCAAACGTCCGGCTCCTTGTCCCACACAGAAGGTGGCAGCCCTGAAAGCTGTTGCTGGTCTTCACCTTCCCCCTGCAGCCTATTCACAGGCACAACAGGTTTGGGGATCTGTGCTTGCCCAGAGAAGGAACATCTCACGGTGCGCAGCCTCGGCAGAGCCTGTTCCCGAAAAGGCAAACGTCCGGCTCCTTGTCCCACACGGAAGGTGGCAGCTCTGAAAGCTGTTGCTGGTCTTCACCTTCCCCGTGCAGCCTATTCACAGGCACAACAGGTGTTGGGATCTCTGCTTGCCCAGAGAAGGAACATCTCACGGTGCGCATCCTCGGCAGAGCCTGTTCCCGAAAAGGCAAACGTCCGGCTCCTTGTCCCACACGGAAGGTGGCAGCCCTGAAAGCTCTTGCTGGTCTTCACCTTCCCCCTGCAGCCTATTCACAGGCACAACAGGTTTTGGGATCTCTGCTTGCCCAGAGACGCAATCTCTCACGGTGCGCATCCTCGGCAGAGCCTGTTCCAGAACAGGCAAACATCCGGCTCCTTGTCCCACACGGAAGGTGGCAGCCCTGAAAGCTCTTGCTGGTCTTCACCTTCCCGCTGCAGCCTATTCACAGGCACAACAGGTTTTGGGATCTGTGCTTGCCCAGAGAAGGAACATCTCACGGTGCGCATCCTCGGCAGAGCCTGTTCCCGAAAAGGCAAACGTCCGGCTCCTTGTCCCACACGGAAGGTGGCAGCCCTGAAAGCTCTTGCTGGTCTTCACCTTCCCCCTGCAGCCTATTCACAGGCACAACCGCACTGGGAATCTCTGCTTTCCCAAAGACGCAATCCCTCACGGTGCGCATCCTCGGCAGAGCCTGTTCCCGAAAAGGCAAACGTCCGGCTCCTTGTCCCACACGGAAGGTGGCAGCCCTGAAAGCTCTTGCTGGTCTTCACCTTCCCCGTGCAGCCTATTCACAGGCACAACAGGTTTTGGGATCTCTGCTTGCCCAGAGAAGGAACATCTCACGGTGCGCATCCTCGGCAGAGCCTGTTCCCGAAAAGGCAAACGTCCGGCTCCTTGTCCCACACGGAAGGTGGCAGCCCTGAAAGCTCTTGCTGGTCTTCACCTTCCCCCTGCAGCCTATTCACAGGCACAACAGGTTTTGGGATCTGTGCTTGCCCAGAGAAGGAACATCTCACGGTGCGCATCCTCGGCAGAGCCTGTTCCCGAAAAGGCAAACGTCCGGCTCCTTGTCCCACACAGAAGGTGGCAGCCCTGAAAGCTGTTGCTGGTCTTCACCTTCCCCCTGCAGCCTATTCACAGGCACAACAGGTTTGGGGATCTGTGCTTGCCCAGAGAAGGAACATCTCACGGTGCGCATCCTCGGCAGAGCCTGTTCCCGAAAAGGCAAACGTCCGGCTCCTTGTCCCACACGGAAGGTGGCAGCCCTGAAAGCTGGTGCTGGTCTTCACCTTCCCCCTGCAGCCTATTCACAGGCACAACCGCACTGGGAATCTCTGCTTTCCCAAAGACGTAATCTCTCACGGTGCGCATCCTCGGCAGAGCCTGTTCCCGAAAAGGCAAACGTCCGGCTCCTTGTCCCACATGGAAGGTGGCAGCCCGGAAAGCTCTTGCTGGTCTTCACCTTCCCCCTGCAGCCTATTCACAGGCACAACCGCACTGGGAATCTCTGCTTTCCCAAAGACGCAATCTCTCACGGTGCGCATCCTCGGCAGAGCCTGTTCCCGAAAAGGCAAACGTCCGGCTCCTTGTCCCACATGGAAGGTGGCAGCCCTGAAAGCTCTTGCTGGTCTTCACCTTCCCCCTGCAGCCTATTCACAGGCACAACCGCACTGGGAATCTCTGCTTTCCCAAAGACGCAATCCCTCACGGTGCGCATCCTCGGCAGAGCCTGTTCCCGAAAAGGCAAACGTCCGGCTCCTTGTCCCACACGGAAGGTGGCAGCCCTGAAAGCTCTTGCTGGTCTTCACCTTCCCCCTGCAGCCTAATCACAGGCACAACAGGTTTTGGGATCTGTGCTTGCCCAGAGAAGGAACATCTCACGGTGCGCATCCTCGGCAGAGCCTGTTCCCGAAAAGGCAAACGTCCGGCTCCTTGTCCCACACGGAAGGTGGCAGCCCTGAAAGCTCTTGCTGGTCTTCACCTTCCCCCTGCAGCCTATTCACAGGCACAACAGGTTTGGGGATCTGTGCTTGCCCAGAGACGCAATCCCTCACGGTGCGCATCCTCGGCAGAGCCTGTTCCCGAAAAGGCAAACGTCCGGCTCCTTGTCCCACACGGAAGGTGGCAGCCCTGAAAGCTCTTGCTGGTCTTCACCTTCCCCCTGCAGCCTATTCACAGGCACAACAGGTTTTGGGATCTCTGCTTGCCCAGAGACGCAATCTCTCACGGTGCGCATCCTCGGCAGAGCCTGTTCCCGAAAAGGCAAACGTCCGGCTCCTTGTCCCACACGGAAGGTGGCAGCCCTGAAAGCTCTTGCTGGTCTTCACCTTCCCCCTGCAGCCTATTCACAGGCACAACCGCACTGGGAATCTCTGCTTTCCCAGAGACGCAATCTCTCACGGTGCGCATCCTCGGCAGAGCCTGTTCCCGAAAAGGCAAACGTCCGGCTCCTTGTCCCACACGGAAGGTGGCAGCCCGGAAAGCTGGTGCTGGTCTTCACCTTCCCCCTGCAGCCTATTCACAGGCACAACAGGTTTTGGGATCTGTGCTTGCCCAGAGAAGGAACATCTCACGGTGCGCATCCTCGGCAGAGCTTGTTCCCAAAAAAGCAAACGTCCGGCTCCTTGTCCCACACGGAAGGTGGCAGCCCTGAAAGCTCTTGCTGGTCTTCACCTTCCCCCTGCAGCCTAATCACAGGCACAACAGGTTTTGGGATCTGTGCTTGCCCAGAGAAGGAACATCTCACGGTGCGCATCCTCGGCAGAGCCTGTTCCCGAAAAGGCAAACGTCCGGCTCCTTGTCCCACACGGAAGGTGGCAGCCCTGAAAGCTCTTGCTGGTCTTCACCTTCCCCCTGCAGCCTATTCACAGGCACAACTGCACTGGGAATCTCTGCTTTCCCAGAGACGCAATCTCTCACGGTGCGCATCCTCGGCAGAGCCTGTTCCCGAAAAGGCAAACGTCCGGCTCCTTGTCCCACACGGAAGGTGGCAGCCCTGAAAGCTCTTGCTGGTCTTCACCTTCCCCCTGCAGCCTATTCACAGGCACAACAGGTTTTGGGATCTATGCTTTCCCAGAGACGCAATCTCTCACGGTGCGCATCCTCGGCAGAGCTTGTTCCGGAAAAGGCAAACGTCCGGCTCCTTGTCCCACACGGAAGGTGGCAGCCCTCAAAGCTCTTGCTGGTCTTCACCTTCCCCCTGCAGCCTATTCACAGGCACAACAGGTTTTGGGATCTGTGCTTGCCCCAAGACCCAATCTCTCACGGTGCGCATCCTCGGCAGAGCCTGTTCCCGAAAAGGCAAACGTCCGGCTCCTTGTCCCACACGGAAGGTGGCAGCCCTGAAAGCTCTTGCTGGTCTTCACCTTCCCCCTGCAGCCTATTCACAGGCACAACAGGTTTTGGGATCTCTGCTTGCCCAGAGACGCAATCTCTCACGGTGCGCATCCTCGGCAGAGCCTGTTCCCGTAAAGGCAAACGTCCAGCTCCTTGTCCCACACGGAAGGTGGCAGCCCTGAAAGCTCTTGCTGGTCTTCGCCTTCCCCATGCAGCCTATTCACAGGCACAACAGGTTTTGGGATCTCTGCTTGCCCAGAGACGCAATCTCTCACAGTGCGCATCCTCGGCAGAGCTTGTTCCCGAAAAGGCAAACGTCCGGCTCCTTGTCCCACACGGAAGGTGGCAGCCTGGAAAGCTGTTGCTGGTCTTCACCTTCCCCCTGCAGCCTATTCACAGGCACAACAGGTTTTGGGATCTGTGCTTGCCCAGAGAAGGAACATCTCACGGTGCGCATCCTCGGCAGAGCCTGTTCCCGAAAAGGCAAATGTCCGGCTCCTTGTCCCACACGGAAGGTGGCAGCCCGGAAAGCTCTTGCTGGTCTTCACCTTCCCCGTGCAGCCTATTCACAGGCACAACAGGTTTGGGGATCTCTGCTTGCCCAGAGAAGGAACATCTCACGGTGCGCATCCTCGGCAGAGCCTGTTCCCGAAAAGGCAAACGTCCGGCTCCTTGTCCCACACGGAAGGTGGCAGCCCTGAAAGCTGGTGCTGGTCTTCACCTTCCCCCTGCAGCCTATTCACAGGCACAACCGCACTGGGAATCTCTGCTTTCCCAAAGACGTAATCTCTCACGGTGCGCATCCTCGGCAGAGCCTGTTCCCGAAAAGGCAAACGTCCGGCTCCTTGTCCCACATGGAAGGTGGCAGCCTGGAAAGCTGTTGCTGGTCTTCACCTTCCCCCTGCAGCCTATTCACAGGCACAACCGCACTGGGAATCTCTGCTTTCCCAAAGACGCAATCTCTCACGGTGCGCATCCTCGGCAGAGCCTGTTCCCGAAAAGGCAAACGTCCGGCTCCTTGTCCCACATGGAAGGTGGCAGCCCTGAAAGCTCTTGCTGGTCTTCACCTTCCCCCTGCAGCCTATTCACAGGCACAACCGCACTGGGAATCTCTGCTTTCCCAAAGACGCAATCCCTCACGGTGCGCATCCTCGGCAGAGCCTGTTCCCGAAAAGGCAAACGTCCGGCTCCTTGTCCCACACGGAAGGTGGCAGCCCTGAAAGCTCTTGCTGGTCTTCACCTTCCCCCTGCAGCCTAATCACAGGCACAACAGGTTTTGGGATCTGTGCTTGCCCAGAGAAGGAACATCTCACGGTGCGCATCCTCGGCAGAGCCTGTTCCCGAAAAGGCAAACGTCCGGCTCCTTGTCCCACACAGAAGGTGGCAGCCCTGAAAACTGTTGCTGGTCTTCACCTTCCCCGTGCAGCCTATTCACAGGCACAACAGGTTTTGGGATCTGTGCTTGCCCAGAGAAGGAACATCTCACGGTGCGCATCCTCGGCAGAGCCTGTTCCCGAAAAGGCAAACGTCCGGCTCCTTGTCCCACACGGAAGGTGGCAGCCCTGAAAGCTCTTGCTGGTCTTCACCTTCCCCCTGCAGCCTATTCACAGGCACAACAGGTTTTGGGATCTCTGCTTGCCCAGAGACGCAATCTCTCACGGTGCGCATCCTCGGCAGAGCCTGTTCCCGAAAAGGCAAACGTCCGGCTCCTTGTCCCACACGGAAGGTGGCAGCCCTGAAAGCTCTTGCTGGTCTTCACCTTCCCCCTGCAGCCTATTCACAGGCACAACCGCACTGGGAATCTCTGCTTTCCCAGAGACGCAATCTCTCACGGTGCGCATCCTCGGCAGAGCCTGTTCCCGAAAAGGCAAACGTCCGGCTCCTTGTCCCACACGGAAGGTGGCAGCCCGGAAAGCTGGTGCTGGTCTTCACCTTCCCCCTGCAGCCTATTCACAGGCACAACAGGTTTTGGGATCTGTGCTTGCCCAGAGAAGGAACATCTCACGGTGCGCATCCTCGGCAGAGCTTGTTCCCAAAAAAGCAAACGTCCGGCTCCTTGTCCCACACGGAAGGTGGCAGCCCTGAAAGCTCTTGCTGGTCTTCACCTTCCCCCTGCAGCCTAATCACAGGCACAACAGGTTTTGGGATCTGTGCTTGCCCAGAGAAGGAACATCTCACGGTGCGCATCCTCGGCAGAGCCTGTTCCCGAAAAGGCAAACGTCCGGCTCCTTGTCCCACACGGAAGGTGGCAGCCCTGAAAGCTCTTGCTGGTCTTCACCTTCCCCCTGCAGCCTATTCACAGGCACAACTGCACTGGGAATCTCTGCTTTCCCAGAGACGCAATCTCTCACGGTGCGCATCCTCGGCAGAGCCTGTTCCCGAAAAGGCAAACGTCCGGCTCCTTGTCCCACACGGAAGGTGGCAGCCCTGAAAGCTCTTGCTGGTCTTCACCTTCCCCCTGCAGCCTATTCACAGGCACAACAGGTTTTGGGATCTATGCTTTCCCAGAGACGCAATCTCTCACGGTGCGCATCCTCGGCAGAGCTTGTTCCGGAAAAGGCAAACGTCCGGCTCCTTGTCCCACACGGAAGGTGGCAGCCCTCAAAGCTCTTGCTGGTCTTCACCTTCCCCCTGCAGCCTATTCACAGGCACAACAGGTTTTGGGATCTGTGCTTGCCCCAAGACCCAATCTCTCACGGTGCGCATCCTCGGCAGAGCCTGTTCCCGAAAAGGCAAACGTCCGGCTCCTTGTCCCACACGGAAGGTGGCAGCCCTGAAAGCTCTTGCTGGTCTTCACCTTCCCCCTGCAGCCTATTCACAGGCACAACAGGTTTGGGGATCTCTGCTTGCCCAGAGACGCAATCTCTCACGGTGCGCATCCTCGGCAGAGCCTGTTCCCGTAAAGGCAAACGTCCAGCTCCTTGTCCCACACGGAAGGTGGCAGCCCTGAAAGCTCTTGCTGGTCTTCGCCTTCCCCATGCAGCCTATTCACAGGCACAACAGGTTTTGGGATCTATGCTTTCCCAGAGACGCAATCTCTCACAGTGCGCATCCTCGGCAGAGCTTGTTCCCGAAAAGGCAAACGTCCGGCTCCTTGTCCCACACGGAAGGTGGCAGCCTGGAAAGCTGTTGCTGGTCTTCACCTTCCCCCTGCAGCCTATTCACAGGCACAACAGGTTTTGGGATCTGTGCTTGCCCAGAGAAGGAACATCTCACGGTGCGCATCCTCGGCAGAGCCTGTTCCCGAAAAGGCAAACGTCCGGCTCCTTGTCCCACACGGAAGGTGGCAGCCCGGAAAGCTCTTGCTGGTCTTCACCTTCCCCGTGCAGCCTATTCACAGGCACAACAGGTTTGGGGATCTCTGCTTGCCCAGAGAAGGAACATCTCACGGTGCGCATCCTCGGCAGAGCCTGTTCCCGAAAAGGCAAACGTCCGGCTCCTTGTCCCACACGGAAGGTGGCAGCCCTGAAAGCTCTTGCTGGTCTTCACCTTCCCCCTGCAGCCTATTCACAGGCACAACCGCACTGGGAATCTCTGCTTTCCCAGAGACGCAATCTCTCACGGTGCGCATCCTCGGCAGAGCCTGTTCCCAAAAAGGCAAACGTCCGGCTCCTTGTCCCACACGGAAGGTGGCAGCCCTGATAGCTCTTGCTGGTCTTCACCTTCCCCCTGCAGCCTATTCACAGGCACAACCGCACTGGGAATCTCTGCTTTCCCAAAGACGCAATCCCTCACGGTGCGCATCCTCGGCAGAGCCTGTTCCCGAAAAGGCAAACGTCCGGCTCCTTGTCCCACACGGAAGGTGGCAGCCCGGAAAGCTCTTGCTGGTCTTCACCTTCCCCGTGCAGCCTATTCACAGGCACAACAGGTTTGGGGATCTGTGCTTGCCCAGAGAAGGAACATCTCACGGTGCACATCCTCGGCAGAGCCTGTTCCCGAAAAGGCAAACGTCCGGCTCCTTGTCCCACACGGAAGGTGGCAGCCCTGAAAGCTCTTGCTGGTCTTCACCTTCCCCCTGCAGCCTATTCACAGGCACAACAGGTTTTGGGATCTGTGCTTGCCCCAAGACGCAATCTCTCACGGTGCGCATCCTCGGCAGAGCCTGTTCCCGAAAAGGCAAACGTCCGGCTCCTTGTCCCACACGGAAGGTGGCAGCCCTGAAAGCTCTTGCTGGTCTTCGCCTTCCCCGTGCAGCCTATTCACAGGCACAACAGGTTTTGGGATCTATGCTTGCCCAGAGAAGGAATCTCTCACGGTGCGCATCCTCGGCAGAGCCTGTTCCACAACAGGCAAACGTCCGGCTCTTTGTCCCACACGGAAGGTGGCAGCCCGGAAAGCTGTTGCTGGTCTTCACCTTCCCCCTGCAGCCTATTCACAGGCACAACCGCACTGGGAATCTCTGCTTTCCCAGAGACGCAATCTCTCACGGTGCGCATCCTCGGCAGAGCCTGTTCCCGAAAAGGCAAACGTCCGGCTCCTTGTCCCACACGGAAGGTGGCAGCCCTGAAAGCTCTTGCTGGTCTTCACCTTCCCCCTGCAGCCTATTCACAGGCACAACAGGTTTGGGGATCTGTGCTTGCCCAGAGAAGGAACATCTCACGGTGCGCATCCTCGGCAGAGCCTGTTCCCGAAAAGGCAAACGTCCGGCTCCTTGTCCCACACGGAAGGTGGCAGCTCTGAAAGCTGTTGCTGGTCTTCACCTTCCCCGTGCAGCCTATTCACAGGCACAACAGGTTTTGGGATCTCTGCTTTCCCAGAGACGCAATCTCTCACGGTGCGCATCCTCGGCAGAGCCTGTTCCCGAAAAGGCAAACGTCCGGCTCCTTGTCCCACACGGAAGGTGGCAGCCCTGAAAGCTCTTGCTGGTCTTCACCTTCCCCCTGCAGCCTATTCACAGGCACAACCGCACTGGGAATCTCTGCTTTCCCAGAGACGCAATCTCTCACGGTGCGCATCCTCGGCAGAGCCTGTTCCCGAAAAGGCAAACGTCCGGCTCCTTGTCCCACATGGAAGGTGGCAGCCCTGAAAGCTGTTGCTGGTCTTCACCTTCCCCCTGCAGCCTATTCACAGGCACAACCGCACTGGGAATCTCTGCTTTCCCAAAGACGCAATCCCTCACGGTGCGCATCCTCGGCAGAGCCTGTTCCCGAAAAGGCAAACGTCCGGCTCCTTGTCCCACACGGAAGGTGGCAGCCCGGAAAGCTGTTGCTGGTCTTCACCTTCCCCGTGCAGCCTATTCACAGGCACAACAGGTTTTGGGATCTCTGCTTGCCCAGAGAAGGAACATCTCACGGTGCGCATCCTCGGCAGAGCCTGTTCCCGAAAAGGCAAACGTCCGGCTCCTTGTCCCACACGGAAGGTGGCAGCCCTGAAAGCTCTTGCTGGTCTTCACCTTCCCCTGCAGCCTATTCACAGGCACAACAGGTTTTGGGATCTCTGCTTGCCCCAAGACGCAATCTCTCACGGTGCGCATCCTCGGCAGAGCCTGTTCCCGAAAAGGCAAACGTCCGGCTCCTTGTCCCACACGGAAGGTGGCAGCCCTGAAAGCTCTTGCTGGTCTTCACC
Source organism: Haliaeetus albicilla (assembly GCF_947461875.1). Lineage (NCBI taxonomy): Eukaryota > Metazoa > Chordata > Aves > Accipitriformes > Accipitridae > Haliaeetus > Haliaeetus albicilla. Next base: position 1,240,390 of record NW_027212473.1, on the reverse strand, counting down.
TTCCCCCTGCAGCCTATTCACAGGCACAACAGGTTTGGGGATCTCTGCTTGCCCAGAGAAGGAACATCTCACGGTGCGCATCCTCGGCAGAGCCTGTTCCCGAAAAGGCAAACGTCCGGCTCCTTGTCCCACACGGAAGGTGGCAGCCCTGAAAGCTGTTGCTGGTCTTCACCTTCCCCCTGCAGCCTATTCACAGGCACAACCGCACTGGGAATCTCTGCTTTCCCAAAGACGCAATCCCTCACGGTGCGCATCCTCGGCAGAGCCTGTTCCCGAAAAGGCAAACGTCCGGCTCCTTGTCCCACACGGAAGGTGGCAGCCCTGAAAGCTCTTGCTGGTCTTCACCTTCCCCCTGCAGCCTATTCACAGGCACAACAGGTTTTGGGATCTCTGCTTGCCCAGAGACGCAATCTCTCACGGTGCGCATCCTCGGCAGAGCCTGTTCCAGAACAGGCAAACGTCCGGCTCCTTGTCCCACACGGAAGGGGGCAGCCCGGAAAGCTCTTGCTGGTCTTCACCTTCCCCCTGCAGCCTATTCACAGGCACAACAGGTTTTGGGATCTCTGCTTGCCCCAAGACGCAATCTCTCACGGTGCGCATCCTCGGCAGAGCCTGTTCCCGAAAAGGCAAACGTCCGGCTCCTTGTCCCACACGGAAGGTGGCAGCCCTGAAAGCTCTTGCTGGTCTTCGCCTTCCCCATGCAGCCTATTCACAGGCACAACAGGTTTTGGGATCTATGCTTTCCCAGAGACGCAATCTCTCACGGTGCGCATCCTCGGCAGAGCTTGTTCCCGAAAAGGCAAACGTCCAGCTCCTTGTCCCACACGGAAGGTGGCAGCCCGGAAAGCTCTTGCTGGTCTTCACCTTCCCCGTGCAGCCTATTCACAGGCACAACAGGTTTGGGGATCTCTGCTTGCCCAGAGAAGGAACATCTCACGGTGCGCATCCTCGGCAGAGCCTGTTCCCGAAAAGGCAAACGTCCGGCTCCTTGTCCCACACGGAAGGTGGCAGCCCGGAAAGCTGTTGCTGGTCTTCACCTTCCCCCTGCAGCCTATTCACAGGCACAACAGGTTTTGGGATCTGTGCTTGCCCAGAGAAGGAACATCTCACGGTGCGCATCCTCGGCAGAGCCTGTTCCCGAAAAGGCAAACGTCCGGCTCCTTGTCCCACACGGAAGGTGGCAGCCCTGAAAGCTCTTGCTGGTCTTCACCTTCCCCCTGCAGCCTATTCACAGGCACAACAGGTTTTGGGATCTCTGCTTGCCCGAAGACGCAATCTCTCACGGTGCGCATCCTCGGCAGAGCCTGTTCCCGAAAAGGCAAACGTCCGGCTCCTTGTCCCACACGGAAGGTGGCAGCCCGGAAAGCTCTTGCTGGTCTTCGCCTTCCCCGTGCAGCCTATTCACAGGCACAACAGGTTTTGGGATCTATGCTTGCCCAGAGAAGGAATCTCTCACGGTGCGCATCCTCGGCAGAGCCTGTTCCAGAACAGGCAAACGTCCGGCTCTTTGTCCCACACGGAAGGTGGCAGCCCGGAAAGCTGTTGCTGGTCTTCACCTTCCCCCTGCAGCCTATTCACAGGCACAACCGCACTGGGAATCTCTGCTTTCCCAGAGACGCAATCTCTCACGGTGCGCATCCTCGGCAGAGCCTGTTCCCGAAAAGGCAAACGTCCGGCTCCTTGTCCCACATGGAAGGTGGCAGCCCTGAAAGCTGTTGCTGGTCTTCACCTTCCCCCTGCAGCCTATTCACAGGCACAACCGCACTGGGAATCTCTGCTTTCCCAAAGACGCAATCCCTCACGGTGCGCATCCTCGGCAGAGCCTGTTCCCGAAAAGGCAAACGTCCGGCTCCTTGTCCCACACGGAAGGTGGCAGCCCGGAAAGCTCTTGCTGGTCTTCACCTTCCCCGTGCAGCCTATTCACAGGCACAACAGGTTTGGGGATCTCTGCTTGCCCAGAGAAGGAACATCTCACGGTGCGCATCCTCGGCAGAGCCTGTTCCCGAAAAGGCAAACGTCCGGCTCCTTGTCCCACACGGAAGGTGGCAGCCCTGAAAGCTCTTGCTGGTCTTCACCTTCCCCCTGCAGCCTATTCACAGGCACAACAGGTTTTGGGATCTCTGCTTGCCCCAAGACGCAATCTCTCACGGTGCGCATCCTCGGCAGAGCCTGTTCCCGAAAAGGCAAACGTCCGGCTCCTTGTCCCACACGGAAGGTGGCAGCCCTGAAAGCTCTTGCTGGTCTTCACCTTCCCCCTGCAGCCTATTCACAGGCACAACAGGTTTGGGGATCTGTGCTTGCCCAGAGACGCAATCCCTCACGGTGCGCATCCTCGGCAGAGCCTGTTCCCGAAAAGGCAAACGTCCGGCTCCTTGTCCCACACGGAAGGTGGCAGCCCTGAAAGCTGTTGCTGGTCTTCACCTTCCCCCTGCAGCCTATTCACAGGCACAACAGGTTTTGGGATCTGTGCTTGCCCAGAGAAGGAACATCTCACGGTGCGCATCCTCGGCAGAGCCTGTTCCCGAAAAGGCAAACGTCCGGCTCCTTGTCCCACACGGAAGGTGGCAGCCCTGAAAGTTCTTGCTGGTCTTCACCTTCCCCCTGCAGCCTATTCACAGGCACAACCGCACTGGGAATCTCTGCTTTCCCAAAGACGCAATCCCTCACGGTGCGCATCCTCGGCAGAGCCTGTTCCCGAAAAGGCAAACGTCCGGCTCCTTGTCCCACACGGAAGGTGGCAGCCTTGAAAGCTGTTGCTGGTCTTCACCTTCCCCCTGCAGCCTATTCACAGGCACAACAGGTTTGGGGATCTCTGCTTGCCCAGAGAAGGAACATCTCACGGTGCGCATCCTCGGCAGAGCCTGTTCCCGAAAAGGCAAACGTCCGGCTCCTTGTCCCACACGGAAGGTGGCAGCCCGGAAAGCTCTTGCTGGTCTTCACCTTCCCCCTGCAGCCTATTCACAGGCACAACAGGTTTGGGGATCTCTGCTTGCCCAGAGACGCAATCTCTCACGGTGCGCATCCTCGGCAGAGCCTGTTCCCGAAAAGGCAAACGTCTGGCTCCTTGTCCCACACGGAAGGTGGCAGCCCTGAAAGCTCTTGCTGGTCTTCACCTTCCCCGTGCAGCCTATTCACAGGCACAACAGGTTTTGGGATCTATGCTTTCCCAGAGACGCAATCTCTCACGGTGCGCATCCTCGGCAGAGCTTGTTTCCGAAAAGGCAAACGTCCGCCTCCTTATCCCACACGGAAGGTGGCAGCCCTGAAAGCTCTTGCTGGTCTTCACCTTCCCCCTGCAGCCTATTCACAGGCACAACAGGTTTTGGGATCTGTGCTTGCCCAGAGAAGGAACATCTCACGGTGCGCATCCTCGGCAGAGCTTGTTCCCAAAAAAGCAAACGTCCGGCTCCTTGTCCCACACGGAAGGTGGCAGCCCGGAAAGCTGGTGCTGGTCTTCACCTTCCCCCTGCAGCCTATTCACAGGCACAACAGGTTTTGGGATCTCTGCTTGCCCAGAGAAGGAACATCTCACGGTGCGCATCCTCGGCAGAGCTTGTTCCCAAAAAAGCAAACATCCGGCTCCTTTTCCCACACGGAAGGTGGCAGCCCTGAAAGCTCTTGCTGGTCTTCACCTTCCCCCTGCAGCCTATTCACAGGCACAACAGGTTTTGGGATCTGTGCTTGCCCAGAGAAGGAACATCTCACGGTGCGCATCCTCGGCAGAGCCTGTTCCCGAAAAGGCAAACGTCCGGCTCCTTGTCCCACACGGAAGGTGGCAGCCCGGAAAGCTGTTGCTGGTCTTCACCTTCCCCCTGCAGCCTATTCACAGGCACAACAGGTTTTGGGATCTGTGCTTGCCCAGAGACGCAATCTCTCACGGTGCGCATCCTCGGCAGAGCCTGTTCCAGAACAGGCAAACGTCCGGCTCCTTGTCCCACACGGAAGGTGGCAGCCCTGAAAGCTGTTGCTGGTCTTCACCTTCCCCCTGCAGCCTATTCACAGGCACAACCGCACTGGGAATCTCTGCTTTCCCAGAGACGCAATCTCTCACGGTGCGCATCCTCGGCAGAGCCTGTTCCCAAAAAGGCAAACGTCCGGCACCTTGTCCCACACGGAAGGTGGCAGCCCTGAAAGCTCTTGCTGGTCTTCACCTTCCCCCTGCAGCCTATTCACAGGCACAACAGGTTTTGGGATCTCTGCTTGCCCAGAGAAGGAACATCTCACGGTGCGCATCCTCGGCAGAGCTTGTTCCCGAAAAGTCAAACGTCCGGCTCCTTGTCCCACACGGAAGGTGGCAGCCCGGAAAGCTCTTGCTGGTCTTCACCTTCCCCCTGCAGCCTATTCACAGGCACAACAGGTTTGGGGATCTGTGCTTGCCCAGAGAAGGAACATCTCACGGTGCGCATCCTCGGCAGAGCCTGTTCCCAAAAAGGCAAACGTCCGGCTCCTTGTCCCACACGGAAGGTGGCAGCTCTGAAAGCTGTTGCTGGTCTTCACCTTCCCCGTGCAGCCTATTCACAGGCACAACAGGTTTTGGGATCTCTGCTTTCCCAGAGACGCAATCTCTCACGGTGCGCATCCTCGGCAGAGCCTGTTCCCGAAAAGGCAAACGTCCGGCTCCTTGTCCCACACGGAAGGTGGCAGCCCTGAAAGCTCTTGCTGGTCTTCACCTTCCCCGTGCAGCCTATTCACAGGCACAACAGGTTTTGGGATCTATGCTTTCCCAGAGACGCAATCTCTCACGGTGCGCATCCTCGGCAGAGCTTGTTTCCGAAAAGGCAAACGTCCGCCTCCTTATCCCACACGGAAGGTGGCAGCCCTGAAAGCTGTTGCTGGTCTTCACCTTCCCCCTGCAGCCTATTCACAGGCACAACAGGTTTTGGGATCTGTGCTTGCCCAGAGAAGGAACATCTCACGGTGCGCATCCTCGGCAGAGCTTGTTCCCAAAAAAGCAAACGTCCGGCTCCTTGTCCCACACGGAAGGTGGCAGCCCGGAAAGCTGGTGCTGGTCTTCACCTTCCCCCTGCAGCCTATTCACAGGCACAACAGATTTTGGGATCTGTGCTTGCCCAGAGACGCAATCTCTCACGGTGCGCATCCTCCGCAGAGCCTGTTCCAGAACAGGCAAACGTCCGGCTCCTTGTCCCACACGGAAGGTGGCAGCCCTGAAAGCTGTTGCTGGTCTTCACCTTCCCCCTGCAGCCTATTCACAGGCACAACCGCACTGGGAATCTCTGCTTTCCCAGAGACGCAATCTCTCACGGTGCGCATCCTCGGCAGAGCCTGTTCCCAAAAAGGCAAACGTCCGGCTCCTTGTCCCACACGGAAGGTGGCAGCCCTGAAAGCTCTTGCTGGTCTTCACCTTCCCCCTGCAGCCTATTCACAGGCACAACAGGTTTTGGGTTCTCTGCTTGCCCAGAGACGCAATCTCTCACGGTGCGCATCCTCGGCAGAGCCTGTGCCAGAACAGGCAAACGTCCGGCTCCTTGTCCCACACGGAAGGTGGCAGCCCTGAAAGCTGTTGCTGGTCTTCACCTTCCCCGTGCAGCCTATTCACAGGCACAACAGGTTTTGGGATCTCTGCTTTCCCAGAGACGCAATCTCTCACGGTGCGCATCCTCGGCAGAGCTTGTTCCCGAAAAGGCAAACGTCCGCCTCCTTGTCCCACACGGAAGGTGGCAGCCCTCAAAGCTGTTGCTGGTCTTCACCTTCCCCCTGCAGCCTATTCACAGGCACAACAGGTTTGGGGATCTCTGCTTGCCCAGAGAAGGAACATCTCACGGTGCGCATCCTCGGCAGAGCTTGTTCCCAAAAAAGAAAACGTCCGGCTCCTTGTCCCACACGGAAGGTGGCAGCCCTGAAAGCTGTTGCTGGTCTTCACCTTCCCCCTGCAGCCTATTCACAGGCACAACAGGTTTTGGGATCTCTGCTTGCCCAGAGAAGGAACAACTCACGGTGCGCATCCTCGGCAGAGCCTGTTACCGAAAAGGCAAACGTCCGGCTCCTTGTCCCACACGGAAGGTGGCAGCCCTGAAAGCTCTTGCTGGTCTTCACCTTCCCCCTGCAGCCTATTCACAGGCACAACAGGTTTTGGGATCTGTGCTTGCCCAGAGACGCAATCTCTCACGGTGCGCATCCTCGGCAGAGCCTGTTCCAGAACAGGCAAACGTCCGGCTCCTTTTCCCACACGGAAGGTGGCAGCCCTGAAAGCTCTTGCTGGTCTTCACCTTCCCCCTGCAGCCTATTCACAGGCACAACCGCACTGGGAATCTCTGCTTTCCCAGAGACGCAATCTCTCACGGTGCGCATCCTCGGCAGAGCCTGTTCCCGAAAAGGCAAACGTCCGGCTCCTTGTCCCACACGGAAGGTGGCAGCCCGGAAAGCTCTTGCTGGTCTTCACCTTCCCCGTGCAGCCTATTCACAGGCACAACCGCACTGGGAATCTCTGCTTTCCCAAAGACGCAATCCCTCACGGTGCGCATCCTCGGCAGAGCCTGTTCCCGAAAAGGCAAACGTCCGGCTCCTTGTCCCACACGGAAGGTGGCAGCCCTGAAAGCTCTTGCTGGTCTTCACCTTCCCCCTGCAGCCTATTCACAGGCACAACAGGTTTTGGGATCTCTGCTTGCCCAGAGACGCAATCTCTCACGGTGCGCATCCTCGGCAGAGCCTGTTCCAGAACAGGCAAACGTCCGGCTCCTTGTCCCACACGGAAGGTGGCAGCCCTGAAAGCTCTTGCTGGTCTTCACCTTCCCCGTGCAGCCTATTCACAGGCACAACAGGTTTTGGGATCTCTGCTTTCCCAGAGACGCAATCTCTCACGGTGCGCATCCTCGGCAGAGCTTGTTCCCGAAAAGGCAAACGTCCGCCTCCTTGTCCCACACGGAAGGTGGCAGCCCTCAAAGCTGTTGCTGGTCTTCACCTTCCCCCTGCAGCCTATTCACAGGCACAACAGGTTTTGGGATCTGTGCTTGCCCAGAGAAGGAACATCTCACGGTGCGCATCCTCGGCAGAGCTTGTTCCCAAAAAGGCAAACGTCCGGCTCCTTGTCCCACACGGAAGGTGGCAGCCCGGAAAGCTGGTGCTGGTCTTCACCTTCCCCCTGCAGCCTAATCACAGGCACAACAGGTTTTGGGATCTGTGCTTGCCCAGAGAAGGAACATCTCACGGTGCGCATCCTCGGCAGAGCCTGTTCCCGAAAAGGCAAACGTCCAGCTCCTTGTCCCACACGGAAGGTGGCAGCCCTGAAAGCTCTTGCTGGTCTTCACATTCCCCCTGCAGCCTATTCACAGGCACAACTGCACTGGGAATCTCTGCTTTCCCAGAGACGCAATCTCTCACGGTGCGCATCCTCGGCAGAGCCTGTTCCCAAAAAGGCAAACGTCCGGCTCCTTGTCCCACACGGAAGGTGGCAGCCCTGAAAGCTCTTGCTGGTCTTCACCTTCCCCGTGCAGCCTATTCACAGGCACAACCGCACTGGGAATCTCTGCTTTCCCAAAGACGCAATCCCTCACGGTGCGCATCCTCGGCAGAGCCTGTTCCCGAAAAGGCAAACGTCCGGCTCCTTGTCCCACATGGAAGGTGGCAGCCCTGAAAGCTGTTGCTGGTCTTCACCTTCCCCCTGCAGCCTATTCACAGGCACAACAGGTTTTGGGATCTCTGCTTGCCCAGAGAAGGAACATCTCACGGTGCGCATCCTCGGCAGAGCCTGTTCCCGAAAAGGCAAACGTCCGGCTCCTTGTCCCACACGGAAGGTGGCAGCCCTGAAAGCTCTTGCTGGTCTTCACCTTCCCCCTGCAGCCTATTCACAGGCACAACCGCACTGGGAATCTCTGCTTTCCCAAAGACGCAATCTCTCACGGTGCACATCCTTGGCAGAGCCTGTTCCCGAAAAGGCAAACGTCCGGCTCCTTGTCCCACACGGAAGGTGGCAGCCCGGAAAGCTGTTGCTGGTCTTCACCTTCCCCCTGCAGCCTATTCACAGGCACAACAGGTTTGCGGATCTCTGCTTGCCCAGAGAAGGAACATCTCACGGTGCGCATCCTCGGCAGAGCTTGTTCCCGAATAGGCAAACGTCCGGCTCCTTGTCCCACACGGAAGGTGGCAGCCCGGAAAGCTCTTGCTGGTCTTCACCTTCCCCCTGCAGCCTATTCACAGGCACAACCGCACTGGGAATCTCTGCTTTCCCAAAGACGCAATCTCTCACGGTGCGCATCCTCGGCAGAGCCTGTTCCCGAAAAGGCAAACGTCCGGCTCCTTGTCCCACACGGAAGGTGGCAGCCTGGAAAGCTGTTGCTGGTCTTCACCTTCCCCGTGCAGCCTATTCACAGGCACAACAGGTTTTGGGATCTCTGCTTTCCCAGAGACACAATCTCTCACGGTGCGCATCCTCGGCAGAGCCTGTTCCCGAAAAGGCAAACGTCCGGCTCCTTGTCCCACACGGAAGGTGGCAGCCCGGAAAGCTGTTGCTGGTCTTCACCTTCCCCCTGCAGCCTATTCACAGGCACAACAGGTTTTGGGATCTCTGCTTGCCCCAAGACGCAATCTCTCACGGTGCGCATCCTCGGCAGAGCCTGTTCCCGAAAAGGCAAACGTCCGGCTCCTTGTCCCACACGGAAGGTGGCAGCCCTGAAAGCTCTTGCTGGTCTTCACCTTCCCCCTGCAGCCTATTCACAGGCACAACAGGTTTTGGGATCTCTGCTTGCCCAGAGAAGGAACATCTCACGGTGCGCATCCTCGGCAGAGCCTGTTCCTGAAAAGGCAAACGTCCGGCTCCTTGTCCCACACGGAAGGTGGCAGCCCTGAAAGCTCTTGCTGGTCTTCACCTTCCCCCTGCAGCCTATTCACAGGCACAACAGGTTTGGGGATCTCTGCTTGCCCAGAGAAGGAACATCTCACGGTGCGCATCCTCGGCAGAGCTTGTTCCCGAATAGGCAAACGTCCGGCTCCTTGTCCCACACGGAAGGTGGCAGCCCTGAAAGCTCTTGCTGGTCTTCACCTTCCCCGTGCAGCCTATTCACAGGCACAACAGGTATTGGGATCTCTGCTTGCCCAGAGAAGGAACATCTCACGGTGCGCATGCTCGGCAGAGCCTGTTCCCGAAAAGGCAAACGTCCGGCTCCTTGTCCCACACGGAAGGTGGCAGCCCGGAAAGCTCTTGCTGGTCTTCACCTTCCCCCTGCAGCCTATTCACAGGCACAACAGGTTTTGGGATCTCTGCTTGCCCCGAGAAGGAACATCTCACGGTGCGCATCCTCGGCAGAGCCTGTTCCCGAAAAGGCAAACGTCCGGCTCCTTGTCCCACACGGAAGGTGGCAGCCCTGAAAGCTCTTGCTGGTCTTCACCTTCCCCCTGCAGCCTATTCACAGGCACAACTGCTCTGGGAATCTCTGCTTTCCCAGAGACGCAATCTCTCACGGTGCGCATCCTCGGCAGAGCCTGTTCCCGAAAAGGCAAACGTCCGGCTCCTTGTCCCACACGGAAGGTGGCAGCCTGGAAAGCTGTTGCTGGTCTTCAACTTCCCCGTGCAGCCTATTCACAGGCACAACAGGTTTTGGGATCTCTGCTTTCCCAGAGACGCAATCTCTCACGGTGCGCATCCTCGGCAGAGCCTGTTCCCGAAAAGGCAAACGTCCGGCTCCTTGTCCCACACGGAAGGTGGCAGCCCTGAAAGCTCTTGCTGGTCTTCACCTTCCCCCTGCAGCCTATTCACAGGCACAACAGGTTTTGGGATCTCTGCTTGCCCCAAGACGCAATCTCTCACGGTGCGCATCCTCGGCAGAGCCTGTTCCCGAAAAGGCAAACGTCCGGCTCCTTGTCCCACACGGAAGGTGGCAGCCCTGAAAGCTCTTGCTGGTCTTCACCTTCCCCCTGCAGCCTATTCACAGGCACAACAGGTTCTGGGATCTCTGCTTGCCCAGAGACGCAATCTCTCACGGTGCGCATCCTCGGCAGAGCCTGTTCCCGAAAAGGCAAACGTCCGGCTCCTTGTCCCACACGGAAGGTGGCAGCCCGGAAAGCTCTTGCTGGTCTTCACCTTCCCCCTGCAGCCTATTCACAGGCACAACAGGTTTTGGGATCTCTGCTTGCCCAGAGAAGGAACATCTCACGGTGCGCATCCTCGGCAGAGCCTGTTCCCGAATAGGCAAACGTCCGGCTCCTTGTCCCACACGGAAGGTGGCAGCCCTGAAAGCTCTTGCTGGTCTTCACCTTCCCCGTGCAGCCTATTCACAGGCACAACAGGTTTTGGGATCTCTGCTTGCCCAGAGAAGGAACATCTCACGGTGCGCATCCTCGGCAGAGCCTGTTCCCGAAAAGGCAAACGTCCGGCTCCTTGTCCCACACGGAAGGTGGCAGCCCTGAAAGCTGTTGCTGGTCTTCACCTTCCCCCTGCAGCCTATTCACAGGCACAACAGGTTTTGGGATCTCTGCTTGCCCCAAGACGCAATCTCTCACGGTGCGCATCCTCGGCAGAGCCTGTTCCCGAAAAGGCAAACGTCCGGCTCCTTGTCCCACACGGAAGGTGGCAGCCCTGAAAGCTCTTGCTGGTCTTCACCTTCCCCCTGCAGCCTATTCACAGGCACAACCGCACTGGGAATCTCTGCTTTCCCAGAGACGCAATCTCTCACGGTGCGCATCCTCGGCAGAGCCTGTTCCCGAAAAGGCAAACGTCCGGCTCCTTGTCCCACATGGAAGGTGGCAGCCCTGAAAGCTGTTGCTGGTCTTCACCTTCCCCCTGCAGCCTATTCACAGGCACAACCGCACTGGGAATCTCTGCTTTCCCAAAGACGCAATCCCTCACGGTGCACATCCTCGGCAGAGCCTGTTCCCGAAAAGGCAAACGTCCGGCTCCTTGTCCCACACGGAAGGTGGCAGCCCTGAAAGCTCTTGCTGGTCTTCACCTTCCCCGTGCAGCCTATTCACAGGCACAACAGGTTTTGGGATCTGTGCTTGCCCAGAGAAGGAACATCTCACGGTGCGCATCCTCGGCAGAGCCTGTTCCCGAAAAGGCAAACGTCCGGCTCCTTGTCCCACACGGAAGGTGGCAGACCTGAAAGCTCTTGCTGGTCTTCACCTTCCCCCTGCAGCCTATTCACAGGCACAACAGGTTTTGGGATCTCTGCTTGCCCCAAGACGCAATCTCTCACGGTGCGCATCCTCGGCAGAGCCTGTTCCCGAAAAGGCAAACATCCGGCTCCTTGTCCCACACGAAAGGTGGCAGCCCTGAAAGCTCTTGCTGGTCTTCGCCTTCCCCGTGCAGCCTATTCACAGGCACAACAGGTTTTGGGATATATGCTTGCCCAGAGAAGGAATCTCTCACGGTGCGCATCCTCGGCAGAGCCTGTTCCAGAACAGGCAAACGTCCGGCTCCTTGTCCCACACGGAAGGTGGCAGCCCTGAAAGCTCTTGCTGGTCTTCACCTTCCCCCTGCAGCCTATTCACAGGCACAACAGGTTTTGGGATCTCTGCTTGCCCAGAGAAGGAACATCTCACAGTGCGCATCCTCGGCAGAGCCTGTTCCCGAAAAGGCAAACGTCCGGCTCCTTGTCCCACACGGAAGGTGGCAGCCCGGAAAGCTGTTGCTGGTCTTCACCTTCCCCCTGCAGCCTATTCACAGGCACAACCGCACTGGGAATCTCTGCTTTCCCAGAGACGCAATCTCTCACGGTGCGCATCCTCGGCAGAGCCTGTTCCCGAAAAGGCAAACGTCCAGCTCCTTGTCCCACACGGAAAGTGGCAGCCCTGAAAGCTCTTGCTGGTCTTCACCTTCCCCCTGCAGCCTATTCACAGGCACAACCGCTCTGGGAATCTCTGCTTTCCCAGAGACGCAATCTATCACGGTGCGCATCCTCGGCAGAGCCTGTTCCCGAAAAGGCAAACGTCCGGCTCCTTGTCCCACACGGAAGGTGGCAGCCCTGAAAGCTCTTGCTGGTCTTCACCTTCCCCCTGCAGCCTATTCACAGGCACAACAGGTTTTGGGATCTCTGCTTTCCCAGACACGCAATCTCTCACGGTGCGCATCCTCGGCAGAGCCTGTTCCCGAAAAGGCAAACGTCCGGCTCCTTGTCCCACACGGAAGGTGGCAGACCTGAAAGCTCTTGCTGGTCTTCACCTTCCCCCTGCAGCCTATTCACAGGCACAACAGGTTTTGGGATCTCTGCTTGCCCCAAGACGCAATCTCTCACGGTGCGCATCCTCGGCAGAGCCTGTTCCCGAAAAGGCAAACATCCGGCTCCTTGTCCCACACGAAAGGTGGCAGCCCTGAAAGCTCTTGCTGGTCTTCGCCTTCCCCGTGCAGCCTATTCACAGGCACAACAGGTTTTGGGATCTCTGCTTGCCCAGAGAAGGAACATCTCACGGTGCGCATCCTCGGCAGAGCCTGTTCCCGAAAAGGCAAACGTCCGGCTCCTTGTCCCACACGGAAGGTGGCAGCCCGGAAAGCTCTTGCTGGTCTTCACCTTCCCCCTGCAGCCTATTCACAGGCACAACCGCACTGGGAATCTCTGCTTTCCCAAAGACGCAATCCCTCACGGTGCGCATTCTCGGCAGAGCCTGTTCCCGAAAAGGCAAACGTCCGGCTCCTTGTCCCACATGGAAGGTGGCAGCCCTGAAAGCTGTTGCTGGTCTTCACCTTCCCCCTGCAGCCTATTCACAGGCACAACCGCACTGGGAATCTCTGCTTTCCCAAAGACGCAATCTCTCACGGTGCGCATCCTCGGCAGAGCCTGTTCCCGAAAAGGCAAACGTCCGGCTCCTTGTCCCACACGGAAGGTGGCAGCCCTGAAAGCTGTTGCTGGTCTTCACCTTCCCCGTGCAGCCTATTCACAGGCACAACAGGTTTTGGGATCTGTGCTTGCCCAGAGAAGGAACATCTCACGGTGCGCATCCTCGGCAGAGCCTGTTCCCGAAAAGGCAAACGTCCGGCTCCTTGTCCCACACGGAAGGTGGCAGCCCGGAAAGCTCTTGCTGGTCTTCACCTTCCCCCTGCAGCCTATTCACAGGCACAACCGCACTGGGAATCTCTGCTTTCCCAAAGACGCAATCTCTCACGGTGCGCATTCTCGGCAGAGCCTGTTCCCGAAAAGGCAAACGTCCGGCTCCTTGTCCCACATGGAAGGTGGCAGCCCGGAAAGCTGGTGCTGGTCTTCACCTTCCCCCTGCAGCCTATTCACAGGCACAACCGCACTGGGAATCTCTGCTTTCCCAAAGACGCAATCTCTCACGGTGCGCATCCTCGGCAGAGCCTGTTCCCGAAAAGGCAAACGTCCGGCTCCTTGTCCCACACGGAAGGTGGCAGCCCTGAAAGCTGTTGCTGGTCTTCACCTTCCCCGTGCAGCCTATTCACAGGCACAACAGGTTTGGGGATCTGCGCTTGCCCAGACAAGGAACATCTCACGGTGCGCATCCTCGGCAGAGCCTGTTCCAGAACAGGCAAACGTCCGGCTCCTTGTCCCACACGGAGGGTGGCAGCCCTGAAAGCTGTTGCTGGTCTTCACCTTCCCCCTGCAGCCTATTCACAGGCACAACCGCACTGGGAATCTCTGCTTTCCCAAAGACGCAATCTCTCACGGTGCGCATCCTCGGCAGAGCCTGTTCCCGAAAAGGCAAACGTCCGGCTCCTTGTCCCACACGGAAGGTGGCAGCCCTGAAAGCTGTTGCTGGTCTTCACCTTCCCCGTGCAGCCTATTCACAGGCACAACAGGTTTTGGGATCTGTGCTTGCCCAGAGAAGGAACATCTCACGGTGCGCATCCTCGGCAGAGCCTGTTCCCGAAAAGGCAAACGTCCGGCTCCTTGTCCCACACGGAAGGTGGCAGCCCTGAAAGCTCTTGCTGGTCTTCACCTTCCCCCTGCAGCCTATTCACAGGCACAACAGGTTTTGGGATCTGTGCTTGCCCAGAGAAGGAACATCTCACGGTGCGCATCCTCGGCAGAGCCTGTTCCCGAAAAGGCAAACGTCCGGCTCCTTGTCCCACACGGAAGGTGGCAGCCCTGAAAGCTGTTGCTGGTCTTCAGCTTCCCCCTGCAGCCTATTCACAGGCACAACCGCACTGGGTATCTCTGCTTTCCCAAAGACACAATCCCTCACGGTGCGCATCCTCGGCAGAGCCTGTTCCCGAAAAGGCAAACGTCCGGCTCCTTGTCCCACACGGAAGGTGGCAGCCCGGAAAGCTGTTGCTGGTCTTCACCTTCCCCCTGCAGCCTATTCACAGGCACAACAGGTTTGCGGATCTCTGCTTGCCCAGAGAAGGAACATCTCACGGTGCGCATCCTCGGCAGAGCTTGTTCCCAAAACAGGAAACGTCCGGCTCCTTGTCCCACACGGAAGGTGGCAGCCCTGAAAGCTGGAGCTGGTCTTCACCTTCCCCCTGCAGCCTATTCACAGGCACAACAGGTTTTGGGATCTCTGCTTGCCCAGAGAAGGAACATCTCACGGTGCGCATCCTCGGCAGAGCTTGTTCCCGAAAAGGCAAACGTCCGGCTCCTTGTCCCACACGGAAGGTGGCAGCCCTGAAAGCTCTTGCTGGTCTTCACCTTCCCCCTGCAGCCTATTCACAGGCACAACAGGTTTTGGGATCTCTGCTTGCCCAGAGAAGGAACATCTCACGGTGCGCATCCTCGGCAGAGCCTGTTCCCGAAAAGGCAAACGTCCGGCTCCTTGTCCCACACGGAAGGTGGCAGCCCGGAAAGCTGTTGCTGGTCTTCACCTTCCCCCTGCAGCCTGTTCACAGGCACAACAGGTTTTGGGATCTCTGCTTTCCCAGAGACGCAATCTCTCACGGTGCGCATCCTCGGCAGAGCCTGTTCCCGAAAAGGCAAACGTCCGGCTCCTTGTCCCACACGGAAGGTGGCAGCCCTGAAAGCTCTTGCTGGTCTTCACCTTCCCCGTGCAGCCTATTCACAGGCACAACCGCACTGGGAATCTCTGCTTTCCCAAAGACGCAATCCCTCACGGTGCGCATCCTCGGCAGAGCCTTTTGCCAAAAAGGCAAACGTCCGGCTCCTTGTCCCACACGGAGGGTGGCAGCCCTGAAAGCTCTTGCTGGTCTTCACCTTCCCCCGTGCAGCCTATTCACAGGCACAACAGGTTTTGGGATCTGTGCTTGCCCAGAGAAGGAACATCTCACGGTGCGCATCCTCGGCAGAGCCTGTTCCCGAAAAGGCAAACGTCCGGCTCCTTGTCCCACACGGAAGGTGGCAGCCCTGAAAGCTCTTGCTGGTCTTCACCTTCCCCCTGCAGCCTATTCACAGGCACAACAGGTTTGGGGATCTCTGCTTGCCCAGAGAAGGAACATCTCACGGTGCGCATCCTCGGCAGAGCTTGTTCCCGAAAAGGCAAACGTCCGGCTCCTTGTCCCACACGGAAGGTGGCAGCCCGGAAAGCTCTTGCTGGTCTTCACCTTCCCCGTGCAGCCTATTCACAGGCACAACAGGTTTTGGGATCTCTGCTTGCCCAGAGAAGGAACATCTCACGGTGCGCATCCTCGGCAGAGCCTGTTCCCGAAAAGGCAAACGTCCGGCTCCTTGTCCCACACGGAAGGTGGCAGCCCTGAAAGCTCTTGCTGGTCTTCACCTTCCCCGTGCAGCCTATTCACAGGCACAACCGCACTGGGAATCTCTGCTTTCCCAAAGACGCAATCTCTCACGGTGCGCATCCTCGGCAGAGCCTGTTCCCGAAAAGGCAAACGTCCGGCTCCTTGTCCCACACGGAAGGTGGCAGCCCTGAAAGCTGTTGCTGGTCTTCACCTTCCCCGTGCAGCCTATTCACAGGCACAACAGGTTTTGGGATCTGTGCTTGCCCAGAGAAGGAACAGCTCACGGTGCGCATCCTCGGCAGAGCTTGTTCCCAAAAAAGCAAACGTCCGGCTCCTTGTCCCACACGGAAGGTGGCAGCCCTGAAAGCTCTTGCTGGTCTTCACCTTCCCCCTGCAGCCTATTCATAGACACAACAGGTTTTGGGATATCTGCTTGCCCAGAGAAGGAACATCTCACGGTGCGCATCCTCGGCAGAGCCTGTTCCCGAAAAGGCAAACGTCCGGCTCCTTGTCCCACACGGAAGGTGGCAGCCCTGAAAGCTCTTGCTGGTCTTCGCCTTCCCCCTGCAGCCTATTCACAGGCACAACCGCACTGGGAATCTCTGCTTTCCCAAAGACGCAATCTCTCACGGTGCGCATCCTCGGCAGAGCCTGTTCCCAAAAAGGCAAACGTCCGGCTCCTTGTCCCACATGGAAGGTGGCAGCCCTGAAAGCTGTTGCTGGTCTTCACCTTCCCCCTGCAGCCTATTCACAGGCACAACCGCACTGGGAATCTCTGCTTTCCCAAAGACGCAATCCCTCACGGTGCGCATCCTCGGCAGAGCCTGTTCCCGAAAAGGCAAACGTCCGGCTCCTTGTCCCACACGGAAGGTGGCAGCCCGGAAAGCTGTTGCTGGTCTTCACCTTCCCCCTGCAGCCTATTCACAGGCACAACAGGTTTTGGGATCTCTGCTTGCCCAGAGATGGAACATCTCACGGTGCGCATCCTCGGCAGAGCCTGTTCCCGAAAAGGCAAACGTCCGGCTCCTTGTCCCACATGGAAGGTGGCAGCCCTGAAAGCTCTTGCTGGTCTTCACCTTCCCCCTGCAGCCTATTCACAGGCACAACAGGTTTGGGGACCTGTGCTTGCCCCAAGACGCAATCCCTCACGGTGCGCATCCTCGGCAGAGCCTGTTCCCGAAAAGGCAAACGTCCGGCTCCTTGTCCCACACGGAAGGTGGCAGCCCTGAAAGCTCTTGCTGGTCTTCACCTTCCCCCTGCAGCCTATTCACAGGCACAACAGGTTTTGGGATCTGTGCTTGCCCAGAGAAGGAACATCTCACGGTGCGCATCCTCGGCAGAGCCTGTTCCCAAAAAGGCAAACGTCCGGCTCCTTGTCCCACACGGAAGGTGGCAGCCCGGAAAGCTGTTGCTGGTCTTCACCTTCCCCCTGCAGCCTATTCACAGGCACAACCGCACTGGGAATCTCTGCTTTCCCAAAGACGCAATCCCTCACGGTGCGCATCCTCGGCAGAGCCTGTTCCCAAAAAGGCAAACGTCCAGCTCCTTGTCCCACACGGAAGGTGGCAGCCCGGAAAGCTCTTGCTGGTCTTCACCTTCCCCCTGCAGCCTATTCACAGGCACAACAGGTTTTGGCATCTGTGCTTGCCCAGAGAAGGAACATCTCACGGTGCGCATCCTCGGCAGAGCCTGTTCCCGAAAAGGCAAACGTCCGGCTCCTTGTCCCACACGGAAGGTGGCAGCCCTGAAAGCTCTTGCTGGTCTTCACCTTCCCCCTGCAGCCTATTCACAGGCACAACAGGTTTGGGGATCTCTGCTTGCCCGGAGACGCAATCCCTCACGGTGCGCATCCTCGGCAGAGCCTGTTCCCGAAAAGGCAAACGTCCGGCTCCTTGTCCCACACGGAAGGTGGCAGCCCTGAAAGCTGTTGCTGGTCTTCACCTTCCCCCTGCAGCCTATTCACAGGCACAACAGGTTTTGGGGTCTCTGCTTGCCCAGAGAAGGAACATCTCACGGTGCGCATCCTCGGCAGAGCCTGTTCCCGAAAAGGCAAACGTCCGGCTCCTTGTCCCACACGGAAGGTGGCAGCCCTGAAAGCTGGTGCTGGTCTTCACCTTCCCCGTGCAGCCTATTCACAGGCACAACAGGTTTTGGGATCCCTGCTTTCCCAGAGACGCAATCTCTCACGGTGCGCATCCTCGGCAGAGCTTGTTCCCGAAAAGGCAAACGTCCGGCTCCTTGTCCCACACGGAAGGTGGCAGCCCGGAAAGCTGGTGCTGGTCTTCACCTTCCCCCTGCAGCCTATTCACAGGCACAACAGGTTTTGGGATCTGTGCTTGCCCAGAGAAGGAACATCTCACGGTGCGCATCCTCGGCAGAGCTTGTACCCAAAAAAGCAAACGTCCGGCTCCTTGTCCCACACGGAAGGTGGCAGCCCTGAAAGCTGTTTCTGGTCTTCACCTTCCCCCTGCAGCCTATTCACAGGCACAACCGCACTGGGAATCTCTGCTTTCCCAGAGACGCAATTTCTCACGGTGCGCATCCTCGGCAGAGCCTGTTCCCGAAAAGGCAAACGTCCGGCTCCTTGTCCCACACGGAAGGTGGCAGCCCTGAAAGCTCTTGCTGGTCTTCACCTTCCCCCTGCAGCCTATTCACAGGCACAACAGGTTTGGGGATCTCTGCTTGCCCAGAGAAGGAACATCTCACGGTGCGCATCCTCGGCAGAGCCTGTTCCCGAAAAGGCAAACGTCCGGCTCCTTGTCCCACACGGAAGGTGGCAGCCCTGAAAGCTCTTGCTGGTCTTCACCTTCCCCCTGCAGCCTATTCACAGGCACAACAGGTTTTGGGATCTCTGCTTTCCCAGACACGCAATCTCTCACGGTGCGCATCCTCGGCAGAGCCTGTTCCCGAAAAGGCAAACGTCCGGCTCCTTGTCCCACACGGAAGGTGGCAGCCCTGAAAGCTGTTGCTGGTCTTCACCTTCCCCCTGCAGCCTATTCACAGGCACAACAGGTTTTGGGATCTGTGCTTGCCCAGAGAAGGAACATCTCACGGTGCGCATCCTCGGCAGAGCCTGTTCCTGAAAAGGCAAACGTCCGGCTCCTTGTCCCACACGGAAGGTGGCAGCCCTGAAAGCTCTTGCTGGTCTTCACCTTCCCCCTGCAGCCTATTCACAGGCACAACTGCACTGGGAATCTCTGCTTTCCCAGAGACGCAATCTCTCACGGTGCGCATCCTCGGCAGAGCCTGTTCCCGAAAAGGCAAACGTCCGGCTCCTTGTCCCACACGGAAGGTGGCAGCCCTGAAAGCTCTTGCTGGTCTTCACCTTCCCCGTGCAGCCTATTCACAGGCACAACCGCACTGGGAATCTCTGCTTTCCCAAAGACGCAATCCCTCACGGTGCGCATCCTCGGCAGAGCCTGTTCCCGAAAAGGCAAACGTCCGGCTCCTTGTCCCACACGGAGGGTGGCAGCCCTGAAAGCTCTTGCTGGTCTTCACCTTCCCCCGTGCAGCCTATTCACAGGCACAACAGGTTTTGGGATCTGTGCTTGCCCAGAGAAGGAACATCTCACGGTGCGCATCCTCGGCAGAGCCTGTTCCCGAAAAGGCAAACGTCCGGCTCCTTGTCCCACACGGAAGGTGGCAGCCCTGAAAGCTCTTGCTGGTCTTCACCTTCCCCCTGCAGCCTATTCACAGGCACAACAGGTTTGGGGATCTCTGCTTGCCCAGAGAAGGAACATCTCACGGTGCGCATCCTCGGCAGAGCTTGTTCCCGAAAAGGCAAACGTCCGGCTCCTTGTCCCACACGGAAGGTGGCAGCCCGGAAAGCTCTTGCTGGTCTTCACCTTCCCCCTGCAGCCTATTCACAGGCACAACAGGTTTTGGGATCTGTGCTTGCCCAGAGAAGGAACATCTCACGGTGCGCATCCTCGGCAGAGCTTGTACCCAAAAAAGCAAACGTCCGGCTCCTTGTCCCACACGGAAGGTGGCAGCCCTGAAAGCTGTTGCTGGTCTTCACCTTCCCCCTGCAGCCTATTCACAGGCACAACCGCACTGGGAATCTCTGCTTTCCCAAAGACGCAATCCCTCACGGTGCGCATCCTCGGCAGAGCCTGTTCCCGAAAAGGCAAACGTCCGGCTCCTTGTCCCGCACGGAAGGTGGCAGCCCTGAAAGCTCTTGCTGGTCTTCACCTTCCCCCTGCAGCCTATTCACAGGCACAACCGCACTGGGAATCTCTGCTTTCCCAGAGACGCAATCTCTCACGGTGCGCATCCTCGGCAGAGCCTGTTCCCGAAAAGGCAAACGTCCGGCTCCTTGTCCCACACGGAAGGTGGCAGCCCTGAAAGCTCTTGCTGGTCTTCACCTTCCCCCTGCAGCCTATTCACAGGCACAACAGGTTTTGGGATCTGTGCTTGCCCAGAGAAGGAACATCTCACGGTGTGCATCCTCGGCAGAGCTTGTTCCCGAAAAGGCAAACGTCCGGCTCCTTGTCCCACACGGAAGGTGGCAGCCCGGAAAGCTGTTGCTGCTCCTCACTTTCCCCGTGCAGCCTATTCACAGGCACAACAGGTTTTGGGATCTCTGCTTTCCCAGAGACGCAATCTCTCACGGTGCGCATCCTCGGCAGAGCTTGTTCCCGAAAAGGCAAACGTCCGCCTCCTTGTCCCACACGGAAGGTGGCAGCCCTGAAAGCTCTTGCTGGTCTTCACCTTCCCCCTGCAGCCTATTCACAGGCACAACAGGTTTGGGGATCTGTGCTTGCCCAGAGAAGGAACATCTCACGGTGCGCATCCTCGGCAGAGCTTGTTCCCAAAACAGGAAACGTCCGGCTCCTTGTCCCACACGGAAGGTGGCAGCCCGGAAAGCTGGTGCTGGTCTTCACCTTCCCCCTGCAGCATATTCACAGGCACAACAGGTTTTGGGATCTCTGCTTGCCCAGAGAAGGAACATCTCACGGTGCGCATCCTCGGCAGAGCTTGTTCCCAAAAAAGCAAACGTCCGGCTCCTTGTCCCACACGGAAGGTGGCAGCCCTGAAAGCTCTTGCTGGTCTTCACCTTCCCCCTGCAGCCTATTCACAGGCACAACAGGTTTTGGGATCTCTGCTTGCCCAGAGAAGGAACATCTCACGGTGCGCATGCTCGGCAGAGCCTGTTCCCGAAAAGGCAAACGTCCAGCTCCTTGTCCCACACGGAAGGTGGCAGCCCGGAAAGCTGGTGCTGGTCTTCACCTTCCCCCTGCAGCCTGTTCACAGGCACAACAGGTTTTGGGATCTGTGCTTGCCCAGAGACGCAATATCTCACGGTGCGCATCCTCGGCAGAGCCTGTTCCAGAACAGGCAAACGTCCGGCTCCTTGTCCCACACGGAAGATGGCAGCCCTGAAAGCTCTTGCTGGTCTTCACATTCCCCCTGCAGCCTATTCACAGGCACAACCGCACTGGGAATCTCTGCTTTCCCAGAGACGCAATCTCTCACGGTGCGCATCCTCGGCAGAGCCTGTTCCCGAAAAGGCAAACGTCCGGCTCCTTGTCCCACACGGAAGGTGGCAGCCCTGAAAGCTCTTGCTGGTCTTCACCTTCCCCCTGCAGCCTATTCACAGGCACAACCGCTCTGGGAATCTCTGCTTTCCCAGAGACGCAATCTCTCACGGTGCGCATCCTCGGCAGAGCCTGTTCCCGAAAAGGCAAACGTCCGGCTCCTTGTCCCACACGGAAGGTGGCAGCCCTGAAAGCTCTTGCTGGTCTTCACCTTCCCCCTGCAGCCTATTCACAGGCACAACAGGTTTTGGGATCTCTGCTTTCCCAGACACGCAATCTCTCACAGTGCGCATCCTCGGCAGAGCCTGTTCCCGAAAAGGCAAACGTCCGGCTCCTTGTCCCACACGGAAGGTGGCAGCCCGGAAAGCTGTTGCTGGTCTTCACCTTCCCCCTGCAGCCTATTCACAGGCACAACAGGTTTTGGGATCTGTGCTTGCCCAGAGAAGGAACATCTCACGGTGCGCATCCTCGGCAGAGCCTGTTCCTGAAAAGGCAAACGTCCGGCTCCTTGTCCCACACGGAAGGTGGCAGCCCTGAAAGCTCTTGCTGGTCTTCACCTTCCCCCTGCAGCCTATTCACAGGCACAACTGCACTGGGAATCTCTGCTTTCCCAGAGACGCAATCTCTCACGGTGCGCATCCTCGGCAGAGCCTGTTCCCGAAAAGGCAAACGTCCGGCTCCTTGTCCCACACGGAAGGTGGCAGCCCTGAAAGCTCTTGCTGGTCTTCACCTTCCCCGTGCAGCCTATTCACAGGCACAACCGCACTGGGAATCTCTGCTTTCCCAAAGACGCAATCCCTCACGGTGCGCATCCTCGGCAGAGCCTGTTCCCGAAAAGGCAAACGTCCGGCTCCTTGTCCCACACGGAGGGTGGCAGCCCTGAAAGCTCTTGCTGGTCTTCACCTTCCCCCGTGCAGCCTATTCACAGGCACAACAGGTTTTGGGATCTGTGCTTGCCCAGAGAAGGAACATCTCACGGTGCGCATCCTCGGCAGAGCCTGTTCCCGAAAAGGCAAACGTCCGGCTCCTTGTCCCACACGGAAGGTGGCAGCCCTGAAAGCTCTTGCTGGTCTTCACCTTCCCCCTGCAGCCTATTCACAGGCACAACAGGTTTGGGGATCTCTGCTTGCCCAGAGACGCAATCCCTCACGGTGCGCATCCTCGGCAGAGCCTGTTCCCGAAAAGGCAAACGTCCGGCTCCTTGTCCCACACGGAAGGTGGCAGCCCTGAAAGCTCTTGCTGGTCTTCACCTTCCCCATGCAGCCTATTCACAGGCACAACAGGTTTTGGGATCTCTGCTTGCCCAGAGAAGGAACATCTCACGGTGCGCATCCTCGGCAGAGCCTGTTCCCGAAAAGGCAAACGTCCGGCTCCTTGTCCCACACGGAAGGTGGCAGCCCTGAAAGCTGTTGCTGGTCCTCACCTTCCCCGTGCAGCCTATTCACAGGCACAACAGGTTTGGGGATCTCTGCTTTCCCAGAGACGCAATCTCCCACGGTGCTCATCCTCGGCAGAGCCTGTTCCCGAAAAGGCAAACGTCCGGCTCCTTGTCCCACACGGAAGGTGGCAGCCCTGAAAGCTCTTGCTGGTCTTCGCCTTCCCCGTGCAGCCTATTCACAGGCACAACCGCACTGGGAATCTCTGCTTTCCCAGAGACGCAATCTCTCACGGTGCGCATCCTCGGCAGAGCCTGTTCCCGAAAAGGCAAACGTCCGGCTCCTTGTCCCACACGGAAGGTGGCAGCCCTGAAAGCTCTTGCTGGTCTTCACCTTCCCCCTGCAGCCTATTCACAGGCACAACAGGTTTGGGGATCTCTGCTTGCCCAGAGAAGGAACATCTCACGGTGCGCATCCTCGGCAGAGCCTGTTCCCGAAAAGGCAAACGTCCGGCTCCTTGTCCCACACGGAAGGTGGCAGCCCTGAAAACTGTTGCTGGTCTTCACCTTCCCCCTGCAGCCTATTCACAGGCACAACAGGTTTTGGGATCTGTGCTTGCCCAGAGAAGGAACATCTCACGGTGTGCATCCTCGGCAGAGCCTGTTCCCGAAAAGGCAAACGTCCGGCTCCTTGTCCCACACGGAAGGTGGCAGCCCGGAAAGATGTTGCTGCTCCTCACCTTCCCCGTGCAGCCTATTCACAGGCACAACAGGTTTTGGGATCTCTGCTTTCCCAGAGACGCAATCTCTCACGGTGCGCATCCTCGGCAGAGCCTGTTCCCGAAAAGGCAAACGTCCGGCTCCTTGTCCCACACGGAAGGTGGCAGCCCTGAAAGCTGTTGCTGGTCTTCACCTTCCCCCTGCAGCCTATTCACAGGCACAACCGCACTGGAAATCTCTGCTTTCCCAGAGACGCAATCTCTCACGGTGCGCATCCTCGGCAGAGCTTGTTCCCAAAAAAGCAAACGTCCGGCTCCTTGTCCCACACGGAAGGTGGCAGCCCTGAAAGCTCTTGCTGGTCTTCACCTTCCCCCTGCAGCCTATTCATAGACACAACAGGTTTTGGGATATCTGCTTGCCCAGAGAAGGAACATCTCACGGTGCGCATCCTCGGCAGAGCCTGTTCCCGAAAAGGCAAACGTCCGGCTCCTTGTCCCACACGGAAGGTGGCAGCCCTGAAAGCTCTTGCTGGTCTTCACCTTCCCCCTGCAGCCTATTCACAGGCACAACAGGTTTTGGGATCTGTGCTTGCCCAGAGAAGGAACATCTCACGGTGCGCATCCTCGGCAGAGCCTGTTCCCAAAAAGGCAAACGTCCGGCTCCTTGTCCCACACGGAAGGTGGCAGCCCTAAAAGCTGTTGCTGGTCTTCACCTTCCCCCTGCAGCCTATTCACAGGCACAACCGCACTGGGAATCTCTGCTTTCCCAAAGACGCAATCCCTCACGGTGCGCATCCTCGGCAGAGCCTGTTCCCAAAAAGGCAAACGTCCAGCTCCTTGTCCCACACGGAAGGTGGCAGCCCGGAAAGCTGTTGCTGGTCTTCACCTTCCCCCTGCAGCCTATTTACAGGCACAACAGGTTTTGGCATCTGTGCTTGCCCAGAGAAGGAACATCTCACGGTGCGCATCCTCGGCAGAGCCTGTTCCCGAAAAGGCAAACGTCCGGCTCCTTGTCCCACACGGAAGGTGGCAGCCCTGAAAGCTCTTGCTGGTCTTCACCTTCCCCCTGCAGCCTATTCACAGGCACAACAGGTTTTGGGATCTCTGCTTGCCCAGAGACGCAATCCCTCACGGTGCGCATCCTCGGCAGAGCCTGTTCCCGAAAAGGCAAACGTCCGGCTCCTTGTCCCACACGGAAGGTGGCAGCCCTGAAAGCTCTTGCTGGTCTTCACCTTCCCCCTGCAGCCTATTCACAGGCACAACAGGTTTGGGGATCTCTGCTTGCCCAGAGAAGGAACATCTCACGGTGCGCATCCTCGGCAGAGCTTGTTCCCGAAAAGGCAAACGTCCGGCTCCTTGTCCCACACGGAAGGTGGCAGCCCGGAAAGCTCTTGCTGGTCTTCACCTTCCCCCTGCAGCCTATTCACAGGCACAACAGGTTTTGGGATCTGTGCTTGCCCAGAGAAGGAACATCTCACGGTGCGCATCCTCGGCAGAGCTTGTACCCAAAAAAGCAAACGTCCGGCTCCTTGTCCCACACGGAAGGTGGCAGCCCTGAAAGCTGTTGCTGGTCTTCACCTTCCCCCTGCAGCCTATTCACAGGCACAACCGCACTGGGAATCTCTGCTTTCCCAAAGACGCAATCCCTCACGGTGCGCATCCTCGGCAGAGCCTGTTCCCGAAAAGGCAAACGTCCGGCTCCTTGTCCCGCACGGAAGGTGGCAGCCCTGAAAGCTCTTGCTGGTCTTCACCTTCCCCCTGCAGCCTATTCACAGGCACAACCGCACTGGGAATCTCTGCTTTCCCAGAGACGCAATCTCTCACGGTGCGCATCCTCGGCAGAGCCTGTTCCCGAAAAGGCAAACGTCCGGCTCCTTGTCCCACACGGAAGGTGGCAGCCCTGAAAGCTCTTGCTGGTCTTCACCTTCCCCCTGCAGCCTATTCACAGGCACAACAGGTTTTGGGATCTGTGCTTGCCCAGAGAAGGAACATCTCACGGTGTGCATCCTCGGCAGAGCTTGTTCCCGAAAAGGCAAACGTCCGGCTCCTTGTCCCACACGGAAGGTGGCAGCCCGGAAAGCTGTTGCTGCTCCTCACTTTCCCCGTGCAGCCTATTCACAGGCACAACAGGTTTTGGGATCTCTGCTTTCCCAGAGACGCAATCTCTCACGGTGCGCATCCTCGGCAGAGCTTGTTCCCGAAAAGGCAAACGTCCGCCTCCTTGTCCCACACGGAAGGTGGCAGCCCTGAAAGCTCTTGCTGGTCTTCACCTTCCCCCTGCAGCCTATTCACAGGCACAACAGGTTTGGGGATCTGTGCTTGCCCAGAGAAGGAACATCTCACGGTGCGCATCCTCGGCAGAGCTTGTTCCCAAAACAGGAAACGTCCGGCTCCTTGTCCCACACGGAAGGTGGCAGCCCGGAAAGCTGGTGCTGGTCTTCACCTTCCCCCTGCAGCATATTCACAGGCACAACAGGTTTTGGGATCTCTGCTTGCCCAGAGAAGGAACATCTCACGGTGCGCATCCTCGGCAGAGCTTGTTCCCAAAAAAGCAAACGTCCGGCTCCTTGTCCCACACGGAAGGTGGCAGCCCTGAAAGCTCTTGCTGGTCTTCACCTTCCCCCTGCAGCCTATTCACAGGCACAACAGGTTTTGGGATCTCTGCTTGCCCAGAGAAGGAACATCTCACGGTGCGCATGCTCGGCAGAGCCTGTTCCCGAAAAGGCAAACGTCCAGCTCCTTGTCCCACACGGAAGGTGGCAGCCCGGAAAGCTGGTGCTGGTCTTCACCTTCCCCCTGCAGCCTGTTCACAGGCACAACAGGTTTTGGGATCTGTGCTTGCCCAGAGACGCAATATCTCACGGTGCGCATCCTCGGCAGAGCCTGTTCCAGAACAGGCAAACGTCCGGCTCCTTGTCCCACACGGAAGATGGCAGCCCTGAAAGCTCTTGCTGGTCTTCACATTCCCCCTGCAGCCTATTCACAGGCACAACCGCACTGGGAATCTCTGCTTTCCCAGAGACGCAATCTCTCACGGTGCGCATCCTCGGCAGAGCCTGTTCCCGAAAAGGCAAACGTCCGGCTCCTTGTCCCACACGGAAGGTGGCAGCCCTGAAAGCTCTTGCTGGTCTTCACCTTCCCCCTGCAGCCTATTCACAGGCACAACCGCTCTGGGAATCTCTGCTTTCCCAGAGACGCAATCCCTCACGGTGCGCATCCTCGGCAGAGCCTGTTCCCGAAAAGGCAAACGTCCGGCTCCTTGTCCCACACGGAAGGTGGCAGCCCTGAAAGCTCTTGCTGGTCTTCACCTTCCCCCTGCAGCCTATTCACAGGCACAACAGGTTTTGGGATCTCTGCTTTCCCAGACACGCAATCTCTCACAGTGCGCATCCTCGGCAGAGCCTGTTCCCGAAAAGGCAAACGTCCGGCTCCTTGTCCCACACGGAAGGTGGCAGCCCGGAAAGCTGTTGCTGGTCTTCACCTTCCCCCTGCAGCCTATTCACAGGCACAACAGGTTTTGGGATCTGTGCTTGCCCAGAGAAGGAACATCTCACGGTGCGCATCCTCGGCAGAGCCTGTTCCTGAAAAGGCAAACGTCCGGCTCCTTGTCCCACACGGAAGGTGGCAGCCCTGAAAGCTCTTGCTGGTCTTCACCTTCCCCCTGCAGCCTATTCACAGGCACAACTGCACTGGGAATCTCTGCTTTCCCAGAGACGCAATCTCTCACGGTGCGCATCCTCGGCAGAGCCTGTTCCCGAAAAGGCAAACGTCCGGCTCCTTGTCCCACACGGAAGGTGGCAGCCCTGAAAGCTCTTGCTGGTCTTCACCTTCCCCGTGCAGCCTATTCACAGGCACAACCGCACTGGGAATCTCTGCTTTCCCAAAGACGCAATCCCTCACGGTGCGCATCCTCGGCAGAGCCTGTTCCCGAAAAGGCAAACGTCCGGCTCCTTGTCCCACACGGAGGGTGGCAGCCCTGAAAGCTCTTGCTGGTCTTCACCTTCCCCCGTGCAGCCTATTCACAGGCACAACAGGTTTTGGGATCTGTGCTTGCCCAGAGAAGGAACATCTCACGGTGCGCATCCTCGGCAGAGCCTGTTCCCGAAAAGGCAAACGTCCGGCTCCTTGTCCCACACGGAAGGTGGCAGCCCTGAAAGCTCTTGCTGGTCTTCACCTTCCCCCTGCAGCCTATTCACAGGCACAACAGGTTTGGGGATCTCTGCTTGCCCAGAGACGCAATCCCTCACGGTGCGCATCCTCGGCAGAGCCTGTTCCCGAAAAGGCAAACGTCCGGCTCCTTGTCCCACACGGAAGGTGGCAGCCCTGAAAGCTCTTGCTGGTCTTCACCTTCCCCATGCAGCCTATTCACAGGCACAACAGGTTTTGGGATCTCTGCTTGCCCAGAGAAGGAACATCTCACGGTGCGCATCCTCGGCAGAGCCTGTTCCCGAAAAGGCAAACGTCCGGCTCCTTGTCCCACACGGAAGGTGGCAGCCCTGAAAGCTGTTGCTGGTCTTCACCTTCCCCGTGCAGCCTATTCACAGGCACAACAGGTTTGGGGATCTCTGCTTTCCCAGAGACGCAATCTCCCACGGTGCTCATCCTCGGCAGAGCCTGTTCCCGAAAAGGCAAACGTCCGGCTCCTTGTCCCACACGGAAGGTGGCAGCCCTGAAAGCTCTTGCTGGTCTTCGCCTTCCCCGTGCAGCCTATTCACAGGCACAACAGGTTTTGGGATCTATGCTTTCCCAAAGACGCAATCTCTCACGGTGCGCATCCTCGGCAGAGCTTGTTCCCGAAAAGGCAAACGTCCGGCTCCTTGTCCCACACGGAAGGTGGCAGCCCGGAAAGCTGTTGCTGGTCTTCACCTTCCCCCTGCAGCCTATTCACAGGCACAACAGGTTTTGGGATCTGTGCTTGCCCAGAGAAGGAACATCTCACGGTGCGCATCCTCGGCAGAGCTTGTACCCAAAAAAGCAAACGTCCGGCTCCTTGTCCCACACGGAAGGTGGCAGCCCTGAAAGCTGTTGCTGGTCTTCACCTTCCCCCTGCAGCCTATTCACAGGCACAACCGCACTGGGAATCTCTGCTTTCCCAAAGACGCAATCCCTCACGGTGCGCATCCTCGGCAGAGCCTGTTCCCGAAAAGGCAAACGTCCGGCTCCTTGTCCCACACGGAAGGTGGCAGCCCTGAAAGCTCTTGCTGGTCTTCACCTTCCCCCTGCAGCCTATTCACAGGCACAACCGCACTGGGAATCTCTGCTTTCCCAGAGACGCAATCTCTCACGGTGCGCATCCTCGGCAGAGCCTGTTCCCGAAAAGGCAAACGTCCGGCTCCTTGTCCCACACGGAAGGTGGCAGCCCTGAAAGCTCTTGCTGGTCTTCACCTTCCCCCTGCAGCCTATTCACAGGCACAACAGGTTTGGGGATCTCTGCTTGCCCAGAGAAGGAACATCTCACGGTGCGCATCCTCGGCAGAGCCTGTTC
Source organism: Haliaeetus albicilla (assembly GCF_947461875.1). NCBI lineage: Eukaryota > Metazoa > Chordata > Aves > Accipitriformes > Accipitridae > Haliaeetus > Haliaeetus albicilla. The sequence continues at coordinate 1,211,742 of NW_027212473.1, read as the reverse complement.
CCGAAAAGGCAAACGTCCGGCTCCTTGTCCCACACGGAAGGTGGCAGCCCTGAAAACTGTTGCTGGTCTTCACCTTCCCCCTGCAGCCTATTCACAGGCACAACAGGTTTTGGGATCTGTGCTTGCCCAGAGAAGGAACATCTCACGGTGTGCATCCTCGGCAGAGCCTGTTCCCGAAAAGGCAAACGTCCGGCTCCTTGTCCCACACGGAAGGTGGCAGCCCGGAAAGATGTTGCTGCTCCTCACCTTCCCCGTGCAGCCTATTCACAGGCACAACAGGTTTTGGGATCTCTGCTTTCCCAGAGACGCAATCTCTCACGGTGCGCATCCTCGGCAGAGCCTGTTCCCGAAAAGGCAAACGTCCGGCTCCTTGTCCCACACGGAAGGTGGCAGCCCTGAAAGCTGTTGCTGGTCTTCACCTTCCCCCTGCAGCCTATTCACAGGCACAACCGCACTGGAAATCTCTGCTTTCCCAGAGACGCAATCTCTCACGGTGCGCATCCTCGGCAGAGCTTGTTCCCAAAAAAGCAAACGTCCGGCTCCTTGTCCCACACGGAAGGTGGCAGCCCTGAAAGCTCTTGCTGGTCTTCACCTTCCCCCTGCAGCCTATTCATAGACACAACAGGTTTTGGGATATCTGCTTGCCCAGAGAAGGAACATCTCACGGTGCGCATCCTCGGCAGAGCCTGTTCCCGAAAAGGCAAACGTCCGGCTCCTTGTCCCACACGGAAGGTGGCAGCCCTGAAAGCTCTTGCTGGTCTTCGCCTTCCCCCTGCAGCCTATTCACAGGCACAACCGCACTGGGAATCTCTGCTTTCCCAAAGACGCAATCTCTCACGGTGCGCATCCTCGGCAGAGCCTGTTCCCAAAAAGGCAAACGTCCGCCTCCTTGTCCCACACAGAAGGTGGCAGCCCTGAAAGCTCTTGCTGGTCTTCACCTTCCCCCTGCAGCCTATTCACAGGCACAACAGGTTTTGGGATCTGTGCTTGCCCAGAGAAGGAACATCTCACGGTGCGCATCCTCGGCAGAGCCTGTTCCCGAAAAGGCAAACGTCCGGCTCCTTGTCCCACACGGAAGGTGGCAGCCCTGAAAGCTCTTGCTGGTCTTCACCTTCCCCCTGCAGCCTATTCACAGGCACAACAGGTTTTGGGATCTGTGCTTGCCCAGAGAAGGAACATCTCACGGTGCGCATCCTCGGCAGAGCCTGTTCCCAAAAAGGCAAACGTCCGGCTCCTTGTCCCACACGGAAGGTGGCAGCCCTAAAAGCTGTTGCTGGTCTTCACCTTCCCCCTGCAGCCTATTCACAGGCACAACCGCACTGGGAATCTCTGCTTTCCCAAAGACGCAATCCCTCACGGTGCGCATCCTCGGCAGAGCCTGTTCCCAAAAAGGCAAACGTCCAGCTCCTTGTCCCACACGGAAGGTGGCAGCCCGGAAAGCTGTTGCTGGTCTTCACCTTCCCCCTGCAGCCTATTTACAGGCACAACAGGTTTTGGCATCTGTGCTTGCCCAGAGAAGGAACATCTCACGGTGCGCATCCTCGGCAGAGCCTGTTCCCGAAAAGGCAAACGTCCGGCTCCTTGTCCCACACGGAAGGTGGCAGCCCTGAAAGCTCTTGCTGGTCTTCACCTTCCCCCTGCAGCCTATTCACAGGCACAACAGGTTTTGGGATCTCTGCTTGCCCAGAGACGCAATCCCTCACGGTGCGCATCCTCGGCAGAGCCTGTTCCCGAAAAGGCAAACGTCCGGCTCCTTGTCCCACACGGAAGGTGGCAGCCCTGAAAGCTCTTGCTGGTCTTCACCTTCCCCCTGCAGCCTATTCACAGGCACAACAGGTTTGGGGATCTCTGCTTGCCCAGAGAAGGAACATCTCACGGTGCGCATCCTCGGCAGAGCCTGTTCCCGAAAAGGCAAACGTCCGGCTCCTTGTCCCACACGGAAGGTGGCAGCCCTGAAAGCTGTTGCTGGTCCTCACCTTCCCCGTGCAGCCTATTCACAGGCACAACAGGTTTGGGGATCTCTGCTTTCCCAGAGACGCAATCTCCCACGGTGCTCATCCTCGGCAGAGCCTGTTCCCGAAAAGGCAAACGTCCGGCTCCTTGTCCCACACGGAAGGTGGCAGCCCTGAAAGCTCTTGCTGGTCTTCGCCTTCCCCGTGCAGCCTATTCACAGGCACAACAGGTTTTGGGATCTATGCTTTCCCAAAGACGCAATCTCTCACGGTGCGCATCCTCGGCAGAGCTTGTTCCCGAAAAGGCAAACGTCCGGCTCCTTGTCCCACACGGAAGGTGGCAGCCCGGAAAGCTGTTGCTGGTCTTCACCTTCCCCCTGCAGCCTATTCACAGGCACAACAGGTTTTGGGATCTGTGCTTGCCCAGAGAAGGAACATCTCACGGTGCGCATCCTCGGCAGAGCTTGTACCCAAAAAAGCAAACGTCCGGCTCCTTGTCCCACACGGAAGGTGGCAGCCCTGAAAGCTGTTGCTGGTCTTCACCTTCCCCCTGCAGCCTATTCACAGGCACAACCGCACTGGGAATCTCTGCTTTCCCAAAGACGCAATCCCTCACGGTGCGCATCCTCGGCAGAGCCTGTTCCCGAAAAGGCAAACGTCCGGCTCCTTGTCCCACACGGAAGGTGGCAGCCCTGAAAGCTCTTGCTGGTCTTCACCTTCCCCCTGCAGCCTATTCACAGGCACAACCGCACTGGGAATCTCTGCTTTCCCAGAGACGCAATCTCTCACGGTGCGCATCCTCGGCAGAGCCTGTTCCCGAAAAGGCAAACGTCCGGCTCCTTGTCCCACACGGAAGGTGGCAGCCCTGAAAGCTCTTGCTGGTCTTCACCTTCCCCCTGCAGCCTATTCACAGGCACAACAGGTTTTGGGATCTGTGCTTGCCCAGAGAAGGAACATCTCACGGTGCGCATCCTCGGCAGAGCCTGTTCCCGAAAAGGCAAACGTCCGGCTCCTTGTCCCACACGGAAGGTGGCAGCCCTGAAAACTGTTGCTGGTCTTCACCTTCCCCGTGCAGCCTATTCACAGGCACAACAGGTTTTGGGATCTGTGCTTGCCCAGAGAAGGAACATCTCACGGTGTGCATCCTCGGCAGAGCCTGTTCCCGAAAAGGCAAACGTCCGGCTCCTTGTCCCACACGGAAGGTGGCAGCCCGGAAAGATGTTGCTGCTCCTCACCTTCCCCGTGCAGCCTATTCACAGGCACAACAGGTTTTGGGATCTCTGCTTTCCCAGAGACGCAATCTCTCACGGTGCGCATCCTCGGCAGAGCCTGTTCCCGAAAAGGCAAACGTCCGGCTCCTTGTCCCACATGGAAGGTGGCAGCCCGGAAAGCTGTTGCTGCTCCTCACCTTCCCCCTGCAGCCTATTCACAGGCACAACCGCACTGGAAATCTCTGCTTTCCCAGAGACGCAATCTCTCACGGTGCGCATCCTCGGCAGAGCTTGTTCCCAAAAAAGCAAACGTCCGGCTCCTTGTCCCACACGGAAGGTGGCAGCCCGGAAAGCTCTTGCTGGTCTTCACCTTCCCCCTGCAGCCTATTCATAGAAACAACAGGTTTTGGGATATCTGCTTGCCCAGAGAAGGAACATCTCACGGTGCGCATCCTCGGCAGAGCCTGTTCCCGAAAAGGCAAACGTCCGGCTCCTTGTCCCACACGGAAGGTGGCAGCCCTGAAAGCTCTTGCTGGTCTTCGCCTTCCCCCTGCAGCCTATTCACAGGCACAACCGCACTGGGAATCTCTGCTTTCCCAAAGACGCAATCTCTCACGGTGCGCATCCTCGGCAGAGCCTGTTCCCAAAAAGGCAAACGTCCGGCTCCTTGTCCCACATGGAAGGTGGCAGCCCTGAAAGCTGTTGCTGGTCTTCACCTTCCCCCTGCAGCCTATTCACAGGCACAACCGCACTGGGAATCTCTGCTTTCCCAAAGACGCAATCCCTCACGGTGCGCATCCTCGGCAGAGCCTGTTCCCGAAAAGGCAAACGTCCGGCTCCTTGTCCCACACGGAAGGTGGCAGCCCGGAAAGCTGTTGCTGGTCTTCACCTTCCCCCTGCAGCCTATTCACAGGCACAACAGGTTTTGGGATCTCTGCTTGCCCAGAGATGGAACATCTCACGGTGCGCATCCTCGGCAGAGCCTGTTCCCGAAAAGGCAAACGTCCGGCTCCTTGTCCCACACGGAAGGTGGCAGCCCTGAAACCTCTTGCTGATCTTCACCTTCCCCCTGCAGCCTATTCACAGGCACAACAGGTTTGGGGACCTGTGCTTGCCCCAAGACGCAATCCCTCACGGTGCGCATCCTCGGCAGAGCCTGTTCCCGAAAAGGCAAACGTCCGGCTCCTTGTCCCACACGGAAGGTGGCAGCCCTGAAAGCTCTTGCTGGTCTTCACCTTCCCCCTGCAGCCTATTCACAGGCACAACCGCACTGGGAATCTCTGCTTTCCCAAAGACGCAATCCCTCACGGTGCGCATCCTCGGCAGAGCCTGTTCCCAAAAAGGCAAACGTCCAGCTCCTTGTCCCACACGGAAGGTGGCAGCCCGGAAAGCTGTTGCTGGTCTTCACCTTCCCCCTGCAGCCTATTCACAGGCACAACAGGTTTTGGCATCTGTGCTTGCCCAGAGAAGGAACATCTCATGGTGCGCATCCTCGGCAGAGCCTGTTCCCGAAAAGGCAAACGTCCGGCTCCTTGTCCCACACGGAAGGTGGCAGCCCTGAAAGCTCTTGCTGGTCTTCACCTTCCCCCTGCAGCCTATTCACAGGCACAACAGGTTTTGGGATCTCTGCTTGCCCAGAGACGCAATCCCTCACGGTGCGCATCCTCGGCAGAGCCTGTTCCCGAAAAGGCAAACGTCCGGCTCCTTGTCCCACACGGAAGGTGGCAGCCCTGAAAGCTGTTGCTGGTCTTCACCTTCCCCCTGCAGCCTATTCACAGGCACAACAGGTTTTGGGATCTCTGCTTGCCCAGAGAAGGAACATCTCACGGTGCGCATCCTCGGCAGAGCCTGTTCCCGAAAAGGCAAACGTCCGGCTCCTTGTCCCACACGGAAGGTGGCAGCCCTGAAAGCTCTTGCTGGTCCTCACCTTCCCCGTGCAGCCTATTCACAGGCACAACAGGTTTTGGGATCTCTGCTTTCCCAGAGACGCAATCTCCCACGGTGCTCATCCTCGGCAGAGCCTGTTCCCGAAAAGGCAAACGTCCGGCTCCTTGTCCCACACGGAAGGTGGCAGCCCTGAAAGCTCTTGCTGGTCTTCGCCTTCCCCGTGCAGCCTATTCACAGGCACAACAGGTTTGGGGATCTATGCTTTCCCAAAGACGCAATCTCTCACGGTGCGCATCCTCGGCAGAGCCTGTTCCCGAAAAGGCAAACGTCCGGCTCCTTGTCCCACACGGAAGGTGGCAGCCCTGAAAGCTGTTGCTGGTCTTCACCTTCCCCCTGCAGCCTATTCACAGGCACAACAGGTTTTGGGATCTGTGCTTGCCCAGAGAAGGAACATCTCACGGTGCGCATCCTCGGCAGAGCTTGTACCCAAAAAAGCAAACGTCCGTCTCCTTGTCCCACACGGAAGGTGGCAGCCCGGAAAGCTGTTGCTGGTCTTCACCTTCCCCCTGCAGCCTATTCACAGGCACAACCGCACTGGGAATCTCTGCTTTCCCAAAGACGCAATCCCTCACGGTGCGCATCCTCGGCAGAGCCTGTTCCCGAAAAGGCAAACGTCCGGCTCCTTGTCCCACACGGAAGGTGGCAGCCCTGAAAGCTCTTGCTGGTCTTCACCTTCCCCCTGCAGCCTATTCACAGGCACAACCGCACTGGGAATCTCTGCTTTCCCAGAGACGCAATCTCTCACGGTGCGCATCCTCGGCAGAGCCTGTTCCCGAAAAGGCAAACGTCCGGCTCCTTGTCCCACACGGAAGGTGGCAGCCCTGAAAGCTCTTGCTGGTCTTCACCTTCCCCCTGCAGCCTATTCACAGGCACAACAGGTTTTGGGATCTGTGCTTGCCCAGAGAAGGAACATCTCACGGTGCGCATCCTCGGCAGAGCCTGTTCCCGAAAAGGCAAACGTCCGGCTCCTTGTCCCACACGGAAGGTGGCAGCCCTGAAAACTGTTGCTGGTCTTCACCTTCCCCGTGCAGCCTATTCACAGGCACAACAGGTTTTGGGATCTGTGCTTGCCCAGAGAAGGAACATCTCACGGTGTGCATCCTCGGCAGAGCCTGTTCCCGAAAAGGCAAACGTCCGGCTCCTTGTCCCACACGGAAGGTGGCAGCCCGGAAAGATGTTGCTGCTCCTCACCTTCCCCGTGCAGCCTATTCACAGGCACAACAGGTTTTGGGATCTCTGCTTTCCCAGAGACGCAATCTCTCACGGTGCGCATCCTCGGCAGAGCCTGTTCCCGAAAAGGCAAACGTCCGGCTCCTTGTCCCACACGGAAGGTGGCAGCCCTGAAAGCTGTTGCTGGTCTTCACCTTCCCCCTGCAGCCTATTCACAGGCACAACAGGTTTTGGGATCTGCGCTTGCCCCAAGACGCAATCTCTCACGGTGCGCATCCTCGGCAGAGCCTGTTCCCGAAAAGGCAAACGTCCGGCTCCTTGTCCCACACGGAAGGTGGCAGCCCGGAAAGCTGTTGCTGGTCTTCACCTTCCCCCTGCAGCCTATTCACAGGCACAACAGGTTTTGGCATCTGTGCTTTCCCAGAGACGCAATCTCTCACGGTGCGCATCCTCGGCAGAGCCTGTTCCCGAAAAGGCAAACGTCCGGCTCCTTGTCCCACACGGAAGGTGGCAGCCCTGAAAACTGTTGCTGGTCTTCACCTTCCCCCTGCAGCCTATACACAGGCACAACAGGTTTTGGGATCTCTGCTTGCCCAGAGACGCAATCTCTCACGGTGCGCATCCTCGGCAGAGCCTGTTCCCGAAAAGGCAAACGTCCGGCTCCTTGTCCCACACGGAAGGTGGCAGCCCTGAAAGCTGTTGCTGGTCTTCACCTTCCCCCTGCAGCCTATTCACAGGCACAACAGGTTTGGGGACCTGTGCTTGCCCCAAGACGCAATCCCTCACGGTGCGCATCCTCGGCAGAGCCTGTTCCCGAAAAGGCAAACGTCCGGCTCCTTGTCCCACACGGAAGGTGGCAGCCCTGAAAGCTCTTGCTGGTCCTCACCTTCCCCGTGCAGCCTATTCACAGGCACAACAGGTTTGGGGATCTCTGCTTTCCCAGAGACGCAATCTCTCACGGTGCTCATCCTCGGCAGAGCCTGTTCCCGAAAAGGCAAACGTCCGGCTCCTTGTCCCACACGGAAGGTGGCAGCCCTGAAAGCTCTTGCTGGTCTTCACCTTCCCCCTGCAGCCTATTCACAGGCACAACAGGTTTTGGGATCTGTGCTTGCCCAGAGAAGGAACATCTCACGGTGCGCATCCTCGGCAGAGCCTGTTCCCGAAAAGGCAAACGTCCGGCTCCTTGTCCCACACGGAAGGTGGCAGCCCTGAAAACTGTTGCTGGTCTTCACCTTCCCCCTGCAGCCTATTCACAGGCACAACAGGTTTTGGCATCTGTGCTTGCCCAGAGAAGGAACATCTCACGGTGCGCATCCTCGGCAGAGCCTGTTCCCGAAAAGGCAAACGTCCGGCTCCTTGTCCCACACGGAAGGTGGCAGCCCTGAAAGCTCTTGCTGGTCTTCACCTTCCCCCTGCAGCCTATTCACAGGCACAACCGCACTGGAAATCTCTGCTTTCCCACAGACGCAATCTCTCACGGTGCGCATCCTCGGCAGAGCCTGTTCCCAAAAAGGCAAACGTCCGGCTCCTTGTCCCACATGGAAGGTGGCAGCCCGGAAAGCTGTTGCTGGTCTTCACCTTCCCCCTGCAGCCTATTCACAGGCACAACAGGTTTTGGGATCTGTGCTTGCCCCAAGACGCAATCTCTCACGGTGCGCATCCTCGGCAGAGCCTGTTCCCGAAAAGGCAAACGTCCGGCTCCTTGTCCCACACGGAAGGTGGCAGCCCTGAAAGCTCTTGCTGGTCTTCACCTTCCCCCTGCAGCCTATTCACAGGCACAACCGCACTGGAAATCTCTGCTTTCCCAAAGACGCAATCTCTCACGGTGCGCATCCTCGGCAGAGCCTGTTCCCGAAAAGGCAAACGTCCGCCTCCTTGTCCCACACGGAAGGTGGCAGCCCTGAAAGCTCTTGCTGGTCTTCACCTTCCCCCTGCAGCCTATTCACAGGCACAACCGCACTGGGAATCTCTGCTTTCCCAAAGACGCAATCCCTCACGGTGCGCATCCTCGGCAGAGCCTGTTCCCAAAAAGGCAAACGTCCAGCTCCTTGTCCCACACGGAAGGTGGCAGCCCGGAAAGCTGTTGCTGGTCTTCACCTTCCCCCTGCAGCCTATTCACAGGCACAACAGGTTTTGGCATCTGTGCTTGCCCAGAGAAGGAACATCTCACGGTGCGCATCCTCGGCAGAGCCTGTTCCCGAAAAGGCAAACGTCCGGCTCCTTGTCCCACACGGAAGGTGGCAGCCCTGAAAGCTCTTGCTGGTCTTCACCTTCCCCCTGCAGCCTATTCACAGGCACAACAGGTTTTGGGATCTCTGCTTGCCCAGAGACGCAATCCCTCACGGTGCGCATCCTCGGCAGAGCCTGTTCCCGAAAAGGCAAACGTCCGGCTCCTTGTCCCACACGGAAGGTGGCAGCCCTGAAAGCTGTTGCTGGTCTTCACCTTCCCCCTGCAGCCTATTCACAGGCACAACAGGTTTTGGGATCTCTGCTTGCCCAGAGATGGAACATCTCACGGTGCGCATCCTCGGCAGAGCCTGTTCCCGAAAAGGCAAACGTCCGGCTCCTTGTCCCACACGGAAGGTGGCAGCCCTGAAAGCTCTTGCTGGTCCTCACCTTCCCCGTGCAGCCTATTCACAGGCACAACAGGTTTTGGGATCTCTGCTTTCCCAGAGACGCAATCTCCCACGGTGCTCATCCTCGGCAGAGCCTGTTCCCGAAAAGGCAAACGTCCAGCTCCTTGTCCCACACGGAAGGTGGCAGCCCTGAAAGCTCTTGCTGGTCTTCGCCTTCCCCGTGCAGCCTATTCACAGGCACAACAGGTTTTGGGATCTATGCTTTCCCAAAGACGCAATCTCTCACGGTGCGCATCCTCGGCAGAGCTTGTTCCCGAAAAGGCAAACGTCCGGCTCCTTGTCCCACACGGAAGGTGGCAGCCCTGAAAGCTGTTGCTTGTCTTCACCTTCCCCCTGCAGCCTATTCACAGGCACAACAGGTTTTGGGATCTGTGCTTGCCCAGAGAAGGAACATCTCACGGTGCGCATCCTCGGCAGAGCTTGTACCCAAAAAAGCAAACGTCCGTCTCCTTGTCCCACACGGAAGGTGGCAGCCCTGAAAGCTGTTGCTGGTCTTCACCTTCCCCCTGCAGCCTATTCACAGGCACAACCGCACTGGGAATCTCTGCTTTCCCAAAGACGCAATCCCTCACGGTGCGCATCCTCGGCAGAGCCTGTTCCCGAAAAGGCAAACGTCCGGCTCCTTGTCCCACACGGAAGGTGGCAGCCCTGAAAGCTCTTGCTGGTCTTCACCTTCCCCCTGCAGCCTATTCACAGGCACAACCGCACTGGGAATCTCTGCTTTCCCAGAGACGCAATCTCTCACGGTGCGCATCCTCGGCAGAGCCTGTTCCCGAAAAGGCAAACGTCCGGCTCCTTGTCCCACACGGAAGGTGGCAGCCCTGAAAGCTCTTGCTGGTCTTCACCTTCCCCCTGCAGCCTATTCACAGGCACAACAGGTTTTGGGATCTGTGCTTGCCCAGAGAAGGAACATCTCACGGTGCGCATCCTCGGCAGAGCCTGTTCCCGAAAAGGCAAACGTCCGGCTCCTTGTCCCACACGGAAGGTGGCAGCCCTGAAAACTGTTGCTGGTCTTCACCTTCCCCGTGCAGCCTATTCACAGGCACAACAGGTTTTGGGATCTGTGCTTGCCCAGAGAAGGAACATCTCACGGTGTGCATCCTCGGCAGAGCCTGTTCCCGAAAAGGCAAACGTCCGGCTCCTTGTCCCACACGGAAGGTGGCAGCCCGGAAAGATGTTGCTGCTCCTCACCTTCCCCGTGCAGCCTATTCACAGGCACAACAGGTTTTGGGATCTCTGCTTTCCCAGAGACGCAATCTCTCACGGTGCGCATCCTCGGCAGAGCCTGTTCCCGAAAAGGCAAACGTCCGGCTCCTTGTCCCACACGGAAGGTGGCAGCCCTGAAAGCTGTTGCTGATCTTCACCTTCCCCCTGCAGCCTATTCACAGGCACAACAGGTTTTGGGATCTGTGCTTGCCCCAAGACGCAATCTCTCACGGTGCGCATCCTCGGCAGAGCCTGTTCCCGAAAAGGCAAACGTCCGGCTCCTTGTCCCACACGGAAGGTGGCAGCCCGGAAAGCTGTTGCTGGTCTTCACCTTCCCCCTGCAGCCTATTCACAGGCACAACAGGTTTTGGCATCTGTGCTTTCCCAGAGACGCAATCTCTCACGGTGCGCATCCTCGGCAGAGCCTGTTCCCGAAAAGGCAAACGTCCGGCTCCTTGTCCCACACGGAAGGTGGCAGCCCTGAAAACTGTTGCTGGTCTTCACCTTCCCCCTGCAGCCTATACACAGGCACAACAGGTTTTGGGATCTCTGCTTGCCCAGAGACGCAATCTCTCACGGTGCGCATCCTCGGCAGAGCCTGTTCCCGAAAAGGCAAACGTCCGGCTCCTTGTCCCACACGGAAGGTGGCAGCCCTGAAAGCTGTTGCTGGTCTTCACCTTCCCCCTGCAGCCTATTCACAGGCACAACAGGTTTGGGGACCTGTGCTTGCCCCAAGACGCAATCCCTCACGGTGCGCATCCTCGGCAGAGCCTGTTCCCGAAAAGGCAAACGTCCGGCTCCTTGTCCCACACGGAAGGTGGCAGCCCTGAAAGCTCTTGCTGGTCCTCACCTTCCCCGTGCAGCCTATTCACAGGCACAACAGGTTTGGGGATCTCTGCTTTCCCAGAGACGCAATCTCTCACGGTGCTCATCCTCGGCAGAGCCTGTTCCCGAAAAGGCAAACGTCCGGCTCCTTGTCCCACACGGAAGGTGGCAGCCCTGAAAGCTCTTGCTGGTCTTCACCTTCCCCCTGCAGCCTATTCACAGGCACAACAGGTTTTGGGATCTGTGCTTGCCCAGAGAAGGAACATCTCACGGTGCGCATCCTCGGCAGAGCCTGTTCCCGAAAAGGCAAACGTCCGGCTCCTTGTCCCACACGGAAGGTGGCAGCCCTGAAAACTGTTGCTGGTCTTCACCTTCCCCCTGCAGCCTATTCACAGGCACAACAGGTTTTGGCATCTGTGCTTGCCCAGAGAAGGAACATCTCACGGTGCGCATCCTCGGCAGAGCCTGTTCCCGAAAAGGCAAACGTCCGGCTCCTTGTCCCACACGGAAGGTGGCAGCCCTGAAAGCTCTTGCTGGTCTTCACCTTCCCCCTGCAGCCTATTCACAGGCACAACCGCACTGGAAATCTCTGCTTTCCCACAGACGCAATCTCTCACGGTGCGCATCCTCGGCAGAGCCTGTTCCCAAAAAGGCAAACGTCCGGCTCCTTGTCCCACATGGAAGGTGGCAGCCCGGAAAGCTGTTGCTGGTCTTCACCTTCCCCCTGCAGCCTATTCACAGGCACAACAGGTTTTGGGATCTGTGCTTGCCCCAAGACGCAATCTCTCACGGTGCGCATCCTCGGCAGAGCCTGTTCCCGAAAAGGCAAACGTCCGGCTCCTTGTCCCACACGGAAGGTGGCAGCCCTGAAAGCTCTTGCTGGTCTTCACCTTCCCCCTGCAGCCTATTCACAGGCACAACCGCACTGGAAATCTCTGCTTTCCCAGAGACGCAATCTCTCACGGTGCGCATCCTCGGCAGAGCCTGTTCCAGAACAGGCAAACGTCCGGCTCCTTGTCCCACACGGAAGGTGGCAGCCCGGAAAGCTGTTGCTGGTCTTCACCTTCCCCGTGCAGCCAATTCACAGGCACAACAGGTTTGGGGACCTGTGCTTGCCCCAAGACGCAATCTCTCACGGTGCGCATCCTCGGCAGAGCCTGTTCCCGAAAAGGCAAACGTCCGGCTCCTTGTCCCACACGGAAGGTGGCAGCCCTGAAAGCTGTTGCTGGTCCTCACCTTCCCCGTGCAGCCTATTCACAGGCACAACAGGTTTTGGGATCTATGCTTTCCCAGAGACGCAATCTCTCACGGTGCGCATCCTCGGCAGAGCCTGTTCCAGAACAGGCAAACGTCCGGCTCCTTGTCCCACACGGAAGGTGGCAGCCCTGAAAGCTCTTGCTGGTCTTCGCCTTCCCCCTGCAGCCTATTCACAGGCACAACAGGTTTTGGGATCTGTGCTTGCCCAGAGAAGGAACATCTCACAGTGCGCATCCTCGGCAGAGCCTGTTCCCGAAAAGGCAAACGTCCGGCTCCTTGTCCCACACGGAAGGTGGCAGCCCTGAAAACTGTTGCTGGTCTTCACCTTCCCCGTGCAGCCTATTCACAGGCACAACAGGTTTTGGGATCTGTGCTTGCCCAGAGAAGGAACATCTCACGGTGTGCATCCTCGGCAGAGCCTGTTCCCGAAAAGGCAAACATCCGGCTCCTTGTCCCACACGGAAGGTGGCAGCCCGGAAAGCTGTTGCTGCTCCTCACCTTCCCCGTGCAGCCTATTCACAGGCACAACAGGTTTTGGGATCTCTGCTTTCCCAGAGACGCAATCTCTCACGGTGCGCATCCTCGGCAGAGCCTGTTCCCGAAAAGGCAAACGTCCGGCTCCTTGTCCCACATGGAAGGTGGCAGCCCGGAAAGCTGTTTCTGGTCTTCACCTTCCCCCTGCAGCCTATTCACAGGCACAACCGCACTGGGAATCTCTGCTTTCCCAGAGACGCAATTTCTCACGGTGCGCATCCTCGGCAGAGCCTGTTCCCGAAAAGGCAAACGTCCGGCTCCTTGTCCCACACGGAAGGTGGCAGCCCTGAAAGCTCTTGCTGGTCTTCACCTTCCCCCTGCAGCCTATTCACAGGCACAACAGGTTTGGGGATCTCTGCTTGCCCAGAGAAGGAACATCTCACGGTGCGCATCCTCGGCAGAGCCTGTTCCCGAAAAGGCAAACGTCCGGCTCCTTGTCCCACACGGAAGGTGGCAGCCCTGAAAGCTCTTGCTGGTCTTCACCTTCCCCCTGCAGCCTATTCACAGGCACAACAGGTTTTGGCATCTGTGCTTGCCCAGAGAAGGAACATCTCACGGTGCGCATCCTCGGCAGAGCCTGTTCCCGAAAAGGCAAACGTCCGGCTCCTTGTCCCACACGGAAGGTGGCAGCCCTGAAAGCTCTTGCTGGTCTTCACCTTCCCCCTGCAGCCTATTCACAGGCACAACAGGTTTGGGGATCTGTGCTTGCCCAGAGAAGGAACATCTCACGGTGCGCATCCTCGGCAGAGCTTGTTCCCAAAACAGGAAACGTCCGGCTCCTTGTCCCACACGGAAGGTGGCAGCCCTGAAAGCTCTTGCTGGTCTTCACCTTCCCCCTGCAGCCTATTCACAGGCACAACAGGTTTTGGGATCTCTGCTTGCCCAGAGAAGGAACATCTCACGGTGCGCATCCTCGGCAGAGCTTGTTCCCAAAAAAGCAAACGTCCGGCTCCTTGTCCCACACGGAAGGTGGCAGCCCTGAAAGCTCTTGCTGGTCTTCACCTTCCCCCTGCAGCCTATTCACAGGCACAACTGATTTTGGGATCTCTGCTTGCCCAGAGAAGGAACATCTCACGGTGCGCATGCTCGGCAGAGCCTGTTCCCGAAAAGGCAAACGTCCAGCTCCTTGTCCCACACGGAAGGTGGCAGCCCGGAAAGCTGGTGCTGGTCTTCACCTTCCCCCTGCAGCCTGTTCACAGGCACAACAGGTTTTGGGATCTGTGCTTGCCCAGAGACGCAATATCTCACGGTGCGCATCCTCGGCAGAGCCTGTTCCAGAACAGGCAAACGTCCGGCTCCTTGTCCCACACGGAAGGTGGCAGCCCTGAAAGCTGTTGCTGGTCTTCACCTTCCCCCTGCAGCCTATTCACAGGCACAACCGCACTGGGAATCTCTGCTTTCCCAGAGACGCAATCTCTCACGGTGCGCATCCTCGGCAGAGCCTGTTCCCGAAAAGGCAAACGTCCGGCTCCTTGTCCCACACGGAAGGTGGCAGCCCTGAAAGCTCTTGCTGGTCTTCACCTTCCCCCTGCAGCCTATTCACAGGCACAACCGCTCTGGGAATCTCTGCTTTCCCAGAGACGCAATCTCTCACGGTGCGCATCCTCGGCAGAGCCTGTTCCCGAAAAGGCAAACGTCCGGCTCCTTGTCCCACACGGAAGGTGGCAGCCCTGAAAGCTCTTGCTGGTCTTCACCTTCCCCCTGCAGCCTATTCACAGGCACAACAGGTTTTGGGATCTCTGCTTGCCCAGACACGCAATCTCTCACGGTGCGCATCCTCGGCAGAGCCTGTTCCCGAAAAGGCAAACGTCCGGCTCCTTGTCCCACACGGAAGGTGGCAGCCCTGAAAGCTGTTGCTGGTCTTCACCTTCCCCCTGCAGCCTATTCACAGGCACAACAGGTTTTGGGATCTGTGCTTGCCCAGAGAAGGAACATCTCACGGTGCGCATCCTCGGCAGAGCCTGTTCCTGAAAAGGCAAACGTCCGGCTCCTTGTCCCACACGGAAGGTGGCAGCCCTGAAAGCTCTTGCTGGTCTTCACCTTCCCCCTGCAGCCTATTCACAGGCACAACAGGTTTTGGGATCTCTGCTTGCCCAGAGACGCAATCTCTCACGGTGCGCATCCTCGGCAGAGCCTGTTCCAGAACAGGCAAACGTCCGGCTCCTTGTCCCACACGGAAGGTGGCAGCCCTGAAAGCTCTTGCTGGTCTTCACATTCCCCCTGCAGCCTATTCACAGGCACAACTGCACTGGGAATCTCTGCTTTCCCAGAGACGCAATCTCTCACGGTGGGCATCCTCGGCAGAGCCTGTTCCCGAAAAGGCAAACGTCCGGCTCCTTGTCCCACACGGAGGGTGGCAGCCCTGAAAGCTCTTGCTGGTCTTCACCTTCCCCCGTGCAGCCTATTCACAGGCACAACAGGTTTTGGGATCTGTGCTTGCCCAGAGAAGGAACATCTCACGGTGCGCATCCTCGGCAGAGCCTGTTCCCGAAAAGGCAAACGTCCGGCTCCTTGTCCCACACGGAAGGTGGCAGCCCTGAAAGCTCTTGCTGGTCTTCACCTTCCCCCTGCAGCCTATTCACAGGCACAACAGGTTTGGGGATCTCTGCTTGCCCAGAGAAGGAACATCTCACGGTGCGCATCCTCGGCAGAGCCTGTTCCCGAAAAGGCAAACGTCCGGCTCCTTGTCCCACACGGAAGGTGGCAGCCCTGAAAGCTCTTGCTGGTCTTCACCTTCCCCCTGCAGCCTATTCACAGGCACAACCGCACTGGGAATCTCTGCTTTCCCAAAGACGCAATCTCTCACGGTGCGCATCCTCGGCAGAGCCTGTTCCCAAAAAGGCAAACGTCCGGCTCCTTGTCCCACATGGAAGGTGGCAGCCCTGAAAGCTCTTGCTGGTCTTCACCTTCCCCCTGCAGCCTATTCACAGGCACAACCGCACTGGGAATCTCTGCTTTCCCAAAGACGCAATCCCTCACGGTGCGCATCCTCGGCAGAGCCTGTTCCCGAAAAGGCAAACGTCCGGCTCCTTGTCCCACACGGAAGGTGGCAGCCCGGAAAGCTGTTGCTGGTCTTCACCTTCCCCCTGCAGCCTATTCACAGGCACAACAGGTTTTGGCATCTGTGCTTGCCCAGAGAAGGAACATCTCACGGTGCGCATCCTCGGCAGAGCCTGTTCCCGAAAAGGCAAACGTCCGGCTCCTTGTCCCACATGGAAGGTGGCAGCCCTGAAAGCTGTTGCTGGTCTTCACCTTCCCCCTGCAGCCTATTCACAGGCACAACAGGTTTTGGGATCTCTGCTTGCCCAGAGATGGAACATCTCAAGGTGCGCATCCTCGGCAGAGCCTGTTCCCGAAAAGGCAAACGTCCGGCTCCTTGTCCCACACGGAAGGTGGCAGCCCTGAAAGCTGTTGCTGGTCTTCACCTTCCCCCTGCAGCCTATTCACAGGCACAACAGGTTTGGGGACCTGTGCTTGCCCCAAGACGCAATCCCTCACGGTGCGCATCCTCGGCAGAGCCTGTTCCCGAAAAGGCAAACGTCCGGCTCCTTGTCCCACACGGAAGGTGGCAGCCCTGAAAGCTCTTGCTGGTCTTCACCTTCCCCCTGCAGCCTATTCACAGGCACAACAGGTTTGGGGATCTCTGCTTGCCCAGAGAAGGAACATCTCACGGTGCGCATCCTCGGCAGAGCCTGTTCCCAAAAAGGCAAACGTCCGGCTCCTTGTCCCACACGGAAGGTGGCAGCCCGGAAAGCTGTTGCTGGTCTTCACCTTCCCCCTGCAGCCTATTCACAGGCACAACCGCACGGGGAATCTCTGCTTTCCCAAAGACGCAATCCCTCACGGTGCGCATCCTCGGCAGAGCCTGTTCCCGAAAAGGCAAACGTCCAGCTCCTTGTCCCACACGGAGGGTGGCAGCCCGGAAAGCTGTTGCTGGTCTTCACCTTCCCCCTGCAGCCTATTCACAGGCACAACAGGTTTTGGCATCTGTGCTTGCCCAGAGAAGGAACATCTCACGGTGCGCATCCTCGGCAGAGCCTGTTCCCGAAAAGGCAAACGTCCGGCTCCTTGTCCCACACAGAAGGTGGCAGCCCTGAAAGCTCTTGCTGGTCTTCACCTTCCCCCTGCAGCCTATTCACAGGCACAACAGGTTTTGGGATCTCTGCTTGCCCAGAGACGCAATCCCTCACGGTGCGCATCCTCGGCAGAGCCTGTTCCCAAAACAGGAAACGTCCGGCTCCTTGTCCCACACGGAAGGTGGCAGCCCGGAAAGCTGGTGCTGGTCTTCACCTTCCCCCTGCAGCCTATTCACAGGCACAACAGGTTTTGGGATCTCTGCTTGCCCAGAGAAGGAACATCTCACGGTGCGCATCCTCGGCAGAGCTTGTTCCCAAAAAAGCAAACGTCCGGCTCCTTGTCCCACACGGAAGGTGGCAGCCCTGAAAGCTCTTGCTGGTCTTCACCTTTCCCCTGCAGCCTATTCACAGGCACAACTGATTTTGGGATCTCTGCTTGCCCAGAGAAGGAACATCTCACGGTGCGCATGCTCGGCAGAGCCTGTTCCCGAAAAGGCAAACGTCCAGCTCCTTGTCCCACACGGAAGGTGGCAGCCCGGAAAGCTGGTGCTGGTCTTCACCTTCCCCCTGCAGCCTGTTCACAGGCACAACAGGTTTTGGGATCTGTGCTTGCCCAGAGACGCAATATCTCACGGTGCGCATCCTCGGCAGAGCCTGTTCCAGAACAGGCAAACGTCCGGCTCCTTGTCCCACACGGAAGGTGGCAGCCCTGAAAGCTGTTGCTGGTCTTCACCTTCCCCCTGCAGCCTATTCACAGGCACAACCGCACTGGGAATCTCTGCTTTCCCAGAGACGCAATCTCTCACGGTGCGCATCCTCGGCAGAGCCTGTTCCCGAAAAGGCAAACGTCCGGCTCCTTGTCCCACACGGAAGGTGGCAGCCCTGAAAGCTCTTGCTGGTCTTCACCTTCCCCCTGCAGCCTATTCACAGGCACAACAGGTTTTGGGATCTGTGCTTGCCCAGAGAAGGAACATCTCACGGTGCGCATCCTCGGCAGAGCCTGTTCCTGAAAAGGCAAACGTCCGGCTCCTTGTCCCACACGGAAGGTGGCAGCCCTGAAAGCTCTTGCTGGTCTTCACCTTCCCCCTGCAGCCTATTCACAGGCACAACAGCTTTTGGGATCTCTGCTTGCCCAGAGACGCAATCTCTCACGGTGCGCATCCTCGGCAGAGCCTGTTCCAGAACAGGCAAACGTCCGGCTCCTTGTCCCACACGGAAGGTGGCAGCCCTGAAAGCTCTTGCTGGTCTTCACATTCCCCCTGCAGCCTATTCACAGGCACAACTGCACTGGGAATCTCTGCTTTCCCAGAGACGCAATCTCTCACGGTGCGCATCCTCGGCAGAGCCTGTTCCCGAAAAGGCAAACGTCCGGCTCCTTGTCCCACACGGAAGGTGGCAGCCCTGAAAGCTGTTGCTGGTCTTCACCTTCCCCCTGCAGCCTATTCACAGGCACAACCGCACTGGGAATCTCTGCTTTCCCAAAGACGCAATCCCTCACGGTGCGCATCCTCGGAAGAGCCTGTTCCCGAAAAGGCAAACGTCCGGCTCCTTGTCCCACACGGAGGGTGGCAGCCCTGAAAGCTCTTGCTGGTCTTCACCTTCCCCCGTGCAGCCTATTCACAGGCACAACAGGTTTTGGGATCTGTGCTTGCCCAGAGAAGGAACATCTCACGGTGCGCATCCTCGGCAGAGCTTGTTCCCGAAAAGGCAAACGTCCGGCTCCTTGTCCCACACGGAAGGTGGCAGCCCGGAAAGCTCTTGCTGGTCTTCACCTTCCCCGTGCAGCCTATTCACAGGCACAACAGGTTTTGGGATCTGTGCTTGCCCAGAGAAGGAACATCTCACGGTGCGCATCCTCGGCAGAGCCTGTTCCCGAAAAGGCAAACGTCCGGCTCCTTGTCCCACACGGAAGGTGGCAGCCCTGAAAGCTCTTGCTGGTCTTCACCTTCCCCGTGCAGCCTATTCACAGGCACAACCGCACTGGGAATCTCTGCTTTCCCAAATACGCAATCTCTCACGGTGCGCATCCTCGGCAGAGCCTGTTCCCGAAAAGGCAAACGTCCGGCTCCTTGTCCCACACGGAAGGTGGCAGCCCTGAAAGCTCTTGCTGGTCTTCACCTTCCCCCTGCAGCCTATTCACAGGCACAACAGGTTTTGGGATCTGTGCTTGCCCAGAGAAGGAACAGCTCACGGTGCGCATCCTCGGCAGAGCTTGTTCCCAAAAAAGCAAACGTCCGGCTCCTTGTCCCACACGGAAGGTGGCAGCCCTGAAAGCTCTTGCTGGTCTTCACCTTCCCCCTGCAGCCTATTCATAGACACAACAGGTTTTGGGATATCTGCTTGCCCAGAGAAGGAACATCTCACGGTGCGCATCCTCGGCAGAGCCTGTTCCCGAAAAGGCAAACGTCCGGCTCCTTGTCCCACACGGAAGGTGGCAGCCCTGAAAGCTCTTGCTGGTCTTCGCCTTCCCCCTGCAGCCTATTCACAGGCACAACCGCACTGGGAATCTCTGCTTTCCCAAAGACGCAATCTCTCACGGTGCGCATCCTCAGCAGAGCCTGTTCCCAAAAAGGCAAACGTCCGGCTCCTTGTCCCACATGGAAGGTGGCAGCCCTGAAAGCTCTTGCTGGTCTTCACCTTCCCCCTGCAGCCTATTCACAGGCACAACCGCACTGGGAATCTCTGCTTTCCCAAAGACGCAATCCCTCACGGTGCGCATCCTCGGCAGAGCCTGTTCCCGAAAAGGCAAACGTCCGGCTCCTTGTCCCACACGGAAGGTGGCAGCCCGGAAAGCTGTTGCTGGTCTTCACCTTCCCCCTGCAGCCTATTCACAGGCACAACAGGTTTTGGCATCTGTGCTTGCCCAGAGAAGGAACATCTCACGGTGCGCATCCTCGGCAGAGCCTGTTCCCGAAAAGGCAAACGTCCGGCTCCTTGTCCCACACGGAAGGTGGCAGCCCTGAAAGCTGTTGCTGGTCTTCACCTTCCCCCTGCAGCCTATTCACAGGCACAACAGGTTTTGGGATCTGTGCTTGCCCAGAGAAGGAACATCTCACGGTGCGCATCCTCGGCAGAGCCTGTTCCCAAAAAGGCAAACGTCCGGCTCCTTGTCCCACACGGAAGGTGGCAGCCCGGAAAGCTGTTGCTGGTCTTCACCTTCCCCCTGCAGCCTATTCACAGGCACAACCGCACTGGGAATCTCTGCTTTCCCAAAGACGCAATCCCTCACGGTGCGCATCCTCGGCAGAGCCTGTTCCCGAAAAGGCAAACGTCCAGCTCCTTGTCCCACACGGAAGGTGGCAGCCCGGAAAGCTGTTGCTGGTCTTCACCTTCCCCCTGCAGCCTATTCACAGGCACAACAGGTTTTGGCATCTGTGCTTGCCCAGAGAAGGAACATCTCACGGTGCGCATCCTCGGCAGAGCCTGTTCCCGAAAAGGCAAACGTCCGGCTCCTTGTCCCACACGGAAGGTGGCAGCCCTGAAAGCTCTTGCTGGTCTTCACCTTCCCCCTGCAGCCTATTCACAGGCACAACAGCTTTTGGGATCTCTGCTTGCCCAGAGACGCAATCCCTCACGGTGCGCATCCTCGGCAGAGCCTGTTCCAGAACAGGCAAACGTCCGGCTCCTTGTCCCACACGGAAGGTGGCAGCCCTGAAAGCTGTTGCTGGTCTTCACCTTCCCCCTGCAGCCTATTCACAGGCACAACAGGTTTTGGGATCTCTGCTTGCCCAGAGATGGAACATCTCACGGTGCGCATCCTCGGCAGAGCCTGTTCCCGAAAAGGCAAACGTCCGGCTCCTTGTCCCACACGGAAGGTGGCAGCCCTGAAAGCTGTTGCTGGTCCTCACCTTCCCCGTGCAGCCTATTCACAGGCACAACAGGTTTTGGGATCTCTACTTTCCCAGAGACGCAATCTCCCACGGTGCTCATCCTCGGCAGAGCCTGTTCCCGAAAAGGCAAACGTCCGGCTCCTTGTCCCACACGGAAGGTGGCAGCCCTGAAAGCTGTTGCTGGTCTTCACCTTCCCCCTGCAGCCTATTCACAGGCACAACAGGTTTTGGGATCTGTGCTTGCCCAGAGAAGGAACATCTCACGGTGCGCATCCTCGGCAGAGCCTGTTCCCGAAAAGGCAAACGTCCGGCTCCTTGTCCCACACGGAAGGTGGCAGCCCTGAAAGCTGTTGCTGGTCTTCACCTTCCCCCTGCAGCCTATTCACAGGCACAACCGCACTGGGAATCTCTGCTTTCCCAGAGACGCTATCTCTCACGGTGCGCATCCTCGGCAGAGCCTGTTCCCGAAAAGGCAAACGTCCGGCTCCTTGTCCCACACGGAAGGTGGCAGCCCTGAAAGCTCTTGCTGGTCTTCACCTTCCCCCTGCAGCCTATTCACAGGCACAACAGGTTTTGGGATCTCTGCTTGCCCAGAGAAGGAACATCTCACGGTGCGCATCCTCGGCAGAGCCTGTTCCCGAAAAGGCAAACGTCCGGCTCCTTGTCCCACACGGAAGGTGGCAGCCCTGAAAGCTCTTGCTGGTCTTCACCTTCCCCCTGCAGCCTATTCACAGGCACAACAGGTTTTGGGATCTGTGCTTGCCCAGAGAAGGAACATCTCACGGTGTGCATCCTCGGCAGAGCCTGTTCCCGAAAAGGCAAACGTCCGGCTCCTTGTCCCACACGGAAGGTGGCAGCCCGGAAAGCTGTTGCTGCTCCTCACCTTCCCCGTGCAGCCTATTCACAGGCACAACAGGTTTTGGGATCTCTGCTTTCCCAGAGACGCAATCTCTCACGGTGCGCATCCTCGGCAGAGCCTGTTCCCGAAAAGGCAAACGTCCGGCTCCTTGTCCCACATGGAAGGTGGCAGCCCTGAAAGCTGTTGCTGGTCTTCACCTTCCCCCTGCAGCCTATTCACAGGCACAACCGCACTGGAAATCTCTGCTTTCCCAGAGACGCAATCTCTCACGGTGCGCATCCTCGGCAGAGCCTGTTCCCAAAAAGGCAAACGTCCAGCTCCTTGTCCCACACGGAAGGTGGCAGCCCGGAAAGCTGTTGCTGGTCTTCACCTTCCCCCTGCAGCCTATTCACAGGCACAACCGCACTGGGAATCTCTGCTTTCCCAAAGACGCAATCCCTCACGGTGCGCATCCTCGGCAGAGCCTGTTCCCAAAAAGGCAAACGTCCGGCTCCTTGTCCCACACGGAAGGTGGCAGCCCTGAAAGCTGTTGCTGGTCTTCACCTTCCCCCTGCAGCCTATTCACAGGCACAACCGCACTGGGAATCTCTGCTTTCCCAGAGACGCAATCCCTCACGGTGCGCATCCTCGGCAGAGCCTGTTCCCGAAAAGGCAAACGTCCGGCTCCTTGTCCCACACGGAAGGTGGCAGCCCGGAAAGCTCTTGCTGGTCTTCACCTTCCCCCTGCAGCCTATTCACAGGCACAACAGGTTTTGGGATCTGTGCTTGCCCCAAGACGCAATCTCTCACGGTGCGCATCCTCGGCAGAGCCTGTTCCCGAAAAGGCAAACGTCCGGCTCCTTGTCCCACACGGAAGGTGGCAGCCCTGACAGCTGTTGCTGGTCTTCACCTTCCCCCTGCAGCCTATTCACAGGCACAACAGGTTTTGGCATCTGTGCTTGCCCAGAGAAGGAACATCTCACGGTGCGCATCCTCGGCAGAGCCTGTTCCCGAAAAGGCAAACGTCCGGCTCCTTGTCCCACACGGAAGGTGGCAGCCCTGAAAACTCTTGCTGGTCTTCACCTTCCCCCTGCAGCCTATACACAGGCACAACAGGTTTTGGGATCTCTGCTTGCCCAGAGACGCAATCTCTCACGGTGCGCATCCTCGGCAGAGCCTGTTCCCGAAAAGGCAAACGTCCGGCTCCTTGTCCCACACGGAAGGTGGCAGCCCTGAAAGCTCTTGCTGGTCTTCACCTTCCCCCTGCAGCCTATTCACAGGCACAACAGGTTTGGGGACCTGTGCTTGCCCCAAGACGCAATCCCTCACGGTGCGCATCCTCGGCAGAGCCTGTTCCCGAAAAGGCAAACGTCCGGCTCCTTGTCCCACACGGAAGGTGGCAGCCCTGAAAGCTCTTGCTGGTCTTCACCTTCCCCGTGCAGCCTATTCACAGGCACAACAGGTTTTGGGATCTCTGCTTTCCCAGAGACGCAATCTCTCACGGTGCTCATCCTCGGCAGAGCCTGTTCCCGAAAAGGCAAACGTCCGGCTCCTTGTCCCACACGGAAGGTGGCAGCCCTGAAAGCTCTTGCTGGTCTTCACCTTCCCCCTGCAGCCTATTCACAGGCACAACAGGTTTTGGGATCTGTGCTTGCCCAGAGAAGGAACATCTCACGGTGCGCATCCTCGGCAGAGCCTGTTCCCGAAAAGGCAAACGTCCGGCTCCTTGTCCCACACGGAAGGTGGCAGCCCTGAAAACTGTTGCTGGTCTTCACCTTCCCCGTGCAGCCTATTCACAGGCACAACAGGTTTTGGGATCTGTGCTTGCCCAGAGAAGGAACATCTCACGGTGCGCATCCTCGGCAGAGCCTGTTCCCGAAAAGGCAAACGTCCGGCTCCTTGTCCCACACGGAAGGTGGCAGCCCTGAAAGCTCTTGCTGGTCTTCACCTTCCCCCTGCAGCCTATTCACAGGCACAACCGCACTGGAAATCTCTGCTTTCCCAGAGACGCAATCTCTCACGGTGCGCATCCTCGGCAGAGCCTGTTCCCAAAAAGGCAAACGTCCGGCTCCTTGTCCCACACAGAAGGTGGCAGCCCGGAAAGCTGTTGCTGGTCTTCACCTTCCCCGTGCAGCCTATTCACAGGCACAACAGGTTTTGGGATCTGTGCTTGCCCCAAGACGCAATCTCTCACGGTGCGCATCCTCGGCAGAGCCTGTTCCCGAAAAGGCAAACGTCCGGCTCCTTGTCCCACACGGAAGGTGGCAGCCCTGAAAGCTCTTGCTGGTCTTCACCTTCCCCCTGCAGCCTATTCACAGGCACAACAGGTTTTGGGATCTGTGCTTGCCCAGAGAAGGAACATCTCACAGTGCGCATCCTCGGCAGAGCCTGTTCCCGAAAAGGCAAACGTCCGGCTCCTTGTCCCACACGGAAGGTGGCAGCCCTGAAAACTGTTGCTGGTCTTCACCTTCCCCGTGCAGCCTATTCACAGGCACAACAGGTTTTGGGATCTGTGCTTGCCCAGAGAAGGAACATCTCACGGTGTGCATCCTCGGCAGAGCCTGTTCCCGAAAAGGCAAACGTCCGGCTCCTTGTCCCACACGGAAGGTGGCAGCCCTGAAAGCTCTTGCTGCTCCTCACCTTCCCCGTGCAGCCTATTCACAGGCACAACAGGTTTTGGGATCTCTGCTTTCCCAGAGACGCAATCTCTCACGGTGCGCATCCTCGGCAGAGCCTGTTCCCGAAAAGGCAAACGTCCGGCTCCTTGTCCCACATGGAAGGTGGCAGCCCTGAAAGCTGTTGCTGGTCTTCACCTTCCCCCTGCAGCCTATTCACAGGCACAACCGCACTGGAAATCTCTGCTTTCCCAGAGACGCAATCTCTCACGGTGCGCATCCTCGGCAGAGCCTGTTCCCAAAAAGGCAAACGTCCGGCTCCTTGTCCCACACGGAAGGTGGCAGCCCGGAAAGCTGTTGCTGGTCTTCACCTTCCCCCTGCAGCCTATTCACAGGCACAACCGCACTGGGAATCTCTGCTTTCCCAAAGACGCAATCCCTCACGGTGCGCATCCTCGGCAGAGCCTGTTCCCAAAAAGGCAAACGTCCGGCTCCTTGTCCCACACGGAAGGTGGCAGCCCTGAAAGCTGTTGCTGGTCTTCACCTTCCCCCTGCAGCCTATTCACAGGCACAACCGCACTGGGAATCTCTGCTTTCCCAGAGACGCAATCCCTCACGGTGCGCATCCTCGACAGAGCCTGTTCCCGAAAAGGCAAACGTCCGGCTCCTTGTCCCACACGGAAGGTGGCAGCCCGGAAAGCTCTTGCTGGTCTTCACCTTCCCCCTGCAGCCTATTCACAGGCACAACAGGTTTGGGGACCTGTGCTTGCCCCAAGACGCAATCCCTCACGGTGCGCATCCTCGGCAGAGCCTGTTCCCGAAAAGGCAAACGTCCGGCTCCTTGTCCCACATGGAAGGTGGCAGCCCTGAAAGCTCTTGCTGGTCTTCACCTTCCCCGTGCAGCCTATTCACAGGCACAACAGGTTTTGGGATCTCTGCTTTCCCAGAGACGCAATCTCTCACGGTGCTCATCCTCGGCAGAGCCTGTTCCCGAAAAGGCAAACGTCCGGCTCCTTGTCCCACACGGAAGGTGGCAGCCCTGAAAGCTCTTGCTGGTCTTCACCTTCCCCCTGCAGCCTATTCACAGGCACAACAGGTTTTGGGATCTGTGCTTGCCCAGAGAAGGAACATCTCACGGTGCGCATCCTCGGCAGAGCCTGTTCCCGAAAAGGCAAACGTCCGGCTCCTTGTCCCACACGGAAGGTGGCAGCCCTGAAAACTGTTGCTGGTCTTCACCTTCCCCGTGCAGCCTATTCACAGGCACAACAGGTTTTGGGATCTGTGCTTGCCCAGAGAAGGAACATCTCACGGTGCGCATCCTCGGCAGAGCCTGTTCCCGAAAAGGCAAACGTCCGGCTCCTTGTCCCACACGGAAGGTGGCAGCCCTGAAAGCTCTTGCTGGTCTTCACCTTCCCCCTGCAGCCTATTCACAGGCACAACCGCACTGGAAATCTCTGCTTTCCCAGAGACGCAATCTCTCACGGTGCGCATCCTCGGCAGAGCCTGTTCCCAAAAAGGCAAACGTCCGGCTCCTTGTCCCACACGGAAGGTGGCAGCCCGGAAAGCTGTTGCTGGTCTTCACCTTCCCCGTGCAGCCTATTCACAGGCACAACAGGTTTTGGGATCTGTGCTTGCCCCAAGACGCAATCTCTCACGGTGCGCATCCTCGGCAGAGCCTGTTCCCGAAAAGGCAAACGTCCGGCTCCTTGTCCCACACGGAAGGTGGCAGCCCTGAAAGCTCTTGCTGGTCTTCACCTTCCCCCTGCAGCCTATTCACAGGCACAACCGCACTGGAAATCTCTGCTTTCCCAGAGACGCAATCTCTCATGGTGCGCATCCTCGGCAGAGCCTGTTCCAGAACAGGCAAACGTCCGGCTCCTTGTCCCACACGGAAGGTGGCAGCCCGGAAAGCTGTTGCTGGTCTTCACCTTCCCCGTGCAGCCAATTCACAGGCACAACAGGTTTTGGGATCTGTGCTTGCCCAGAGAAGGAACATCTCACGGTGCGCATCCTCGGCAGAGCCTGTTCCCGAAAAGGCAAACGTCCGGCTCCTTGTCCCACACAGAAGGTGGCAGCCCTGAAAGCTCTTGCTGGTCTTCACCTTCCCCCTGCAGCCTATTCACAGGCACAACAGGTTTTGGGATCTCTGCTTGCCCAGAGACGCAATCTCTCACGGTGCGCATCCTCGGCAGAGCCTGTTCCCGAAAAGGCAAACGTCCGGCTCCTTGTCCCACACGGAAGGTGGCAGCCCTGAAAGCTGTTGCTGGTCTTCACCTTCCCCCTGCAGCCTATTCACAGGCACAACCGCACTGGGAATCTCTGCTTTCCCAAAGACGCAATCCCTCACGGTGCGCATCCTCGGAAGAGCCTGTTCCCGAAAAGGCAAACGTCCGGCTCCTTGTCCCACACGGAGGGTGGCAGCCCTGAAAGCTCTTGCTGGTCTTCACCTTCCCCCGTGCAGCCTATTCACAGGCACAACAGGTTTTGGGATCTGTGCTTGCCCAGAGAAGGAACATCTCACGGTGCGCATCCTCGGCAGAGCTTGTTCCCGAAAAGGCAAACGTCCGGCTCCTTGTCCCACACGGAAGGTGGCAGCCCGGAAAGCTCTTGCTGGTCTTCACCTTCCCCGTGCAGCCTATTCACAGGCACAACAGGTTTTGGGATCTGTGCTTGCCCAGAGAAGGAACATCTCACGGTGCGCATCCTCGGCAGAGCCTGTTCCCGAAAAGGCAAACGTCCGGCTCCTTGTCCCACACGGAAGGTGGCAGCCCTGAAAGCTCTTGCTGGTCTTCACCTTCCCCGTGCAGCCTATTCACAGGCACAACCGCACTGGGAATCTCTGCTTTCCCAAATACGCAATCTCTCACGGTGCGCATCCTCGGCAGAGCCTGTTCCCGAAAAGGCAAACGTCCGGCTCCTTGTCCCACACGGAAGGTGGCAGCCCTGAAAGCTCTTGCTGGTCTTCACCTTCCCCCTGCAGCCTATTCACAGGCACAACAGGTTTTGGGATCTGTGCTTGCCCAGAGAAGGAACAGCTCACGGTGCGCATCCTCGGCAGAGCTTGTTCCCAAAAAAGCAAACGTCCGGCTCCTTGTCCCACACGGAAGGTGGCAGCCCTGAAAGCTCTTGCTGGTCTTCACCTTCCCCCTGCAGCCTATTCATAGACACAACAGGTTTTGGGATATCTGCTTGCCCAGAGAAGGAACATCTCACGGTGCGCATCCTCGGCAGAGCCTGTTCCCGAAAAGGCAAACGTCCGGCTCCTTGTCCCACACGGAAGGTGGCAGCCCTGAAAGCTCTTGCTGGTCTTCGCCTTCCCCCTGCAGCCTATTCACAGGCACAACCGCACTGGGAATCTCTGCTTTCCCAAAGACGCAATCTCTCACGGTGCGCATCCTCAGCAGAGCCTGTTCCCAAAAAGGCAAACGTCCGGCTCCTTGTCCCACATGGAAGGTGGCAGCCCTGAAAGCTCTTGCTGGTCTTCACCTTCCCCCTGCAGCCTATTCACAGGCACAACCGCACTGGGAATCTCTGCTTTCCCAAAGACGCAATCCCTCACGGTGCGCATCCTCGGCAGAGCCTGTTCCCGAAAAGGCAAACGTCCGGCTCCTTGTCCCACACGGAAGGTGGCAGCCCGGAAAGCTGTTGCTGGTCTTCACCTTCCCCCTGCAGCCTATTCACAGGCACAACAGGTTTTGGCATCTGTGCTTGCCCAGAGAAGGAACATCTCACGGTGCGCATCCTCGGCAGAGCCTGTTCCCGAAAAGGCAAACGTCCGGCTCCTTGTCCCACACGGAAGGTGGCAGCCCTGAAAGCTCTTGCTGGTCTTCACCTTCCCCCTGCAGCCTATTCACAGGCACAACAGGTTTTGGGATCTGTGCTTGCCCAGAGAAGGAACATCTCACGGTGCGCATCCTCGGCAGAGCCTGTTCCCAAAAAGGCAAACGTCCGGCTCCTTGTCCCACACGGAAGGTGGCAGCCCGGAAAGCTGTTGCTGGTCTTCACCTTCCCCCTGCAGCCTATTCACAGGCACAACCGCACTGGGAATCTCTGCTTTCCCAAAGACGCAATCCCTCACGGTGCGCATCCTCGGCAGAGCCTGTTCCCGAAAAGGCAAACGTCCAGCTCCTTGTCCCACACGGAAGGTGGCAGCCCGGAAAGCTGTTGCTGGTCTTCACCTTCCCCCTGCAGCCTATTCACAGGCACAACAGGTTTTGGCATCTGTGCTTGCCCAGAGAAGGAACATCTCACGGTGCGCATCCTCGGCAGAGCCTGTTCCCGAAAAGGCAAACGTCCGGCT
The DNA here is from genome assembly GCF_947461875.1 of Haliaeetus albicilla. NCBI lineage: Eukaryota > Metazoa > Chordata > Aves > Accipitriformes > Accipitridae > Haliaeetus > Haliaeetus albicilla. The sequence continues at coordinate 1,183,345 of NW_027212473.1, read as the reverse complement.
CCTTGTCCCACACGGAAGGTGGCAGCCCTGAAAGCTCTTGCTGGTCTTCACCTTCCCCCTGCAGCCTATTCACAGGCACAACAGCTTTTGGGATCTCTGCTTGCCCAGAGACGCAATCCCTCACGGTGCGCATCCTCGGCAGAGCCTGTTCCCGAAAAGGCAAACGTCCGGCTCCTTGTCCCACACGGAAGGTGGCAGCCCTGAAAGCTGTTGCTGGTCTTCACCTTCCCCCTGCAGCCTATTCACAGGCACAACAGGTTTTGGGATCTCTGCTTGCCCAGAGATGGAACATCTCACGGTGCGCATCCTCGGCAGAGCCTGTTCCCGAAAAGGCAAACGTCCGGCTCCTTGTCCCACACGGAAGGTGGCAGCCCTGAAAGCTGTTGCTGGTCCTCACCTTCCCCGTGCAGCCTATTCACAGGCACAACAGGTTTTGGGATCTCTACTTTCCCAGAGACGCAATCTCCCACGGTGCTCATCCTCGGCAGAGCCTGTTCCCGAAAAGGCAAACGTCCGGCTCCTTGTCCCACACGGAAGGTGGCAGCCCTGAAAGCTGTTGCTGGTCTTCACCTTCCCCCTGCAGCCTATTCACAGGCACAACAGGTTTTGGGATCTGTGCTTGCCCAGAGAAGGAACATCTCACGGTGCGCATCCTCGGCAGAGCCTGTTCCCGAAAAGGCAAACGTCCGGCTCCTTGTCCCACACGGAAGGTGGCAGCCCTGAAAGCTGTTGCTGATCTTCACCTTCCCCCTGCAGCCTATTCACAGGCACAACCGCACTGGGAATCTCTGCTTTCCCAGAGACGCTATCTCTCACGGTGCGCATCCTCGGCAGAGCCTGTTCCCGAAAAGGCAAACGTCCGGCTCCTTGTCCCACACGGAAGGTGGCAGCCCTGAAAGCTCTTGCTGGTCTTCACCTTCCCCCTGCAGCCTATTCACAGGCACAACAGGTTTTGGGATCTGTGCTTGCCCAGAGAAGGAACATCTCACGGTGCGCATCCTCGGCAGAGCCTGTTCCCGAAAAGGCAAACGTCCGGCTCCTTGTCCCACACGGAAGGTGGCAGCCCTGAAAGCTCTTGCTGGTCTTCACCTTCCCCCTGCAGCCTATTCACAGGCACAACAGGTTTTGGGATCTGTGCTTGCCCAGAGAAGGAACATCTCACGGTGTGCATCCTCGGCAGAGCCTGTTCCCGAAAAGGCAAACGTCCGGCTCCTTGTCCCACACGGAAGGTGGCAGCCCGGAAAGCTGTTGCTGCTCCTCACCTTCCCCGTGCAGCCTATTCACAGGCACAACAGGTTTTGGGATCTCTGCTTTCCCAGAGACGCAATCTCTCACGGTGCGCATCCTCGGCAGAGCCTGTTCCCGAAAAGGCAAACGTCCGGCTCCTTGTCCCACATGGAAGGTGGCAGCCCTGAAAGCTGTTGCTGGTCTTCACCTTCCCCCTGCAGCCTATTCACAGGCACAACCGCACTGGAAATCTCTGCTTTCCCAGAGACGCAATCTCTCACGGTGCGCATCCTCGGCAGAGCCTGTTCCCAAAAAGGCAAACGTCCAGCTCCTTGTCCCACACGGAAGGTGGCAGCCCGGAAAGCTGTTGCTGGTCTTCACCTTCCCCCTGCAGCCTATTCACAGGCACAACCGCACTGGGAATCTCTGCTTTCCCAAAGACGCAATCCCTCACGGTGCGCATCCTCGGCAGAGCCTGTTCCCAAAAAGGCAAACGTCCGGCTCCTTGTCCCACACGGAAGGTGGCAGCCCTGAAAGCTGTTGCTGGTCTTCACCTTCCCCCTGCAGCCTATTCACAGGCACAACCGCACTGGGAATCTCTGCTTTCCCAGAGACGCAATCCCTCACGGTGCGCATCCTCGGCAGAGCCTGTTCCCGAAAAGGCAAACGTCCGGCTCCTTGTCCCACACGGAAGGTGGCAGCCCGGAAAGCTCTTGCTGGTCTTCACCTTCCCCCTGCAGCCTATTCACAGGCACAACAGGTTTTGGGATCTGTGCTTGCCCCAAGACGCAATCTCTCACGGTGCGCATCCTCGGCAGAGCCTGTTCCCGAAAAGGCAAACGTCCGGCTCCTTGTCCCACACGGAAGGTGGCAGCCCTGACAGCTGTTGCTGGTCTTCACCTTCCCCCTGCAGCCTATTCACAGGCACAACAGGTTTTGGCATCTGTGCTTGCCCAGAGAAGGAACATCTCACGGTGCGCATCCTCGGCAGAGCCTGTTCCCGAAAAGGCAAACGTCCGGCTCCTTGTCCCACACAGAAGGTGGCAGCCCTGAAAACTCTTGCTGGTCTTCACCTTCCCCCTGCAGCCTATACACAGGCACAACAGGTTTTGGGATCTCTGCTTGCCCAGAGACGCAATCTCTCACGGTGCGCATCCTCGGCAGAGCCTGTTCCCGAAAAGGCAAACGTCCGGCTCCTTGTCCCACACGGAAGGTGGCAGCCCTGAAAGCTCTTGCTGGTCTTCACCTTCCCCCTGCAGCCTATTCACAGGCACAACAGGTTTGGGGACCTGTGCTTGCCCCAAGAGGCAATCCCTCACGGTGCGCATCCTCGGCAGAGCCTGTTCCCGAAAAGGCAAACGTCCGGCTCCTTGTCCCACACGGAAGGTGGCAGCCCTGAAAGCTCTTGCTGGTCTTCACCTTCCCCGTGCAGCCTATTCACAGGCACAACAGGTTTTGGGATCTCTGCTTTCCCAGAGACGCAATCTCTCACGGTGCTCATCCTCGGCAGAGCCTGTTCCCGAAAAGGCAAACGTCCGGCTCCTTGTCCCACACGGAAGGTGGCAGCCCTGAAAGCTCTTGCTGGTCTTCACCTTCCCCCTGCAGCCTATTCACAGGCACAACAGGTTTTGGGATCTGTGCTTGCCCAGAGAAGGAACATCTCACGGTGCGCATCCTCGGCAGAGCCTGTTCCCGAAAAGGCAAACGTCCGGCTCCTTGTCCCACACGGAAGGTGGCAGCCCTGAAAACTGTTGCTGGTCTTCACCTTCCCCGTGCAGCCTATTCACAGGCACAACAGGTTTTGGGATCTGTGCTTGCCCAGAGAAGGAACATCTCACGGTGCGCATCCTCGGCAGAGCCTGTTCCCGAAAAGGCAAACGTCCGGCTCCTTGTCCCACACGGAAGGTGGCAGCCCTGAAAGCTCTTGCTGGTCTTCACCTTCCCCCTGCAGCCTATTCACAGGCACAACCGCACTGGAAATCTCTGCTTTCCCAGAGACGCAATCTCTCACGGTGCGCATCCTCGGCAGAGCCTGTTCCCAAAAAGGCAAACGTCCGGCTCCTTGTCCCACACGGAAGGTGGCAGCCCGGAAAGCTGTTGCTGGTCTTCACCTTCCCCGTGCAGCCTATTCACAGGCACAACAGGTTTTGGGATCTGTGCTTGCCCCAAGACGCAATCTCTCACGGTGCGCATCCTCGGCAGAGCCTGTTCCCGAAAAGGCAAACGTCCGGCTCCTTGTCCCACACGGAAGGTGGCAGCCCTGAAAGCTCTTGCTGGTCTTCACCTTCCCCCTGCAGCCTATTCACAGGCACAACAGGTTTTGGGATCTGTGCTTGCCCAGAGAAGGAACATCTCACAGTGCGCATCCTCGGCAGAGCCTGTTCCCGAAAAGGCAAACGTCCGGCTCCTTGTCCCACACGGAAGGTGGCAGCCCTGAAAACTGTTGCTGGTCTTCACCTTCCCCGTGCAGCCTATTCACAGGCACAACAGGTTTTGGGATCTGTGCTTGCCCAGAGAAGGAACATCTCACGGTGTGCATCCTCGGCAGAGCCTGTTCCCGAAAAGGCAAACGTCCGGCTCCTTGTCCCACACGGAAGGTGGCAGCCCTGAAAGCTCTTGCTGCTCCTCACCTTCCCCGTGCAGCCTATTCACAGGCACAACAGGTTTTGGGATCTCTGCTTTCCCAGAGACGCAATCTCTCACGGTGCGCATCCTCGGCAGAGCCTGTTCCCGAAAAGGCAAACGTCCGGCTCCTTGTCCCACATGGAAGGTGGCAGCCCTGAAAGCTGTTGCTGGTCTTCACCTTCCCCCTGCAGCCTATTCACAGGCACAACCGCACTGGAAATCTCTGCTTTCCCAGAGACGCAATCTCTCACGGTGCGCATCCTCGGCAGAGCCTGTTCCCAAAAAGGCAAACGTCCGGCTCCTTGTCCCACACGGAAGGTGGCAGCCCGGAAAGCTGTTGCTGGTCTTCACCTTCCCCCTGCAGCCTATTCACAGGCACAACCGCACTGGGAATCTCTGCTTTCCCAAAGACGCAATCCCTCACGGTGCGCATCCTCGGCAGAGCCTGTTCCCAAAAAGGCAAACGTCCGGCTCCTTGTCCCACACGGAAGGTGGCAGCCCTGAAAGCTGTTGCTGGTCTTCACCTTCCCCCTGCAGCCTATTCACAGGCACAACCGCACTGGGAATCTCTGCTTTCCCAGAGACGCAATCCCTCACGGTGCGCATCCTCGACAGAGCCTGTTCCCGAAAAGGCAAACGTCCGGCTCCTTGTCCCACACGGAAGGTGGCAGCCCGGAAAGCTCTTGCTGGTCTTCACCTTCCCCCTGCAGCCTATTCACAGGCACAACAGGTTTGGGGACCTGTGCTTGCCCCAAGACGCAATCCCTCACGGTGCGCATCCTCGGCAGAGCCTGTTCCCGAAAAGGCAAACGTCCGGCTCCTTGTCCCACATGGAAGGTGGCAGCCCTGAAAGCTCTTGCTGGTCTTCACCTTCCCCGTGCAGCCTATTCACAGGCACAACAGGTTTTGGGATCTCTGCTTTCCCAGAGACGCAATCTCTCACGGTGCTCATCCTCGGCAGAGCCTGTTCCCGAAAAGGCAAACGTCCGGCTCCTTGTCCCACACGGAAGGTGGCAGCCCTGAAAGCTCTTGCTGGTCTTCACCTTCCCCCTGCAGCCTATTCACAGGCACAACAGGTTTTGGGATCTGTGCTTGCCCAGAGAAGGAACATCTCACGGTGCGCATCCTCGGCAGAGCCTGTTCCCGAAAAGGCAAACGTCCGGCTCCTTGTCCCACACGGAAGGTGGCAGCCCTGAAAACTGTTGCTGGTCTTCACCTTCCCCGTGCAGCCTATTCACAGGCACAACAGGTTTTGGGATCTGTGCTTGCCCAGAGAAGGAACATCTCACGGTGCGCATCCTCGGCAGAGCCTGTTCCCGAAAAGGCAAACGTCCGGCTCCTTGTCCCACACGGAAGGTGGCAGCCCTGAAAGCTCTTGCTGGTCTTCGCCTTCCCCGTGCAGCCTATTCACAGGCACAACAGGTTTTGGGATCTATGCTTTCCTAGAGACGCAATCTCTCACGGTGCGCATCCTTGGCAGAGCTTGTTCCCGAAAAGGCAAACGTCCGGCTCCTTGTCCCACACGGAAGGTGGCAGCCCGGAAAGCTGTTGCTGGTCTTCACCTTCCCCCTGCAGCCTATTCACAGGCACAACAGGTTTTGGGATCTGTGCTTGCCCAGAGAAGGAACATCTCACGGTGCGCATCCTCGGCAGAGCTTGTTCCCAAAAAAGCAAACGTCCGGCTCCTTGTCCCACACGGAAGGTGGCAGCCCCGAAAGCTGTTGCTGGTCTTCACCTTCCCCCTGCAGCCTATTCACAGGCGCAACAGGTTTGGGGATCTGTGCTTGCCCAGAGAAGGAACATCTCACGGTGCGCATCCTCGGCAGAGCCTGTTCCCGAAAAGGCAAACGTCCGGCTCCTTGTCCCACACGGAAGGTGGCAGCCCTGAAAGCTCTTGCTGGTCTTCACCTTCCCCCTGCAGCCTATTCACAGGCACAACCGCACTGGAAATCTCTGCTTTCCCAGAGACGCAATCTCTCACGGTGCGCATCCTCGGCAGAGCCTGTTCCCAAAAAGGCAAACGTCCGGCTCCTTGTCCCACACGGAAGGTGGCAGCCCGGAAAGCTGTTGCTGGTCTTCACCTTCCCCGTGCAGCCTATTCACAGGCACAACAGGTTTTGGGATCTGTGCTTGCCCCAAGACGCAATCTCTCACGGTGCGCATCCTCGGCAGAGCCTGTTCCCGAAAAGGCAAACGTCCGGCTCCTTGTCCCACACGGAAGGTGGCAGCCCTGAAAGCTCTTGCTGGTCTTCACCTTCCCCCTGCAGCCTATTCACAGGCACAACAGGTTTTGGGATCTGTGCTTGCCCAGAGAAGGAACATCTCACAGTGCGCATCCTCGGCAGAGCCTGTTCCCGAAAAGGCAAACGTCCGGCTCCTTGTCCCACACGGAAGGTGGCAGCCCTGAAAACTGTTGCTGGTCTTCACCTTCCCCGTGCAGCCTATTCACAGGCACAACAGGTTTTGGGATCTGTGCTTGCCCAGAGAAGGAACATCTCACGGTGTGCATCCTCGGCAGAGCCTGTTCCCGAAAAGGCAAACGTCCGGCTCCTTGTCCCACACGGAAGGTGGCAGCCCTGAAAGCTCTTGCTGCTCCTCACCTTCCCCGTGCAGCCTATTCACAGGCACAACAGGTTTTGGGATCTCTGCTTTCCCAGAGACGCAATCTCTCACGGTGCGCATCCTCGGCAGAGCCTGTTCCCGAAAAGGCAAACGTCCGGCTCCTTGTCCCACATGGAAGGTGGCAGCCCTGAAAGCTGTTGCTGGTCTTCACCTTCCCCCTGCAGCCTATTCACAGGCACAACCGCACTGGAAATCTCTGCTTTCCCAGAGACGCAATCTCTCACGGTGCGCATCCTCGGCAGAGCCTGTTCCCAAAAAGGCAAACGTCCGGCTCCTTGTCCCACACGGAAGGTGGCAGCCCGGAAAGCTGTTGCTGGTCTTCACCTTCCCCCTGCAGCCTATTCACAGGCACAACCGCACTGGGAATCTCTGCTTTCCCAAAGACGCAATCCCTCACGGTGCGCATCCTCGGCAGAGCCTGTTCCCAAAAAGGCAAACGTCCGGCTCCTTGTCCCACACGGAAGGTGGCAGCCCTGAAAGCTGTTGCTGGTCTTCACCTTCCCCCTGCAGCCTATTCACAGGCACAACCGCACTGGGAATCTCTGCTTTCCCAGAGACGCAATCCCTCACGGTGCGCATCCTCGGCAGAGCCTGTTCCCGAAAAGGCAAACGTCCGGCTCCTTGTCCCACACGGAAGGTGGCAGCCCGGAAAGCTCTTGCTGGTCTTCACCTTCCCCCTGCAGCCTATTCACAGGCACAACAGGTTTGGGGACCTGTGCTTGCCCCAAGACGCAATCCCTCACGGTGCGCATCCTCGGCAGAGCCTGTTCCCGAAAAGGCAAACGTCCGGCTCCTTGTCCCACATGGAAGGTGGCAGCCCTGAAAGCTCTTGCTGGTCTTCACCTTCCCCGTGCAGCCTATTCACAGGCACAACAGGTTTTGGGATCTCTGCTTTCCCAGAGACGCAATCTCTCACGGTGCTCATCCTCGGCAGAGCCTGTTCCCGAAAAGGCAAACGTCCGGCTCCTTGTCCCACACGGAAGGTGGCAGCCCTGAAAGCTCTTGCTGGTCTTCACCTTCCCCCTGCAGCCTATTCACAGGCACAACAGGTTTTGGGATCTGTGCTTGCCCAGAGAAGGAACATCTCACGGTGCGCATCCTCGGCAGAGCCTGTTCCCGAAAAGGCAAACGTCCGGCTCCTTGTCCCACACGGAAGGTGGCAGCCCTGAAAACTGTTGCTGGTCTTCACCTTCCCCGTGCAGCCTATTCACAGGCACAACAGGTTTTGGGATCTGTGCTTGCCCAGAGAAGGAACATCTCACGGTGCGCATCCTCGGCAGAGCCTGTTCCCGAAAAGGCAAACGTCCGGCTCCTTGTCCCACACGGAAGGTGGCAGCCCTGAAAGCTCTTGCTGGTCTTCACCTTCCCCCTGCAGCCTATTCACAGGCACAACCGCACTGGAAATCTCTGCTTTCCCAGAGACGCAATCTCTCACGGTGCGCATCCTCGGCAGAGCCTGTTCCCAAAAAGGCAAACGTCCGGCTCCTTGTCCCACACGGAAGGTGGCAGCCCGGAAAGCTGTTGCTGGTCTTCACCTTCCCCGTGCAGCCTATTCACAGGCACAACAGGTTTTGGGATCTGTGCTTGCCCCAAGACGCAATCTCTCACGGTGCGCATCCTCGGCAGAGCCTGTTCCCGAAAAGGCAAACGTCCGGCTCCTTGTCCCACACGGAAGGTGGCAGCCCTGAAAGCTCTTGCTGGTCTTCACCTTCCCCCTGCAGCCTATTCACAGGCACAACCGCACTGGAAATCTCTGCTTTCCCAGAGACGCAATCTCTCATGGTGCGCATCCTCGGCAGAGCCTGTTCCAGAACAGGCAAACGTCCGGCTCCTTGTCCCACACGGAAGGTGGCAGCCCGGAAAGCTGTTGCTGGTCTTCACCTTCCCCGTGCAGCCAATTCACAGGCACAACAGGTTTTGGGATCTGTGCTTGCCCAGAGAAGGAACATCTCACGGTGCGCATCCTCGGCAGAGCCTGTTCCCGAAAAGGCAAACGTCCGGCTCCTTGTCCCACACAGAAGGTGGCAGCCCTGAAAGCTCTTGCTGGTCTTCACCTTCCCCCTGCAGCCTATTCACAGGCACAACAGGTTTTGGGATCTCTGCTTGCCCAGAGACGCAATCTCTCACGGTGCGCATCCTCGGCAGAGCCTGTTCCCGAAAAGGCAAACGTCCGGCTCCTTGTCCCACACGGAAGGTGGCAGCCCTGAAAGCTGTTGCTGGTCTTCACCTTCCCCCTGTAGCCTATTCACAGGCACAACAGGTTTTGGGATCTCTGCTTTCCCAGAGACGCAATCTCTCACGGTGCGCATCCTCGGCAGAGCCTGTTCCCAAAAAGGCAAACGTCCGGCTCCTTGTCCCACACAGAAGGTGGCAGCCCTGAAAGCTCTTGCTGGTCTTCACCTTCCCCGTGCAGCCTATTCACAGGCACAACAGGTTTGGGGACCTGTGCTTGCCCCAAGACGCAATCTCTCACGGTGCGCATCCTCGGCAGAGCCTGTTCCCGAAAAGGCAAACGTCCGGCTCCTTGTCCCACACGGAAGGTGGCAGCCCTGAAAGCTCTTGCTGGTCTTCACCTTCCCCGTGCAGCCTATTCACAGGCACAACAGGTTTTGGGATCTCTGCTTTCCCAGAGACGCAAACCCTCACGGTGCGCATCCTCGGCAGAGCCTGTTCCCGAAAAGGCAAACGTCCGGCTCCTTGTCCCACACGGAAGGTGGCAGCCCTGAAAGCTCTTGCTGGTCTTCGCCTTCCCCGTGCAGCCTATTCACAGGCACAACAGGTTTTGGGATCTATGCTTTCCTAGAGACGCAATCTCTCACGGTGCGCATCCTTGGCAGAGCTTGTTCCCGAAAAGGCAAACGTCCGGCTCCTTGTCCCACACGGAAGGTGGCAGCCCGGAAAGCTGTTGCTGGTCTTCACCTTCCCCCTGCAGCCTATTCACAGGCACAACAGGTTTTGGGATCTGTGCTTGCCCAGAGAAGGAACATCTCACGGTGCGCATCCTCGGCAGAGCTTGTTCCCAAAAAAGCAAACGTCCGGCTCCTTGTCCCACACGGAAGGTGGCAGCCCCGAAAGCTGTTGCTGGTCTTCACCTTCCCCCTGCAGCCTATTCACAGGCACAACAGGTTTTGGGATCTGTGCTTGCCCAGAGAAGGAACATCTCACGGTGCGCATCCTCGGCAGAGCCTGTTCCCGAAAAGGCAAACGTCCGGCTCCTTGTCCCACACGGAAGGTGGCAGCCCTGAAAGCTCTTGCTGGTCTTCACCTTCCCCCTGCAGCCTATTCACAGGCACAACCGCACTGGGAATCTCTGCTTTCCCAAAGACGCAATCTCTCACGGTGCGCATCCTCAGCAGAGCCTGTTCCCGAAAAGGCAAACGTCCGGCTCCTTGTCCCACATGGAAGCTGGCAGCCCTGAAAGCTCTTGCTGGTCTTCACCTTCCCCCTGCAGCCTATTCACAGGCACAACAGGTTTTGGGATCTGTGCTTGCCCAGAGAAGGAACATCTCACGGTGCGCATCCTCGGCAGAGCCTGTTCCCGAAAAGGCAAACGTCCGGCTCCTTGTCCCACACAGAAGGTGGCAGCCCTGAAAACTGTTGCTGGTCTTCACCTTCCCCCTGCAGCCTATTCACAGGCACAACAGGTTTTGGGATCTCTGCTTGCCCAGAGACGCAATCTCTCACGGTGCGCATCCTCGGCAGAGCCTGTTCCCAAAAAGGCAAACGTCCGGCTCCTTGTCCCACACGGAAGGTGGCAGCCCTGAAAGCTCTTGCTGGTCTTCACCTTCCCCCTGCAGCCTATTCAAAGGCAGAACAGGTTTTGGGATCTGTGCTTGCCCAGAGAAGGAACATCTCACGGTGCGCATCCTCGGCAGAGCCTGTTCCCGAAAAGGCAAACGTCCGGCTCCTTGTCCCACACGGAAGGTGGCAGCCCTGAAAGCTCTTGCTGGTCTTCACCTTCCCCGTGCAGCCTATTCACAGGCAAAACCGCACTGGGAATCTCTGCTTGCCCAAAGACGCAATCTCTCACGGTGCGCATCCTCGGCAGAGCCTGTTCCCGAAAAGGCAAACGTCCGGCTCCTTGTCCCACATGGAAGCTGGCAGCCCTGAAAGCTCTTGCTGGTCTTCACCTTCCCCCTGCAGCCTATTCACAGGCACAACAGGTTTTGGGATCTGTGCTTGCCCAGAGAAGGAACATCTCACGGTGCGCATCCTCGGCAGAGCCTGTTCCCGAAAAGGCAAACGTCCGGCTCCTTGTCCCACACGGAAGGTGGCAGCCCTGAAAGCTCTTGCTGGTCTTCACCTTCCCCGTGCAGCCTATTCACAGGCACAACCGCACTGGGAATCTCTGCTTTCCCAAAGACGCAATCCCTCACGGTGCGCATCCTCGGGAGAGCCTGTTCCCGAAAAGGCAAACGTCCGGCTCCTTGTCCCACACAGAAGGTGGCAGCCCGGAAAGCTGTTGCTGGTCTTCACCTTCCCCCTGCAGCCTATTCACAGGCACAACAGGTTTTGGGATCTCTGCTTGCCCAGAGAAGGAACATCTCACGGTGCGCATCCTCGGCAGAGCCTGTTCCCGAAAAGGCAAACGTCCGGCTCCTTGTCCCACACAGAAGGTGGCAGCCCTGAAAACTGTTGCTGGTCTTCACCTTCCCCCTGCAGCCTATTCACAGGCACAACAGGTTTTGGGATCTCTGCTTGCCCAGAGACGCAATCTCTCACGGTGCGCATCCTCGGCAGAGCCTGTTCCCGAAAAGGCAAACGTCCGGCTCCTTGTCCCACACGGAAGGTGGCAGCCCTGAAAGCTGTTGCTGGTCTTCACCTTCCCCCTGCAGCCTATTCACAGGCACAACAGGTTTTGGGATCTCTGCTTTCCCAGAGACGCAATCTCTCACGGTGCGCATCCTCGGCAGAGCCTGTTCCCAAAAAGGCAAACGTCCGGCTCCTTGTCCCACACGGAAGGTGGCAGCCCGGAAAGCTGTTGCTGGTCTTCACCTTCCCCGTGCAGCCTATTCACAGGCACAACAGGTTTGGGGACCTGTGCTTGCCCCAAGACGCAATCTCTCACGGTGCGCATCCTCGGCAGAGCCTGTTCCCGAAAAGGCAAACGTCCGGCTCCTTGTCCCACACGGAAGGTGGCAGCCCTGAAAGCTGTTGCTGGTTCTCACCTTCCCCGTGCAGCCTATTCACAGGCACAACAGGTTTTGGGATCTCTGCTTTCCCAGAGACGCAATCTCTCACGGTGCGCATCCTCGGCAGAGCCTGTTCCCGAAAAGGCAAACGTCCGGCTCCTTGTCCCACACGGAAGGTGGCAGCCCTGAAAGCTCTTGCTGGTCTTCGCCTTCCCCGTGCAGCCTATTCACAGGCACAACAGGTTTTGGGATCTATGCTTTCCCAGAGACGCAATCTCTCACGGTGCGCATCCTTGGCAGAGCTTGTTCCCGAAAAGGCAAACGTCCGGCTCCTTGTCCCACACGGAAGGTGGCAGCCCGGAAAGCTCTTGCTGGTCTTCACCTTCCCCCTGCAGCCTATTCACAGGCACAACAGGTTTTGGGATCTGTGCTTGCCCAGAGAAGGAACATCTCACGGTGCGCATCCTCGGCAGAGCTTGTTCCCAAAAAAGCAAACGTCCGGCTCCTTGTCCCACACGGAAGGTGGCAGCCCTGAAAGCTGTTGCTGGTCTTCACCTTCCCCCTGCAGCCTATTCACAGGCGCAACAGGTTTGGGGATCTCTGCTTGCCCAGAGAAGGAACATCTCACGGTGCGCATCCTCGGCAGAGCCTGTTCCCGAAAAGGCAAACGTCCGGCTCCTTGTCCCACACGGAAGGTGGCAGCCCTGAAAGCTCTTGCTGGTCTTCACCTTCCCCCTGCAGCCTATTCACAGGCACAACCGCACTGGGAATCTCTGCTTGCCCAAAGACGCAATCTCTCACGGTGCGCATCCTCGGCAGAGCCTGTTCCCGAAAAGGCAAACGTCCGGCTCCTTGTCCCACATGGAAGGTGGCAGCCCTGAAAGCTCTTGCTGGTCTTCACCTTCCCCCTGCAGCCTATTCACAGGCACAACCGCACTGGGAATCTCTGCTTGCCCAAAGACGCAATCCCTCACGGTGCGCATCCTCGGCAGAGCCTGTTCCCGAAAAGGCAAACGTCCGGCTCCTTGTCCCACACGGAAGGTGGCAGCCCGGAAAGCTCTTGCTGGTCTTCACCTTCCCCGTGCAGCCTATTCACAGGCACAACAGGTTTTGGGATCTGTGCTTGCCCAGAGAAGGAATCTCTCACGGTGCGCATCCTCGGCAGAGCCTGTTCCCGAAAAGGCAAACGTCCGGCTCCTTGTCCCACACGGAAGGTGGCAGCCCGGAAAGCTCTTGCTGGTCTTCACCTTCCCCCTGCAGCCTATTCACAGGCACAACCGCACTGGGAATCTCTGCTTTCCCAAAGACACAATCCCTCACGGTGCGCATCCTCGGCAGAGCTTGTTCCCAAAAAGGCAAACGTCCGGCTCCTTGCCCCACACGGAAGGTGGCAGCCCTGAAAGCTCTTGCTGGTCTTCACCTTCCCCCGTGCAGCCTATTCACAGGCACAACAGGTTTTGGGATCTGTGCTTGCCCCAAGACGCAATCTCTCACGGTGCGCATCCTCGTCAGAGCCTGTTCCCGAAAAGGCAAACGTCCGGCTCCTTGTCCCACACGGAAGGTGGCAGCCCTGAAAGCTCTTGCTGGTCTTCACCTTCCCCCTGCAGCCTATTCACAGGCACAACAGGTTTTGGGATCTCTGCTTGCCCCAAGACGCAATCTCTCACGGTGCGCATCCTCGGCAGAGCCTGCTCCCGAAAAGGCAAACGTCCGGCTCCTTGTCCCACACGGAAGGTGGCAGCCCGGAAAGCTGTTGCTGGTCTTCACCTTCCCCCTGCAGCCTATTCACAGGCACAACCGCACTGGGAATCTCTGCTTTCCCAGAGACGCAATCCCTCACGGTGCGCATCCTCGGCAGAGCCTGTTCCCGAAAAGGCAAACGTCCGGCTCCTTGTCCCACATGGAAGCTGGCAGCCCTGAAAGCTGTTGCTGGTCTTCACCTTCCCCCTGCAGCCTATTCACAGGCACAACAGGTTTTGGGATCTGTGCTTGCCCAGAGAAGGAACATCTCACAGTGCGCATCCTCGGCAGAGCCTGTTCCCGAAAAGGCAAACGTCCGGCTCCTTGTCCCACACAGAAGGTGGCAGCCCTGAAAACTGTTGCTGGTCTTCACCTTCCCCCTGCAGCCTATTCACAGGCACAACAGGTTTTGGGATCTGTGCTTGCCCAGAGACGCAATCTCTCACGGTGCGCATCCTCGGCAGAGCCTGTTCCCGAAAAGGCAAACGTCCGGCTCCTTGTCCCACACGGAAGGTGGCAGCCCTGAAAGCTCTTGCTGGTCTTCACCTTCCCCCTGCAGCCTATTCACAGGCACAACCGCACTGGGAATCTCTGCTTTCCCAAAGACGCAATCCCTCACGGTGCGCATCCTCGGCAGAGCCTGTTCCCGAAAAGGCAAACGTCCGGCTCCTTGTCCCACACGGAAGGTGGCAGCCCTGAAAGCTCTTGCTGGTCTTCACCTTCCCCCTGCAGCCTATTCACAGGCACAACAGGTTTTGGGATCTGTGCTTGCCCAGAGAAGGAACATCTCACGGTGCGCATCCTCGGCAGAGCCTGTTCCCGAAAAGGCAAACGTCCGGCTCCTTGTCCCACACGGAAGGTGGCAGCCCTGAAAACTGTTGCTGGTCTTCACCTTCCCCCTGCAGCCTATTCACAGGCACAACCGCACTGGGAATCTCTGCTTTCCCAGAGACGCAATCACTCACGGTGCGCATCCTCGGCACAGCCTGTTCCCGAAAAGGCAAACGTCCGGCTCCTTGTCCCACACGGAAGGTGGCAGCCCTGAAAGCGCTTGCTGGTCTTCACCTTCCCCCTGCAGCCTATTCACAGGCACAACAGGTTTGGGGATCTGTGCTTACCCAGAGAAGGAACATCTCACGGTGCGCATCCTCGGCAGAGCCTGTTCCCTAAAAGGCAACCGTCCGGCTTCTTGTCCCACACGGAAGGTGGCAGCCCTGAAAGCTCTTGCTGGTCTTCACCTTCCCCCTGCAGCCTATTCACAGGCACAACAGGTTTGGGGATCTGTGCTTGCCCCAAGACGCAATCTCTCACGGTGCGCATCCTCGGCAGAGCCTGTTCCCGAAAAGGCAAACGTCCGGCTCCTTGTCCCACACGGAAGGTGGCAGCCCGGAAAGCTCTTGCTGGTCTTCACCTTCCCCCTGCAGCCTATTCACAGGCACAACAGGTTTTGGGATCTGTGCTTGCCCAGAGAAGGAACATCTCACGGTGCGCATCCTCGGCAGAGCTTGTTCCCAAAAAAGCAAACGTCCGGCTCCTTGTCCCACACGGAAGGTGGCAGCCCCGAAAGCTGTTGCTGGTCTTCACCTTCCCCCTGCAGCCTATTCACAGGCGCAACAGGTTTGGGGATCTGTGCTTGCCCAGAGAAGGAACATCTCACGGTGCGCATCCTCGGCAGAGCCTGTTCCCGAAAAGGCAAACGTCCGGCTCCTTGTCCCACACGGAAGGTGGCAGCCCTGAAAGCTCTTGCTGGTCTTCACCTTCCCCCTGCAGCCTATTCACAGGCACAACCGCACTGGGAATCTCTGCTTTCCCAAAGACGCAATCTCTCACGGTGCGCATCCTCAGCAGAGCCTGTTCCCGAAAAGGCAAACGTCCGGCTCCTTGTCCCACATGGAAGCTGGCAGCCCTGAAAGCTCTTGCTGGTCTTCACCTTCCCCCTGCAGCCTATTCACAGGCACAACAGGTTTTGGGATCTGTGCTTGCCCAGAGAAGGAACATCTCACGGTGCGCATCCTCGGCAGAGCCTGTTCCCGAAAAGGCAAACGTCCGGCTCCTTGTCCCACACGGAAGGTGGCAGCCCTGAAAACTGTTGCTGGTCTTCACCTTCCCCCTGCAGCCTATTCACAGGCACAACAGGTTTTGGGATCTCTGCTTGCCCAGAGACGCAATCTCTCACGGTGCGCATCCTCGGCAGAGCCTGTTCCCAAAAAGGCAAACGTCCGGCTCCTTGTCCCACACGGAAGGTGGCAGCCCTGAAAGCTCTTGCTGGTCTTCACCTTCCCCCTGCAGCCTATTCAAAGGCAGAACAGGTTTTGGGATCTGTGCTTGCCCAGAGAAGGAACATCTCACGGTGCGCATCCTCGGCAGAGCCTGTTCCCGAAAAGGCAAACGTCCGGCTCCTTGTCCCACACGGAAGGTGGCAGCCCTGAAAGCTCTTGCTGGTCTTCACCTTCCCCGTGCAGCCTATTCACAGGCACAACCGCACTGGGAATCTCTGCTTGCCCAAAGACGCAATCTCTCACGGTGCGCATCCTCGGCAGAGCCTGTTCCCGAAAAGGCAAACGTCCGGCTCCTTGTCCCACATGGAAGCTGGCAGCCCTGAAAGCTCTTGCTGGTCTTCACCTTCCCCCTGCAGCCTATTCACAGGCACAACAGGTTTTGGGATCTGTGCTTGCCCAGAGAAGGAACATCTCACGGTGCGCATCCTCGGCAGAGCCTGTTCCCGAAAAGGCAAACGTCCGGCTCCTTGTCCCACACGGAAGGTGGCAGCCCTGAAAGCTCTTGCTGGTCTTCGCCTTCCCCGTGCAGCCTATTCACAGGCACAACCGCACTGGGAATCTCTGCTTTCCCAAAGACGCAATCCCTCACGGTGCGCATCCTCGGGAGAGCCTGTTCCCGAAAAGGCAAACGTCCGGCTCCTTGTCCCACACAGAAGGTGGCAGCCCGGAAAGCTGTTGCTGGTCTTCACCTTCCCCCTGCAGCCTATTCACAGGCACAACAGGTTTTGGGATCTCTGCTTGCCCAGAGAAGGAACATCTCACGGTGCGCATCCTCGGCAGAGCCTGTTCCCGAAAAGGCAAACGTCCGGCTCCTTGTCCCACACGGAAGGTGGCAGCCCTGAAAACTGTTGCTGGTCTTCACCTTCCCCCTGCAGCCTATTCACAGGCACAACAGGTTTTGGGATCTCTGCTTGCCCAGAGACGCAATCTCTCACGGTGCGCATCCTCGGCAGAGCCTGTTCCCGAAAAGGCAAACGTCCGGCTCCTTGTCCCACACGGAAGGTGGCAGCCCTGAAAGCTGTTGCTGGTCTTCACCTTCCCCCTGCAGCCTATTCACAGGCACAACAGGTTTTGGGATCTCTGCTTTCCCAGAGACGCAATCTCTCACGGTGCGCATCCTCGGCAGAGCCTGTTCCCAAAAAGGCAAACGTCCGGCTCCTTGTCCCACACGGAAGGTGGCAGCCCGGAAAGCTGTTGCTGGTCTTCACCTTCCCCGTGCAGCCTATTCACAGGCACAACAGGTTTGGGGACCTGTGCTTGCCCCAAGACGCAATCTCTCACGGTGCGCATCCTCGGCAGAGCCTGTTCCCGAAAAGGCAAACGTCCGGCTCCTTGTCCCACACGGAAGGTGGCAGCCCTGAAAGCTGTTGCTGGTTCTCACCTTCCCCGTGCAGCCTATTCACAGGCACAACAGGTTTTGGGATCTCTGCTTTCCCAGAGACGCAATCTCTCACGGTGCGCATCCTCGGCAGAGCCTGTTCCCGAAAAGGCAAACGTCCGGCTCCTTGTCCCACACGGAAGGTGGCAGCCCTGAAAGCTCTTGCTGGTCTTCGCCTTCCCCGTGCAGCCTATTCACAGGCACAACAGGTTTTGGGATCTATGCTTTCCCAGAGACGCAATCTCTCACGGTGCGCATCCTTGGCAGAGCTTGTTCCCGAAAAGGCAAACGTCCGGCTCCTTGTCCCACACGGAAGGTGGCAGCCCGGAAAGCTCTTGCTGGTCTTCACCTTCCCCCTGCAGCCTATTCACAGGCACAACAGGTTTTGGGATCTGTGCTTGCCCAGAGAAGGAACATCTCACGGTGCGCATCCTCGGCAGAGCTTGTTCCCAAAAAAGCAAACGTCCGGCTCCTTGTCCCACACGGAAGGTGGCAGCCCTGAAAGCTGTTGCTGGTCTTCACCTTCCCCCTGCAGCCTATTCACAGGCGCAACAGGTTTGGGGATCTCTGCTTGCCCAGAGAAGGAACATCTCACGGTGCGCATCCTCGGCAGAGCCTGTTCCCGAAAAGGCAAACGTCCGGCTCCTTGTCCCACACGGAAGGTGGCAGCCCTGAAAGCTCTTGCTGGTCTTCACCTTCCCCCTGCAGCCTATTCACAGGCACAACCGCACTGGGAATCTCTGCTTGCCCAAAGACGCAATCTCTCACGGTGCGCATCCTCGGCAGAGCCTGTTCCCGAAAAGGCAAACGTCCGGCTACTTGTCCCACATGGAAGGTGGCAGCCCTGAAAGCTCTTGCTGGTCTTCACCTTCCCCCTGCAGCCTATTCACAGGCACAACCGCACTGGGAATCTCTGCTTGCCCAAAGACGCAATCCCTCACGGTGCGCATCCTCGGCAGAGCCTGTTCCCGAAAAGGCAAACGTCCGGCTCCTTGTCCCACACGGAAGGTGGCAGCCCGGAAAGCTCTTGCTGGTCTTCACCTTCCCCGTGCAGCCTATTCACAGGCACAACAGGTTTTGGGATCTGTGCTTGCCCAGAGAAGGAATCTCTCACGGTGCGCATCCTCGGCAGAGCCTGTTCCCGAAAAGGCAAACGTCCGGCTCCTTGTCCCACACGGAAGGTGGCAGCCCGGAAAGCTCTTGCTGGTCTTCACCTTCCCCCTGCAGCCTATTCACAGGCACAACCGCACTGGGAATCTCTGCTTTCCCAAAGACACAATCCCTCACGGTGCGCATCCTCGGCAGAGCTTGTTCCCAAAAAGGCAAACGTCCGGCTCCTTGCCCCACACGGAAGGTGGCAGCCCTGAAAGCTCTTGCTGGTCTTCACCTTCCCCCGTGCAGCCTATTCACAGGCACAACAGGTTTTGGGATCTGTGCTTGCCCCAAGACGCAATCTCTCACGGTGCGCATCCTCGTCAGAGCCTGTTCCCGAAAAGGCAAACGTCCGGCTCCTTGTCCCACACGGAAGGTGGCAGCCCTGAAAGCTCTTGCTGGTCTTCACCTTCCCCCTGCAGCCTATTCACAGGCACAACAGGTTTTGGGATCTCTGCTTGCCCCAAGACGCAATCTCTCACGGTGCGCATCCTCGGCAGAGCCTGCTCCCGAAAAGGCAAACGTCCGGCTCCTTGTCCCACACGGAAGGTGGCAGCCCGGAAAGCTGTTGCTGGTCTTCACCTTCCCCCTGCAGCCTATTCACAGGCACAACCGCACTGGGAATCTCTGCTTTCCCAAAGACGCAATCCCTCACGGTGCGCATCCTCGGCAGAGCCTGTTCCCGAAAAGGCAAACGTCCGGCTCCTTGTCCCACATGGAAGCTGGCAGCCCTGAAAGCTGTTGCTGGTCTTCACCTTCCCCCTGCAGCCTATTCACAGGCACAACAGGTTTTGGGATCTGTGCTTGCCCAGAGAAGGAACATCTCACAGTGCGCATCCTCGGCAGAGCCTGTTCCCGAAAAGGCAAACGTCCGGCTCCTTGTCCCACACAGAAGGTGGCAGCCCGGAAAGCTCTTGCTGGTCTTCACCTTCCCCCTGCAGCCTATTCACAGGCACAACAGGTTTTGGGATCTGTGCTTGCCCAGAGACGCAATCTCTCACGGTGCGCATCCTCGGCAGAGCCTGTTCCCGAAAAGGCAAACGTCCGGCTCCTTGTCCCACACGGAAGGTGGCAGCCCTGAAAGCTCTTGCTGGTCTTCACCTTCCCCCTGCAGCCTATTCACAGGCACAACCGCACTGGGAATCTCTGCTTTCCCAAAGACGCAATCCCTCACGGTGCGCATCCTCGGCAGAGCCTGTTCCCGAAAAGGCAAACGTCCGGCTCCTTGTCCCACACGGAAGGTGGCAGCCCTGAAAGCTCTTGCTGGTCTTCACCTTCCCCCTGCAGCCTATTCACAGGCACAACAGGTTTTGGGATCTCTGCTTGCCCAGAGAAGGAACATCTCACGGTGCGCATCCTCGGCAGAGCCTGTTCCCGAAAAGGCAAACGTCCGGCTCCTTGTCCCACACGGAAGGTGGCAGCCCTGAAAACTGTTGCTGGTCTTCACCTTCCCCCTGCAGCCTATTCACAGGCACAACCGCACTGGGAATCTCTGCTTTCCCAGAGACGCAATCACTCACGGTGCGCATCCTCGGCACAGCCTGTTCCCGAAAAGGCAAACGTCCGGCTCCTTGTCCCACACGGAAGGTGGCAGCCCTGAAAGCGCTTGCTGGTCTTCACCTTCCCCGTGCAGCCTATTCACAGGCACAACAGGTTTTGGGATCTGTGCTTACCCAGAGAAGGAACATCTCACGGTGCGCATCCTCGGCAGAGCCTGTTCCCTAAAAGGCAACCGTCCGGCTTCTTGTCCCACACGGAAGGTGGCAGCCCTGAAAGCTCTTGCTGGTCTTCACCTTCCCCCTGCAGCCTATTCACAGGCACAACAGGTTTGGGGATCTGTGCTTGCCCCAAGACGCAATCTCTCACGGTGCGCATCCTCGGCAGAGCCTGTTCCCGAAAAGGCAAACGTCCGGCTCCTTGTCCCACACGGAAGGTGGCAGCCCGGAAAGCTGTTGCTGGTCTTCACCTTCCCCCTGCAGCCTATTCACAGGCACAACCGCACTGGGAATCTCTGCTTTCCCAAAGACGCAATCCCTCACGTTGCGCATCCTCGGCAGAGCCTGTTCCCGAAAAGGCAAACGTCCGGCTCCTTGTCCCACATGGAAGCTGGCAGCCCTGAAAGCTGTTGCTGGTCTTCACCTTCCCCCTGCAGCCTATTCACAGGCACAACAGGTTTTGGGATCTGTGCTTGCCCAGAGAAGGAACATCTCACAGTGCGCATCCTCGGCAGAGCCTGTTCCCGAAAAGGCAAACGTCCGGCTCCTTGTCCCACACGGAAGGTGGCAGCCCTGAAAACTGTTGCTGGTCTTCACCTTCCCCCTGCAGCCTATTCACAGGCACAACAGGTTTTGGGATCTGTGCTTGCCCAGAGACGCAATCTCTCACGGTGCGCATCCTCGGCAGAGCCTGTTCCCAAAAAGGCAAACGTCCGGCTCCTTGTCCCACACGGAAGGTGGCAGCCCGGAAAGCTCTTGCTGGTCTTCACCTTCCCCCTGCAGCCTATTCACAGGCACAACCGCACTGGGAATCTCTGCTTTCCCAAAGACGCAATCCCTCACGGTGCGCATCCTCGGCAGAGCCTGTTCCCGAAAAGGCAAACGTCCGGCTCCTTGTCCCACACGGAAGGTGGCAGCCCTGAAAGCTCTTGCTGGTCTTCACCTTCCCCCTGCAGCCTATTCACAGGCACAACAGGTTTTGGGATCTCTGCTTGCCCAGAGAAGGAACATCTCACGGTGCGCATCCTCGGCAGAGCCTGTTCCCGAAAAGGCAAACGTCCGGCTCCTTGTCCCACACGGAAGGTGGCAGCCCTGAAAACTGTTGCTGGTCTTCACCTTCCCCCTGCAGCCTATTCACAGGCACAACCGCACTGGGAATCTCTGCTTTCCCAGAGACGCAATCACTCACGGTGCGCATCCTCGGCAGAGCCTGTTCCCGAAAAGGCAAACGTCCGGCTCCTTGTCCCACACGGAAGGTGGCAGCCCTGAAAGCTGTTGCTGGTCTTCACCTTCCCCGTGCAGCCTATTCACAGGCACAACAGGTTTTGGGATCTGTGCTTGCCCAGAGAAGGAACATCTCACGGTGCGCATCCTCGGCAGAGCCTGTTCCCTAAAAGGCAACCGTCCGGCTTCTTGTCCCACACGGAAGGTGGCAGCCCTGAAAGCTCTTGCTGGTCTTCACCTTCCCCCTGCAGCCTATTCACAGGCACAACAGGTTTGGGGATCTGTGCTTGCCCCAAGACGCAATCTCTCACGGTGCGCATCCTCGGCAGAGCCTGTTCCCGAAAAGGCAAACGTCCGGCTCCTTGTCCCACACGGAAGGTGGCAGCCCTGAAAGCTCTTGCTGGTCTTCACCTTCCCCCTGCAGCCTATTCACAGGCACAACAGGTTTTGGGATCTGTGCTTGCCCAGAGAAGGAACATCTCACGGTGCGCATCCTCGGCAGAGCCTGTTCCCGAAAAGGCAAACGTCCGGCTCCTTGTCCCACACGGAAGGTGGCAGCCCTGAAAGCTCTTGCTGGTCTTCACCTTCCCCCTGCAGCCTATTCACAGGCACAACAGGTTTTGGGATCTCTGCTTCCCCAGAGAAGGAACATCTCACGGTGCGCATCCTCGGCAGAGCCTGTTCCCGAAAAGGCAAACGTCCGGCTCCTTGTCCCACACGGAAGGTGGCAGCCCGGAAAGCTCTTGCTGGTCTTCACCTTCCCCCTGCAGCCTATTCACAAGCACAACCGCACTGGGAATCTCTGCTTTCCCAAAGACGCAATCCCTCACGGTGCGCATCCTCGGCAGAGCCTGTTCCCGAAAAGGCAAACGTCCGGCTCCTTGTCCCACACGGAAGGTGGCAGCCCTGAAAACTGTTGCTGGTCTTCACCTTCCCCCTGCAGCCTATTCACAGGCACAACCGCACTGGGAATCTCTGCTTTCCCAGAGACGCAATCACTCACGGTGCGCATCCTCGGCACAGCCTGTTCCCGAAAAGGCAAACGTCCGGCTCCTTGTCCCACACGGAAGGTGGCAGCCCTGAAAGCTGTTGCTGGTCTTCACCTTCCCCCTGCAGCCTATTCACAGGCACAACCGCACTGGGAATCTCTGCTTTCCCAAAGACGCAATCCCTCACGTTGCGCATCCTCGGCAGAGCCTGTTCCCGAAAAGGCAACCGTCCGGCTTCTTGTCCCACACGGAAGGTGGCAGCCCTGAAAGCTCTTGCTGGTCTTCACCTTCCCCCTGCAGCCTATTCACAGGCACAACAGGTTTGGGGATCTGTGCTTGCCCCAAGACGCAATCTCTCACGGTGCGCATCCTCGGCAGAGCCTGTTCCCGAAAAGGCAAACGTCCGGCTCCTTGTCCCACACGGAAGGTGGCAGCCCGGAAAGCTGTTGCTGGTCTTCACCTTCCCCCTGCAGCCTATTCACAGGCACAACCGCACTGGGAATCTCTGCTTTCCCAAAGACGCAATCCCTCACGTTGCGCATCCTCGGCAGAGCCTGTTCCCGAAAAGGCAAACGTCCGGCTCCTTGTCCCACATGGAAGCTGGCAGCCCTGAAAGCTGTTGCTGGTCTTCACCTTCCCCCTGCAGCCTATTCACAGGCACAACAGGTTTTGGGATCTGTGCTTGCCCAGAGAAGGAACATCTCACAGTGCGCATCCTCGGCAGAGCCTGTTCCCGAAAAGGCAAACGTCCGGCTCCTTGTCCCACACAGAAGGTGGCAGCCCTGAAAACTGTTGCTGGTCTTCACCTTCCCCCTGCAGCCTATTCACAGGCACAACAGGTTTTGGGATCTGTGCTTGCCCAGAGACGCAATCTCTCACGGTGCGCATCCTCGGCAGAGCCTGTTCCCAAAAAGGCAAACGTCCGGCTCCTTGTCCCACACGGAAGGTGGCAGCCCTGAAAGCTCTTGCTGGTCTTCACCTTCCCCCTGCAGCCTATTCACAGGCACAACCGCACTGGGAATCTCTGCTTTCCCAAAGACGCAATCCCTCACGGTGCGCATCCTCGGCAGAGCCTGTTCCCGAAAAGGCAAACGTCCGGCTCCTTGTCCCACACGGAAGGTGGCAGCCCTGAAAGCTCTTGCTGGTCTTCACCTTCCCCCTGCAGCCTATTCACAGGCACAACAGGTTTTGGGATCTCTGCTTGCCCAGAGAAGGAACATCTCACGGTGGGCATCCTCGGCAGAGCCTGTTCCCGAAAAGGCAAACGTCCGGCTCCTTGTCCCACACGGAAGGTGGCAGCCCTGAAAACTGTTGCTGGTCTTCACCTTCCCCCTGCAGCCTATTCACAGGCACAACCGCACTGGGAATCTCTGCTTTCCCAGAGACGCAATCACTCACGGTGCGCATCCTCGGCACAGCCTGTTCCCGAAAAGGCAAACGTCCGGCTCCTTGTCCCACACGGAAGGTGGCAGCCCTGAAAGCTGTTGCTGGTCTTCACCTTCCCCGTGCAGCCTATTCACAGGCACAACAGGTTTTGGGATCTGTGCTTGCCCAGAGAAGGAACATCTCACGGTGCGCATCCTCGGCAGAGCCTGTTCCCTAAAAGGCAACCGTCCGGCTTCTTGTCCCACACGGAAGGTGGCAGCCCTGAAAGCTCTTGCTGGTCTTCACCTTCCCCCTGCAGCCTATTCACAGGCACAACAGGTTTGGGGATCTGTGCTTGCCCCAAGACGCAATCTCTCACGGTGCGCATCCTCGGCAGAGCCTGTTCCCGAAAAGGCAAACGTCCGGCTCCTTGTCCCACACGGAAGGTGGCAGCCCTGAAAGCTCTTGCTGGTCTTCACCTTCCCCCTGCAGCCTATTCACAGGCACAACAGGTTTTGGGATCTGTGCTTGCCCAGAGAAGGAACATCTCACGGTGCGCATCCTCGGCAGAGCCTGTTCCCGAAAAGGCAAACGTCCGGCTCCTTGTCCCACACGGAAGGTGGCAGCCCTGAAAGCTCTTGCTGGTCTTCACCTTCCCCCTGCAGCCTATTCACAGGCACAACAGGTTTTGGGATCTCTGCTTCCCCAGAGAAGGAACATCTCACGGTGTGCATCCTCGGCAGAGCCTGTTCCCGAAAAGGCAAACGTCCGGCTCCTTGTCCCACACGGAAGGTGGCAGCCCGGAAAGCTCTTGCTGGTCTTCACCTTCCCCCTGCAGCCTATTCACAAGCACAACCACACTGGGAATCTCTGCTTTCCCAAAGACGCAATCCCTCACGGTGCGCATCCTCGGCAGAGCCTGTTCCCGAAAAGGCAAACGTCCGGCTCCTTGTCCCACACGGAAGGTGGCAGCCCTGAAAGCTGTTGCTGCTCTTCACCTTCCCCCTGCAGCCTATTCACAGGCACAACAGGTTTTGGGATCTCTGCTTTCCCAGAGACGCAATCTCTCACGGTGCGCATCCTCGGCAGAGCCTGTTCCCGAAAAGGCAAACATCCGGCTCCTTGTCCCACACGGAAGGTGGCAGCCCTGAAAGCTGTTGCTGGTCTTCACCTTCCCCCTGCAGCCTATTCACAGGCACAACAGGTTTGGGGATCTCTGCTTCCCAGAGAAGGAACATCTCACGGTGCGCATCCTCGGCAGAGCCTGTTCCCGAAAAGGCAAACGTCCGGCTCCTTGTCCCACACGGAAGGTGGCAGCCCTGAAAGCTCTTGCTGGTCTTCACCTTCCCCCTGCAGCCTATTCACAGGCACAACAGGTTTGGGGATCTGTGCTTCCCAGAAAAGGAACATCTCACGGTGCGCATCCTCGGCAGAGCCTGTTCCCGAAAAGGCAAACGTCCGGCTCCTTGTCCCACACGGAAGGTGGCAGCCCTGAAAGCTCTTGCTGGTCTTCACCTTCCCCCTGCAGCCTATTCAAAGGCAGAACAGGTTTTGGGATCTGTGCTTGCCCAGAGAAGGAACATCTCACGGTGCGCATCCTCGGCAGAGCCTGTTCCCGAAAAGGCAAACGTCCGGCTCCTTGTCCCACACGGAAGGTGGCAGCCCTGAAAGCTCTTGCTGGTCTTCACCTTCCCCCTGCAGCCTATTCACAGGCACAACAGGTTTGGGGATCTCTGCTTGCCCAGAGAAGAAACATCTCACGGTGCGCATCCTCGGCAGAGCTTGTTCCCGAAAAGGCAAACGTCCGGCTCCTTGTCCCACACGGAAGGTGGCAGCCCTGAAAGCTCTTGCTGGTCTTCACCTTCCCCCTGCAGCCTATTCACAGGCACAACAGGTTTTGGGATCTGTGCTTCCCAGAGAAGGAACATCTCACGGTGCGCATCCTCGGCAGAGCCTGTTCCCGAAAAGGCAAACGTCCGGCTCCTTGTCCCACACGGAAGGTGGCAGCCCTGAAAGCTCTTGCTGGTCTTCACCTTCCCCCTGCAGCCTATTCACAGGCACAACCGCACTGGGTATCTCTGCTTGCCCAAAGACGCAATCTCTCACGGTGCGCATCCTCGGCAGAGCCTGTTCCCGAAAAGGCAAACGTCCGGCTCCTTGTCCCACATGGAAGCTGGCAGCCCTGAAAGCTCTTGCTGGTCTTCACCTTCCCCCTGCAGCCTATTCACAGGCACAACAGGTTTTGGGATCTCTGCTTGCCCAGAGAAGGAACATCTCACGGTGCGCATCCTCGGCAGAGCCTGTTCCCGAAAAGGCAAACGTCCGGCTCCTTGTCCCACACGGAAGGTGGCAGCCCTGAAAGCTGTTGCTGGTCTTCACCTTCCCCGTGCAGCCTATTCACAGGCACAACCGCACTAGGAATCTCTGCTTGCCCAAAGACGCAATCCCTCACGGTGCGCATCCTCGGCAGAGCCTGTTCCCGAAAAGGCAAACGTCCGGCTCCTTGTCCCACACGGAAGGTGGCAGCCCTGAAAGCTGTTGCTGGTCCTCACCTTCCCCCTGCAGCCTATTCACAGGCACAACATGTTTTGGGATCTATGCTTCCCCAGAGATGCAATCTCTCACGGTGCGCATCCTCGGCAGAGCCTGTTCCCGAAAAAGCAAACGTCCGGCTCCTTGTCCCACACGGAAGGTGGCAGCCCTGAAAGCTCTTGCTGGTCTTCACCTTCCCCCTGCAGCCTATTCACAGGCACAACAGGTTTTGGGATCTCTGCTTCCCCAGAGAAGGAACATCTCACGGTGCGCATCCTCGGCAGAGCCTGTTCCCGAAAAGGCAAACGTCCGGCTCCTTGTCCCACACGGAAGGTGGCAGCCCGGAAAGCTCTTGCTGGTCTTCACCTTCCCCCTGCAGCCTATTCAAAGGCAGAACAGGTTTTGGGATCTGTGCTTGCCCAGAGAAGGAACATCTCACGGTGCGCATCCTCGGCAGAGCCTGTTCCCGAAAAGGCAAACGTCCGGCTCCTTGTCCCACACGGAAGGTGGCAGCCCTGAAAGCTGTTGCTGGTCTTCACCTTCCCCCTGCAGCCTATTCACAGGCACAACAGGTTTTGGGATCTGTGCTTGCCCAGAGAAGGAACATCTCACAGTGCGCATCCTCGGCAGAGCCTGTTCCCGAAAAGGCAAACGTCCGGCTCCTTGTCCCACACAGAAGGTGGCAGCCCTGAAAACTGTTGCTGGTCTTCACCTTCCCCCTGCAGCCTATTCACAGGCACAACAGGTTTTGGGATCTGTGCTTGCCCAGAGACGCAATCTCTCACGGTGCGCATCCTCGGCAGAGCCTGTTCCCAAAAAGGCAAACGTCCGGCTCCTTGTCCCACACGGAAGGTGGCAGCCCTGAAAGCTCTTGCTGGTCTTCACCTTCCCCCTGCAGCCTATTCACAGGCACAACCGCACTGGGAATCTCTGCTTTCCCAAAGACGCAATCCCTCACGGTGCGCATCCTCGGCAGAGCCTGTTCCCGAAAAGGCAAACGTCCGGCTCCTTGTCCCACACGGAAGGTGGCAGCCCTGAAAGCTCTTGCTGGTCTTCACCTTCCCCCTGCAGCCTATTCACAGGCACAACAGGTTTTGGGATCTCTGCTTGCCCAGAGAAGGAACATCTCACGGTGGGCATCCTCGGCAGAGCCTGTTCCCGAAAAGGCAAACGTCCGGCTCCTTGTCCCACACGGAAGGTGGCAGCCCTGAAAACTGTTGCTGGTCTTCACCTTCCCCCTGCAGCCTATTCACAGGCACAACCGCACTGGGAATCTCTGCTTTCCCAGAGACGCAATCACTCACGGTGCGCATCCTCGGCACAGCCTGTTCCCGAAAAGGCAAACGTCCGGCTCCTTGTCCCACACGGAAGGTGGCAGCCCTGAAAGCTGTTGCTGGTCTTCACCTTCCCCGTGCAGCCTATTCACAGGCACAACAGGTTTTGGGATCTGTGCTTGCCCAGAGAAGGAACATCTCACGGTGCGCATCCTCGGCAGAGCCTGTTCCCTAAAAGGCAACCGTCCGGCTTCTTGTCCCACACGGAAGGTGGCAGCCCTGAAAGCTCTTGCTGGTCTTCACCTTCCCCCTGCAGCCTATTCACAGGCACAACAGGTTTGGGGATCTGTGCTTGCCCCAAGACGCAATCTCTCACGGTGCGCATCCTCGGCAGAGCCTGTTCCCGAAAAGGCAAACGTCCGGCTCCTTGTCCCACACGGAAGGTGGCAGCCCTGAAAGCTCTTGCTGGTCTTCACCTTCCCCCTGCAGCCTATTCACAGGCACAACAGGTTTTGGGATCTGTGCTTGCCCAGAGAAGGAACATCTCACGGTGCGCATCCTCGGCAGAGCCTGTTCCCGAAAAGGCAAACGTCCGGCTCCTTGTCCCACACGGAAGGTGGCAGCCCTGAAAGCTCTTGCTGGTCTTCACCTTCCCCCTGCAGCCTATTCACAGGCACAACAGGTTTTGGGATCTCTGCTTCCCCAGAGAAGGAACATCTCACGGTGTGCATCCTCGGCAGAGCCTGTTCCCGAAAAGGCAAACGTCCGGCTCCTTGTCCCACACGGAAGGTGGCAGCCCGGAAAGCTCTTGCTGGTCTTCACCTTCCCCCTGCAGCCTATTCACAAGCACAACCACACTGGGAATCTCTGCTTTCCCAAAGACGCAATCCCTCACGGTGCGCATCCTCGGCAGAGCCTGTTCCCGAAAAGGCAAACGTCCGGCTCCTTGTCCCACACGGAAGGTGGCAGCCCTGAAAGCTGTTGCTGCTCTTCACCTTCCCCCTGCAGCCTATTCACAGGCACAACAGGTTTTGGGATCTCTGCTTTCCCAGAGACGCAATCTCTCACGGTGCGCATCCTCGGCAGAGCCTGTTCCCGAAAAGGCAAACATCCGGCTCCTTGTCCCACACGGAAGGTGGCAGCCCTGAAAGCTGTTGCTGGTCTTCACCTTCCCCCTGCAGCCTATTCACAGGCACAACAGGTTTGGGGATCTCTGCTTCCCAGAGAAGGAACATCTCACGGTGCGCATCCTCGGCAGAGCCTGTTCCCGAAAAGGCAAACGTCCGGCTCCTTGTCCCACACGGAAGGTGGCAGCCCTGAAAGCTCTTGCTGGTCTTCACCTTCCCCCTGCAGCCTATTCACAGGCACAACAGGTTTGGGGATCTGTGCTTCCCAGAAAAGGAACATCTCACGGTGCGCATCCTCGGCAGAGCCTGTTCCCGAAAAGGCAAACGTCCGGCTCCTTGTCCCACACGGAAGGTGGCAGCCCTGAAAGCTCTTGCTGGTCTTCACCTTCCCCCTGCAGCCTATTCAAAGGCAGAACAGGTTTTGGGATCTGTGCTTGCCCAGAGAAGGAACATCTCACGGTGCGCATCCTCGGCAGAGCCTGTTCCCGAAAAGGCAAACGTCCGGCTCCTTGTCCCACACGGAAGGTGGCAGCCCTGAAAGCTCTTGCTGGTCTTCACCTTCCCCCTGCAGCCTATTCACAGGCACAACAGGTTTGGGGATCTCTGCTTGCCCAGAGAAGAAACATCTCACGGTGCGCATCCTCGGCAGAGCTTGTTCCCGAAAAGGCAAACGTCCGGCTCCTTGTCCCACACGGAAGGTGGCAGCCCTGAAAGCTCTTGCTGGTCTTCACCTTCCCCCTGCAGCCTATTCACAGGCACAACAGGTTTTGGGATCTGTGCTTCCCAGAGAAGGAACATCTCACGGTGCGCATCCTCGGCAGAGCCTGTTCCCGAAAAGGCAAACGTCCGGCTCCTTGTCCCACACGGAAGGTGGCAGCCCTGAAAGCTCTTGCTGGTCTTCACCTTCCCCCTGCAGCCTATTCACAGGCACAACCGCACTGGGTATCTCTGCTTGCCCAAAGACGCAATCTCTCACGGTGCGCATCCTCGGCAGAGCCTGTTCCCGAAAAGGCAAACGTCCGGCTCCTTGTCCCACATGGAAGCTGGCAGCCCTGAAAGCTCTTGCTGGTCTTCACCTTCCCCCTGCAGCCTATTCACAGGCACAACAGGTTTTGGGATCTCTGCTTGCCCAGAGAAGGAACATCTCACGGTGCGCATCCTCGGCAGAGCCTGTTCCCGAAAAGGCAAACGTCCGGCTCCTTGTCCCACACGGAAGGTGGCAGCCCTGAAAGCTGTTGCTGGTCTTCACCTTCCCCGTGCAGCCTATTCACAGGCACAACCGCACTAGGAATCTCTGCTTGCCCAAAGACGCAATCCCTCACGGTGCGCATCCTCGGCAGAGCCTGTTCCCGAAAAGGCAAACGTCCGGCTCCTTGTCCCACACGGAAGGTGGCAGCCCTGAAAGCTGTTGCTGGTCCTCACCTTCCCCCTGCAGCCTATTCACAGGCACAACATGTTTTGGGATCTATGCTTCCCCAGAGATGCAATCTCTCACGGTGCGCATCCTCGGCAGAGCCTGTTCCCGAAAAAGCAAACGTCCGGCTCCTTGTCCCACACGGAAGGTGGCAGCCCTGAAAGCTCTTGCTGGTCTTCACCTTCCCCCTGCAGCCTATTCACAGGCACAACAGGTTTTGGGATCTCTGCTTCCCCAGAGAAGGAACATCTCACGGTGCGCATCCTCGGCAGAGCCTGTTCCCGAAAAGGCAAACGTCCGGCTCCTTGTCCCACACGGAAGGTGGCAGCCCGGAAAGCTCTTGCTGGTCTTCACCTTCCCCCTGCAGCCTATTCAAAGGCAGAACAGGTTTTGGGATCTGTGCTTGCCCAGAGAAGGAACATCTCACGGTGCGCATCCTCGGCAGAGCCTGTTCCCGAAAAGGCAAACGTCCGGCTCCTTGTCCCACACGGAAGGTGGCAGCCCTGAAAGCTCTTGCTGGTCTTCACCTTCCCCCTGCAGCCTATTCACAGGCACAACAGGTTTGGGGATCGCTGCTTGCCCAGAGAAGGAACATCTCACGGTGCGCATCCTCGGCAGAGCCTGTTCCCGAAAAGGCAAACGTCCGGCTCCTTGTCCCACACGGAAGGTGGCAGCCCTGAAAGCTGTTGCTGGTCTTCACCTTCCCCCTGCAGCCTATTCACAGGCACAACCGCACTGGGAATCTCTGCTTTCCCAAAGACGCAATCTCTCACGGTGCGCATCCTCGGCAGAGCCTGTTCCCGAAAAGGCAAACGTCCGGCTCCTTGTCCCACACGGAAGGTGGCAGCCCGGTAAGCTGTTGCTGGTCTTCACCTTCCCCCGTGCAGCCTATTCACAGGCACAACCGCACTGGGAATCTCTGCTTTCCCAAAGACGCAATCCCTCACGGTGCGCATCCTCGGCAGAGCCTGTTCCCGAAAAGGCAAACGTCCGGCTCCTTGTCCCACACGGAAGGTGGCAGCCCGGAAAGCTGTTGCTGGTCTTCACCTTCCCCCTGCAGCCTATTCACAGGCACAACAGGTTTTGGGATCTGTGCTTGCCCAGAGAAGGAACATCTCACGGTGCGCATCCTCGGCAGAGCCTGTTCCCGAAAAGGCAAACGTCCGGCTCCTTGTCCCACACGGAAGGTGGCAGCCCTGAAAGCTGTTGCTGGTCTTCACCTTCCCCCTGCAGCCTATTCACAGGCACAACCGCACTGGGAATCTCTGCTTGCCCAATGACGCAATCCCTCACGGTGCGCATCCTCGGCAGAGCCTGTTCCCGAAAAGGCAAACGTCCGGCTCCTTGTCCCACACGGAAGGTGGCAGCCCTGAAAGCTCTTGCTGGTCTTCACCTTCCCCCTGCAGCCTATTCACAGGCACAACAGGTTTGGGGATCTGTGCTTCCCAGAGAAGGAACATCTCACGGTGCGCATCCTCGGCAGAGCCTGTTCCCGAAAAGGCAAACGTCCGGCTCCTTGTCCCACACGGAAGGTGGCAGCCCTGAAAGCTCTTGCTGGTCTTCACCTTCCCCCTGCAGCCTATTCACAGGCACAACCGCACTGGGAATCTCTGCTTGCCCAAAGACGCAATCTCTCACGGTGCGCATCCTCGGCAGAGCCTGTTCCCGAAAAGGCAAACGTCCGGCTCCTTGTCCCACACGGAAGGTGGCAGCCCTGAAAGCTCTTGCTGGTCTTCACCTTCCCCCTGCAGCCTATTCACAGGCACAACAGGTTTTGGGATCTGTGCTTGCCCAGAGAAGGAACATCTCACGGTGCGCATCCTCGGCAGAGCCTGTTCCCGAAAAGGCAAACGTCCGGCTCCTTGTCCCACACGGAAGGTGGCAGCCCTGAAAGCTCTTGCTGGTCTTCACCTTCCCCGTGCAGCCTATTCACAGGCACAACCGCACTAGGAATCTCTGCTTGCCCAAAGACGCAATCTCTCACGGTGCGCATCCTCGGCAGAGCCTGTTCCCGAAAAGGCAAACGTCCGGCTCCTTGTCCCACATGGAAGGTGGCAGCCCGGAAAGCTCTTGCTGGTCTTCACCTTCCCCCTGCAGCCTATTCACAGGCACAACCGCACTGGGAATCTCTGCTTTCCCAAAGACGCAATCTCTCACGGTGCGCATCCTCGGCAGAGCCTGTTCCCGAAAAGGCAAACGTCCGGCTCCTTGTCCCACACAGAAGGTGGCAGCCCTGAAAACTGTTGCTGGTCTTCACCTTCCCCCGTGCAGCCTATTCACAGGCACAAGAGGTTTTGGGATCTCTGCTTTCCCAAAGACGCAATCTCTCACGGTGCGCATCCTCGGCAGAGCCTGTTCCCGAAAAGGCAAACGTCCGGCTCCTTGTCCCACACGGAAGGTGGCAGCCCGGAAAGCTCTTGCTGGTCTTCACCTTCCCCCTGCAGCCTATTCACAGGCACAACCGCACTGGGAATCTCTGCTTTCCCAAAGACACAATCCCTCACGGTGCGCATCCTCGGCAGAGCCTGTTCCCGAAAAGGCAAACGTCCGGCTCCTTGTCCCACACGGAAGGTGGCAGCCCTGAAAGCTCTTGCTGGTCTTCACCTTCCCCCTGCAGCCTATTCACAGGCACAACAGG
This sequence comes from Haliaeetus albicilla, assembly GCF_947461875.1. NCBI lineage: Eukaryota > Metazoa > Chordata > Aves > Accipitriformes > Accipitridae > Haliaeetus > Haliaeetus albicilla. The sequence goes on along the minus strand of NW_027212473.1, from coordinate 1,150,912 downwards.
TTTTGGGATCTGTGCTTGCCCAAAGACGCAATCTCTCACGGTGCGCATCCTCGGCAGAGCCTGTTCCCGAAAAGGCAAACGTCCGGCTCCTTGTCCCACAAGGAAGGTGGCAGCCCTGAAAGCTGTTGCTGGTCTTCACCTTCCCCCTGCAGCCTATTCACAGGCACAACAGGTTTTGGGATCTCTGCTTTCCCAAAGACGCAATCCCTCACGGTGCGCATCCTCGGCAGAGCCTGTTCCCGAAAAGGCAAACGTCCGGCTCCTTGTCCCACACGGAAGGTGGCAGCCCTGAAAGCTCTTGCTGGTCTTCACCTTCCCCCTGCAGCCTATTCACAGGCACAACAGGTTTTGGGATCTGTGCTTGCCCAGAGAAGGAACATCTCACGGTGCGCATCCTCGGCAGAGCCTGTTCCCGAAAAGGCAAACGTCCGGCTCCTTGTCCCACACGGAAGGTGGCAGCCCTGAAAGCTCTTGCTGGTCTTCACCTTCCCCGTGCAGCCTATTCACAGGCACAACAGGTTTTGGGATCTGTGCTTGCCCAGAGAAGGAACATCTCACCGTGCGCATCCTCGGCAGAGCCTGTTCCCGAAAAGGCAAACGTCCGGCTACTTGTCCCACACGGAAGGTGGCAGCCCGGAAAGCTGTTGCTGGTCTTCACCTTCCCCGTGCAGCCTATTCACAGGCACAACAGGTTTTGGGATCTGTGCTTGCCCCAAGACGCAATCTCTCACGGTGCGCATCCTCGGCAGAGCCTGTTCCCGAAAAGGCAAACGTCCGGCTCCTTGTCCCACACGGAAGGTGGCAGCCCGGAAAGCTCTTGCTGGTCTTCACCTTCCCCCTGCAGCCTATTCACAGGCACAACAGGTTTTGGGATCTCTGCATTCCCAAAGACGCAATCCCTCACGGTGCGCATCCTCGGCAGAGCCTGTTCCCGAAAAGGCAAACGTCCGGCTCCTTGTCCCACACGGAAGGTGGCAGCCCTGAAAGCTCTTGCTGGTCTTCACCTTCCCCCTGCAGCCTATTCACAGGCACAACAGGTTTTGGGATCTGTGCTTGCCCAGAGAAGGAACATCTCACCGTGCGCATCCTCGGCAGAGCCTGTTCCCGAAAAGGCAAACGTCCGGCTCCTTGTCCCACACGGAAGGTGGCAGCCCTGAAAGCTCTTGCTGGTCTTCACCTTCCCCGTGCAGCCTATTCACAGGCACAACAGGTTTTGGAATCTGTGCTTGCCCCAAGACGCAATCTCTCACGGTGCGCATCCTCGGCAGAGCCTGTTCCCGAAAAGGCAAACGTCCGGCTCCTTGTCCCACACGGAAAGTGGCAGCCCTGAAAGCTGTTGCTGGTCTTCACCTTCCCCCTGCAGCCTATTCACAGGCACAACAGGTTTTGGGATCTGTGCTTGCCCCAAGACGCAATCTCTCACGGTGGGCATCCTCGGCAGAGCCTGTTCCCGAAAAGGCAAACGTCCGGCTCCTTGTCCCACACGGAAGGTGGCAGCCCTGAAAGCTCTTGCTGGTCTTCACCTTCCCCCTGCAGCCTATTCACAGGCACAACCGCACTGGGAATCTCTGCTTTCCCAAAGACGCAATCTCTCACGGTGCGCATCCTCGGCAGAGCCTGTTCCCGAAAAGGCAAACGTCCGGCTCCTTGTCCCACACGGAAGGTGGCAGCCCGGAAAGCTGTTGCTGGTCTTCACCTTCCCCCGTGCAGCCTATTCACAGGCACAACCGCACTGGGAATCTCTGCTTTCCCAAAGACGCAATCCCTCACGGTGCGCATCCTCGGCAGAGCCTGTTCCCGAAAAGGCAAACGTCCGGCTCCTTGTCCCACACGGAAGGTGGCAGCCCGGAAAGCTGTTGCTGGTCTTCACCTTCCCCCTGCAGCCTATTCACAGGCACAACCGCACTGGGAATCTCTGCTTGCCCAGAGACGCAATCTCTCACGGTGCGCATCCTCGGCAGAGCCTGTTCCCGAAAAGGCAAACGTCCGGCTCCTTGTCCCACACGGAAGGTGGCAGCCCTGAAAGCTGTTGCTGGTCTTCACCTTCCCCCTGCAGCCTATTCACAGGCACAACCGCACTGGGAATCTCTGCTTGCCCAATGACGCAATCCCTCACGGTGCGCATCCTCGGCAGAGCCTGTTCCCGAAAAGGCAAACGTCCGGCTCCTTGTCCCACACGGAAGGTGGCAGCCCTGAAAGCTCTTGCTGGTCTTCACCTTCCCCCTGCAGCCTATTCACAGGCACAACAGGTTTGGGGATCTGTGCTTCCCAGAGAAGGAACATCTCACGGTGCGCATCCTCGGCAGAGCCTGTTCCCGAAAAGGCAAACGTCCGGCTCCTTGTCCCACACGGAAGGTGGCAGCCCGGAAAGCTCTTGCTGGTCTTCACCTTCCCCCTGCAGCCTATTCACAGGCACAACCGCACTGGGAATCTCTGCTTGCCCAAAGACGCAATCTCTCACGGTGCGCATCCTCGGCAGAGCCTGTTCCCGAAAAGGCAAACGTCCGGCTCCTTGTCCCACACGGAAGGTGGCAGCCCTGAAAGCTGTTGCTGGTCTTCACCTTCCCCCTGCAGCCTATTCACAGGCACAACAGGTTTTGGGATCTGTGCTTGCCCAGAGAAGGAACATCTCACGGTGCGCATCCTCGGCAGAGCCTGTTCCCGAAAAGGCAAACGTCCGGCTCCTTGTCCCACACGGAAGGTGGCAGCCCTGAAAGCTCTTGCTGGTCTTCACCTTCCCCGTGCAGCCTATTCACAGGCACAACCGCACTAGGAATCTCTGCTTGCCCAAAGACGCAATCTCTCACGGTGCGCATCCTCGGCAGAGCCTGTTCCCGAAAAGGCAAACGTCCGGCTCCTTGTCCCACATGGAAGGTGGCAGCCCTGAAAGCTGTTGCTGGTCTTCACCTTCCCCCTGCAGCCTATTCACAGGCACAACCGCACTGGGAATCTCTGCTTTCCCAAAGACGCAATCCCTCACGGTGCGCATCCTCGGCAGAGCCTGTTCCCGAAAAGGCAAACGTCCGGCTCCTTGTCCCACACAGAAGGTGGCAGCCCTGAAAACTGTTGCTGGTCTTCACCTTCCCCCTGCAGCCTATTCACAGGCACAAGAGGTTTTGGGATCTCTGCTTTCCCAAAGACGCAATCTCTCACGGTGCGCATCCTCGGCAGAGCCTGTTCCCGAAAAGGCAAACGTCCGGCTCCTTGTCCCACACGGAAGGTGGCAGCCCGGAAAGCTCTTGCTGGTCTTCACCTTCCCCCTGCAGCCTATTCACAGGCACAACAGGTTTTGGGATCTCTGCTTGCCCAGAGACGCAATCTCTCACGGTGCGCATCCTCGGCAGAGCCTGTTCCCGAAAAGGCAAACGTCCGGCTCCTTGTCCCACACGGAAGGTGGCAGCCCTGAAAGCTCTTGCTGGTCTTCACCTTCCCCCTGCAGCCTATTCACAGGCACAACAGGTTTTGGGATCTGTGCTTGCCCAAAGACGCAATCTCTCACGGTGCGCATCCTCGGCAGAGCCTGTTCCCGAAAAGGCAAACGTCCGGCTCCTTGTCCCACAAGGAAGGTGGCAGCCCTGAAAGCTGTTGCTGGTCTTCACCTTCCCCCTGCAGCCTATTCACAGGCACAACAGGTTTTGGGATCTCTGCTTTTCCAAAGACGCAATCCCTCACGGTGCGCATCCTCGGCAGAGCCTGTTCCCGAAAAGGCAAACGTCCGGCTCCTTGTCCCACACGGAAGGTGGCAGCCCTGAAAGCTCTTGCTGGTCTTCACCTTCCCCCTGCAGCCTATTCACAGGCACAACAGGTTTTGGGATCTCTGCTTGCCCAGAGAAGGAACATCTCACGGTGCGCATCCTCGGCAGAGCCTGTTCCCGAAAAGGCAAACGTCCGGCTCCTTGTCCCACACGGAAGGTGGCAGCCCTGAAAGCTCTTGCTGGTCTTCACCTTCCCCGTGCAGCCTATTCACAGGCACAACAGGTTTTGGGATCTGTGCTTGCCCAGAGAAGGAACATCTCACCGTGCGCATCCTCGGCAGAGCCTGTTCCCGAAAAGGCAAACGTCCGGCTACTTGTCCCACACGGAAGGTGGCAGCCCGGAAAGCTGTTGCTGGTCTTCACCTTCCCCGTACAGCCTATTCACAGGCACAACAGGTTTTGGGATCTGTGCTTGCCCCAAGACGCAATCTCTCACGGTGCGCATCCTCGGCAGAGCCTGTTCCCGAAAAGGCAAACGTCCGGCTCCTTGTCCCACACGGAAGGTGGCAGCCCGGAAAGCTCTTGCTGGTCTTCACCTTCCCCCTGCAGCCTATTCACAGGCACAACAGGTTTTGGGATCTCTGCTTTCCCAAAGACGCAATCCCTCACGGTGCGCATCCTCGGCAGAGCCTGTTCCCGAAAAGGCAAACGTCCGGCTCCTTGTCCCACACGGAAGGTGGCAGCCCTGAAAGATCTTGCTGGTCTTCACCTTCCCCGTGCAGCCTATTCACAGGCACAACAGGTTTTGGGATCTCTGCTTTCCCAGAGACGCAATCTCTCACGGTGCGCATCCTCAGCAGAGCTTGTTCCCGAAAAGGCAAACGTCCGGCTCCTTGTCCCACACGGAAGGTGGCAGCCCGGAAAGCTGTTGCTGGTCTTCACCTTCCCCCTGCAGCCTATTCACAGGCACAACAGGTTTTGGCATCTGTGCTTGCCCAGAGAAGGAACGTCTCACGGTGCGCATCCTCGGCAGAGCCTGTTCCCGAAAAGGCAAACGTCCGGCTCCTTGTCCCACACGGAAGGTGGCAGCCCTGAAAGCTCTTGCTGGTCTTCACCTTCCCCCTGCAGCCTATTCACAGGCACAACCGCACTGGGAATCTCTGCTTTCCCAAAGACGCAATCCCTCACGGTGCGCATCCTCGGCAGAGCCTGTTCCCGAAAAGGCAAACGTCCGGCTCCTTGTCCCACACGGAAGGTGGCAGCCCTGAAAGCTCTTGCTGGTCTTCACCTTCCCCGTGCAGCCTATACACAGGCACAACAGGTTTTGGGATCTGTGCTTGCCCCAAGACGCAATCTCTCACGGTGCGCATACTCGGCAGAGCCTGTTCCCGAAAAGGCAAACGTCCGGCTCCCTGTCCCACACGGAAGGTGGCAGCCCTGAAAGCTCTTGCTGGTCTTCACCTTCCCCGTGCAGCCTATTCACAGGCACAACAGGTTTTGGGATCTGTGCTTGCCCCAAGACGCAATCTCTCACGGTGCGCATCCTCGGCAGAGCCTGTTCCCGAAAAGGCAAACGTCCGGCTCCTTGTCCCACACGGAAGGTGGCAGCCCTGAAAGCGCTTGCTGGTCTTCACCTTCCCCGTGCAGCCTATTCACAGGCACAACAGGTTTTGGGATCTCTGCTTTCCCAGAGACGCAATCTCTCACGGTGCGCATCCTCGGCAGAGCCTGTTCCCGAAAAGGCAAACGTCCGGCTCCTTGTCCCACACGGAAGGTGGCAGCCCTGAAAGCGCTTGCTGGTCTTCACCTTCCCCGTGCAGCCTATTCACAGGCACAACAGGTTTTGGGATCTCTGCTTTCCCAGAGACGCAATCTCTCACAGTGCGCATCCTCGGCAGAGCCTGTTCCCGAAAAGGCAAACGTCCGGCTCCTTGTCCCACACGGAAGGTGGCAGCCCGGAAAGCTCTTGCTGGTCTTCACCTTCCCCCTGCAGCCTATTCACAGGCACATCCGCACTGGCAATCTCTGCTTTCCCAAAGACGCAATCCCTCACGGTGCGCATCCTCCGCAGAGCCTGTTCCTGAAAAGGCAAACGTCCGGCTCCTTGTCCCACACGGAAAGTGGCAGCCCGGAAAGCTGTTGCTGGTCTTCACCTTCCCCCTGCAGCCTATTCACAGGCACAACCGCACTGGGAATCTCTGCTTTCCCAAAGACGCAATCTCTCACGGTGCGCATCCTCGGCAGAGCCTGTTCCCGAAAAGGCAAACGTCCGGCTCCTTGTCCCACACGGAAGGTGGCAGCCCTGAAAGCTCTTGCTGGTCTTCACCTTCCCCCTGCAGCCTATTCACAGGCACAACAGGTTTTGGGATCTGTGCTTGCCCAGAGAAGGAACATCTCACCGTGCGCATCCTCGGCAGAGCCTGTTCCCGAAAAGGCAAACGTCCGGCTCCTTGTCCCACACGGAAGGTGGCAGCCCTGAAAGCTCTTGCTGGTCTTCACCTTCCCCGTGCAGCCTATTCACAGGCACAACAGGTTTTGGAATCTGTGCTTGCCCCAAGACGCAATCTCTCACGGTGCGCATCCTCGGCAGAGCCTGTTCCCGAAAAGGCAAACGTCCGGCTCCTTGTCCCACACGGAAAGTGGCAGCCCTGAAAGCTGTTGCTGGTCTTCACCTTCCCCCTGCAGCCTATTCACAGGCACAACAGGTTTTGGGATCTGTGCTTGCCCCAAGACGCAATCTCTCACGGTGGGCATCCTCGGCAGAGCCTGTTCCCGAAAAGGCAAACGTCCGGCTCCTTGTCCCACACGGAAGGTGGCAGCCCTGAAAGCTCTTGCTGGTCTTCACCTTCCCCCTGCAGCCTTTTCACAGGCACAACCGCACTGGGAATCTCTGCTTTCCCAAAGACGCAATCCCTCACGGTGCACATCCTCGGCAGAGCCTGTTCCCGAAAAGGCAAACGTCCGGCTCCTTGTCCCACACGGAAGGTGGCAGCCCTGAAAGCTCTTGCTGGTCTTCGCCTTCCCCCTGCAGCCTATTCACAGGCACAACAGGTTTTGCGATCTGTGCTTGCCCAGAGACGCAATCTCTCACGGTGCGCATCCTCGGCAGAGCCTGTTCCCGAAAAGGCAAACGTCCGGCTCCTTGTCCCACACGGAAGGTGGCAGCCCTGAAAGCTCTTGCTGGTCTTCACCTTCCCCCTGCAGCCTATTCACAGGCACAACAGGTTTTGGGATCTGTGCTTGCCCAGAGAAGGAACATCTCACGGTGCGCATCCTCGGCAGAGCCTGTTCCCGAAAAGGCAAACGTCCGGCTCCTTGTCCCACACGGAAGGTGGCAGCCCTGAAAGCTGTTGCTGGTCTTCACTTTCCCCCTGCAGCCTATTCACAGGCACAACAGGTTTTGGGATCTGTGCTTGCCCAGAGAAGGAACATCTCACGGTGCGCATCCTCGGCAGAGCCTGTTCCCGAAAAGGCAAACGTCCGGCTCCTTGTCCCACACGGAAGGTGGCAGCCCTGAAAGCTCTTGCTGGTCTTCACCTTCCCCCTGCAGCCTATTCACAGGCACAACAGGTTTTGGGATCTCTGCTTGCCCAGAGAAGGAACATCTCACGGTGCGCATCCTCGGCAGAGCCTGTTCCCGAAAAGGCAAACGTCCGGCTCCTTGTCCCACACGGAAGGTGGCAGCCCTGAAAGCTCTTGCTGGTCTTCACCTTCCCCCTGCAGCCTATTCACAGGCACCACCGCACTGGGAATCTCTGCTTTCCCAAAGACGCAATCTCTCACGGTGCGCATCCTCGGCAGAGCCTGTTCCCGAAAAGGCAAACGTCCGGCTCCTTGTCCCACATGGAAGGTGGCAGCCCTGAAAGCTCTTGCTGGTCTTCACCTTCCCCCTGCAGCCTATTCACAGGCACAACCGCACTGGGAATCTCTGCTTTCCCAAAGACACAATCCCACACGGTGCGCATCCTCGGCAGAGCCTGTTCCCGAAAAGGCAAACGTCCGGCTCCTTGTCCCACACGGAAGGTGGCAGCCCTGAAAGCTCTTGCTGGTCTTCACCTTCCCCCTGCAGCCTATTCACAGGCACAACAGGTTTTGGGATCTCTGCTTGCCCCAAGACGCAATCTCTCACGGTGCGCATCCTCGGCAGAGCCTGTTCCAGAACAGGCAAACGTCCGGCTCCTTGTCCCACACGGAAGGTGGCAGCCCTGAAAGCTGTTGCTGGTCTTCACCTTCCCCGTGCAGCCTATTCACAGGCACAACAGGTTTTGGGATATCTGCTTTCCCAGAGACGCAATCTCTCACGGTGCGCATCCTCGGCAGAGCCTGTTCCCGAAAAGGCAAACGTCCGGCTCCTTGTCCCACACGGAAGGTGGCAGCCCTGAAAGCTCTTGCTGGTCTTCGCCTTCCCCGTGCAGCCTATTCACAGGCACAACAGGTTTTGGGATCTACGCTTTCCCAGAGACGCAATCTCTCACGGTGGGCATCCTCAGCAGAGCCTGTTCCCGAAAAAGCAAACGTCCGGCTCCTTGTCCCACACGGAAGGTGGCAGCCCTGAAAGCTCTTGCTGGTCTTCACCTTCCCCCTGCAGCCTATTCACAGGCACAACAGGTTTTGGGATCTCTGCTTGCCCAGAGAAGGAACGTCTCACGGTGCGCATCCTCGGCAGAGCCTGTTCCCGAAAAGGCAAACGTCCGGCTCCTTGTCCCACACGGAAGGTGGCAGCCCTGAAAGCTCTTGCTGGTCTTCACCTTCCCCCTGCAGCCTATTCACAGGCACAACCGCACTGGGAATCTCTGCTTTCCCAAAGACGCAATCCCTCACGGTGCGCATCCTCGGCAGAGCCTGTTCCCGAAAAGGCAAACGTCCGGCTCCTTGTCCCACACGGAAGGTGGCAGCCCTGAAAGCTCTTGCTGGTCTTCACCTTCCCCGTGCAGCCTATACACAGGCACAACAGGTTTTGGGATCTGTGCTTGCCCCAAGACGCAATCTCTCACGGTGCGCATCCTCGGCAGAGCCTGTTCCCGAAAAGGCAAACGTCCGGCTCCCTGTCCCACACGGAAGGTGGCAGCCCTGAAAGCTCTTGCTGGTCTTCACCTTCCCCGTGCAGCCTATTCACAGGCACAACAGGTTTTGGGATCTGTGCTTGCCCCAAGACGCAATCTCTCACGGTGCGCATCCTCGGCAGAGCCTGTTCCCGAAAAGGCAAACGTCCGGCTCCTTGTCCCACACGGAAGGTGGCAGCCCTGAAAGCGCTTGCTGGTCTTCACCTTCCCCGTGCAGCCTATTCACAGGCACAACAGGTTTTGGGATCTCTGCTTTCCCAGAGACGCAATCTCTCACGGTGCGCATCCTCGGCAGAGCCTGTTCCCGAAAAGGCAAACGTCCGGCTCCTTGTCCCACACGGAAGGTGGCAGCCCTGAAAGCGCTTGCTGGTCTTCACCTTCCCCGTGCAGCCTATTCACAGGCACAACAGGTTTTGGGATCTCTGCTTTCCCAGAGACGCAATCTCTCACGGTGCGCATCCTCGGCAGAGCCTGTTCCCGAAAAGGCAAACGTCCGGCTCCTTGTCCCACACGGAAGGTGGCAGCCCGGAAAGCTCTTGCTGGTCTTCACCTTCCCCCTGCAGCCTATTCACAGGCACATCCGCACTGGGAATCTCTGCTTTCCCAAAGACGCAATCCCTCACGGTGCGCATCCTCCGCAGAGCCTGTTCCTGAAAAGGCAAACGTCCGGCTCCTTGTCCCACACGGAAGGTGGCAGCCCGGAAAGCTGTTGCTGGTCTTCACCTTCCCCCTGCAGCCTATTCACAGGCACAACCGCACTGGGAATCTCTGCTTTCCCAAAGACGCAATCTCTCACGGTGCGCATCCTCGGCAGAGCCTGTTCCCGAAAAGGCAAACGTCCGGCTCCTTGTCCCACACGGAAGGTGGCAGCCCTGAAAGCTCTTGCTGGTCTTCACCTTCCCCCTGCAGCCTATTCACAGGCACAACAGGTTTTGGGATCTCTGCTTGCCCAGAGAAGGAACATCTCACGGTGCGCATCCTCGGCAGAGCCTGTTCCCGAAAAGGCAAACGTCCGGCTCCTTGTCCCACACGGAAGGTGGCAGCCCTGAAAGCTCTTGCTGGTCTTCACCTTCCCCCTGCAGCCTTTTCACAGGCACAACCGCACTGGGAATCTCTGCTTTCCCAAAGACGCAATCCCTCACGGTGCACATCCTCGGCAGAGCCTGTTCCCGAAAAGGCAAACGTCCGGCTCCTTGTCCCACACGGAAGGTGGCAGCCCGGAAAGCTCTTGCTGGTCTTCGCCTTCCCCGTGCAGCCTATTCACAGGCACAACAGGTTTGGGGACCTGTGCTTGCCCCAAGACGCAATCTCTCACGGTGCGCATCCTCGGCAGAGCCTGTTCCCGAAAAGGCAAACGTCCGGCTCCTTGTCCCACACGGAAGGTGGCAGCCCTGAAAGCTGTTGCTGGTCTTCACCTTCCCCCTGCAGCCTATTCACAGGCACAACAGGTTTTGGGATCTGTGCTTGCCCAGAGAAGGAACATCTCACGGTGCGCATCCTCGGCAGAGCCTGTTCCCGAAAAGGCAAACGTCCGGCTCCTTGTCCCACACGGAAGGTGGCAGCCCTGAAAGCTCTTGCTGGTCTTCACCTTCCCCCTGCAGCCTATTCACAGGCACAACACGTTTGGGGATCTGTGCTTGCCCAGAGAAGGAACATCTCACGGTGCGCATCCTCGGCAGAGCCTGTTCCCGAAAAGGCAAACGTCCGGCTCCTTGTCCCACACGGAAGGTGGCAGCCCTGAAAGCTCTTGCTGGTCTTCACCTTCCCCCTGCAGCCTATTCACAGGCACAACACGTTTGGGGATCTCTGCTTGCCCAGAGAAGGAACGTCTCACGGTGCGCATCCTCGGCAGAGCCTGTTCCCGAAAAGGCAAACGTCCGGCTCCTTGTCCCACACGGAAGGTGGCAGCCCTGAAAGCTCTTGCTGGTCTTCACCTTCCCCCTGCAGCCTGTTCACAGGCACAACCGCACTGGGAATCTCTGCTTTCCCAAAGACGCAATCCCTCACGTTGCGCATCCTCGGCAGAGCCTGTTCCCGAAAAGGCAACCGTCCGGCTTCTTGTCCCACACGGAAGGTGGCAGCCCTGAAAGCTCTTGCTGGTCTTCACCTTCCCCCTGCAGCCTATTCACAGGCACAACAGGTTTGGAAATCTGTGCTTGCCCCAAGACGCAATCTCTCACGGTGCGCATCCTCGGCAGAGCCTGTTCCCGAAAAGGCAAACGTCCGGCTCCTTGTCCCACACGGAAGGTGGCAGCCCGGAAAGCTGTTGCTGGTCTTCACCTTCCCCCTGCAGCCTATTCACAGGCACAACCGCACTGGGAATCTCTGCTTTCCCAAAGACGCAATCCCTCACGTTGCGCATCCTCGGCAGAGCCTGTTCCCGAAAAGGCAAACGTCCGGCTCCTTGTCCCACATGGAAGCTGGCAGCCCTGAAAGCTGTTGCTGGTCTTCACCTTCCCCCTGCAGCCTATTCACAGGCACAACAGGTTTTGGGATCTGTGCTTGCCCAGAGAAGGAACATCTCACAGTGCGCATCCTCGGCAGAGCCTGTTCCCGAAAAGGCAAACGTCCGGCTCCTTGTCCCACACAGAAGGTGGCAGCCCTGAAAACTGTTGCTGGTCTTCACCTTCCCCCTGCAGCCTATTCACAGGCACAACAGGTTTTGGGATCTGTGCTTGCCCAGAGACGCAATCTCTCACGGTGCGCATCCTCGGCAGAGCCTGTTCCCAAAAAGGCAAACGTCCGGCTCCTTGTCCCACACGGAAGGTGGCAGCCCTGAAAGCTCTTGCTGGTCTTCACCTTCCCCCTGCAGCCTATTCACAGGCACAACCGCACTGGGAATCTCTGCTTTCCCAAAGACGCAATCCCTCACGGTGCGCATCCTCGGCAGAGCCTGTTCCCGAAAAGGCAAACGTCCGGCTCCTTGTCCCACACGGAAGGTGGCAGCCCTGAAAGCTCTTGCTGGTCTTCACCTTCCCCCTGCAGCCTATTCACAGGCACAACAGGTTTTGGGATCTCTGCTTGCCCAGAGAAGGAACATCTCACGGTGGGCATCCTCGGCAGAGCCTGTTCCCGAAAAGGCAAACGTCCGGCTCCTTGTCCCACACGGAAGGTGGCAGCCCTGAAAACTGTTGCTGGTCTTCACCTTCCCCCTGCAGCCTATTCACAGGCACAACCGCACTGGGAATCTCTGCTTTCCCAGAGACGCAATCACTCACGGTGCGCATCCTCGGCACAGCCTGTTCCCGAAAAGGCAAACGTCCGGCTCCTTGTCCCACACGGAAGGTGGCAGCCCTGAAAGCTCTTGCTGGTCTTCACCTTCCCCGTGCAGCCTATTCACAGGCACAACAGGTTTTGGGATCTGTGCTTGCCCAGAGAAGGAACATCTCACGGTGCGCATCCTCGGCAGAGCCTGTTCCCTAAAAGGCAACCGTCCGGCTTCTTGTCCCACACGGAAGGTGGCAGCCCTGAAAGCTCTTGCTGGTCTTCACCTTCCCCCTGCAGCCTATTCACAGGCACAACAGGTTTGGGGATCTGTGCTTGCCCCAAGACGCAATCTCTCACGGTGCGCATCCTCGGCAGAGCCTGTTCCCGAAAAGGCAAACGTCCGGCTCCTTGTCCCACACGGAAGGTGGCAGCCCTGAAAGCTCTTGCTGGTCTTCACCTTCCCCCTGCAGCCTATTCACAGGCACAACAGGTTTTGGGATCTGTGCTTGCCCAGAGAAGGAACATCTCACGGTGCGCATCCTCGGCAGAGCCTGTTCCCGAAAAGGCAAACGTCCGGCTCCTTGTCCCACACGGAAGGTGGCAGCCCTGAAAGCTCTTGCTGGTCTTCACCTTCCCCCTGCAGCCTATTCACAGGCACAACAGGTTTTGGGATCTCTGCTTCCCCAGAGAAGGAACATCTCACGGTGTGCATCCTCGGCAGAGCCTGTTCCCGAAAAGGCAAACGTCCGGCTCCTTGTCCCACACGGAAGGTGGCAGCCCGGAAAGCTCTTGCTGGTCTTCACCTTCCCCCTGCAGCCTATTCACAAGCACAACCGCACTGGGAATCTCTGCTTTCCCAAAGACGCAATCCCTCACGGTGCGCATCCTCGGCAGAGCCTGTTCCCGAAAAGGCAAACGTCCGGCTCCTTGTCCCACACGGAAGGTGGCAGCCCTGAAAGCTGTTGCTGCTCTTCACCTTCCCCCTGCAGCCTATTCACAGGCACAACAGGTTTTGGGATCTCTGCTTTCCCAGAGACGCAATCTCTCACGGTGCGCATCCTCGGCAGAGCCTGTTCCCGAAAAGGCAAACATCCGGCTCCTTGTCCCACACGGAAGGTGGCAGCCCTGAAAGCTCTTGCTGGTCTTCACCTTCCCCCTGCAGCCTATTCACAGGCACAACAGGTTTGGGGATCTCTGCTTCCCAGAGAAGGAACATCTCACGGTGCGCATCCTCGGCAGAGCCTGTTCCCGAAAAGGCAAACGTCCGGCTCCTTGTCCCACACGGAAGGTGGCAGCCCTGAAAGCTCTTGCTGGTCTTCACCTTCCCCCTGCAGCCTATTCACAGGCACAACAGGTTTGGGGATCTGTGCTTCCCAGAAAAGGAACATCTCACGGTGCGCATCCTCGGCAGAGCCTGTTCCCGAAAAGGCAAACGTCCGGCTCCTTGTCCCACACGGAAGGTGGCAGCCCTGAAAGCTCTTGCTGGTCTTCACCTTCCCCCTGCAGCCTATTCAAAGGCAGAACAGGTTTTGGGATCTGTGCTTGCCCAGAGAAGGAACATCTCACGGTGCGCATCCTCGGCAGAGCCTGTTCCCGAAAAGGCAAACGTCCGGCTCCTTGTCCCACACGGAAGGTGGCAGCCCTGAAAGCTCTTGCTGGTCTTCACCTTCCCCCTGCAGCCTATTCACAGGCACAACAGGTTTGGGGATCTCTGCTTGCCCAGAGAAGAAACATCTCACGGTGCGCATCCTCGGCAGAGCTTGTTCCCGAAAAGGCAAACGTCCGGCTCCTTGTCCCACACGGAAGGTGGCAGCCCTGAAAGCTCTTGCTGGTCTTCACCTTCCCCCTGCAGCCTATTCACAGGCACAACAGGTTTTGGGATCTGTGCTTCCCAGAGAAGGAACATCTCACGGTGCGCATCCTCGGCAGAGCCTGTTCCCGAAAAGGCAAACGTCCGGCTCCTTGTCCCACACGGAAGGTGGCAGCCCTGAAAGCTCTTGCTGGTCTTCACCTTCCCCCTGCAGCCTATTCACAGGCACAACCGCACTGGGTATCTCTGCTTGCCCAAAAACGCAATCTCTCACGGTGCGCATCCTCGGCAGAGCCTGTTCCCGAAAAGGCAAACGTCCGGCTCCTTGTCCCACATGGAAGCTGGCAGCCCTGAAAGCTCTTGCTGGTCTTCACCTTCCCCCTGCAGCCTATTCACAGGCACAACAGGTTTTGGGATCTCTGCTTGCCCAGAGAAGGAACATCTCACGGTGCGCATCCTCGGCAGAGCCTGTTCCCGAAAAGGCAAACGTCCGGCTCCTTGTCCCACACGGAAGGTGGCAGCCCTGAAAGCTGTTGCTGGTCTTCACCTTCCCCGTGCAGCCTATTCACAGGCACAACCGCACTAGGAATCTCTGCTTGCCCAAAGACGCAATCCCTCACGGTGCGCATCCTCGGCAGAGCCTGTTCCCGAAAAGGCAAACGTCCGGCTCCTTGTCCCACACGGAAGGTGGCAGCCCTGAAAGCTGTTGCTGGTCCTCACCTTCCCCCTGCAGCCTATTCACAGGCACAACATGTTTTGGGATCTATGCTTCCCCAGAGATGCAATCTCTCACGGTGCGCATCCTCGGCAGAGCCTGTTCCCGAAAAAGCAAACGTCCGGCTCCTTGTCCCACACGGAAGGTGGCAGCCCTGAAAGGTCTTGCTGGTCTTCACCTTCCCCCTGCAGCCTATTCACAGGCACAACAGGTTTTGGGATCTCTGCTTCCCCAGAGAAGGAACATCTCACGGTGCGCATCCTCGGCAGAGCCTGTTCCCGAAAAGGCAAACGTCCGGCTCCTTGTCCCACACGGAAGGTGGCAGCCCGGAAAGCTCTTGCTGGTCTTCACCTTCCCCCTGCAGCCTATTCAAAGGCAGAACAGGTTTTGGGATCTGTGCTTGCCCAGAGAAGGAACATCTCACGGTGCGCATCCTCGGCAGAGCCTGTTCCCGAAAAGGCAAACGTCCGGCTCCTTGTCCCACACGGAAGGTGGCAGCCCTGAAAGCTCTTGCTGGTCTTCACCTTCCCCCTGCAGCCTATTCACAGGCACAACAGGTTTGGGGATCTCTGCTTGCCCAGAGAAGGAACATCTCACGGTGCGCATCCTCGGCAGAGCCTGTTCCCGAAAAGGCAAACGTCCGGCTCCTTGTCCCACACGGAAGGTGGCAGCCCTGAAAGCTGTTGCTGGTCTTCACCTTCCCCCTGCAGCCTATTCACAGGCACAACCGCACTGGGAATCTCTGCTTTCCCAAAGACGCAATCTCTCACGGTGCGCATCCTCGGCAGAGCCTGTTCCCGAAAAGGCAAACGTCCGGCTCCTTGTCCCACACGGAAGGTGGCAGCCCGGTAAGCTGTTGCTGGTCTTCACCTTCCCCCGTGCAGCCTATTCACAGGCACAACCGCACTGGGAATCTCTGCTTTCCCAAAGACGCAATCCCTCACGGTGCGCATCCTCGGCAGAGCCTGTTCCCGAAAAGGCAAACGTCCGGCTCCTTGTCCCACACGGAAGGTGGCAGCCCGGAAAGCTGTTGCTGGTCTTCACCTTCCCCCTGCAGCCTATTCACAGGCACAACAGGTTTTGGGATCTGTGCTTGCCCAGAGAAGGAACATCTCACGGTGCGCATCCTCGGCAGAGCCTGTTCCCGAAAAGGCAAACGTCCGGCTCCTTGTCCCACACGGAAGGTGGCAGCCCTGAAAGCTCTTGCTGGTCTTCACCTTCCCCCTGCAGCCTATTCACAGGCACAACCGCACTGGGAATCTCTGCTTGCCCAGAGACGCAATCTCTCACGGTGCGCATCCTCGGCAGAGCCTGTTCCCGAAAAGGCAAACGTCCGGCTCCTTGTCCCACACGGAAGGTGGCAGCCCTGAAAGCTGTTGCTGGTCTTCACCTTCCCCCTGCAGCCTATTCACAGGCACAACCGCACTGGGAATCTCTGCTTGCCCAATGACGCAATCCCTCACGGTGCGCATCCTCGGCAGAGCCTGTTCCCGAAAAGGCAAACGTCCGGCTCCTTGTCCCACACGGAAGGTGGCAGCCCTGAAAGCTGTTGCTGGTCTTCACCTTCCCCCTGCAGCCTATTCACAGGCACAACAGGTTTGGGGATCTGTGCTTCCCAGAGAAGGAACATCTCACGGTGCGCATCCTCGGCAGAGCCTGTTCCCGAAAAGGCAAACGTCCGGCTCCTTGTCCCACACGGAAGGTGGCAGCCCTGAAAGCTCTTGCTGGTCTTCACCTTCCCCCTGCAGCCTATTCACAGGCACAACCGCACTGGGAATCTCTGCTTGCCCAAAGACGCAATCTCTCACGGTGCGCATCCTCGGCAGAGCCTGTTCCCGAAAAGGCAAACGTCCGGCTCCTTGTCCCACACGGAAGGTGGCAGCCCTGAAAGCTCTTGCTGGTCTTCACCTTCCCCCTGCAGCCTATTCACAGGCACAACAGGTTTTGGGATCTGTGCTTGCCCAGAGAAGGAACATCTCACGGTGCGCATCCTCGGCAGAGCCTGTTCCCGAAAAGGCAAACGTCCGGCTCCTTGTCCCACACGGAAGGTGGCAGCCCTGAAAGCTCTTGCTGGTCTTCACCTTCCCCGTGCAGCCTATTCACAGGCACAACCGCACTAGGAATCTCAGCTTGCCCAAAGACGCAATCTCTCACGGTGCGCATCCTCGGCAGAGCCTGTTCCCGAAAAGGCAAACGTCCGGCTCCTTGTCCCACATGGAAGGTGGCAGCCCTGAAAGCTGTTGCTGGTCTTCACCTTCCCCCTGCAGCCTATTCACAGGCACAACCGCACTGGGAATCTCTGCTTTCCCAAAGACGCAATCTCTCACGGTGCGCATCCTCGGCAGAGCCTGTTCCCGAAAAGGCAAACGTCCGGCTCCTTGTCCCACACAGAAGGTGGCAGCCCTGAAAACTGTTGCTGGTCTTCACCTTCCCCCGTGCAGCCTATTCACAGGCACAAGAGGTTTTGGGATCTCTGCTTTCCCAAAGACGCAATCTCTCACGGTGCGCATCCTCGGCAGAGCCTGTTCCCGAAAAGGCAAACGTCCGGCTCCTTGTCCCACACGGAAGGTGGCAGCCCGGAAAGCTCTTGCTGGTCTTCACCTTCCCCCTGCAGCCTATTCACAGGCACAACCGCACTGGGAATCTCTGCTTTCCCAAAGACACAATCCCTCACGGTGCGCATCCTCGGCAGAGCCTGTTCCCGAAAAGGCAAACGTCCGGCTCCTTGTCCCACACGGAAGGTGGCAGCCCTGAAAGCTGTTGCTGGTCTTCACCTTCCCCCTGCAGCCTATTCACAGGCACAACAGGTTTTGGGATCTGTGCTTGCCCAAAGACGCAATCTCTCACGGTGCGCATCCTCGGCAGAGCCTGTTCCCGAAAAGGCAAACGTCCGGCTCCTTGTCCCACACAGAAGGTGGCAGCCCTGAAAGCTGTTGCTGGTCTTCACCTTCCCCCTGCAGCCTATTCACAGGCACAACAGGTTTTGGGATCTCTGCTTTCCCAAAGACGCAATCCCTCACGGTGCGCATCCTCGGCAGAGCCTGTTCCCGAAAAGGCAAACGTCCGGCTCCTTGTCCCACACGGAAGGTGGCAGCCCTGAAAGCTCTTGCTGGTCTTCACCTTCCCCCTGCAGCCTATTCACAGGCACAACAGGTTTTGGGATCTGTGCTTGCCCAGAGAAGGAACATCTCACGGTGCGCATCCTCGGCAGAGCCTGTTCCCGAAAAGGCAAACGTCCGGCTCCTTGTCCCACACGGAAGGTGGCAGCCCTGAAAGCTCTTGCTGGTCTTCACCTTCCCCGTGCAGCCTATTCACAGGCACAACAGGTTTGGGGATCTGTGCTTGCCCAGAGAAGGAACATCTCACCGTGCGCATCCTCGGCAGAGCCTGTTCCCGAAAAGGCAAACGTCCGGCTACTTGTCCCACACGGAAGGTGGCAGCCCGGAAAGCTGTTGCTGGTCTTCACCTTCCCCGTGCAGCCTATTCACAGGCACAACAGGTTTTGGGATCTGTGCTTGCCCCAAGACGCAATCTCTCACGGTGCGCATCCTCGGCAGAGCCTGTTCCCGAAAAGGCAAACGTCCGGCTCCTTGTCCCACACGGAAGGTGGCAGCCCGGAAAGCTCTTGCTGGTCTTCACCTTCCCCCTGCAGCCTATTCACAGGCACAACAGGTTTTGGGATCTCTGCATTCCCAAAGACGCAATCCCTCACGGTGCGCATCCTCGGCAGAGCCTGTTCCCGAAAAGGCAAACGTCCGGCTCCTTGTCCCACACGGAAGGTGGCAGCCCTGAAAGCTCTTGCTGGTCTTCACCTTCCCCCTGCAGCCTATTCACAGGCACAACAGGTTTTGGGATCTTTGCTTGCCCAGAGAAGGAACATCTCACCGTGCGCATCCTCGGCAGAGCCTGTTCCCGAAAAGGCAAACGTCCGGCTCCTTGTCCCACACGGAAGGTGGCAGCCCTGAAAGCTCTTGCTGGTCTTCACCTTCCCCGTGCAGCCTATTCACAGGCACAACAGGTTTTGGAATCTGTGCTTGCCCCAAGACGCAATCTCTCACGGTGCGCATCCTCGGCAGAGCCTGTTCCCGAAAAGGCAAACGTCCGGCTCCTTGTCCCACACGGAAAGTGGCAGCCCTGAAAGCTGTTGCTGGTCTTCACCTTCCCCCTGCAGCCTATTCACAGGCACAACAGGTTTTGGGATCTGTGCTTGCCCCAAGACGCAATCTCTCACGGTGGGCATCCTCGGCAGAGCCTGTTCCCGAAAAGGCAAACGTCCGGCTCCTTGTCCCACACGGAAGGTGGCAGCCCTGAAAGCTCTTGCTGGTCTTCACCTTCCCCCTGCAGCCTATTCACAGGCACAACCGCACTGGGAATCTCTGCTTTCCCAAAGACGCAATCTCTCACGGTGCGCATCCTCGGCAGAGCCTGTTCCCGAAAAGGCAAACGTCCGGCTCCTTGTCCCACACGGAAGGTGGCAGCCCGGAAAGCTGTTGCTGGTCTTCACCTTCCCCCGTGCAGCCTATTCACAGGCACAACCGCACTGGGAATCTCTGCTTTCCCAAAGACGCAATCCCTCACGGTGCGCATCCTCGGCAGAGCCTGTTCCCGAAAAGGCAAACGTCCGGCTCCTTGTCCCACACGGAAGGTGGCAGCCCGGAAAGCTGTTGCTGGTCTTCACCTTCCCCCTGCAGCCTATTCACAGGCACAACCGCACTGGGAATCTCTGCTTGCCCAGAGACGCAATCTCTCACGGTGCGCATCCTCGGCAGAGCCTGTTCCCGAAAAGGCAAACGTCCGGCTCCTTGTCCCACACGGAAGGTGGCAGCCCTGAAAGCTGTTGCTGGTCTTCACCTTCCCCCTGCAGCCTATTCACAGGCACAACCGCACTGGGAATCTCTGCTTGCCCAATGACGCAATCCCTCACGGTGCGCATCCTCGGCAGAGCCTGTTCCCGAAAAGGCAAACGTCCGGCTCCTTGTCCCACACGGAAGGTGGCAGCCCTGAAAGCTCTTGCTGGTCTTCACCTTCCCCCTGCAGCCTATTCACAGGCACAACAGGTTTGGGGATCTGTGCTTCCCAGAGAAGGAACATCTCACGGTGCGCATCCTCGGCAGAGCCTGTTCCCGAAAAGGCAAACGTCCGGCTCCTTGTCCCACACGGAAGGTGGCAGCCCGGAAAGCTCTTGCTGGTCTTCACCTTCCCCCTGCAGCCTATTCACAGGCACAACCGCACTGGGAATCTCTGCTTGCCCAAAGACGCAATCTCTCACGGTGCGCATCCTCGGCAGAGCCTGTTCCCGAAAAGGCAAACGTCCGGCTCCTTGTCCCACACGGAAGGTGGCAGCCCTGAAAGCTGTTGCTGGTCTTCACCTTCCCCCTGCAGCCTATTCACAGGCACAACAGGTTTTGGGATCTGTGCTTGCCCAGAGAAGGAACATCTCACGGTGCGCATCCTCGGCAGAGCCTGTTCCCGAAAAGGCAAACGTCCGGCTCCTTGTCCCACACGGAAGGTGGCAGCCCTGAAAGCTCTTGCTGGTCTTCACCTTCCCCGTGCAGCCTATTCACAGGCACAACCGCACTAGGAATCTCTGCTTGCCCAAAGACGCAATCTCTCACGGTGCGCATCCTCGGCAGAGCCTGTTCCCGAAAAGGCAAACGTCCGGCTCCTTGTCCCACATGGAAGGTGGCAGCCCTGAAAGCTGTTGCTGGTCTTCACCTTCCCCCTGCAGCCTATTCACAGGCACAACCGCACTGGGAATCTCTGCTTTCCCAAAGACGCAATCCCTCACGGTGCGCATCCTCGGCAGAGCCTGTTCCCGAAAAGGCAAACGTCCGGCTCCTTGTCCCACACAGAAGGTGGCAGCCCTGAAAACTGTTGCTGGTCTTCACCTTCCCCCTGCAGCCTATTCACAGGCACAAGAGGTTTTGGGATCTCTGCTTTCCCAAAGACGCAATCTCTCACGGTGCGCATCCTCGGCAGAGCCTGTTCCCGAAAAGGCAAACGTCCGGCTCCTTGTCCCACACGGAAGGTGGCAGCCCGGAAAGCTCTTGCTGGTCTTCACCTTCCCCCTGCAGCCTATTCACAGGCACAACAGGTTTTGGGATCTCTGCTTGCCCAGAGACGCAATCTCTCACGGTGCGCATCCTCGGCAGAGCCTGTTCCCGAAAAGGCAAACGTCCGGCTCCTTGTCCCACACGGAAGGTGGCAGCCCTGAAAGCTCTTGCTGGTCTTCACCTTCCCCCTGCAGCCTATTCACAGGCACAACAGGTTTTGGGATCTGTGCTTGCCCAAAGACGCAATCTCTCACGGTGCGCATCCTCGGCAGAGCCTGTTCCCAAAAAGGCAAACGTCCGGCTCCTTGTCCCACAAGGAAGGTGGCAGCCCTGAAAGCTGTTGCTGGTCTTCACCTTCCCCCTGCAGCCTATTCACAGGCACAACAGGTTTTGGGATCTCTGCTTTTCCAAAGACGCAATCCCTCACGGTGCGCATCCTCGGCAGAGCCTGTTCCCGAAAAGGCAAACGTCCGGCTCCTTGTCCCACACGGAAGGTGGCAGCCCTGAAAGCTCTTGCTGGTCTTCACCTTCCCCCTGCAGCCTATTCACAGGCACAACAGGTTTTGGGATCTCTGCTTGCCCAGAGAAGGAACATCTCACGGTGCGCATCCTCGGCAGAGCCTGTTCCCGAAAAGGCAAACGTCCGGCTCCTTGTCCCACACGGAAGGTGGCAGCCCTGAAAGCTCTTGCTGGTCTTCACCTTCCCCGTGCAGCCTATTCACAGGCACAACAGGTTTTGGGATCTGTGCTTGCCCAGAGAAGGAACATCTCACCGTGCGCATCCTCGGCAGAGCCTGTTCCCGAAAAGGCAAACGTCCGGCTACTTGTCCCACACGGAAGGTGGCAGCCCGGAAAGCTGTTGCTGGTCTTCACCTTCCCCGTACAGCCTATTCACAGGCACAACAGGTTTTGGGATCTGTGCTTGCCCCAAGACGCAATCTCTCACGGTGCGCATCCTCGGCAGAGCCTGTTCCCGAAAAGGCAAACGTCCGGCTCCTTGTCCCACACGGAAGGTGGCAGCCCGGAAAGCTCTTGCTGGTCTTCACCTTCCCCCTGCAGCCTATTCACAGGCACAACAGGTTTTGGGATCTCTGCTTTCCCAAAGACGCAATCCCTCACGGTGCGCATCCTCGGCAGAGCCTGTTCCCGAAAAGGCAAACGTCCGGCTCCTTGTCCCACACGGAAGGTGGCAGCCCTGAAAGATCTTGCTGGTCTTCACCTTCCCCGTGCAGCCTATTCACAGGCACAACAGGTTTTGGGATCTCTGCTTTCCCAGAGACGCAATCTCTCACGGTGCGCATCCTCAGCAGAGCTTGTTCCCGAAAAGGCAAACGTCCGGCTCCTTGTCCCACACGGAAGGTGGCAGCCCGGAAAGCTGTTGCTGGTCTTCACCTTCCCCCTGCAGCCTATTCACAGGCACAACAGGTTTTGGCATCTGTGCTTGCCCAGAGAAGGAACGTCTCACGGTGCGCATCCTCGGCAGAGCCTGTTCCCGAAAAGGCAAACGTCCGGCTCCTTGTCCCACACGGAAGGTGGCAGCCCTGAAAGCTCTTGCTGGTCTTCACCTTCCCCCTGCAGCCTATTCACAGGCACAACCGCACTGGGAATCTCTGCTTTCCCAAAGACGCAATCCCTCACGGTGCGCATCCTCGGCAGAGCCTGTTCCCGAAAAGGCAAACGTCCGGCTCCTTGTCCCACACGGAAGGTGGCAGCCCTGAAAGCTCTTGCTGGTCTTCACCTTCCCCGTGCAGCCTATACACAGGCACAACAGGTTTTGGGATCTGTGCTTGCCCCAAGACGCAATCTCTCACGGTGCGCATACTCGGCAGAGCCTGTTCCCGAAAAGGCAAACGTCCGGCTCCCTGTCCCACACGGAAGGTGGCAGCCCTGAAAGCTCTTGCTGGTCTTCACCTTCCCCGTGCAGCCTATTCACAGGCACAACAGGTTTTGGGATCTGTGCTTGCCCCAAGACGCAATCTCTCACGGTGCGCATCCTCGGCAGAGCCTGTTCCCGAAAAGGCAAACGTCCGGCTCCTTGTCCCACACGGAAGGTGGCAGCCCTGAAAGCGCTTGCTGGTCTTCACCTTCCCCGTGCAGCCTATTCACAGGCACAACAGGTTTTGGGATCTCTGCTTTCCCAGAGACGCAATCTCTCACGGTGCGCATCCTCGGCAGAGCCTGTTCCCGAAAAGGCAAACGTCCGGCTCCTTGTCCCACACGGAAGGTGGCAGCCCTGAAAGCGCTTGCTGGTCTTCACCTTCCCCGTGCAGCCTATTCACAGGCACAACAGGTTTTGGGATCTCTGCTTTCCCAGAGACGCAATCTCTCACGGTGCGCATCCTCGGCAGAGCCTGTTCCCGAAAAGGCAAACGTCCGGCTCCTTGTCCCACACGGAAGGTGGCAGCCCGGAAAGCTCTTGCTGGTCTTCACCTTCCCCCTGCAGCCTATTCACAGGCACATCCGCACTGGCAATCTCTGCTTTCCCAAAGACGCAATCCCTCACGGTGCGCATCCTCCGCAGAGCCTGTTCCTGAAAAGGCAAACGTCCGGCTCCTTGTCCCACACGGAAAGTGGCAGCCCGGAAAGCTGTTGCTGGTCTTCACCTTCCCCCTGCAGCCTATTCACAGGCACAACCGCACTGGGAATCTCTGCTTTCCCAAAGACGCAATCTCTCACGGTGCGCATCCTCGGCAGAGCCTGTTCCCGAAAAGGCAAACGTCCGGCTCCTTGTCCCACACGGAAGGTGGCAGCCCTGAAAGCTCTTGCTGGTCTTCACCTTCCCCCTGCAGCCTATTCACAGGCACAACAGGTTTTGGGATCTGTGCTTGCCCAGAGAAGGAACATCTCACCGTGCGCATCCTCGGCAGAGCCTGTTCCCGAAAAGGCAAACGTCCGGCTCCTTGTCCCACACGGAAGGTGGCAGCCCTGAAAGCTCTTGCTGGTCTTCACCTTCCCCGTGCAGCCTATTCACAGGCACAACAGGTTTTGGAATCTGTGCTTGCCCCAAGACGCAATCTCTCACGGTGCGCATCCTCGGCAGAGCCTGTTCCCGAAAAGGCAAACGTCCGGCTCCTTGTCCCACACGGAAAGTGGCAGCCCTGAAAGCTGTTGCTGGTCTTCACCTTCCCCCTGCAGCCTATTCACAGGCACAACAGGTTTTGGGATCTGTGCTTGCCCCAAGACGCAATCTCTCACGGTGGGCATCCTCGGCAGAGCCTGTTCCCGAAAAGGCAAACGTCCGGCTCCTTGTCCCACACGGAAGGTGGCAGCCCTGAAAGCTCTTGCTGGTCTTCACCTTCCCCCTGCAGCCTTTTCACAGGCACAACCGCACTGGGAATCTCTGCTTTCCCAAAGACGCAATCCCTCACGGTGCACATCCTCGGCAGAGCCTGTTCCCGAAAAGGCAAACGTCCGGCTCCTTGTCCCACACGGAAGGTGGCAGCCCTGAAAGCTCTTGCTGGTCTTCGCCTTCCCCCTGCAGCCTATTCACAGGCACAACAGGTTTTGCGATCTGTGCTTGCCCAGAGACGCAATCTCTCACGGTGCGCATCCTCGGCAGAGCCTGTTCCCGAAAAGGCAAACGTCCGGCTCCTTGTCCCACACGGAAGGTGGCAGCCCTGAAAGCTCTTGCTGGTCTTCACCTTCCCCCTGCAGCCTATTCACAGGCACAACAGGTTTTGGGATCTGTGCTTGCCCAGAGAAGGAACATCTCACGGTGCGCATCCTCGGCAGAGCCTGTTCCCGAAAAGGCAAACGTCCGGCTCCTTGTCCCACACGGAAGGTGGCAGCCCTGAAAGCTGTTGCTGGTCTTCACTTTCCCCCTGCAGCCTATTCACAGGCACAACAGGTTTTGGGATCTGTGCTTGCCCAGAGAAGGAACATCTCACGGTGCGCATCCTCGGCAGAGCCTGTTCCCGAAAAGGCAAACGTCCGGCTCCTTGTCCCACACGGAAGGTGGCAGCCCTGAAAGCTCTTGCTGGTCTTCACCTTCCCCCTGCAGCCTATTCACAGGCACAACAGGTTTGGGGATCTGTGCTTGCCCAGAGAAGGAACATCTCACGGTGCGCATCCTCGGCAGAGCCTGTTCCCGAAAAGGCAAACGTCCGGCTCCTTGTCCCACACGGAAGGTGGCAGCCCTGAAAGCTCTTGCTGGTCTTCACCTTCCCCCTGCAGCCTATTC
Source organism: Haliaeetus albicilla (assembly GCF_947461875.1). Taxonomy (NCBI): domain Eukaryota; kingdom Metazoa; phylum Chordata; class Aves; order Accipitriformes; family Accipitridae; genus Haliaeetus; species Haliaeetus albicilla. The sequence goes on along the minus strand of NW_027212473.1, from coordinate 1,126,189 downwards.
ACAGGCACCACCGCACTGGGAATCTCTGCTTTCCCAAAGACGCAATCTCTCACGGTGCGCATCCTCGGCAGAGCCTGTTCCCGAAAAGGCAAACGTCCGGCTCCTTGTCCCACATGGAAGGTGGCAGCCCTGAAAGCTCTTGCTGGTCTTCACCTTCCCCCTGCAGCCTATTCACAGGCACAACCGCACTGGGAATCTCTGCTTTCCCAAAGACACAATCCCACACGGTGCGCATCCTCGGCAGAGCCTGTTCCCGAAAAGGCAAACGTCCGGCTCCTTGTCCCACACGGAAGGTGGCAGCCCTGAAAGCTCTTGCTGGTCTTCACCTTCCCCCTGCAGCCTATTCACAGGCACAACAGGTTTTGGGATCTCTGCTTGCCCCAAGACGCAATCTCTCACGGTGCGCATCCTCGGCAGAGCCTGTTCCAGAACAGGCAAACGTCCGGCTCCTTGTCCCACACGGAAGGTGGCAGCCCTGAAAGCTCTTGCTGGTCTTCACCTTCCCCGTGCAGCCTATTCACAGGCACAACAGGTTTTGGGATATCTGCTTTCCCAGAGACGCAATCTCTCACGGTGCGCATCCTCGGCAGAGCCTGTTCCCGAAAAGGCAAACGTCCGGCTCCTTGTCCCACACGGAAGGTGGCAGCCCTGAAAGCTCTTGCTGGTCTTCGCCTTCCCCGTGCAGCCTATTCACAGGCACAACAGGTTTTGGGATCTACGCTTTCCCAGAGACGCAATCTCTCACGGTGGGCATCCTCGGCAGAGCCTGTTCCCGAAAAAGCAAACGTCCGGCTCCTTGTCCCACACGGAAGGTGGCAGCCCTGAAAGCTCTTGCTGGTCTTCACCTTCCCCCTGCAGCCTATTCACAGGCACAACAGGTTTTGGGATCTCTGCTTGCCCAGAGAAGGAACGTCTCACGGTGCGCATCCTCGGCAGAGCCTGTTCCCGAAAAGGCAAACGTCCGGCTCCTTGTCCCACACGGAAGGTGGCAGCCCTGAAAGCTCTTGCTGGTCTTCACCTTCCCCCTGCAGCCTATTCACAGGCACAACCGCACTGGGAATCTCTGCTTTCCCAAAGACGCAATCCCTCACGGTGCGCATCCTCGGCAGAGCCTGTTCCCGAAAAGGCAAACGTCCGGCTCCTTGTCCCACACGGAAGGTGGCAGCCCTGAAAGCTCTTGCTGGTCTTCACCTTCCCCGTGCAGCCTATACACAGGCACAACAGGTTTTGGGATCTGTGCTTGCCCCAAGACGCAATCTCTCACGGTGCGCATCCTCGGCAGAGCCTGTTCCCGAAAAGGCAAACGTCCGGCTCCCTGTCCCACACGGAAGGTGGCAGCCCTGAAAGCTCTTGCTGGTCTTCACCTTCCCCGTGCAGCCTATTCACAGGCACAACAGGTTTTGGGATCTGTGCTTGCCCCAAGACGCAATCTCTCACGGTGCGCATCCTCGGCAGAGCCTGTTCCCGAAAAGGCAAACGTCCGGCTCCTTGTCCCACACGGAAGGTGGCAGCCCTGAAAGCGCTTGCTGGTCTTCACCTTCCCCGTGCAGCCTATTCACAGGCACAACAGGTTTTGGGATCTCTGCTTTCCCAGAGACGCAATCTCTCACGGTGCGCATCCTCGGCAGAGCCTGTTCCCGAAAAGGCAAACGTCCGGCTCCTTGTCCCACACGGAAGGTGGCAGCCCTGAAAGCGCTTGCTGGTCTTCACCTTCCCCGTGCAGCCTATTCACAGGCACAACAGGTTTTGGGATCTCTGCTTTCCCAGAGACGCAATCTCTCACGGTGCGCATCCTCGGCAGAGCCTGTTCCCGAAAAGGCAAACGTCCGGCTCCTTGTCCCACACGGAAGGTGGCAGCCCGGAAAGCTCTTGCTGGTCTTCACCTTCCCCCTGCAGCCTATTCACAGGCACATCCGCACTGGGAATCTCTGCTTTCCCAAAGACGCAATCCCTCACGGTGCGCATCCTCCGCAGAGCCTGTTCCTGAAAAGGCAAACGTCCGGCTCCTTGTCCCACACGGAAGGTGGCAGCCCGGAAAGCTGTTGCTGGTCTTCACCTTCCCCCTGCAGCCTATTCACAGGCACAACCGCACTGGGAATCTCTGCTTTCCCAAAGACGCAATCTCTCACGGTGCGCATCCTCGGCAGAGCCTGTTCCCGAAAAGGCAAACGTCCGGCTCCTTGTCCCACACGGAAGGTGGCAGCCCTGAAAGCTCTTGCTGGTCTTCACCTTCCCCCTGCAGCCTATTCACAGGCACAACAGGTTTTGGGATCTCTGCTTGCCCAGAGAAGGAACATCTCACGGTGCGCATCCTCGGCAGAGCCTGTTCCCGAAAAGGCAAACGTCCGGCTCCTTGTCCCACACGGAAGGTGGCAGCCCTGAAAGCTCTTGCTGGTCTTCACCTTCCCCCTGCAGCCTTTTCACAGGCACAACCGCACTGGGAATCTCTGCTTTCCCAAAGACGCAATCCCTCACGGTGCACATCCTCGGCAGAGCCTGTTCCCGAAAAGGCAAACGTCCGGCTCCTTGTCCCACACGGAAGGTGGCAGCCCGGAAAGCTCTTGCTGGTCTTCGCCTTCCCCGTGCAGCCTATTCACAGGCACAACAGGTTTGGGGACCTGTGCTTGCCCCAAGACGCAATCTCTCACGGTGCGCATCCTCGGCAGAGCCTGTTCCCGAAAAGGCAAACGTCCGGCTCCTTGTCCCACACGGAAGGTGGCAGCCCTGAAAGCTCTTGCTGGTCTTCACCTTCCCCCTGCAGCCTATTCACAGGCACAACAGGTTTTGGGATCTCTGCTTGCCCAGAGAAGGAACATCTCACGGTGCGCATCCTCGGCAGAGCCTGTTCCCGAAAAGGCAAACGTCCGGCTCCTTGTCCCACACGGAAGGTGGCAGCCCTGAAAGCTCTTGCTGGTCTTCACCTTCCCCCTGCAGCCTTTTCACAGGCACAACAGGTTTTGGGATCTGTGCTTGCCCAGAGAAGGAACATCTCACGGTGCGCATCCTCGGCAGAGCCTGTTCCCGAAAAGGCAAACGTCCGGCTCCTTGTCCCACACGGAAGGTGGCAGCCCTGAAAGCTCTTGCTGGTCTTCACCTTCCCCCTGCAGCCTATTCACAGGCACAACAGGTTTGGGGATCTCTGCTTGCCCAGAGAAGGAACGTCTCACGGTGCGCATCCTCGGCAGAGCCTGTTCCCGAAAAGGCAAACGTCCGGCTCCTTGTCCCACACGGAAGGTGGCAGCCCTGAAAGCTCTTGCTGGTCTTCACCTTCCCCCTGCAGCCTGTTCACAGGCACAACCGCACTGGGAATCTCTGCTTTCCCAAATACGCAATCCCTCACGGTGCGCATCCTCGGCAGAGCCTGTTCCCGAAAAGGCAAACGTCCGGCTCCTTGTCCCACACGGAAGGTGGCAGCCCTGAAAGCTCTTGCTGGTCTTCACCTTCCCCCTGCAGCCTATTCACAGGCACAACAGGTTTTGGGATCTGTGCTTGCCCCAAGACGCAATCTCTCACGGTGCGCATACTCGGCAGAGCCTGTTCCCGAAAAGGCAAACGTCCGGCTCCCTGTCCCACACGGAAGGTGGCAGCCCTGAAAGCTCTTGCTGGTCTTCACCTTCCCCGTGCAGCCTATTCACAGGCACAACAGGTTTTGGGATCTGTGCTTGCCCCAAGACGCAATCTCTCACGGTGCGCATCCTCAGCAGAGCCTGTTCCCGAAAAGGCAAACGTCCGGCTCCTTGTCCCACACGGAAGGTGGCAGCCCTGAAAGCGCTTGCTGGTCTTCACCTTCCCCGTGCAGCCTATTCACAGGCACAACAGGTTTTGGGATCTCTGCTTTCCCATAGACGCAATCTCTCACAGTGCGCATCCTCGGCAGAGCCTGTTCCCGAAAAGGCAAACGTCCGGCTCCTTGTCCCACACGGAAGGTGGCAGCCCGGAAAGCTCTTGCTGGTCTTCACCTTCCCCCTGCAGCCTATTCACAGGCACAACCACACTGGGAATCTCTGCTTTCCCAAAGACGCAATCTCTCACGGTGGGCATCCTCGGCAGAGCCTGTTCCCGAAAAGGCAAACGTCCGGCTCCTTGTCCCACACGGAAGGTGGCAGCCCTGAAAGCTCTTGCTGGTCTTCACCTTCCCCCTGCAGCCTATTCACAGGCACAACAGGTTTGGGGATCTGTGCTTGCCCAGAGAAGGAACATCTCACGGTGCGCATCCTCGGCAGAGCCTGTTCCCGAAAAGGCAAACGTCCGGCTCCTTGTCCCACACGGAAGGTGGCAGCCCTGAAAGCTCTTGCTGGTCTTCACCTTCCCCCTGCAGCCTATTCACAGGCACAACAGGTTTGGGGATCTGTGCTTGCCCAGAGAAGGAACATCTCACGGTGCGCATCCTCGGTAGAGCCTGTTCCCGAAAAGGCAAACGTCCGGCTCCTTGTCCCACATGGAAGGTGGCAGCCCTGAAAGCTGTTGCTGGTCTTCACCTTCCCCCTGCAGCCTATTCACAGGCACAACCGCACTGGGAATCTCTGCTTTCCCAAAGACGCAATCCCACACGGTGCGCATCCTCGGCAGAGCCTGTTCCCGAAAAGGCAAACGTCCGTCTCCCTGTCCCACACGGAAGGTGGCAGCCCTGAAAGCTCTTGCTGGTCTTCACCTTCCCCCTGCAGCCTTTTCACAGGCACAACAGGTTTGGGGATCTGTGCTTGCCCAGAGACGCAATCTCTCACGGTGGGCATCCTCGGCAGAGCCTGTTCCCGAAAAGGCAAACGTCCGGCTCCTTGTCCCACACGGAAGGTGGCAGCCCTGAAAGCTCTTGCTGGTCTTCACCTTCCCCCTGCAGCCTTTTCACAGGCACAACCGCACTGGGAATCTCTGCTTTCCCAAAGACGCAATCCCTCACGGTGCACATCCTCGGCAGAGCCTGTTCCCGAAAAGGCAAACGTCCGGCTCCTTGTCCCACACGGAAGGTGGCAGCCCTGAAAGCTCTTGCTGGTCTTCGCCTTCCCCCTGCAGCCTATTCACAGGCACAACAGGTTTGGGGACCTGTGCTTGCCCCAAGACGCAATCTCTCACGGTGCGCATCCTCGGCAGAGCCTGTTCCCGAAAAGGCAAACGTCCGGCTCCTTGTCCCACACGGAAGGTGGCAGCCCTGAAAGCTCTTGCTGGTCTTCACCTTCCCCCTGCAGCCTATTCACAGGCACAACAGGTTTTGGGATCTGTGCTTGCCCAGAGAAGGAACATCTCACGGTGCGCATCCTCGGCAGAGCCCGTTCCCGAAAAGGCAAACGTCCGGCTCCTTGTCCCACACGGAAGGTGGCAGCCCTGAAAGCTCTTGCTGGTCTTCACCTTCCCCCTGCAGCCTTTTCACAGGCACAACCGCACTGGGAATCTCTGCTTTCCCAAAGACGCAATCCCTCACGGTGCACATCCTCGGCAGAGCCTGTTCCCGAAAAGGCAAACGTCCGGCTCCTTGTCCCACACGGAAGGTGGCAGCCCTGAAAGCTCTTGCTGGTCTTCGCCTTCCCCGTGCAGCCTATTCACAGGCACAACAGGTTTTGCGATCTGTGCTTTCCCAGAGACGCAATCTCTCACGGTGCGCATCCTCGGCAGAGCCTGTTCCCGAAAAGGCAAACGTCCGGCTCCTTGTCCCACACGGAAGGTGGCAGCCCGGAAAGCTGTTGCTGGTCTTCACCTTCCCCCTGCAGCCTATTCACAGGCACAACAGGTTTTGGGATCTGTGCTTGCCCAGAGAAGGAACATCTCACGGTGCGCATCCTCGGCAGAGCCTGTTCCCGAAAAGGCAAACGTCCGGCTCCTTGTCCCACACGGAAGGTGGCAGCCCTGAAAGCTGTTGCTGGTCTTCACCTTCCCCCTGCAGCCTATTCACAGGCAAAACAGGTTTTGGGATCTGTGCTTGCCCAGAGAAGGAACATCTCACGGTGCGCATCCTCGGCAGAGCCTGTTCCCGAAAAGGCAAACATCCGGCTCCTTGTCCCACACGGAAGGTGGCAGCCCTGAAAGCTCTTGCTGGTCTTCACCTTCCCCCTGCAGCCTATTCACAGGCACAACAGGTTTGGGGATCTCTGCTTGCCCAGAGAAGGAACATCTCACGGTGCGCATCCTCGGCAGAGCCTGTTCCCGAAAAGGCAAACGTCCGGCTCCTTGTCCCACACGGAAGGTGGCAGCCCTGAAAGCTCTTGCTGGTCTTCACCTTCCCCCTGCAGCCTATTCACAGGCACAACCGCACTGGGAATCTCTGCTTTCCCAAATACGCAATCCCTCACGGTGCGCATCCTCGGCAGAGCCTGTTCCCGAAAAGGCAAACGTCCGGCTCCTTGTCCCACACGGAAGGTGGCAGCCCTGAAAGCTCTTGCTGGTCTTCACCTTCCCCGTGCAGCCTATACACAGGCACAACAGGTTTTGGGATCTGTGCTTGCCCCAAGACGCAATCTCTCACGGTGCGCATACTCGGCAGAGCCTGTTCCCGAAAAGGCAAACGTCCGGCTCCCTGTCCCACACGGAAGGTGGCAGCCCTGAAAGCTCTTGCTGGTCTTCACCTTCCCCGTGCAGCCTATTCACAGGCACAACAGGTTTTGGGATCTGTGCTTGCCCCAAGACGCAATCTCTCACGGTGCGCATCCTCGGCAGAGCCTGTTCCCAAAAAGGCAAACGTCCGGCTCCTTGTCCCACACGGAAGGTGGCAGCCCTGAAAGCGCTTGCTGGTCTTCACCTTCCCCGTGCAGCCTATTCACAGGCACAACAGGTTTTGGGATCTCTGCTTGCCCAGAGACGCAATCTCTCACGGTGCGCATCCTCGGCAGAGCCTGTTCCCGAAAAGGCAAACGTCCGGCTCCTTGTCCCACACGGAAGGTGGCAGCCCTGAAAGCGCTTGCTGGTCTTCCCCTTCCCCGTGCAGCCTATTCACAGGCACAACAGGTTTTGGGATCTCTGCTTTCCCATAGACGCAATCTCTCACAGTGCGCATCCTCGGCAGAGCCTGTTCCCGAAAAGGCAAACGTCCGGCTCCTTGTCCCACACGGAAGGTGGCAGCCCGGAAAGCTCTTGCTGGTCTTCACCTTCCCCCTGCAGCCTATTCACAGGCACATCCGCACTGGGAATCTCTGCTTTCCCAAAGACGCAATCCCTCACGGTGCGCATCCTCGGCAGAGCCTGTTCCCGAAAAGGCAAACGTCCGGCTCCTTGTCCCACACGGAAGGTGGCAGCCCGGAAAGCTGTTGCTGGTCTTCACCTTCCCCCTGCAGCCTATTCACAGGCACAACCGCACTGGGAATCTCTGCTTTCCCAAAGACGCAATCTCTCACGGTGCGCATCCTCGGCAGAGCCTGTTCCCGAAAAGGCAAACGTCCGGCTCCTTGTCCCACACGGAAGGTGGCAGCCCTGAAAGCTCTTGCTGGTCTTCACCTTCCCCCTGCAGCCTATTCACAGGCACAACAGGTTTTGGGATCTCTGCTTGCCCAGAGAAGGAACATCTCACGGTGCGCATCCTCGGCAGAGCCTGTTCCCGAAAAGGCAAACGTCCGGCTCCTTGTCCCACACGGAAGGTGGCAGCCCGGAAAGCTGTTGCTGTCTTCACCTTCCCCCTGCAGCCTATTCACAGGCACAACAGGTTTTGGGATCTCTGCTTGCCCAGAGAAGGAACATCTCACGGTGCGCATCCTCGGCAGAGCCTGTTCCCGAAAAGGCAAACGTCCGGCTCCTTGTCCCACACGGAAGGTGGCAGCCCTGAAAGCTCTTGCTGGTCTTCACCTTCCCCCTGCAGCCTATTCACAGGCACAACCGCACTGGGAATCTCTGCTTTCCCAAAGACGCAATCCCTCACGGTGCGCATCCTCGGCAGAGCCTGTTCCCGAAAAGGCAAACGTCCGGCTCCTTGTCCCACACGGAAGGTGGCAGCCCGGAAAGCTCTTGCTGGTCTTCACCTTCCCCCTGCAGCCTATTCACAGGCACATCCGCACTGGGAATCTCTGCTTTCCCAAAGACGCAATCCCTCACGGTGCGCATCCTCGGCAGAGCCTGTTCCTGAAAAGGCAAACGTCCGGCTCCTTGTCCCACACGGAAGGTGGCAGCCCTGAAAGCTCTTGCTGGTCTTCACCTTCCCCCTGCAGCCTATTCACAGGCACAACAGGTTTTGGGATCTCTGCTTGCCCAGAGAAGGAACATCTCACGGTGCGCATCCTCGGCAGAGCCTGTTCCCGAAAAGGCAAACGTCCGGCTCCTTGTCCCACACGGAAGGTGGCAGCCCTGAAAGCTGTTGCTGGTCTTCACCTTCCCCCTGCAGCCTATTCACAGGCACAACCGCACTGGGAATCTCTGCTTTCCCAAAGACGCAATCTCTCACGGTGCGCATCCTCGGCAGAGCCTGTTCCCGAAAAGGCAAACGTCCGGCTCCTTGTCCCACACGGAAGGTGGCAGCCCTGAAAGCTCTTGCTGGTCTTCACCTTCCCCGTGCAGCCTATTCACAGGCACAACAGGTTTTGGGATCTCTGCTTGCCCAGAGAAGGAACATCTCACGGTGCGCATCCTCGGCAGAGCCTGTTCCCGAAAAGGCAAACGTCCGGCTCCTTGTCCCACACGGAAGGTGGCAGCCCTGAAAGCTCTTGCTGGTCTTCACCTTCCCCCTGCAGCCTATTCACAGGCACAACCGCACTGGGAATCTCTGCTTTCCCAAATACGCAATCCCTCACGGTGCGCATCCTCGGCAGAGCCTGTTCCCGAAAAGGCAAACGTCCGGCTCCTTGTCCCACACGGAAGGTGGCAGCCCTGAAAGCTCTTGCTGGTCTTCGCCTTCCCCCTGCAGCCTATTCACAGGCACAACAGGTTTTGGGATCTATGCTTTCCCAGAGACGCAATCTCTCACGGTGGGCATCCTCGGCAGAGCCTGTTCCCGAAAAAGCAAACGTCCGGCTCCTTGTCCCACACGGAAGGTGGCAGCCCTGAAAGCTCTTGCTGGTCTTCACCTTCCCCCTGCAGCCTATTCACAGGCACAACAGGTTTTGGGATCTGTGCTTGCCCAGAGAAGGAACATCTCACGGTGCGCATCCTCGGCAGAGCCTGTTCCCGAAAAGGCAAACGTCCGGCTCCTTGTCCCACACGGAAGGTGGCAGCCCTGAAAGCTGTTGCTGGTCTTCACCTTCCCCCTGCAGCCTATTCACAGGCACAACCGCACTGGGAATCTCTGCTTTCCCAAATACGCAATCCCTCACGGTGCGCATCCTCGGCAGAGCCTGTTCCCGAAAAGGCAAACGTCCGGCTCCTTGTCCCACACGGAAGGTGGCAGCCCTGAAAGCTCTTGCTGGTCTTCACCTTCCCCGTGCAGCCTATTCACAGGCACAACAGGTTTTGGAATCTGTGCTTTCCCAGAGACGCAATCTCTCACGGTGCGCATCCTCGGCAGAGCCTGTTCCCGAAAAGGCAAACGTCCGGCTCCTTGTCCCACACGGAAGGTGGCAGCCCTGAAAGCTCTTGCTGGTCTTCACCTTCCCCCTGCAGCCTATTCACAGGCACAACAGGTTTTGGGATCTCTGCTTGCCCAGAGAAGGAACATCTCACGGTGCGCATCCTCGGCAGAGCCTGTTCCCGAAAAGGCAAACGTCCGGCTCCTTGTCCCACACGGAAGGTGGCAGCCCTGAAAGCTGTTGCTGGTCTTCACCTTCCCCCTGCAGCCTGTTCACAGGCACAACCGCACTGGGAATCTCTGCTTTCCCAAAGACGCAATCCCTCACGGTGCGCATCCTCGGCAGAGCCTGTTCCCGAAAAGGCAAACGTCCGGCTCCTTGTCCCACACGGAAGGTGGCAGCCCGGAAAGCTGTTGCTGGTCTTCACCTTCCCCCTGCAGCCTATTCACAGGCACATCCGCACTGGGAATCTCTGCTTTCCCAAAGACGCAATCCCTCACGGTGCGCATCCTCGGCAGAGCCTGTTCCTGAAAAGGCAAACGTCCGGCTCCTTGTCCCACACGGAAGGTGGCAGCCCGGAAAGCTGTTGCTGGTCTTCACCTTCCCCCTGCAGCCTATTCACAGGCACAACAGGTTTTGGGATCTGTGCTTGCCCAGAGAAGGAACATCTCACGGTGCGCATCCTCGGCAGAGCCTGTTCCCGAAAAGGCAAACGTCCGGCTCCTTGTCCCACACGGAAGGTGGCAGCCCTGAAAGCTCTTGCTGGTCTTCACCTTCCCCCTGCAGCCTATTCACAGGCACAACAGGTTTTGGGATCTGTGCTTGCCCAGAGAAGGAACATCTCACGGTGCGCATCCTCGGCAGAGCCTGTTCCCGAAAAGGCAAACGTCCGGCTCCTTGTCCCACACGGAAGGTGGCAGCCCTGAAAGCTCTTGCTGGTCTTCACCTTCCCCCTGCAGCCTATTCACAGGCACAACAGGTTTTGGGATCTGTGCTTGCCCAGAGAAGGAACATCTCACCGTGCGCATCCTCGGCAGAGCCTGTTCCCGAAAAGGCAAACGTCCGGCTCCTTGTCCCACACGGAAGGTGGCAGCCCTGAAAGCTCTTGCTGGTCTTCACCTTCCCCCTGCAGCCTATTCACAGGCACCACCGCACTGGGAATCTCTGCTTTCCCAAAGACGCAATCTCTCACGGTGCGCATCCTCGGCAGAGCCTGTTCCCGAAAAGGCAAACGTCCGGCTCCTTGTCCCACACGGAAGGTGGCAGCCCGGAAAGCTGTTGCTGGTCTTCACCTTCCCCGTGCAGCCTATTCACAGGTACAACCGCACTGGGAATCTCTGCTTTCCCAAAGACGCAATCCCTCACGGTGCGCATCCTCGGCAGAGCCTGTTCCCGAAAAGGCAAACGTCCGGCTCCTTGTCCCACACGGAAGGTGGCAGCCCTGAAAGCTCTTGCTGGTCTTCACCTTCCCCCTGCAGCCTATTCACAGGCACAACAGGTTTGGGGATCTCTGCTTTCCCAGAGACGCAATCTCTCACAGTGCGCATCCTCGGCAGAGCCTGTTCCCGAAAAGGCAAACTTCCGGCTCCTTGTCCCACACGGAAGGTGGCAGCCCTGAAAGCTCTTGCTGGTCTTCACCTTCCCCGTGCAGCCTATTCACAGGCACAACCGCACTGGGAATCTCTGCTTTCCCAGAGACGCAATCTCTCACGGTGGGCATCCTCGGCAGAGCCTGTTCCCGAAAAGGCAAACGTCCGGCTTCTTGTCCCACACGGAAGGTGGCAGCCCGGAAAGCTCTTGCTGGTCTTCACATTCCCCCTGCAGCCTTTTCACAGGCACAACCGCACTGGGAATCTCTGCTTTCCCAAAGACGCAATCCCTCACGGTGCACATCCTCGGCAGAGCCTGTTCCCGAAAAGGCAAACGTCCGGCTCCTTGTCCCACACGGAAGGTGGCAGCCCTGAAAGCTCTTGCTGGTCTTCACCTTCCCCCTGCAGCCTATTCACAGGCACAACAGGTTTGGGGATCTGTGCTTGCCCAGAGAAGGAACATCTCACGGTGCGCATCCTCGGCAGAGCCTGTTCCCGAAAAGGCAAACGTCCGGCTCCTTGTCCCACACGGAAGGTGGCAGCCCTGAAAGCTGTTGCTGGTCTTCACCTTCCCCCTGCAGCCTATTCACAGGCACAACCGCACTGGGAATCTCTGCTTTCCCAAAGACGCAATCCCTCACGGTGCGCATCCTCGGCAGAGCCTGTTCCCGAAAAGGCAAACGTCCGGCTCCTTGTCCCACACGGAAGGTGGCAGCCCTGAAAGCTCTTGCTGGTCTTCACCTTCCCCCTGCAGCCTATTCACAGGCACAACAGGTTTTGGGATCTGTGCTTGCCCCAAGACGCAATCTCTCACGGTGCGCATCCTCGGCAGAGCCTGTTCCCGAAAAGGCAAACGTCCGGCTCCTTGTCCCACACGGAAGGTGGCAGCCCTGAAAGCTGTTGCTGGTCTTCACCTTCCCCGTGCAGCCTATTCACAGGCACAACAGGTTTTGGGATCTCTGCTTTCCCAGAGACGCAATCTCTCACGGTGCGCATCCTCGGCAGAGCCTGTTCCCGAAAAGGCAAACGTCCGGCTCCTTGTCCCACACGGAAGGTGGCAGCCCTGAAAGCTGTTGCTGGTCTTCACCTTCCCCGTGCAGCCTATTCACAGGCACAACAGGTTTTGGGATCTCTGCTTGCCCAGAGAAGGAACATCTCACGGTGCGCATCCTCGGCAGAGCCTGTTCCCGAAAAGGCAAACGTCCGGCTCCTTGTCCCACACGGAAGGTGGCAGCCCTGAAAGCTCTTGCTGGTCTTCACCTTCCCCCTGCAGCCTATTCACAGGCACAAGAGGTTTTGGGATCCCTGCTTGCCCAGAGAAGGAACATCTCACGGTGCGCATCCTCGGCAGAGCCTGTTCCCGAAAAGGCAAACGTCCGGCTCCTTGTCCCACACGGAAGGTGGCAGCCCTGAAAGCTCTTGCTGGTCTTCACCTTCCCCCTGCAGCCTATTCACAGGCACAACCACACTGGGAATCTCTGCTTTCCCAAAGACGCAATCTCTCACGGTGCGCATCCTCGGCAGAGCCTGTTCCCGAAAAGGCAAACGTCCGGCTCCTTGTCCCACACGGAAGGTGGCAGCCCTGAAAGCTCTTGCTGGTCTTTACCTTCCCCCTGCAGCCTATTCACAGGCACAACCGCACTGGGAATCTCTGCTTTCCCAAAGACGCAATCCCACACGGTGCGCATCCTCGGCAGAGCCTGTTCCCGAAAAGGCAAACGTCCGGCTCCTTGTCCCACACGGAAGGTGGCAGCCCGGAAAGCTCTTGCTGGTCTTCACCTTCCCCCTGCAGCCTATTCACAGGCACAACAGGTTTTGGGATCTGTGCTTGCCCCAAGACGCAATCTCTCACGGTGCGCGTCCTCGGCAGAGCCTGTTCCCGAAAAGGCAAACGTCCGGCTCCTTGTCCCACACGGAAGGTGGCAGCCCTGAAAGCTCTTGCTGGTCTTCACCTTCCCCGTGCAGCCTATTCACAGGCACAACAGGTTTTGGGATCTCTGCTTTCCCAGAGACGCAATCTCTCACGGTGCGCATCCTCGGCAGAGCCTGTTCCCGAAAAGGCAAACGTCCAGCTCCTTGTCCCACACGGAAGGTGGCAGCCCTGAAAGCTCTTGCTGGTCTTCGCCTTCCCCCTGCAGCCTATTCACAGGCACAACAGGTTTTGGGATCTATGCTTTCCCAGAGACGCAATCTCTCACGGTGGGCATCCTCGGCAGAGCCTGTTCCCGAAAAAGCAAACGTCCGGCTCCTTGTCCCACACGGAAGGTGGCAGCCCTGAAAGCTCTTGCTGGTCTTCACCTTCCCCCTGCAGCCTATTCACAGGCACAACAGGTTTTGGGATCTCTGCTTGCCCAGAGAAGGAACATCTCACGGTGCGCATCCTCGGCAGAGCCTGTTCCCGAAAAGGCAAACGTCCGGCTCCTTGTCCCACACGGAAGGTGGCAGCCCTGAAAGCTCTTGCTGGTCTTCACCTTCCCCCTGCAGCCTATTCACAGGCACAACCGCACTGGGAATCTCTGCTTTCCCAAAGACGCAATCCCTCACGGTGGGCATCCTCGGCAGAGCCTGTTCCCGAAAAGGCAAACGTCCGGCTCCTTGTCCCACACGGAAGGTGGCAGCCCGGAAAGCTGTTGCTGGTCTTCACCTTCCCCCTGCAGCCTATTCACAGGCACATCCGCACTGGGAATCTCTGCTTTCCCAAAGACGCAGTCCCTCACGGTGCGCATCCTCGGCAGAGCCTGTTCCTGAAAAGGCAAACATCCGGCTCCTTGTCCCACACGGAAGGTGGCAGCCCTGAAAGCTGTTGCTGGTCTTCACCTTCCCCCTGCAGCCTATTCACAGGCACAACCGCACTGGGAATCTCTGCTTTCCCAAAGACGCAATCTCTCACGGTGCGCATCCTCGGCAGAGCCTGTTCCCGAAAAGGCAAACGTCCGGCTCCTTGTCCCACACGGAAGGTGGCAGCCCTGAAAGCTCTTGCTGGTCTTCACCTTCCCCCTGCAGCCTATTCACAGGCACAACAGGTTTGGGGATCTGTGCTTGCCCAGAGAAGGAACATCTCACGGTGCGCATCCTCGGCAGAGCCTGTTCCCGAAAAGGCAAACGTCCGGCTCCTTGTCCCACACGGAAGGTGGCAGCCCTGAAAGCTCTTGCTGGTCTTCACCTTCCCCCTGCAGCCTATTCACAGGCACAACAGGTTTTGGGATCTCTGCTTGCCCAGAGAAGGAACATCTCACGGTGCGCATCCTCGGCAGAGCCTGTTCCCGAAAAGGCAAACGTCCGGCTCCTTGTCCCACACGGAAGGTGGCAGCCCTGAAAGCTCTTGCTGGTCTTCACCTTCCCCCTGCAGCCTATTCACAGGCACAACAGGTTTTGGGATCTGTGCTTGCCCAGAGAAGGAACATCTCACGGTGCGCATCCTCGGCAGAGCCTGTTCCCGAAAAGGCAAACGTCCGGCTCCTTGTCCCACACGGAAGGTGGCAGCCCTGAAAGCTCTTGCTGGTCTTCACCTTCCCCCTGCAGCCTATTCACAGGCACCACCGCACTGGGAATCTCTGCTTTCCCAAAGACGCAATCTCTCACGGTGCGCATCCTCGGCAGAGCCTGTTCCCGAAAAGGCAAACGTCCGGCTCCTTGTCCCACACGGAAGGTGGCAGCCCTGAAAGCTCTTGCTGGTCTTCACCTTCCCCGTGCAGCCTATTCACAGGCACAACCGCACTGGGAATCTCTGCTTTCCCAGAGACGCAATCTCTCACGGTGGGCATCCTCGGCAGAGCCTGTTCCCGAAAAGGCAAACGTCCGGCTCCTTGTCCCACACGGAAGGTGGCAGCCCTGAAAGCTCTTGCTGGTCTTCACCTTCCCCCTGCAGCCTATTCACAGGCACAACCGCACTGGGAATCTCTGCTTTCCCAAAGACGCAATCCCTCACGGTGCACATCCTCGGCAGAGCCTGTTCCCGAAAAGGCAAACGTCCGGCTCCTTGTCCCACACGGAAGGTGGCAGCCCTGAAAGCTGTTGCTGGTCTTCACCTTCCCCCTGCAGCCTATTCACAGGCACAACAGGTTTTGGGATCTCTGCTTGCCCAGAGACGCAATCTCTCACGGTGCGCATCCTCGGCAGAGCCTGTTCCCGAAAAGGCAAACGTCCGGCTCCTTGTCCCACACGGAAGGTGGCAGCCCTGAAAGCTCTTGCTGGTCTTCACCTTCCCCCTGCAGCCTATTCACAGGCACAACCGCACTGGGAATCTCTGCTTTCCCAAAGACGCAATCCCTCACGGTGCGCATCCTCGGCAGAGCCTGTTCCCGAAAAGGCAAACGTCCGGCTCCTTGTCCCACACGGAAGGTGGCAGCCCTGAAAGCTGTTGCTGGTCTTCACCTTCCCCCTGCAGCCTATTCACAGGCACAACAGGTTTTGGGATCTCTGCTTGCCCCAAGACGCAATCTCTCACGGTGCGCATCCTCGGCAGAGCCTGTTCCCGAAAAGGCAAACGTCCGGCTCCTTGTCCCACACGGAAGGTGGCAGCCCGGAAAGCTCTTGCTGGTCTTCACCTTCCCCCTGCAGCCTATTCACAGGCACAACAGGTTTTGGGATCTCTGCTTTCCCAGAGACGCAATCTCTCACGGTGCGCATCCTCGGCAGAGCCTGTTCCCGAAAAGGCAAACGTCCGGCTCCTTGTCCCACACGGAAGGTGGCAGCCCTGAAAGCTCTTGCTGGTCTTCACCTTCCCCGTGCAGCCTATTCACAGGCACAACAGGTTTTGGGATCTCTGCTTGCCCAGAGAAGGAACATCTCACGGTGCGCATCCTCGGCAGAGCCTGTTCCCGAAAAGGCAAACGTCCGGCTCCTTGTCCCACACGGAAGGTGGCAGCCCTGAGAGCTCTTGCTGGTCTTCACCTTCCCCCTGCAGCCTATTCACAGGCACAAGAGGTTTTGGGATCCCTGCTTTCCCAGAGAAGGAACATCTCACGGTGCGCATCCTCGGCAGAGCCTGTTCCCGAAAAGGCAAACGTCCGGCTCCTTGTCCCACACGGAAGGTGGCAGCCCTGAGAGCTCTTGCTGGTCTTCACCTTCCCCCTGCAGCCTATTCACAGGCACAAGAGGTTTTGGGATCCCTGCTTGCCCAGAGAAGGAACATCTCACGGTGCGCATCCTCGGCAGAGCCTGTTCCCGAAAAGGCAAACGTCCGGCTCCTTGTCCCACACGGAAGGTGGCAGCCCGGAAAGCTCTTGCTGGTCTTCACCTTCCCCGTGCAGCCTATTCACAGGCACAACCACACTGGGAATCTCTGCTTTCCCAGAGACGCAATCTCTCACGGTGGGCATCCTCGGCAGAGCCTGTTCCCGAAAAGGCAAACGTCCGGCTCCTTGTCCCACACGGAAGGTGGCAGCCCGGAAAGCTGTTGCTGATCTTCACCTTCCCCCTGCAGCCTATTCACAGGCACAACCGCACTGGGAATCTCTGCTTTCCCACAGACGCAATCTCTCACGGTGCACATCCTCGGCAGAGCCTGTTCCCGAAAAGGCAAACGTCCGGCTCCTTGTCCCACACGGAAGGTGGCAGCCCTGAAAGCTCTTGCTGGTCTTCACCTTCCCCCTGCAGCCTATTCACAGGCACAACAGGTTTGGGGATCTCTGCTTGCCCAGAGACGCAATCTTTCACGGTGCGCATCCTCGGCAGAGCTTGTTCCCGAAAAGGCAAACGTCCGGCTCCTTGTCCCACACGGAAGGTGGCAGCCCTGAAAGCTCTTGCTGGTCTTCACCTTCCCCGTGCAGCCTATTCACAGGCACAACAGGTTTTGGGATCTCTGCTTGCCCAGAGAAGGAACATCTCACGGTGCGCATCCTCGGCAGAGCTTGTTCCCGAAAAGGCAAACGTCCGGCTCCTTGTCCCACACGGAAGGTGGCAGCCCTGAAAGCTGTTGCTGGTCTTCACCTTCCCCGTGCAGCCTATTCACAGGCACAACAGGTTTTGGGATCTGTGCTTGCCCAGAGAAGGAACATCTCACGGTGCGCATCCTCGGCAGAGCCTGTTCCCGAAAAGGCAAACGTCCGGCTCCTTGTCCCACACGGAAGGTGGCAGCCCTGAAAGCTCTTGCTGGTCTTCACCTTCCCCCTGCAGCCTATTCACAGGCACAACAGGTTTTGGGATCTCTGCTTGCCCAGAGAAGGAACATCTCACGGTGCGCATCCTCGGCAGAGCCTGTTCCCGAAAAGGCAAACGTCCGGCTCCTTGTCCCACACGGAAGGTGGCAGCCCTGAGAGCTCTTGCTGGTCTTCACCTTCCCCCTGCAGCCTATTCACAGGCACAAGAGGTTTTGGGATCCCTGCTTTCCCAGAGAAGGAACATCTCACGGTGCGCATCCACGGCAGAGCCTGTTCCCGAAAAGGCAAACGTCCGGCTCCTTGTCCCACACGGAAGGTGGCAGCCCTGAGAGCTCTTGCTGGTCTTCACCTTCCCCCTGCAGCCTATTCACAGGCACAAGAGGTTTTGGGATCCCTGCTTGCCCAGAGAACGAACATCTCACGGTGCGCATCCTCGGCAGAGCCTGTTCCCGAAAAGGCAAACGTCCGGCTCCTTGTCCCACACGGAAGGTGGCAGCCCGGAAAGCTCTTGCTGGTCTTCACCTTCCCCGTGCAGCCTATTCACAGGCACAACCACACTGGGAATCTCTGCTTTCCCAAAGACGCAATCTCTCACGGTGGGCATCCTCGGCAGAGCCTGTTCCCGAAAAGGCAAACGTCCGGCTCCTTGTCCCACACGGAAGGTGGCAGCCCGGAAAGCTGTTGCTGATCTTCACCTTCCCCCTGCAGCCTATTCACAGGCACAACCGCACTGGGAATCTCTGCTTTCCCACAGACGCAATCTCTCACGGTGCACATCCTCGGCAGAGCCTGTTCCCGAAAAGGCAAACGTCCGGCTCCTTGTCCCACACGGAAGGTGGCAGCCCTGAAAGCTCTTGCTGGTCTTCACCTTCCCCCTGCAGCCTATTCACAGGCACAACAGGTTTGGGGATCTCTGCTTGCCCAGAGACGCAATCTTTCACGGTGCGCATCCTCGGCAGAGCTTGTTCCCGAAAAGGCAAACGTCCGGCTCCTTGTCCCACACGGAAGGTGGCAGCCCTGAAAGCTGTTGCTGGTCTTCACCTTCCCCGTGCAGCCTATTCACAGGCACAACAGGTTTTGGGATCTCTGCTTGCCCAGAGAAGGAACATCTCACGGTGCGCATCCTCGGCAGAGCTTGTTCCCGAAAAGGCAAACGTCCGGCTCCTTGTCCCACACGGAAGGTGGCAGCCCTGAAAGCTGTTGCTGGTCTTCACCTTCCCCGTGCAGCCTATTCACAGGCACAACAGGTTTTGGGATCTGTGCTTGCCCAGAGAAGGAACATCTCACGGTGCGCATCCTCGGCAGAGCCTGTTCCCGAAAAGGCAAACGTCCGGCTCCTTGTCCCACACGGAAGGTGGCAGCCCTGAAAGCTCTTGCTGGTCTTCACCTTCCCCCTGCAGCCTATTCACAGGCACAACAGGTTTTGGGATCTGTGCTTGCCCAGAGAAGGAACATCTCACGGTGCGCATCCTCGGCAGAGCCTGTTCCCGAAAAGGCAAACGTCCGGCTCCTTGTCCCACACGGAAGGTGGCAGCCCGGAAAGCTCTTGCTGGTCTTCACCTTCCCCCTGCAGCCTTTTCACAGGCACAACCGCACTGGGAATCTCTGCTTTCCCAAAGACGCAATCCCTCACGGTGCGCATCCTCGGCAGAGCCTGTTCCCGAAAAGGCAAACGTCCGGCTCCTTGTCCCACACGGAAGGTGTCAGCCCTGAAAGCTGTTGCTGGTCTTCACCTTCCCCCTGCAGCCTATTCACAGGCACAACAGGTTTTGGGATCTCTGCTTGCCCAGAGAAGGAACATCTCACGGTGCGCATCCTCGGCAGAGCCTGTTCCCGAAAAGGCAAACGTCCGGCTCCTTGTCCCACACGGAAGGTGGCAGCCCGGAAAGCTGTTGCTGTCTTCACCTTCCCCCTGCAGCCTATTCACAGGCACAACAGGTTTTGGGATCTGTGCTTGCCCAGAGAAGGAACATCTCACGGTGCGCATCCTCGGCAGAGCCTGTTCCCGAAAAGGCAAACGTCCGGCTCCTTGTCCCACACGGAAGGTGGCAGCCCTGAAAGCTCTTGCTGGTCTTCACCTTCCCCCTGCAGCCTATTCACAGGCACAACAGGTTTTGGGATCTCTGCTTGCCCAGAGAAGGAACATCTCACGGTGCGCATCCTCGGCAGAGCCTGTTCCCGAAAAGGCAAACGTCCGGCTCCTTGTCCCACATGGAAGGTGGCAGCCCTGAAAGCTGTTGCTGGTCTTCACCTTCCCCCTGCAGCCTATTCACAGGCACAACCGCACTGGGAATCTCTGCTTTTCCAAAGACGCAATCCCACACGGTGCGCATCCTCGGCAGAGCCTGTTCCCGAAAAGGCAAACGTCCGGCTCCCTGTCCCACACGGAAGGTGGCAGCCCTGAAAGCTCTTGCTGGTCTTCACCTTCCCCCTGCAGCCTATTCACAGGCACAACAGGTTTTGGGATCTGTGCTTGCCCAGAGAAGGAACATCTCACGGTGCGCATCCTCGGCAGAGCCTGTTCCCGAAAAGGCAAACGTCCGGCTCCTTGTCCCACACGGAAGGTGGCAGCCCTGAAAGCTCTTGCTGGTCTTCACCTTCCCCGTGCAGCCTATTCACAGGCACAACAGGTTTTGGGATCTCTGCTTTCCCAGAGACGCAATCTCTCACGGTGCGCATCCTCGGCAGAGCCTGTTCCCGAAAAGGCAAACGTCCGGCTCCTTGTCCCACACGGAAGGTGGCAGCCCTGAAAGCTCTTGCTGGTCTTCGCCTTCCCCCTGCAGCCTATTCACAGGCACAACAGGTTTTGGGATCTATGCTTTCCCAGAGACGCAATCTCTCACGGTGGGCATCCTCGGCAGAGCCTGTTCCCGAAAAAGCAAACGTCCGGCTCCTTGTCCCACACGGAAGGTGGCAGCCCTGAAAGCTCTTGCTGGTCTTCACCTTCCCCCTGCAGCCTATTCACAGGCACAACAGGTTTTGGGATCTCTGCTTGCCCAGAGAAGGAACATCTCACGGTGCGCATCCTCGGCAGAGCCTGTTCCCGAAAAGGCAAACGTCCGGCTCCTTGTCCCACACGGAAGGTGGCAGCCCTGAAAGCTCTTGCTGGTCTTCACCTTCCCCCTGCAGCCTATTCACAGGCACAACCGCACTGGGAATCTCTGCTTTCCCAAATACGCAATCCCTCACGGTGCGCATCCTCGGCAGAGCCTGTTCCCGAAAAGGCAAACGTCCGGCTCCTTGTCCCACACGGAAGGTGGCAGCCCTGAAAGCTCTTGCTGGTCTTCACCTTCCCCCTGCAGCCTATTCACAGGCACAACAGGTTTTGGGATCTCTGCTTGCCCAGAGAAGGAACATCTCACGGTGCGCATCCTCGGCAGAGCCTGTTCCCGAAAAGGCAAACGTCCGGCTCCTTGTCCCACACGGAAGGTGGCAGCCCTGAAAGCTCTTGCTGGTCTTCGCCTTCCCCCTGCAGCCTATTCACAGGCACAACAGGTTTTGGGATCTATGCTTTCCCAGAGACGCAATCTCTCACGGTGGGCATCCTCGGCAGAGCCTGTTCCCGAAAAAGCAAACGTCCGGCTCCTTGTCCCACACGGAAGGTGGCAGCCCTGAAAGCTCTTGCTGGTCTTCACCTTCCCCGTGCAGCCTATTCACAGGCACAACAGGTTTTGGGATCTCTGCTTGCCCAGAGAAGGAACATCTCACGGTGCGCATCCTCGGCAGAGCCTGTTCCCGAAAAGGCAAACGTCCGGCTCCTTGTCCCACACGGAAGGTGGCAGCCCTGAAAGCTCTTGCTGGTCTTCACCTTCCCCCTGCAGCCTATTCACAGGCACAACAGGTTTTGGAATCTGTGCTTGCCCCAAGACGCAATCTCTCACGGTGCGCATCCTCGGCAGAGCCTGTTCCCGAAAAGGCAAACGTCCGGCTCCCTGTCCCACACGGAAGGTGGCAGCCCTGAAAGCTCTTGCTGGTCTTCACCTTCCCCGTGCAGCCTATTCACAGGCACAACAGGTTTTGGGATCTGTGCTTGCCCCAAGACGCAATCTCTCACGGTGCGCATCCTCGGCAGAGCCTGTTCCCGAAAAGGCAAACGTCCGGCTCCTTGTCCCACACGGAAGGTGGCAGCCCTGAAAGCGCTTGCTGGTCTTCACCTTCCCCGTGCAGCCTATTCACAGGCACAACAGGTTTTGGGATCTCTGCTTTCCCAGAGACGCAATCTCTCACGGTGCGCATCCTCGGCAGAGCCTGTTCCCGAAAAGGCAAACGTCCGGCTCCTTGTCCCACACGGAAGGTGGCAGCCCTGAAAGCTCTTGCTGGTCTTCACCTTCCCCCTGCAGCCTATTCACAGGCACAACAGGTTTTGGGATCTCTGCTTGCCCAGAGAAGGAACATCTCACGGTGCGCATCCTCGGCAGAGCCTGTTCCCGAAAAGGCAAACGTCCGGCTCCTTGTCCCACACGGAAGGTGGCAGCCCTGAAAGCTGTTGCTGGTCTTCACCTTCCCCCTGCAGCCTATTCACAGGCACAACCGCACTGGGAATCTCTGCTTTCCCAAAGACGCAATCCCTCACGGTGCGCATCCTCGGCAGAGCCTGTTCCCGAAAAGGCAAACGTCCGGCTCCTTGTCCCACACGGAAGGTGGCAGCCCGGAAAGCTCTTGCTGGTCTTCACCTTCCCCCTGCAGCCTATTCACAGGCACATCCGCACTGGGAATCTCTGCTTTCCCAAAGACGCAATCCCTCACGGTGCGCATCCTCGGCAGAGCCTGTTCCTGAAAAGGCAAACGTCCGGCTCCTTGTCCCACACGGAAGGTGGCAGCCCGGAAAGCTGTTGCTGGTCTTCACCTTCCCCCTGCAGCCTATTCACAGGCACAACAGGTTTTGGGATCTGTGCTTGCCCAGAGAAGGAACATCTCACGGTGCGCATCCTCGGCAGAGCCTGTTCCCGAAAAGGCAAACGTCCGGCTCCTTGTCCCACACGGAAGGTGGCAGCCCTGAAAGCTCTTGCTGGTCTTCACCTTCCCCCTGCAGCCTATTCACAGGCACAACAGGTTTTGGGATCTCTGCTTGCCCAGAGAAGGAACATCTCACGGTGCGCATCCTCGGCAGAGCCTGTTCCCGAAAAGGCAAACGTCCGGCTCCTTGTCCCACACGGAAGGTGGCAGCCCTGAAAGCTCTTGCTGGTCTTCACCTTCCCCCTGCAGCCTATTCACAGGCACAACAGGTTTTGGGATCTCTGCTTGCCCAGAGAAGGAACATCTCACCGTGCGCATCCTCGGCAGAGCCTGTTCCCGAAAAGGCAAACGTCCGGCTCCTTGTCCCACACGGAAGGTGGCAGCCCTGAAAGCTGTTGCTGGTCTTCACCTTCCCCCTGCAGCCTATTCACAGGCACCACCGCACTGGGAATCTCTGCTTTCCCAAAGACGCAATCTCTCACGGTGCGCATCCTCGGCAGAGCCTGTTCCCGAAAAGGCAAACGTCCGGCTCCTTGTCCCACACGGAAGGTGGCAGCCCGGAAAGCTGTTGCTGGTCTTCACCTTCCCCGTGCAGCCTATTCACAGGTACAACCGCACTGGGAATCTCTGCTTTCCCAAAGACGCAATCCCTCACGGTGCGCATCCTCGGCAGAGCCTGTTCCCGAAAAGGCAAACGTCCGGCTCCTTGTCCCACACGGAAGGTGGCAGCCCTGAAAGCTCTTGCTGGTCTTCACCTTCCCCCTGCAGCCTATTCACAGGCACAACAGGTTTGGGGATCTCTGCTTTCCCAGAGACGCAATCTCTCACAGTGCGCATCCTCGGCAGAGCCTGTTCCCGAAAAGGCAAACTTCCGGCTCCTTGTCCCACACGGAAGGTGGCAGCCCTGAAAGCTCTTGCTGGTCTTCACCTTCCCCGTGCAGCCTATTCACAGGCACAACCGCACTGGGAATCTCTGCTTTCCCAGAGACGCAATCTCTCACGGTGGGCATCCTCGGCAGAGCCTGTTCCCGAAAAGGCAAACGTCCGGCTTCTTGTCCCACACGGAAGGTGGCAGCCCGGAAAGCTCTTGCTGGTCTTCACCTTCCCCCTGCAGCCTTTTCACAGGCACAACCGCACTGGGAATCTCTGCTTTCCCAAAGACGCAATCCCTCACGGTGCACATCCTCGGCAGAGCCTGTTCCCGAAAAGGCAAACGTCCGGCTCCTTGTCCCACACGGAAGGTGGCAGCCCTGAAAGCTCTTGCTGGTCTTCACCTTCCCCCTGCAGCCTATTCACAGGCACAACAGGTTTTGGGATCTCTGCTTGCCCAGAGAAGGAACATCTCACGGTGCGCATCCTCGGCAGAGCCTGTTCCCGAAAAGGCAAACGTCCGGCTCCTTGTCCCACACGGAAGGTGGCAGCCCTGAAAGCTCTTGCTGGTCTTCACCTTCCCCCTGCAGCCTATTCACAGGCACAACCGCACTGGGAATCTCTGCTTTCCCAAAGACGCAGTCCCTCACGGTGCGCATCCTCGGCAGAGCCTGTTCCCGAAAAGGCAAACGTCCGGCTCCTTGTCCCACACGGAAGGTGGCAGCCCTGAAAGCTCTTGCTGGTCTTCACCTTCCCCCTGCAGCCTATTCACAGGCACAACAGGTTTTGGGATCTCTGCTTGCCCCAAGACGCAATCTCTCACGGTGCGCATCCTCGGCAGAGCCTGTTCCCGAAAAGGCAAACGTCCGGCTCCTTGTCCCACACGGAAGGTGGCAGCCCTGAAAGCGCTTGCTGGTCTTCACCTTCCCCGTGCAGCCTATTCACAGGCACAACAGGTTTTGGGATCTCTGCTTTCCCAGAGACGCAATCTCTCACGGTGCGCATCCTCGGCAGAGCCTGTTCCCGAAAAGGCAAACGTCCGGCTCCTTGTCCCACACGGAAGGTGGCAGCCCTGAAAGCTGTTGCTGGTCTTCACCTTCCCCGTGCAGCCTATTCACAGGCACAACAGGTTTTGGGATCTCTGCTTGCCCAGAGAAGGAACATCTCACGGTGCGCATCCTCGGCAGAGCCTGTTCCCGAAAAGGCAAACGTCCGGCTCCTTGTCCCACACGGAAGGTGGCAGCCCTGAAAGCTCTTGCTGGTCTTCACCTTCCCCCTGCAGCCTATTCACAGGCACAAGAGGTTTTGGGATCCCTGCTTTCCCAAAGACGCAATCTCTCACGGTGCGCATCCTCGGCAGAGCCTGTTCCCGAAAAGGCAAACGTCCGGCTCCCTGTCCCACACGGAAGGTGGCAGCCCTGAAAGCTCTTGCTGGTCTTCACCTTCCCCGTGCAGCCTATTCACAGGCACAACCACACTGGGAATCTCTGCTTTCCCAAAGACGCAATCTCTCACGGTGCGCATCCTCGGCAGACCCTGTTCCCGAAAAGGCAAACGTCCGGCTCCTTGTCCCACACGGAAGGTGGCAGCCCTGAAAGCTCTTGCTGGTCTTTACCTTCCCCCTGCAGCCTATTCACAGGCACAACCGCACTGGGAATCTCTGCTTTCCCAAAGACGCAATCCCACACGGTGCGCATCCTCGGCAGAGCCTGTTCCCGAAAAGGCAAACGTCCGGCTCCTTGTCCCACACGGAAGGTGGCAGCCCTGAAAGCTCTTGCTGGTCTTCACCTTCCCCCTGCAGCCTATTCACAGGCACAACAGGTTTTGGGATCTGTGCTTGCCCCAAGACGCAATCTCTCACGGTGCGCATCCTCGGCAGAGCCTGTTCCCGAAAAGGCAAACGTCCGGCTCCTTGTCCCACACGGAAGGTGGCAGCCCTGAAAGCTCTTGCTGGTCTTCACCTTCCCCGTGCAGCCTATTCACAGGCACAACAGGTTTTGGGATCTCTGCTTTCCCAGAGACGCAATCTCTCACGGTGCGCATCCTCGGCAGAGCCTGTTCCCGAAAAGGCAAACGTCCAGCTCCTTGTCCCACACGGAAGGTGGCAGCCCTGAAAGCTCTTGCTGGTCTTCGCCTTCCCCCTGCAGCCTATTCACAGGCACAACAGGTTTTGGGATCTATGCTTTCCCAGAGACGCAATCTCTCACGGTGGGCATCCTCGGCAGAGCCTGTTCCCGAAAAAGCAAACGTCCGGCTCCTTGTCCCACACGGAAGGTGGAAGCCCGGAAAGCTCTTGCTGGTCTTCACCTTCCCCGTGCAGCCTATTCACAGGCACAACAGGTTTTGGGATCTCTGCTTGCCCAGAGAAGGAACATCTCACGGTGCGCATCCTCGGCAGAGCCTGTTCCTGAAAAGGCAAACGTCCGGCTCCTTGTCCCACACGGAAGGTGGCAGCCCTGAAAGCTCTTGCTGGTCTTCACCTTCCCCCTGCAGCCTATTCACAGGCACAACCGCACTGGGAATCTCTGCTTTCCCAAATACGCAATCCCTCACGGTGCGCATCCTCGGCAGAGCCTGTTCCCGAAAAGGCAAACGTCCGGCTCCTTGTCCCACACGGAAGGTGGCAGCCCTGAAAGCTCTTGCTGGTCTTCACCTTCCCCGTGCAGCCTATTCACAGGCACAACAGGTTTTGGGATCTCTGCTTGCCCCAAGACGCAATCTCTCACGGTGCGCATACTCGGCAGAGCCTGTTCCCGAAAAGGCAAACGTCCGGCTCCCTGTCCCACACGGAAGGTGGCAGCCCTGAAAGCTCTTGCTGGTCTTCACCTTCCCCGTGCAGCCTATTCACAGGCACAACAGGTTTTGGGATCTGTGCTTGCCCCAAGACGCAATCTCTCACGGTGCGCATCCTCGGCAGAGCCTGTTCCCGAAAAGGCAAACGTCCGGCTCCTTGTCCCACACGGAAGGTGGCAGCCCTGAAAGCGCTTGCTGGTCTTCACCTTCCCCGTGCAGCCTATTCACAGGCACAACAGGTTTTGGGATCTCTGCTTTCCCAGAGACGCAATCTCTCACGGTGCGCATCCTCGGCAGAGCCTGTTCCCGAAAAGGCAAACGTCCGGCTCCTTGTCCCACACGGAAGGTGGCAGCCCTGAAAGCTCTTGCTGGTCTTCACCTTCCCCGTGCAGCCTATTCACAGGCACAACAGGTTTTGGGATCTGTGCTTGCCCCAAGACGCAATCTCTCACGGTGCGCATCCTCGGCAGAGCCTGTTCCCGAAAAGGCAAACGTCCGGCTCCTTGTCCCACACGGAAGGTGGCAGCCCTGAAAGCGCTTGCTGGTCTTCACCTTCCCCGTGCAGCCTATTCACAGGCACAACAGGTTTTGGGATCTCTGCTTTCCCAGAGACGCAATCTCTCACGGTGCGCATCCTCGGCAGAGCCTGTTCCCGAAAAGGCAAACGTCCGGCTCCTTGTCCCACACGGAAGGTGGCAGCCCTGAAAGCTCTTGCTGGTCTTCACCTTCCCCCTGCAGCCTATTCACAGGCACAACAGGTTTTGGGATCTCTGCTTGCCCAGAGAAGGAACATCTCACGGTGCGCATCCTCGGCAGAGCCTGTTCCCGAAAAGGCAAACGTCCGGCTCCTTGTCCCACACGGAAGGTGGCAGCCCTGAAAGCTGTTGCTGGTCTTCACCTTCCCCCTGCAGCCTATTCACAGGCACAACCGCACTGGGAATCTCTGCTTTCCCAAAGACGCAATCCCTCACGGTGCGCATCCTCGGCAGAGCCTGTTCCCGAAAAGGCAAACGTCCGGCTCCTTGTCCCACACGGAAGGTGGCAGCCCGGAAAGCTCTTGCTGGTCTTCACCTTCCCCCTGCAGCCTATTCACAGGCACATCCGCACTGGGAATCTCTGCTTTCCCAAAGACGCAATCCCTCACGGTGCGCATCCTCGGCAGAGCCTGTTCCTGAAAAGGCAAACGTCCGGCTCCTTGTCCCACACGGAAGGTGGCAGCCCGGAAAGCTGTTGCTGGTCTTCACCTTCCCCCTGCAGCCTATTCACAGGCACAACAGGTTTTGGGATCTGTGCTTGCCCAGAGAAGGAACATCTCACGGTGCGCATCCTCGGCAGAGCCTGTTCCCGAAAAGGCAAACGTCCGGCTCCTTGTCCCACACGGAAGGTGGCAGCCCTGAAAGCTCTTGCTGGTCTTCACCTTCCCCCTGCAGCCTATTCACAGGCACAACAGGTTTTGGGATCTCTGCTTGCCCAGAGAAGGAACATCTCACGGTGCGCATCCTCGGCAGAGCCTGTTCCCGAAAAGGCAAACGTCCGGCTCCTTGTCCCACACGGAAGGTGGCAGCCCTGAAAGCTCTTGCTGGTCTTCACCTTCCCCCTGCAGCCTATTCACAGGCACAACAGGTTTTGGGATCTCTGCTTGCCCAGAGAAGGAACATCTCACCGTGCGCATCCTCGGCAGAGCCTGTTCCCGAAAAGGCAAACGTCCGGCTCCTTGTCCCACACGGAAGGTGGCAGCCCTGAAAGCTGTTGCTGGTCTTCACCTTCCCCCTGCAGCCTATTCACAGGCACCACCGCACTGGGAATCTCTGCTTTCCCAAAGACGCAATCTCTCACGGTGCGCATCCTCGGCAGAGCCTGTTCCCGAAAAGGCAAACGTCCGGCTCCTTGTCCCACACGGAAGGTGGCAGCCCGGAAAGCTGTTGCTGGTCTTCACCTTCCCCGTGCAGCCTATTCACAGGTACAACCGCACTGGGAATCTCTGCTTTCCCAAAGACGCAATCCCTCACGGTGCGCATCCTCGGCAGAGCCTGTTCCCGAAAAGGCAAACGTCCGGCTCCTTGTCCCACACGGAAGGTGGCAGCCCTGAAAGCTCTTGCTGGTCTTCACCTTCCCCCTGCAGCCTATTCACAGGCACAACAGGTTTGGGGATCTCTGCTTTCCCAGAGACGCAATCTCTCACAGTGCGCATCCTCGGCAGAGCCTGTTCCCGAAAAGGCAAACTTCCGGCTCCTTGTCCCACACGGAAGGTGGCAGCCCTGAAAGCTCTTGCTGGTCTTCACCTTCCCCGTGCAGCCTATTCACAGGCACAACCGCACTGGGAATCTCTGCTTTCCCAGAGACGCAATCTCTCACGGTGGGCATCCTCGGCAGAGCCTGTTCCCGAAAAGGCAAACGTCCGGCTTCTTGTCCCACACGGAAGGTGGCAGCCCGGAAAGCTCTTGCTGGTCTTCACCTTCCCCCTGCAGCCTTTTCACAGGCACAACCGCACTGGGAATCTCTGCTTTCCCAAAGACGCAATCCCTCACGGTGCACATCCTCGGCAGAGCCTGTTCCCGAAAAGGCAAACGTCCGGCTCCTTGTCCCACACGGAAGGTGGCAGCCCTGAAAGCTCTTGCTGGTCTTCACCTTCCCCCTGCAGCCTATTCACAGGCACAACAGGTTTTGGGATCTCTGCTTGCCCAGAGAAGGAACATCTCACGGTGCGCATCCTCGGCAGAGCCTGTTCCCGAAAAGGCAAACGTCCGGCTCCTTGTCCCACACGGAAGGTGGCAGCCCTGAAAGCTCTTGCTGGTCTTCACCTTCCCCCTGCAGCCTATTCACAGGCACAACCGCACTGGGAATCTCTGCTTTCCCAAAGACGCAGTCCCTCACGGTGCGCATCCTCGGCAGAGCCTGTTCCCGAAAAGGCAAACGTCCGGCTCCTTGTCCCACACGGAAGGTGGCAGCCCTGAAAGCTCTTGCTGGTCTTCACCTTCCCCCTGCAGCCTATTCACAGGCACAACAGGTTTTGGGATCTCTGCTTGCCCCAAGACGCAATCTCTCACGGTGCGCATCCTCGGCAGAGCCTGTTCCCGAAAAGGCAAACGTCCGGCTCCTTGTCCCACACGGAAGGTGGCAGCCCTGAAAGCGCTTGCTGGTCTTCACCTTCCCCGTGCAGCCTATTCACAGGCACAACAGGTTTTGGGATCTCTGCTTTCCCAGAGACGCAATCTCTCACGGTGCGCATCCTCGGCAGAGCCTGTTCCCGAAAAGGCAAACGTCCGGCTCCTTGTCCCACACGGAAGGTGGCAGCCCTGAAAGCTGTTGCTGGTCTTCACCTTCCCCGTGCAGCCTATTCACAGGCACAACAGGTTTTGGGATCTCTGCTTGCCCAGAGAAGGAACATCTCACGGTGCGCATCCTCGGCAGAGCCTGTTCCCGAAAAGGCAAACGTCCGGCTCCTTGTCCCACACGGAAGGTGGCAGCCCTGAAAGCTCTTGCTGGTCTTCACCTTCCCCCTGCAGCCTATTCACAGGCACAAGAGGTTTTGGGATCCCTGCTTTCCCAAAGACGCAATCTCTCACGGTGCGCATCCTCGGCAGAGCCTGTTCCCGAAAAGGCAAACGTCCGGCTCCCTGTCCCACACGGAAGGTGGCAGCCCTGAAAGCTCTTGCTGGTCTTCACCTTCCCCGTGCAGCCTATTCACAGGCACAACCACACTGGG
This sequence comes from Haliaeetus albicilla, assembly GCF_947461875.1. Classification (NCBI taxonomy): domain Eukaryota; kingdom Metazoa; phylum Chordata; class Aves; order Accipitriformes; family Accipitridae; genus Haliaeetus; species Haliaeetus albicilla. The sequence goes on along the minus strand of NW_027212473.1, from coordinate 1,096,761 downwards.
AATCTCTGCTTTCCCAAAGACGCAATCTCTCACGGTGCGCATCCTCGGCAGACCCTGTTCCCGAAAAGGCAAACGTCCGGCTCCTTGTCCCACACGGAAGGTGGCAGCCCTGAAAGCTCTTGCTGGTCTTTACCTTCCCCCTGCAGCCTATTCACAGGCACAACCGCACTGGGAATCTCTGCTTTCCCAAAGACGCAATCCCACACGGTGCGCATCCTCGGCAGAGCCTGTTCCCGAAAAGGCAAACGTCCGGCTCCTTGTCCCACACGGAAGGTGGCAGCCCTGAAAGCTCTTGCTGGTCTTCACCTTCCCCCTGCAGCCTATTCACAGGCACAACAGGTTTTGGGATCTGTGCTTGCCCCAAGACGCAATCTCTCACGGTGCGCATCCTCGGCAGAGCCTGTTCCCGAAAAGGCAAACGTCCGGCTCCTTGTCCCACACGGAAGGTGGCAGCCCTGAAAGCTCTTGCTGGTCTTCACCTTCCCCGTGCAGCCTATTCACAGGCACAACAGGTTTTGGGATCTCTGCTTTCCCAGAGACGCAATCTCTCACGGTGCGCATCCTCGGCAGAGCCTGTTCCCGAAAAGGCAAACGTCCAGCTCCTTGTCCCACACGGAAGGTGGCAGCCCTGAAAGCTCTTGCTGGTCTTCGCCTTCCCCCTGCAGCCTATTCACAGGCACAACAGGTTTTGGGATCTATGCTTTCCCAGAGACGCAATCTCTCACGGTGGGCATCCTCGGCAGAGCCTGTTCCCGAAAAAGCAAACGTCCGGCTCCTTGTCCCACACGGAAGGTGGAAGCCCGGAAAGCTCTTGCTGGTCTTCACCTTCCCCGTGCAGCCTATTCACAGGCACAACAGGTTTTGGGATCTCTGCTTGCCCAGAGAAGGAACATCTCACGGTGCGCATCCTCGGCAGAGCCTGTTCCTGAAAAGGCAAACGTCCGGCTCCTTGTCCCACACGGAAGGTGGCAGCCCTGAAAGCTCTTGCTGGTCTTCACCTTCCCCCTGCAGCCTATTCACAGGCACAACCGCACTGGGAATCTCTGCTTTCCCAAATACGCAATCCCTCACGGTGCGCATCCTCGGCAGAGCCTGTTCCCGAAAAGGCAAACGTCCGGCTCCTTGTCCCACACGGAAGGTGGCAGCCCTGAAAGCTCTTGCTGGTCTTCACCTTCCCCGTGCAGCCTATTCACAGGCACAACAGGTTTTGGGATCTCTGCTTGCCCCAAGACGCAATCTCTCACGGTGCGCATACTCGGCAGAGCCTGTTCCCGAAAAGGCAAACGTCCGGCTCCCTGTCCCACACGGAAGGTGGCAGCCCTGAAAGCTCTTGCTGGTCTTCACCTTCCCCGTGCAGCCTATTCACAGGCACAACAGGTTTTGGGATCTGTGCTTGCCCCAAGACGCAATCTCTCACGGTGCGCATCCTCGGCAGAGCCTGTTCCCGAAAAGGCAAACGTCCGGCTCCTTGTCCCACACGGAAGGTGGCAGCCCTGAAAGCGCTTGCTGGTCTTCACCTTCCCCGTGCAGCCTATTCACAGGCACAACAGGTTTTGGGATCTCTGCTTTCCCAGAGACGCAATCTCTCACGGTGCGCATCCTCGGCAGAGCCTGTTCCCGAAAAGGCAAACGTCCGGCTCCTTGTCCCACACGGAAGGTGGCAGCCCTGAAAGCTCTTGCTGGTCTTCACCTTCCCCCTGCAGCCTATTCACAGGCACAACAGGTTTTGGGATCTCTGCTTGCCCAGAGAAGGAAAATCTCACGGTGCGCATCCTCGGCAGAGCCTGTTCCCGAAAAGGCAAACGTCCGGCTCCTTGTCCCACACGGAAGGTGGCAGCCCTGAAAGCTCTTGCTGGTCTTCACCTTCCCCCTGCAGCCTATTCACAGGCACAACCGCACTGGGAATCTCTGCTTTCCCAAAGACGCAGTCCCTCACGGTGCGCATCCTCGGCAGAGCCTGTTCCCGAAAAGGCAAACATCCGGCTCCTTGTCCCACACGGAAGGTGGCAGCCCTGAAAGCTGTTGCTGGTCTTCACCTTCCCCCTGCAGCCTATTCACAGGCACAACCGCACTGGGAATCTCTGCTTTCCCAAAGACGCAATCTCTCACGGTGCGCATCCTCGGCAGAGCCTGTTCCCGAAAAGGCAAACGTCCGGCTCCTTGTCCCACACGGAAGGTGGCAGCCCTGAAAGCTCTTGCTGGTCTTCACCTTCCCCCTGCAGCCTATTCACAGGCACAACAGGTTTGGGGATCTGTGCTTGCCCAGAGAAGGAACATCTCACGGTGCGCATCCTCGGCAGAGCCTGTTCCCGAAAAGGCAAACGTCCGGCTCCTTGTCCCACACGGAAGGTGGCAGCCCTGAAAGCTCTTGCTGGTCTTCACCTTCCCCCTGCAGCCTATTCACAGGCACAACAGGTTTGGGGATCTCTGCTTGCCCAGAGAAGGAACATCTCACGGTGCGCATCCTCGGCAGAGCCTGTTCCCGAAAAGGCAAACGTCCGGCTCCTTGTCCCACACGGAAGGTGGCAGCCCTGAAAGCTCTTGCTGGTCTTCACCTTCCCCCTGCAGCCTATTCACAGGCACAACAGGTTTTGGGATCTGTGCTTGCCCAGAGAAGGAACATCTCACGGTGCGCATCCTCGGCAGAGCCTGTTCCCGAAAAGGCAAACGTCCGGCTCCTTGTCCCACACGGAAGGTGGCAGCCCTGAAAGCTCTTGCTGGTCTTCACCTTCCCCCTGCAGCCTATTCACAGGCACCACCGCACTGGGAATCTCTGCTTTCCCAAAGACGCAATCCCTCACGGTGCGCATCCTCGGCAGAGCCTGTTCCCGAAAAGGCAAACTTCCGGCTCCTTGTCCCACACGGAAGGTGGCAGCCCTGAAAGCTGTTGCTGGTCTTCACCTTCCCCGTGCAGCCTATTCACAGGCACAACCACACTGGGAATCTCTGCTCTCCCAGAGACGCAATCTCTCACGGTGGGCATCCTCGGCAGAGCCTGTTCCCGAAAAGGCAAACGTCCGGCTCCTTGTCCCACACGGAAGGTGGCAGCCCTGAAAGCTCTTGCTGGTCTTCACCTTCCCCCTGCAGCCTTTTCACAGGCACAACCGCACTGGGAATCTCTGCTTTCCCAAAGACGCAATCCCTCACGGTGCACATCCTCGGCAGAGCCTGTTCCCGAAAAGGCAAACGTCCGGCTCCTTGTCCCACACGGAAGGTGGCAGCCCTGAAAGCTGTTGCTGGTCTTCACCTTCCCCCTGCAGCCTATTCACAGGCACAACAGGTTTTGGGATCTCTGCTTGCCCAGAGAAGGAACATCTCACGGTGCGCATCCTCGGCAGAGCCTGTTCCCGAAAAGGCAAACGTCCGGCTCCTTGTCCCACACGGAAGGTGGCAGCCCTGAAAGCTCTTGCTGGTCTTCACCTTCCCCCTGCAGCCTATTCACAGGCACAACCGCACTGGGAATCTCTGCTTTCCCAAAGACGCAATCCCTCACGGTGCGCATCCTCGGCAGAGCCTGTTCCCGAAAAGGCAAACGTCCGGCTCCTTGTCCCACACGGAAGGTGGCAGCCCTGAAAGCTGTTGCTGGTCTTCACCTTCCCCCTGCAGCCTATTCACAGGCACAACAGGTTTTGGGATCTCTGCTTGCCCCAAGACGCAATCTCTCACGGTGCGCATCCTCGGCAGAGCCTGTTCCCGAAAAGGCAAACGTCCGGCTCCTTGTCCCACACGGAAGGTGGCAGCCCTGAAAGCTGTTGCTGGTCTTCACCTTCCCCGTGCAGCCTATTCACAGGCACAACAGGTTTTGGGATCTCTGCTTTCCCAGAGACGCAATCTCTCACGGTGCGCATCCTCGGCAGAGCCTGTTCCCGAAAAGGCAAACGTCCGGCTCCTTGTCCCACACGGAAGGTGGCAGCCCTGAAAGCTGTTGCTGGTCTTCACCTTCCCCGTGCAGCCTATTCACAGGCACAACAGGTTTTGGGATCTCTGCTTGCCCAGAGAAGGAACATCTCACGGTGCGCATCCTCGGCAGAGCTTGTTCCCGAAAAGGCAAACGTCCGGCTCCTTGTCCCACACGGAAGGTGGCAGCCCTGAAAGCTGTTGCTGGTCTTCACCTTCCCCGTGCAGCCTATTCACAGGCACAACAGGTTTTGGGATCTGTGCTTGCCCAGAGAAGGAACATCTCACGGTGCGCATCCTCGGCAGAGCCTGTTCCCGAAAAGGCAAACGTCCGGCTCCTTGTCCCACACGGAAGGTGGCAGCCCTGAAAGCTCTTGCTGGTCTTCACCTTCCCCCTGCAGCCTATTCACAGGCACAACAGGTTTTGGGATCTCTGCTTGCCCAGAGAAGGAACATCTCACGGTGCGCATCCTCGGCAGAGCCTGTTCCCGAAAAGGCAAACGTCCGGCTCCTTGTCCCACACGGAAGGTGGCAGCCCTGAAAGCTCTTGCTGGTCTTCACCTTCCCCCTGCAGCCTTTTCACAGGCACAACCGCACTGGGAATCTCTGCTTTCCCAAAGACGCAATCCCTCACGGTGCGCATCCTCGGCAGAGCCTGTTCCCGAAAAGGCAAACGTCCGGCTCCTTGTCCCACACGGAAGGTGTCAGCCCTGAAAGCTGTTGCTGGTCTTCACCTTCCCCCTGCAGCCTATTCACAGGCACAACAGGTTTTGGGATCTCTGCTTGCCCAGAGAAGGAACATCTCACGGTGCGCATCCTCGGCAGAGCCTGTTCCCGAAAAGGCAAACGTCCGGCTCCTTGTCCCACACGGAAGGTGGCAGCCCGGAAAGCTGTTGCTGTCTTCACCTTCCCCCTGCAGCCTATTCACAGGCACAACAGGTTTTGGGATCTGTGCTTGCCCAGAGAAGGAACATCTCACGGTGCGCATCCTCGGCAGAGCCTGTTCCCGAAAAGGCAAACGTCCGGCTCCTTGTCCCACACGGAAGGTGGCAGCCCTGAAAGCTCTTGCTGGTCTTCACCTTCCCCCTGCAGCCTATTCACAGGCACAACAGGTTTTGGGATCTCTGCTTGCCCAGAGAAGGAACATCTCACGGTGCGCATCCTCGGCAGAGCCTGTTCCCGAAAAGGCAAACGTCCGGCTCCTTGTCCCACATGGAAGGTGGCAGCCCTGAAAGCTCTTGCTGGTCTTCACCTTCCCCCTGCAGCCTATTCACAGGCACAACCGCACTGGGAATCTCTGCTTTTCCAAAGACGCAATCCCACACGGTGCGCATCCTCGGCAGAGCCTGTTCCCGAAAAGGCAAACGTCCGGCTCCCTGTCCCACACGGAAGGTGGCAGCCCTGAAAGCTCTTGCTGGTCTTCACCTTCCCCCTGCAGCCTATTCACAGGCACAACAGGTTTTGGGATCTCTGCTTGCCCAGAGAAGGAACATCTCACGGTGCGCATCCTCGGCAGAGCCTGTTCCCGAAAAGGCAAACGTCCGGCTCCTTGTCCCACACGGAAGGTGGCAGCCCTGAAAGCTCTTGCTGGTCTTCACCTTCCCCGTGCAGCCTATTCACAGGCACAACAGGTTTTGGGATCTCTGCTTTCCCAGAGACGCAATCTCTCACGGTGCGCATCCTCGGCAGAGCCTGTTCCCGAAAAGGCAAACGTCCGGCTCCTTGTCCCACACGGAAGGTGGCAGCCCTGAAAGCTCTTGCTGGTCTTCGCCTTCCCCCTGCAGCCTATTCACAGGCACAACAGGTTTTGGGATCTATGCTTTCCCAGAGACGCAATCTCTCACGGTGGGCATCCTCGGCAGAGCCTGTTCCCGAAAAAGCAAACGTCCGGCTCCTTGTCCCACACGGAAGGTGGCAGCCCTGAAAGCTCTTGCTGGTCTTCACCTTCCCCCTGCAGCCTATTCACAGGCACAACAGGTTTTGGGATCTCTGCTTGCCCAGAGAAGGAACATCTCACGGTGCGCATCCTCGGCAGAGCCTGTTCCCGAAAAGGCAAACGTCCGGCTCCTTGTCCCACACGGAAGGTGGCAGCCCTGAAAGCTCTTGCTGGTCTTCACCTTCCCCCTGCAGCCTATTCAAGGCACAACCGCACTGGGAATCTCTGCTTTCCCAAATACGCAATCCCTCACGGTGCGCATCCTCGGCAGAGCCTGTTCCCGAAAAGGCAAACGTCCGGCTCCTTGTCCCACACGGAAGGTGGCAGCCCTGAAAGCTCTTGCTGGTCTTCACCTTCCCCCTGCAGCCTATTCACAGGCACAACAGGTTTTGGGATCTCTGCTTGCCCAGAGAAGGAACATCTCACGGTGCGCATCCTCGGCAGAGCCTGTTCCCGAAAAGGCAAACGTCCGGCTCCTTGTCCCACACGGAAGGTGGCAGCCCTGAAAGCTCTTGCTGGTCTTCGCCTTCCCCCTGCAGCCTATTCACAGGCACAACAGGTTTTGGGATCTATGCTTTCCCAGAGACGCAATCTCTCACGGTGGGCATCCTCGGCAGAGCCTGTTCCCGAAAAAGCAAACGTCCGGCTCCTTGTCCCACACGGAAGGTGGCAGCCCTGAAAGCTCTTGCTGGTCTTCACCTTCCCCGTGCAGCCTATTCACAGGCACAACAGGTTTTGGGATCTCTGCTTGCCCAGAGAAGGAACATCTCACGGTGCGCATCCTCGGCAGAGCCTGTTCCCGAAAAGGCAAACGTCCGGCTCCTTGTCCCACACGGAAGGTGGCAGCCCTGAAAGCTCTTGCTGGTCTTCACCTTCCCCCTGCAGCCTATTCACAGGCACAACCGCACTGGGAATCTCTGCTTTCCCAAATACGCAATCCCTCACGGTGCGCATCCTCGGCAGAGCCTGTTCCCGAAAAGGCAAACGTCCGGCTCCTTGTCCCACACGGAAGGTGGCAGCCCTGAAAGCTCTTGCTGGTCTTCACCTTCCCCCTGCAGCCTATTCACAGGCACAACAGGTTTTGGAATCTGTGCTTGCCCCAAGACGCAATCTCTCACGGTGCGCATCCTCGGCAGAGCCTGTTCCCGAAAAGGCAAACGTCCGGCTCCCTGTCCCACACGGAAGGTGGCAGCCCTGAAAGCTCTTGCTGGTCTTCACCTTCCCCGTGCAGCCTATTCACAGGCACAACAGGTTTTGGGATCTGTGCTTGCCCCAAGACGCAATCTCTCACGGTGCGCATCCTCGGCAGAGCCTGTTCCCGAAAAGGCAAACGTCCGGCTCCTTGTCCCACACGGAAGGTGGCAGCCCTGAAAGCGCTTGCTGGTCTTCACCTTCCCCGTGCAGCCTATTCACAGGCACAACAGGTTTTGGGATCTCTGCTTTCCCAGAGACGCAATCTCTCACGGTGCGCATCCTCGGCAGAGCCTGTTCCCGAAAAGGCAAACGTCCGGCTCCTTGTCCCACACGGAAGGTGGCAGCCCTGAAAGCTCTTGCTGGTCTTCACCTTCCCCCTGCAGCCTATTCACAGGCACAACAGGTTTTGGGATCTCTGCTTGCCCAGAGAAGGAACATCTCACGGTGCGCATCCTCGGCAGAGCCTGTTCCCGAAAAGGCAAACGTCCGGCTCCTTGTCCCACACGGAAGGTGGCAGCCCTGAAAGCTCTTGCTGGTCTTCACCTTCCCCCTGCAGCCTATTCACAGGCACAACCGCACTGGGAATCTCTGCTTTCCCAAAGACGCAATCCCTCACGGTGCGCATCCTCGGCAGAGCCTGTTCCCGAAAAGGCAAACGTCCGGCTCCTTGTCCCACACGGAAGGTGGCAGCCCGGAAAGCTCTTGCTGGTCTTCACCTTCCCCCTGCAGCCTATTCACAGGCACATCCGCACTGGGAATCTCTGCTTTCCCAAAGACGCAATCCCTCACGGTGCGCATCCTCGGCAGAGCCTGTTCCTGAAAAGGCAAACGTCCGGCTCCTTGTCCCACACGGAAGGTGGCAGCCCGGAAAGCTGTTGCTGGTCTTCACCTTCCCCCTGCAGCCTATTCACAGGCACAACAGGTTTTGGGATCTCTGCTTGCCCAGAGAAGGAACATCTCACGGTGCGCATCCTCGGCAGAGCCTGTTCCCGAAAAGGCAAACGTCCGGCTCCTTGTCCCACACGGAAGGTGGCAGCCCTGAAAGCTCTTGCTGGTCTTCACCTTCCCCCTGCAGCCTATTCACAGGCACAACAGGTTTTGGGATCTCTGCTTGCCCAGAGAAGGAACATCTCACGGTGCGCATCCTCGGCAGAGCCTGTTCCCGAAAAGGCAAACGTCCGGCTCCTTGTCCCACACGGAAGGTGGCAGCCCTGAAAGCTCTTGCTGGTCTTCACCTTCCCCCTGCAGCCTATTCACAGGCACAACAGGTTTTGGGATCTCTGCTTGCCCAGAGAAGGAACATCTCACCGTGCGCATCCTCGGCAGAGCCTGTTCCCGAAAAGGCAAACGTCCGGCTCCTTGTCCCACACGGAAGGTGGCAGCCCTGAAAGCTGTTGCTGGTCTTCACCTTCCCCCTGCAGCCTATTCACAGGCACCACCGCACTGGGAATCTCTGCTTTCCCAAAGACGCAATCTCTCACGGTGCGCATCCTCGGCAGAGCCTGTTCCCGAAAAGGCAAACGTCCGGCTCCTTGTCCCACACGGAAGGTGGCAGCCCTGAAAGCTCTTGCTGGTCTTCACCTTCCCCGTGCAGCCTATTCACAGGTACAACCGCACTGGGAATCTCTGCTTTCCCAAAGACGCAATCCCTCACGGTGCGCATCCTCGGCAGAGCCTGTTCCCGAAAAGGCAAACGTCCGGCTCCTTGTCCCACACGGAAGGTGGCAGCCCTGAAAGCTCTTGCTGGTCTTCACCTTCCCCCTGCAGCCTATTCACAGGCACAACAGGTTTGGGGATCTCTGCTTTCCCAGAGACGCAATCTCTCACAGTGCGCATCCTCGGCAGAGCCTGTTCCCGAAAAGGCAAACTTCCGGCTCCTTGTCCCACACGGAAGGTGGCAGCCCTGAAAGCTCTTGCTGGTCTTCACCTTCCCCGTGCAGCCTATTCACAGGCACAACCGCACTGGGAATCTCTGCTTTCCCAGAGACGCAATCTCTCACGGTGGGCATCCTCGGCAGAGCCTGTTCCCGAAAAGGCAAACGTCCGGCTTCTTGTCCCACACGGAAGGTGGCAGCCCGGAAAGCTCTTGCTGGTCTTCACCTTCCCCCTGCAGCCTTTTCACAGGCACAACCGCACTGGGAATCTCTGCTTTCCCAAAGACGCAATCCCTCACGGTGCACATCCTCGGCAGAGCCTGTTCCCGAAAAGGCAAACGTCCGGCTCCTTGTCCCACACGGAAGGTGGCAGCCCTGAAAGCTGTTGCTGGTCTTCACCTTCCCCCTGCAGCCTATTCACAGGCACAACAGGTTTGGGGATCTGTGCTTGCCCAGAGAAGGAACATCTCACGGTGCGCATCCTCGGCAGAGCCTGTTCCCGAAAAGGCAAACGTCCGGCTCCTTGTCCCACACGGAAGGTGGCAGCCCTGAAAGCTCTTGCTGGTCTTCACCTTCCCCCTGCAGCCTATTCACAGGCACAACCGCACTGGGAATCTCTGCTTTCCCAAAGACGCAATCCCTCACGGTGCGCATCCTCGGCAGAGCCTGTTCCCGAAAAGGCAAACGTCCGGCTCCTTGTCCCACACGGAAGGTGGCAGCCCTGAAAGCTCTTGCTGGTCTTCACCTTCCCCCTGCAGCCTATTCACAGGCACAACAGGTTTTGGGATCTCTGCTTGCCCCAAGACGCAATCTCTCACGGTGCGCATCCTCGGCAGAGCCTGTTCCCGAAAAGGCAAACGTCCGGCTCCTTGTCCCACACGGAAGGTGGCAGCCCTGAAAGCGCTTGCTGGTCTTCACCTTCCCCGTGCAGCCTATTCACAGGCACAACAGGTTTTGGGATCTCTGCTTTCCCAGAGACGCAATCTCTCACGGTGCGCATCCTCGGCAGAGCCTGTTCCCGAAAAGGCAAACGTCCGGCTCCTTGTCCCACACGGAAGGTGGCAGCCCTGAAAGCTGTTGCTGGTCTTCACCTTCCCCGTGCAGCCTATTCACAGGCACAACAGGTTTTGGGATCTCTGCTTGCCCAGAGAAGGAACATCTCACGGTGCGCATCCTCGGCAGAGCCTGTTCCCGAAAAGGCAAACGTCCGGCTCCTTGTCCCACACGGAAGGTGGCAGCCCTGAAAGCTCTTGCTGGTCTTCACCTTCCCCCTGCAGCCTATTCACAGGCACAAGAGGTTTTGGGATCCCTGCTTTCCCAAAGACGCAATCTCTCACGGTGCGCATCCTCGGCAGAGCCTGTTCCCGAAAAGGCAAACGTCCGGCTCCTTGTCCCACACGGAAGGTGGCAGCCCTGAAAGCTCTTGCTGGTCTTCACCTTCCCCGTGCAGCCTATTCACAGGCACAACCACACTGGGAATCTCTGCTTTCCCAAAGACGCAATCTCTCACGGTGCGCATCCTCGGCAGAGCCTGTTCCCGAAAAGGCAAACGTCCGGCTCCTTGTCCCACACGGAAGGTGGCAGCCCTGAAAGCTCTTGCTGGTCTTTACCTTCCCCCTGCAGCCTATTCACAGGCACAACCGCACTGGGAATCTCTGCTTTCCCAAAGACGCAATCCCACACGGTGCGCATCCTCGGCAGAGCCTGTTCCCGAAAAGGCAAACGTCCGGCTCCTTGTCCCACACGGAAGGTGGCAGCCCTGAAAGCTCTTGCTGGTCTTCACCTTCCCCCTGCAGCCTATTCACAGGCACAACAGGTTTTGGGATCTGTGCTTGCCCCAAGACGCAATCTCTCACGGTGCGCATCCTCGGCAGAGCCTGTTCCCGAAAAGGCAAACGTCCGGCTCCTTGTCCCACACGGAAGGTGGCAGCCCTGAAAGCTCTTGCTGGTCTTCACCTTCCCCGTGCAGCCTATTCACAGGCACAACAGGTTTTGGGATCTCTGCTTTCCCAGAGACGCAATCTCTCACGGTGCGCATCCTCGGCAGAGCCTGTTCCCGAAAAGGCAAACGTCCAGCTCCTTGTCCCACACGGAAGGTGGCAGCCCTGAAAGCTCTTGCTGGTCTTCGCCTTCCCCCTGCAGCCTATTCACAGGCACAACAGGTTTTGGGATCTATGCTTTCCCAGAGACGCAATCTCTCACGGTGGGCATCCTCGGCAGAGCCTGTTCCCGAAAAAGCAAACGTCCGGCTCCTTGTCCCACACGGAAGGTGGCAGCCCGGAAAGCTCTTGCTGGTCTTCACCTTCCCCGTGCAGCCTATTCACAGGCACAACAGGTTTTGGGATCTCTGCTTGCCCAGAGAAGGAACATCTCACGGTGCGCATCCTCGGCAGAGCCTGTTCCTGAAAAGGCAAACGTCCGGCTCCTTGTCCCACACGGAAGGTGGCAGCCCTGAAAGCTCTTGCTGGTCTTCACCTTCCCCCTGCAGCCTATTCACAGGCACAACCGCACTGGGAATCTCTGCTTTCCCAAATACGCAATCCCTCACGGTGCGCATCCTCGGCAGAGCCTGTTCCCGAAAAGGCAAACGTCCGGCTCCTTGTCCCACACGGAAGGTGGCAGCCCTGAAAGCTGTTGCTGGTCTTCACCTTCCCCCTGCAGCCTATTCACAGGCACAACAGGTTTTGGGATCTCTGCTTGCCCCAAGACGCAATCTCTCACGGTGCGCATACTCGGCAGAGCCTGTTCCCGAAAAGGCAAACGTCCGGCTCCCTGTCCCACACGGAAGGTGGCAGCCCTGAAAGCTCTTGCTGGTCTTCACCTTCCCCGTGCAGCCTATTCACAGGCACAACAGGTTTTGGGATCTGTGCTTGCCCCAAGACGCAATCTCTCACGGTGCGCATCCTCGGCAGAGCCTGTTCCCGAAAAGGCAAACGTCCGGCTCCTTGTCCCACACGGAAGGTGGCAGCCCTGAAAGCGCTTGCTGGTCTTCACCTTCCCCGTGCAGCCTATTCACAGGCACAACAGGTTTTGGGATCTCTGCTTTCCCAGAGACGCAATCTCTCACGGTGCGCATCCTCGGCAGAGCCTGTTCCCGAAAAGGCAAACGTCCGGCTCCTTGTCCCACACGGAAGGTGGCAGCCCTGAAAGCTCTTGCTGGTCTTCACCTTCCCCCTGCAGCCTATTCACAGGCACAACAGGTTTTGGGATCTCTGCTTGCCCAGAGAAGGAAAATCTCACGGTGCGCATCCTCGGCAGAGCCTGTTCCCGAAAAGGCAAACGTCCGGCTCCTTGTCCCACACGGAAGGTGGCAGCCCTGAAAGCTCTTGCTGGTCTTCACCTTCCCCCTGCAGCCTATTCACAGGCACAACCGCACTGGGAATCTCTGCTTTCCCAAAGACGCAGTCCCTCACGGTGCGCATCCTCGGCAGAGCCTGTTCCCGAAAAGGCAAACATCCGGCTCCTTGTCCCACACGGAAGGTGGCAGCCCTGAAAGCTGTTGCTGGTCTTCACCTTCCCCCTGCAGCCTATTCACAGGCACAACCGCACTGGGAATCTCTGCTTTCCCAAAGACGCAATCTCTCACGGTGCGCATCCTCGGCAGAGCCTGTTCCCGAAAAGGCAAACGTCCGGCTCCTTGTCCCACACGGAAGGTGGCAGCCCTGAAAGCTCTTGCTGGTCTTCACCTTCCCCCTGCAGCCTATTCACAGGCACAACAGGTTTGGGGATCTGTGCTTGCCCAGAGAAGGAACATCTCACGGTGCGCATCCTCGGCAGAGCCTGTTCCCGAAAAGGCAAACGTCCGGCTCCTTGTCCCACACGGAAGGTGGCAGCCCTGAAAGCGCTTGCTGGTCTTCACCTTCCCCGTGCAGCCTATTCACAGGCACAACAGGTTTTGGGATCTCTGCTTTCCCAGAGACGCAATCTCTCACGGTGCGCATCCTCGGCAGAGCCTGTTCCCGAAAAGGCAAACGTCCGGCTCCTTGTCCCACACGGAAGGTGGCAGCCCTGAAAGCTCTTGCTGGTCTTCACCTTCCCCCTGCAGCCTATTCACAGGCACAACAGGTTTTGGGATCTGTGCTTGCCCAGAGAAGGAACATCTCACGGTGCGCATCCTCGGCAGAGCCTGTTCCCGAAAAGGCAAACGTCCGGCTCCTTGTCCCACACGGAAGGTGGCAGCCCTGAAAGCTCTTGCTGGTCTTCACCTTCCCCCTGCAGCCTATTCACAGGCACCACCGCACTGGGAATCTCTGCTTTCCCAAAGACGCAATCCCTCACGGTGCGCATCCTCGGCAGAGCCTGTTCCCGAAAAGGCAAACTTCCGGCTCCTTGTCCCACACGGAAGGTGGCAGCCCTGAAAGCTCTTGCTGGTCTTCACCTTCCCCGTGCAGCCTATTCACAGGCACAACCACACTGGGAATCTCTGCTTTCCCAGAGACGCAATCTCTCACGGTGGGCATCCTCGGCAGAGCCTGTTCCCGAAAAGGCAAACGTCCGGCTCCTTGTCCCACACGGAAGGTGGCAGCCCTGAAAGCTCTTGCTGGTCTTCACCTTCCCCCTGCAGCCTTTTCACAGGCACAACCGCACTGGGAATCTCTGCTTTCCCAAAGACGCAATCCCTCACGGTGCACATCCTCGGCAGAGCCTGTTCCCGAAAAGGCAAACGTCCGGCTCCTTGTCCCACACGGAAGGTGGCAGCCCTGAAAGCTGTTGCTGGTCTTCACCTTCCCCCTGCAGCCTATTCACAGGCACAACAGGTTTTGGGATCTCTGCTTGCCCAGAGAAGGAACATCTCACGGTGCGCATCCTCGGCAGAGCCTGTTCCCGAAAAGGCAAACGTCCGGCTCCTTGTCCCACACGGAAGGTGGCAGCCCTGAAAGCTCTTGCTGGTCTTCACCTTCCCCCTGCAGCCTATTCACAGGCACAACCGCACTGGGAATCTCTGCTTTCCCAAAGACGCAATCCCTCACGGTGCGCATCCTCGGCAGAGCCTGTTCCCGAAAAGGCAAACGTCCGGCTCCTTGTCCCACACGGAAGGTGGCAGCCCTGAAAGCTGTTGCTGGTCTTCACCTTCCCCCTGCAGCCTATTCACAGGCACAACAGGTTTTGGGATCTCTGCTTGCCCCAAGACGCAATCTCTCACGGTGCGCATCCTCGGCAGAGCCTGTTCCCGAAAAGGCAAACGTCCGGCTCCTTGTCCCACACGGAAGGTGGCAGCCCTGAAAGCTGTTGCTGGTCTTCACCTTCCCCGTGCAGCCTATTCACAGGCACAACAGGTTTTGGGATATCTGCTTTCCCAGAGACGCAATCTCTCACGGTGCGCATCCTCGGCAGAGCCTGTTCCCGAAAAGGCAAACGTCCGGCTCCTTGTCCCACACGGAAGGTGGCAGCCCTGAAAGCTCTTGCTGGTCTTCACCTTCCCCGTGCAGCCTATTCACAGGCACAACAGGTTTTGGGATCTCTGCTTGCCCAGAGAAGGAACATCTCACGGTGCGCATCCTCGGCAGAGCCTGTTCCCGAAAAGGCAAACGTCCGGCTCCTTGTCCCACACGGAAGGTGGCAGCCCTGAGAGCTCTTGCTGGTCTTCACCTTCCCCCTGCAGCCTATTCACAGGCACAAGAGGTTTTGGGATCCCTGCTTTCCCAGAGAAGGAACATCACACGGTGCGCATCCTCGGCAGAGCCTGTTCCCGAAAAGGCAAACGTCCGGCTCCTTGTCCCACACGGAAGGTGGCAGCCCTGAGAGCTCTTGCTGGTCTTCACCTTCCCCCTGCAGCCTATTCACAGGCACAAGAGGTTTTGGGATCCCTGCTTGCCCAGAGAAGGAACATCTCACGGTGCGCATCCTCGGCAGAGCCTGTTCCCGAAAAGGCAAACGTCCGGCTCCTTGTCCCACACGGAAGGTGGCAGCCCGGAAAGCTCTTGCTGGTCTTCACCTTCCCCGTGCAGCCTATTCACAGGCACAACCACACTGGGAATCTCTGCTTTCCCAGAGACGCAATCTCTCACGGTGGGCATCCTCGGCAGAGCCTGTTCCCGAAAAGGCAAACGTCCGGCTCCTTGTCCCACACGGAAGGTGGCAGCCCGGAAAGCTGTTGCTGGTCTTCACCTTCCCCCTGCAGCCTATTCACAGGCACAACCGCACTGGGAATCTCTGCTTTCCCACAGACGCAATCTCTCACGGTGCACATCCTCGGCAGAGCCTGTTCCCGAAAAGGCAAACGTCCGGCTCCTTGTCCCACACGGAAGGTGGCAGCCCTGAAAGCTGTTGCTGGTCTTCACCTTCCCCCTGCAGCCTTTTCACAGGCACAACAGGTTTGGGGATCTCTGCTTTCCCAGAGACGCAATCTTTCACGGTGCGCATCCTCGGCAGAGCCTGTTCCCGAAAAGGCAAACGTCCGGCTCCTTGTCCCACACGGAAGGTGGCAGCCCTGAGAGCTCTTGCTGGTCTTCACCTTCCCCCTGCAGCCTATTCACAGGCACAAGAGGTTTTGGGATCCCTGCTTTCCCAGAGAAGGAACATCTCACGGTGCGCATCCTCGGCAGAGCCTGTTCCCGAAAAGGCAAACGTCCGGCTCCTTGTCCCACACGGAAGGTGGCAGCCCTGAAAGCTCTTGCTGGTCTTCACCTTCCCCCTGCAGCCTTTTCACAGGCACAACCGCACTGGGAATCTCTGCTTTCCCAAAGACGCAATCCCTCACGGTGCGCATCCTCGGCAGAGCCTGTTCCCGAAAAGGCAAACGTCCGGCTCCTTGTCCCACACGGAAGGTGTCAGCCCTGAAAGCTGTTGCTGGTCTTCACCTTCCCCCTGCAGCCTATTCACAGGCACAACAGGTTTTGGGATCTCTGCTTGCCCAGAGAAGGAACATCTCACGGTGCGCATCCTCGGCAGAGCCTGTTCCCGAAAAGGCAAACGTCCAGCTCCTTGTCCCACACGGAAGGTGGCAGCCCTGAAAGCTGTTGCTGGTCTTCACCTTCCCCCTGCAGCCTATTCACAGGCACAACAGGTTTGGGGATCTCTGCTTGCCCAGAGACGCAATTTCTCACGGTGCGCATCCTCGGCAGAGCCTGTTCCCGAAAAGGCAAACGTCCGGCTCCTTGTCCCACACGGAAGGTGGCAGCCCTGAGAGCTCTTGCTGGTCTTCACCTTCCCCCTGCAGCCTATTCACAGGCACAAGAGGTTTTGGGATCCCTGCTTTCCCAGAGAAGGAACATCTCACGGTGCGCATCCTCGGCAGAGCCTGTTCCCAAAAAGGCAGACGTCCGGCTCCTTTTCCCACACGGAAGGTGGCAGCCCGGAAAGCTGTTGCTGGTCTTCACCTTCCCCCTGCAGCCTATTCACAGGCACAACCGCACTGGGAATCTCTGCTTTCCCAAAGACGCAATCCCTCACGGTGCGCATCCTCGGCAGAGCCTGTTCCCGAAAAGGCAAACGTCCGGCTCCTTGTCCCACACGGAAGATGGCAGCCCTGAAAGCTCTTGCTGGTCTTCACCTTCCCCCTGCAGCCTATTCACAGGCACAACCGCACTGGGAATCTCTGCTTTCCCAAAGACGCAATCCCTCACGGTGCGCATCCTCGGCAGAGCCTGTTCCCGAAAAGGCAAACGTCTGGCTCCTTGTCCCACACGGAAGGTGGCAGCCCTGAAAGCTGTTGCTGGTCTTCACCTTCCCCCTGCAGCCTATTCACAGGCACATCCGCACTGGGAATCTCTGCTTTCCCAAAGACGCAATCCCTCACGGTGCGCATCCTCGGCAGAGCCTGTTCCTGAAAAGGCAAACGTCCGGCTCCTTGTCCCACACGGAAGGTGGCAGCCCGGAAAGCTGTTGCTGGTCTTCACCTTCCCCCTGCAGCCTATTCACAGGCACAACCGCACTGGGAATCTCTGCTTTCCCAAAGACGCAATCTCTCACGGTGCGCATCCTCGGCAGAGCCTGTTCCCGAAAAGGCAAACGTCCGGCTCCTTGTCCCACACGGAAGGTGGCAGCCCTGAAAGCTCTTGCTGGTCTTCACCTTCCCCCTGCAGCCTATTCACAGGCACAACAGGTTTTGGGATCTGTGCTTGCCCCAAGACGCAATCTCTCACGGTGCGCATCCTCGGCAGAGCCTGTTCCCGAAAAGGCAAACGTCCGGCTCCTTGTCCCACACGGAAGGTGGCAGCCCGGAAAGCTCTTGCTGGTCTTCACCTTCCCCCTGCAGCCTATTCACAGGCACAACAGGTTTTGGGATCTCTGCTTGCCCAGAGAAGGAACATCTCACGGTGCGCATCCTCGGCAGAGCCTGTTCCCGAAAAGGCAAATGTCCGGCTCCTTGTCCCACACGGAAGGTGGCAGCCCTGAAAGCTCTTGCTGGTCTTCACCTTCCCCCTGCAGCCTATTCACAGGCACAACAGGTTTTGGGATCTGTGCTTGCCCAGAGAAGGAACATCTCACGGTGCGCATCCTCGGCAGAGCCTGTTCCCGAAAAGGCAAACGTCCGGCTCCTTGTCCCACACGGAAGGTGGCAGCCCTGAAAGCTCTTGCTGGTCTTCACCTTCCCCCTGCAGCCTATTCACAGGCACCACCGCACTGGGAATCTCTGCTTTCCCAAAGACGCAATCTCTCACGGTGCGCATCCTCGGCAGAGCCTGTTCCCGAAAAGGCAAACTTCCGGCTCCTTGTCCCACACGGAAGGTGGCAGCCCTGAAAGCTGTTGCTGGTCTTCACCTTCCCCGTGCAGCCTATTCACAGGCACAACCGCACTGGGAATCTCTGCTTTCCCAGAGACGCAATCTCTCACGGTGGGCATCCTCGGCAGAGCCTGTTCCCGAAAAGGCAAACGTCCGGCTCCTTGTCCCACACGGAAGGTGGCAGCCCTGAAAGCTGTTGCTGGTCTTCACCTTCCCCCTGCAGCCTTTTCACAGGCACAACCGCACTGGGAATCTCTGCTTTCCCAAAGACGCAATCCCTCACGGTGCACATCCTCGGCAGAGCCTGTTCCCGAAAAGGCAAACGTCCGGCTCCTTGTCCCACACGGAAGGTGGCAGCCCTGAAAGCTGTTGCTGGTCTTCACCTTCCCCCTGCAGCCTATTCACAGGCACAACAGGTTTTGGGATCTGTGCTTGCCCAGAGAAGGAACATCTCACGGTGCGCATCCTCGGCAGAGCCTGTTCCCGAAAAGGCAAACGTCCGGCTCCTTGTCCCACACGGAAGGTGGCAGCCCTGAAAGCTCTTGCTGGTCTTCACCTTCCCCCTGCAGCCTACTCACAGGCACAACAGGTTTTGGGATCTCTGCTTGCCCAGAGAAGGAACATCTCACGGTGCGCATCCTCGGCAGAGCCTGTTCCCGAAAAGGCAAACGTCCGGCTCCTTGTCCCACACGGAAGGTGGCAGCCCGGAAAGCTGTTGCTGGTCTTCACCTTCCCCCTGCAGCCTATTCACAGGCACAACAGGTTTTGGGATCTGTGCTTGCCCAGAGAAGGAACATCTCACGGTGCGCATCCTCGGCAGAGCCTGTTCCCGAAAAGGCAAACGTCCGGCTCCTTGTCCCACACGGAAGGTGGCAGCCCTGAAAGCTCTTGCTGGTCTTCACCTTCCCCCTGCAGCCTATTCACAGGCACCACCGCACTGGGAATCTCTGCTTTCCCAAAGACGCAATCTCTCACGGTGCGCATCCTCGGCAGAGCCTGTTCCCGAAAAGGCAAACGTCCAGCTCCTTGTCCCACACGGAAGGTGGCAGCCCTGAAAGCTGTTGCTGGTCTTCACCTTCCCCGTGCAGCCTATTCACAGGCACAACCGCACTGGGAATCTCTGCTTTCCCAGAGACGCAATCTCTCACGGTGGGCATCCTCGGCAGAGCCTGTTCCCGAAAAGGCAAACGTCCGGCTCCTTGTCCCACACGGAAGGTGGCAGCCCTGAAAGCTGTTGCTGGTCTTCACCTTCCCCCTGCAGCCTTTTCACAGGCACAACCGCACTGGGAATCTCTGCTTTCCCAAAGACGCAATCCCTCACGGTGCACATCCTCGGCAGAGCCTGTTCCCGAAAAGGCAAACGTCCGGCTCCTTGTCCCACACGGAAGGTGGCAGCCCTGAAAGCTGTTGCTGGTCTTCACCTTCCCCCTGCAGCCTATTCACAGGCACAACAGGTTTTGGGATCTGTGCTTGCCCAGAGAAGGAACATCTCACGGTGCGCATCCTCGGCAGAGCCTGTTCCCGAAAAGGCAAACGTCCGGCTCCTTGTCCCACACGGAAGGTGGCAGCCCTGAAACCTCTTGCTGGTCTTCACCTTCCCCCTGCAGCCTATTCACAGGCACAACCGCACTGGGAATCTCTGCTTTCCCAAAGACGCAATCCCTCACGGTGCGCATCCTCGGCAGAGCCTGTTCCCGAAAAGGCAAACGTCCGGCTCCTTGTCCCACACGGAAGGTGGCAGCCCTGAGAGCTCTTGCTGGTCTTCACCTTCCCCCTGCAGCCTATTCACAGGCACAACAGGTTTTGGGATCTGTGCTTGCCCAGAGAAGGAACATCTCACGGTGCGCATCCTCGGCAGAGCCTGTTCCCGAAAAGGCAAACGTCCGGCTCCTTGTCCCACACGGAAGGTGGCAGCCCTGAAAGCTCTTGCTGGTCTTCACCTTCCCCCTGCAGCCTATTCACAGGCACCACCGCACTGGGAATCTCTGCTTTCCCAAAGACGCAATCTCTCACGGTGCGCATCCTCGGCAGAGCCTGTTCCCGAAAAGGCAAACTTCCGGCTCCTTGTCCCACACGGAAGGTGGCAGCCCTGAAAGCTGTTGCTGGTCTTCACCTTCCCCGTGCAGCCTATTCACAGGCACAACCGCACTGGGAATCTCTGCTTTCCCAGAGACGCAATCTCTCACGGTGGGCATCCTCGGCAGAGCCTGTTCCCGAAAAGGCAAACGTCCGGCTCCTTGTCCCACACGGAAGGTGGCAGCCCTGAAAGCTGTTGCTGGTCTTCACCTTCCCCCTGCAGCCTTTTCACAGGCACAACCGCACTGGGAATCTCTGCTTTCCCAAAGACGCAATCCCTCACGGTGCACATCCTCGGCAGAGCCTGTTCCCGAAAAGGCAAACGTCCGGCTCCTTGTCCCACACGGAAGGTGGCAGCCCTGAAAGCTGTTGCTGGTCTTCACCTTCCCCCTGCAGCCTATTCACAGGCACAACAGGTTTTGGGATCTGTGCTTGCCCAGAGAAGGAACATCTCACGGTGCACATCCTCGGCAGAGCCTGTTCCCGAAAAGGCAAACGTCCGGCTCCTTGTCCCACACGGAAGGTGGCAGCCCTGAAAGCTCTTGCTGGTCTTCACCTTCCCCCTGCAGCCTACTCACAGGCACAACAGGTTTTGGGATCTCTGCTTGCCCAGAGAAGGAACATCTCACGGTGCGCATCCTCGGCAGAGCCTGTTCCCGAAAAGGCAAACGTCCGGCTCCTTGTCCCACACGGAAGGTGGCAGCCCGGAAAGCTGTTGCTGGTCTTCACCTTCCCCCTGCAGCCTATTCACAGGCACAACAGGTTTTGGGATCTGTGCTTGCCCAGAGAAGGAACATCTCACGGTGCGCATCCTCGGCAGAGCCTGTTCCCGAAAAGGCAAACGTCCGGCTCCTTGTCCCACACGGAAGGTGGCAGCCCTGAAAGCTCTTGCTGGTCTTCACCTTCCCCCTGCAGCCTATTCACAGGCACCACCGCACTGGGAATCTCTGCTTTCCCAAAGACGCAATCTCTCACGGTGCGCATCCTCGGCAGAGCCTGTTCCCGAAAAGGCAAACGTCCAGCTCCTTGTCCCACACGGAAGGTGGCAGCCCTGAAAGCTGTTGCTGGTCTTCACCTTCCCCGTGCAGCCTATTCACAGGCACAACCGCACTGGGAATCTCTGCTTTCCCAGAGACGCAATCTCTCACGGTGGGCATCCTCGGCAGAGCCTGTTCCCGAAAAGGCAAACGTCCGGCTCCTTGTCCCACACGGAAGGTGGCAGCCCTGAAAGCTGTTGCTGGTCTTCACCTTCCCCCTGCAGCCTTTTCACAGGCACAACCGCACTGGGAATCTCTGCTTTCCCAAAGACGCAATCCCTCACGGTGCACATCCTCGGCAGAGCCTGTTCCCGAAAAGGCAAACGTCCGGCTCCTTGTCCCACACGGAAGGTGGCAGCCCTGAAAGCTGTTGCTGGTCTTCACCTTCCCCCTGCAGCCTATTCACAGGCACAACAGGTTTTGGGATCTGTGCTTGCCCAGAGAAGGAACATCTCACGGTGCGCATCCTCGGCAGAGCCTGTTCCCGAAAAGGCAAACGTCCGGCTCCTTGTCCCACACGGAAGGTGGCAGCCCTGAAACCTCTTGCTGGTCTTCACCTTCCCCCTGCAGCCTATTCACAGGCACAACCGCACTGGGAATCTCTGCTTTCCCAAAGACGCAATCCCTCACGGTGCGCATCCTCGGCAGAGCCTGTTCCCGAAAAGGCAAACGTCCGGCTCCTTGTCCCACACGGAAGGTGGCAGCCCTGAGAGCTCTTGCTGGTCTTCACCTTCCCCCTGCAGCCTATTCACAGGCACAACAGGTTTTGGGATCTCTGCTTGCCCCAAGACGCAATCTCTCACGGTGCGCATCCTCGGCAGAGCCTGTTCCCGAAAAGGCAAACGTCCGGCTCCTTGTCCCACACGGAAGGTGGCAGCCCTGAAAGCTCTTGCTGGTCTTCACCTTCCCCCTGCAGCCTATTCACAGGCACCACCGCACTGGGAATCTCTGCTTTCCCAAAGACGCAATCTCTCACGGTGCGCATCCTCGGCAGAGCCTGTTCCCGAAAAGGCAAACTTCCGGCTCCTTGTCCCACACGGAAGGTGGCAGCCCTGAAAGCTGTTGCTGGTCTTCACCTTCCCCGTGCAGCCTATTCACAGGCACAACCGCACTGGGAATCTCTGCTTTCCCAGAGACGCAATCTCTCACGGTGGGCATCCTCGGCAGAGCCTGTTCCCGAAAAGGCAAACGTCCGGCTCCTTGTCCCACACGGAAGGTGGCAGCCCTGAAAGCTGTTGCTGGTCTTCACCTTCCCCCTGCAGCCTTTTCACAGGCACAACCGCACTGGGAATCTCTGCTTTCCCAAAGACGCAATCCCTCACGGTGCACATCCTCGGCAGAGCCTGTTCCCGAAAAGGCAAACGTCCGGCTCCTTGTCCCACACGGAAGGTGGCAGCCCTGAAAGCTGTTGCTGGTCTTCACCTTCCCCCTGCAGCCTATTCACAGGCACAACAGGTTTTGGGATCTGTGCTTGCCCAGAGAAGGAACATCTCACGGTGCGCATCCTCGGCAGAGCCTGTTCCCGAAAAGGCAAACGTCCGGCTCCTTGTCCCACACAGAAGGTGGCAGCCCTGAAAGCTCTTGCTGGTCTTCACCTTCCCCCTGCAGCCTACTCACAGGCACAACAGGTTTTGGGATCTCTGCTTGCCCAGAGAAGGAACATCTCACGGTGCGCATCCTCGGCAGAGCCTGTTCCCGAAAAGGCAAACGTCCGGCTCCTTGTCCCACACGGAAGGTGGCAGCCCGGAAAGCTCTTGCTGGTCTTCACCTTCCCCCTGCAGCCTATTCACAGGCACAACAGGTTTTGGGATCTGTGCTTGCCCAGAGAAGGAACATCTCACGGTGCGCATCCTCGGCAGAGCCTGTTCCCGAAAAGGCAAACGTCCGGCTCCTTGTCCCACACGGAAGGTGGCAGCCCTGAAAGCTCTTGCTGGTCTTCACCTTCCCCCTGCAGCCTATTCACAGGCACCACCGCACTGGGAATCTCTGCTTTCCCAAAGACGCAATCTCTCACGGTGCGCATCCTCGGCAGAGCCTGTTCCCGAAAAGGCAAACGTCCAGCTCCTTGTCCCACACGGAAGGTGGCAGCCCTGAAAGCTGTTGCTGGTCTTCACCTTCCCCGTGCAGCCTATTCACAGGCACAACCGCACTGGGAATCTCTGCTTTCCCAGAGACGCAATCTCTCACGGTGGGCATCCTCGGCAGAGCCTGTTCCCGAAAAGGCAAACGTCCGGCTCCTTGTCCCACACGGAAGGTGGCAGCCCTGAAAGCTGTTGCTGGTCTTCACCTTCCCCCTGCAGCCTTTTCACAGGCACAACCGCACTGGGAATCTCTGCTTTCCCAAAGACGCAATCCCTCACGGTGCGCATCCTCGGCAGAGCCTGTTCCCGAAAAGGCAAACGTCCGGCTCCTTGTCCCACACGGAAGGTGGCAGCCCTGAAAGCTGTTGCTGGTCTTCACCTTCCCCCTGCAGCCTATTCACAGGCACAACAGGTTTTGGGATCTG
This sequence comes from Haliaeetus albicilla, assembly GCF_947461875.1. NCBI lineage: Eukaryota > Metazoa > Chordata > Aves > Accipitriformes > Accipitridae > Haliaeetus > Haliaeetus albicilla. The sequence goes on along the minus strand of NW_027212473.1, from coordinate 1,073,575 downwards.
TGCTTGCCCAGAGAAGGAACATCTCACGGTGCGCATCCTCGGCAGAGCCTGTTCCCGAAAAGGCAAACGTCCGGCTCCTTGTCCCACACGGAAGGTGGCAGCCCTGAAACCTCTTGCTGGTCTTCACCTTCCCCCTGCAGCCTATTCACAGGCACAACCGCACTGGGAATCTCTGCTTTCCCAAAGACGCAATCCCTCACGGTGCGCATCCTCGGCAGAGCCTGTTCCCGAAAAGGCAAACGTCCGGCTCCTTGTCCCACACGGAAGGTGGCAGCCCTGAGAGCTCTTGCTGGTCTTCACCTTCCCCCTGCAGCCTATTCACAGGCACAACAGGTTTTGGGATCTCTGCTTGCCCCAAGACGCAATCTCTCACGGTGCGCATCCTCGGCAGAGCCTGTTCCCGAAAAGGCAAACGTCCGGCTCCTTGTCCCACACGGAAGGTGGCAGCCCTGAAAGCTCTTGCTGGTCTTCACCTTCCCCGTGCAGCCTATTCACAGGCACAACAGGTTTTGGGATCTCTGCTTTCCCAGAGACGCAATCTCTCACGGTGCGCATCCTCGGCAGAGCCTGTTCCCGAAAAGGCAAACGTCCGGCTCCTTGTCCCACACGGAAGGTGGCAGCCCTGAAAGCTCTTGCTGGTCTTCACCTTCCCCGTGCAGCCTATTCACAGGCACAACAGGTTTTGGGATCTGTGCTTGCCCAGAGAAGGAACATCTCACGGTGCGCATCCTCGGCAGAGCCTGTTCCCGAAAAGGCAAACGTCCGGCTCCTTGTCCCACACGGAAGGTGGCAGCCCTGAAAGCTCTTGCTGGTCTTCACCTTCCCCCTGCAGCCTATTCACAGGCACCACCGCACTGGGAATCTCTGCTTTCCCAAAGACGCAATCTCTCACGGTGCGCATCCTCGGCAGAGCCTGTTCCCGAAAAGGCAAACGTCCAGCTCCTTGTCCCACACGGAAGGTGGCAGCCCTGAAAGCTGTTGCTGGTCTTCACCTTCCCCGTGCAGCCTATTCACAGGCACAACCGCACTGGGAATCTCTGCTTTCCCAGAGACGCAATCTCTCACGGTGGGCATCCTCGGCAGAGCCTGTTCCCGAAAAGGCAAACGTCCGGCTCCTTGTCCCACACGGAAGGTGGCAGCCCTGAAAGCTGTTGCTGGTCTTCACCTTCCCCCTGCAGCCTTTTCACAGGCACAACCGCACTGGGAATCTCTGCTTTCCCAAAGACGCAATCCCTCACGGTGCACATCCTCGGCAGAGCCTGTTCCCGAAAAGGCAAACGTCCGGCTCCTTGTCCCACACGGAAGGTGGCAGCCCTGAAAGCTGTTGCTGGTCTTCACCTTCCCCCTGCAGCCTATTCACAGGCACAACAGGTTTTGGGATCTGTGCTTGCCCAGAGACGCAATCTCTCACGGTGCGCATCCTCGGCAGAGCCTGTTCCCGAAAAGGCAAACGTCCAGCTCCTTGTCCCACACGGAAGGTGGCAGCCCTGAAAGCTCTTGCTGGTCTTCACCTTCCCCGTGCAGCCTATTCACAGGCACAACAGGTTTTGGGATCTCTGCTTGCCCAGAGAAGGAACATCTCACGGTGCGCATCCTCGGCAGAGCCTGTTCCCGAAAAGGCAAACGTCCGGCTCCTTGTCCCACACGGAAGGTGGCAGCCCTGAGAGCTCTTGCTGGTCTTCACCTTCCCCCTGCAGCCTATTCACAGGCACAAGAGGTTTTGGGATCCCTGCTTTCCCAGAGAAGGAACATCTCACGGTGCGCATCCTCGGCAGAGCCTGTTCCCGAAAAGGCAAACGTCCGGCTCCTTGTCCCACACGGAAGGTGGCAGCCCTGAGAGCTCTTGCTGGTCTTCACCTTCCCCCTGCAGCCTATTCACAGGCACAAGAGGTTTTGGGATCCCTGCTTGCCCAGAGAAGGAACATCTCATGGTGCGCATCCTCGGCAGAGCCTGTTCCCGAAAAGGCAAACGTCCGGCTCCTTGTCCCACACGGAAGGTGGCAGCCCGGAAAGCTCTTGCTGGTCTTCACCTTCCCCCTGCAGCCTTTTCACAGGCACAACCGCACTGGGAATCTCTGCTTTCCCAAAGACGCAATCCCTCACGGTGCGCATCCTCGGCAGAGCCTGTTCCCGAAAAGGCAAACGTCCGGCTCCTTGTCCCACACGGAAGGTGGCAGCCCGGAAAGCTGTTGCTGGTCTTCACCTTCCCCCTGCAGCCTATTCACAGGCACAACCGCACTGGGAATCTCTGCTTTCCCACAGACGCAATCTCTCACGGTGCGCATCCTCGGCAGAGCCTGTTCCCGAAAAGGCAAACGTCCGGCTCCTTGTCCCACACGGAAGGTGGCAGCCCTGAAAGCTGTTGCTGGTCTTCACCTTCCCCCTGCAGCCTTTTCACAGGCACAACAGGTTTGGGGATCTCTGCTTTCCCAGAGACGCAATCTTTCACGGTGCGCATCCTCGGCAGAGCTTGTTCCCGAAAAGGCAAACGTCCGGCTCCTTGTCCCACACGGAAGGTGGCAGCCCGGAAAGCTCTTGCTGGTCTTCACCTTCCCCCTGCAGCCTATTCACAGGCACAACAGGTTTTGGGATCTCTGCTTGCCCAGAGAAGGAACATCTCACGGTGCGCATCCTCGGCAGAGCCTGTTCCCGAAAAGGCAAACGTCCGGCTCCTTGTCCCACACGGAAGGTGGCAGCCCTGAAAGCTGTTGCTGGTCTTCACCTTCCCCGTGCAGCCTATTCACAGGCACAACAGGTTTTGGGATCTCTGCTTGCCCAGAGAAGGAACATCTCACGGTGCGCATCCTCGGCAGAGCCTGTTCCCGAAAAGGCAAACGTCCGGCTCCTTGTCCCACACGGAAGGTGGCAGCCCTGAAAGCTCTTGCTGGTCTTCACCTTCCCCCTGCAGCCTATTCACAGGCACAACCGCACTGGGAATCTCTGCTTTCCCAAAGACGCAATCCCTCACGGTGCGCATCCTCGGCAGAGCCTGTTCCCGAAAAGGCAAACGTCCGGCTCCTTGTCCCACACGGAAGGTGGCAGCCCTGAAAGCTCTTGCTGGTCTTCACCTTCCCCCTGCAGCCTATTCACAGGCACAACAGGTTTTGGGATCTGTGCTTGCCCAGAGAAGGAACATCTCACGGTGCGCATCCTCGGCAGAGCCTGTTCCCGAAAAGGCAAACGTCCAGCTCCTTGTCCCACACGGAATGTGGCAGCCCTGAAAGCTCTTGCTGGTCTTCACCTTCCCCCTGCAGCCTATTCACAGGCACAACAGGTTTTGGGATCTCTGCTTGCCCAGAGACGCAATTTCTCACGGTGCGCATCCTCGGCAGAGCCTGTTCCCGAAAAGGCAAACGTCCGGCTCCTTGTCCCACACGGAAGGTGGCAGCCCTGAGAGCTCTTGCTGGTCTTCACCTTCCCCCTGCAGCCTATTCACAGGCACAAGAGGTTTTGGGATCCCTGCTTTCCCAGAGAAGGAACATCTCACGGTGCGCATCCTCGGCAGAGCCTGTTCCCGAAAAGGCAGACGTCCGGCTCCTTGTCCCACACGGAAGGTGGCAGCCCGGAAAGCTCTTGCTGGTCTTCACCTTCCCCCTGCAGCCTATTCACAGGCACAACCGCACTGGGAATCTCTGCTTTCCCAAAGACGCAATCCCTCACGGTGCGCATCCTCGGCAGAGCCTGTTCCCGAAAAGGCAAACGTCCGGCTCCTTGTCCCACACGGAAGGTGGCAGCCCTGAAAGCTCTTGCTGGTCTTCACCTTCCCCCTGCAGCCTATTCACAGGCACAACAGGTTTTGGGATCCCTGCTTGCCCAGAGAAGGAACATCTCACGGTGCGCATCCTCGGCAGAGCCTGTTCCCGAAAAGGCAAACGTCCGGCTCCTTGTCCCACACGGAAGGTGGCAGCCCTGAAAGCTCTTGCTGGTCTTCACCTTCCCCCTGCAGCCTTTTCACAGGCACAACCGCACTGGGAATCTCTGCTTTCCCAAAGACGCAATCCCTCACGGTGCGCATCCTCGGCAGAGCCTGTTCCCGAAAAGGCAAACGTCCGGCTCCTTGTCCCACACGGAAGGTGGCAGCCCTGAAAGCTCTTGCTGGTCTTCACCTTCCCCCTGCAGCCTATTCACAGGCACAACAGGTTTTGGGATCTGTGCTTGCCCAGAGAAGGAACATCTCACGGTGCGCATCCTCGGCAGAGCCTGTTCCCAAAAAGGCAAACGTCCAGCTCCTTGTCCCACACGGAAGGTGGCAGCCCTGAAAGCTCTTGCTGGTCTTCACCTTCCCCCTGCAGCCTATTCACAGGCACAACAGGTTTTGGGATCTCTGCTTGCCCAGAGACGCAATTTCTCACGGTGCGCATCCTCGGCAGAGCCTGTTCCCGAAAAGGCAAACGTCCGGCTCCTTGTCCCACACGGAAGGTGGCAGCCCTGAGAGCTCTTGCTGGTCTTCACCTTCCCCCTGCAGCCTATTCACAGGCACAAGAGGTTTTGGGATCCCTGCTTTCCCAGAGAAGGAACATCTCACGGTGCGCATCCTCGGCAGAGCCTGTTCCCGAAAAGGCAGACGTCCGGCTCCTTGTCCCACACGGAATGTGGCAGCCCGGAAAGCTCTTGCTGGTCTTCACCTTCCCCCTGCAGCCTATTCACAGGCACAACCGCACTGGGAATCTCTGCTTTCCCAAAGACGCAATCCCTCACGGTGCGCATCCTCGGCAGAGCCTGTTCCCGAAAAGGCAAACGTCCGGCTCCTTGTCCCACACGGAAGGTGGCAGCCCTGAAAGCTGTTGCTGGTCTTCACCTTCCCCCTGCAGCCTATTCACAGGCACAACAGGTTTTGGGATCTCTGCTTTCCCAGAGACGCAATCTCTCACGGTGCGCATCCTCGGCAGAGCCTGTTCCCGAAAAGGCAAACGTCCGGCTCCTTGTCCCACACGGAAGGTGGCAGCCCTGAAAGCTCTTGCTGGTCTTCACCTTCCCCGTGCAGCCTATTCACAGGCACAACAGGTTTTGGGATCTCTGCTTGCCCAGAGAAGGAACATCTCACGGTGCGCATCCTCGGCAGAGCCTGTTCCCGAAAAGGCAAACGTCCGGCTCCTTGTCCCACACGGAAGGTGGCAGCCCTGAGAGCTCTTGCTGGTCTTCACCTTCCCCCTGCAGCCTATTCACAGGCACAAGAGGTTTTGGGATCCCTGCTTTCCCAGAGAAGGAACATCTCACGGTGCGCATCCTCGGCAGAGCCTGTTCCCGAAAAGGCAAACGTCCGGCTCCTTGTCCCACACGGAAGGTGGCAGCCCTGAGAGCTCTTGCTGGTCTTCACCTTCCCCCTGCAGCCTATTCACAGGCACAAGAGGTTTTGGGATCCCTGCTTGCCCAGAGAAGGAACATCTCACGGTGCGCATCCTCGGCAGAGCCTGTTCCCGAAAAGGCAAACGTCCGGCTCCTTGTCCCACACGGAAGGTGGCAGCCCGGAAAGCTCTTGCTGGTCTTCACCTTCCCCCTGCAGCCTTTTCACAGGCACAACCGCACTGGGAATCTCTGCTTTCCCAAAGACGCAATCCCTCACGGTGCGCATCCTCGGCAGAGCCTGTTCCCGAAAAGGCAAACGTCCGGCTCCTTGTCCCACACGGAAGGTGGCAGCCCGGAAAGCTGTTGCTGGTCTTCACCTTCCCCCTGCAGCCTATTCACAGGCACAACCGCACTGGGAATCTCTGCTTTCCCACAGACGCAATCTCTCACGGTGCGCATCCTCGGCAGAGCTTGTTCCCGAAAAGGCAAACGTCCGGCTCCTTGTCCCACACGGAAGGTGGCAGCCCGGAAAGCTCTTGCTGGTCTTCACCTTCCCCCTGCAGCCTATTCACAGGCACAACAGGTTTTGGGATCTCTGCTTGCCCAGAGAAGGAACATCTCACGGTGCGCATCCTCGGCAGAGCTTGTTCCCGAAAAGGCAAACGTCCGGCTCCTTGTCCCACACGGAAGGTGGCAGCCCTGAAAGCTCTTGCTGGTCTTCACCTTCCCCCTGCAGCCTATTCACAGGCACAACAGGTTTTGGGATCTCTGCTTGCCCAGAGAAGGAACATCTCACGGTGCGCATCCTCGGCAGAGCCTGTTCCCGAAAAGGCAAACGTCCGGCTCCTTGTCCCACACGGAAGGTGGCAGCCCTGAAAGCTCTTGCTGGTCTTCACCTTCCCCCTGCAGCCTATTCACAGGCACAACAGGTTTTGGGATCTCTGCTTGCCCAGAGAAGGAACATCTCACGGTGCGCATCCTCGGCAGAGCCTGTTCCCGAAAAGGCAAACGTCCGGCTCCTTGTCCCACACGGAAGGTGGCAGCCCTGAAAGCTCTTGCTGGTCTTCACCTTCCCCCTGCAGCCTTTTCACAGGCACAACCGCACTGGGAATCTCTGCTTTCCCAAAGACGCAATCCCTCACGGTGCGCATCCTCGGCAGAGCCTGTTCCCGAAAAGGCAAACGTCCGGCTCCTTGTCCCACACGGAAGGTGGCAGCCCTGAAAGCTCTTGCTGGTCTTCACGTTCCCCCTGCAGCCTATTCACAGGCACAACAGGTTTTGGGATCTCTGCTTGCCCAGAGACGCAATTTCTCACGGTGCGCATCCTCGGCAGAGCCTGTTCCCGAAAAGGCAAACGTCCGGCTCCTTGTCCCACACGGAAGGTGGCAGCCCTGAGAGCTCTTGCTGGTCTTCACCTTCCCCCTGCAGCCTATTCACAGGCACAAGAGGTTTTGGGATCCCTGCTTTCCCAGAGAAGGAACATCTCACGGTGCGCATCCTCGGCAGAGCCTGTTCCCGAAAAGGCAGACGTCCGGCTCCTTGTCCCACACGGAATGTGGCAGCCCGGAAAGCTCTTGCTGGTCTTCACCTTCCCCCTGCAGCCTATTCACAGGCACAACCGCACTGGGAATCTCTGCTTTCCCAAAGACGCAATCCCTCACGGTGCGCATCCTCGGCAGAGCCTGTTCCCGAAAAGGCAAACGTCCGGCTCCTTGTCCCACACGGAAGGTGGCAGCCCTGAAAGCTCTTGCTGATCTTCACCTTCCCCCTGCAGCCTATTCACAGGCACAACAGGTTTTGGGATCTGTGCTTGCCCAGAGAAGGAACATCTCACGGTGCGCATCCTCGGCAGAGCCTGTTCCCGAAAAGGCAAACGTCCAGCTCCTTGTCCCACACGGAAGGTGGCAGCCCTGAAAGCTCTTGCTGGTCTTCACCTTCCCCCTGCAGCCTATTCACAGGCACAACAGGTTTGGGGATCTGTGCTTGCCCCAAGACGCAATCTCTCACGGTGCGCATCCTCGGCAGAGCCTGTTCCCGAAAAGGCAAACCTCCGGCTCCTTGTCCCACACGGAAGGTGGCAGCCCTGAGAGCTCTTGCTGGTCTTCACCTTCCCCCTGCAGCCTATTCACAGGCACAACAGGTTTTGGGATCTCTGCTTGCCCAGAGAAGGAACATCTCACGGTGCGCATCCTCGGCAGAGCCTGTTCCCGAAAAGGCAGACGTCCGGCTCCTTTTCCCACACGGAAGGTGGCAGCCCGGAAAGCTGTTGCTGGTCTTCACCTTCCCCCTGCAGCCTATTCACAGGCACAACCGCACTGGGAATCTCTGCTTTCCCAAAGACGCAATCCCTCACGGTGCGCATCCTCGGCAGAGCCTGTTCCCGAAAAGGCAAACGTCCGGCTCCTTGTCCCACACGGAAGGTGGCAGCCCTGAAAGCTCTTGCTGGTCTTCACCTTCCCCCTGCAGCCTATTCACAGGCACAACAGGTTTGGGGATCTGTGCTTGCCCAGAGAAGGAACATCTCACGGTGCGCATCCTCGGCAGAGCCTGTTCCCGAAAAGGCAAACGTCCGGCTCCTTGTCCCACACGGAAGGTGGCAGCCCTGAAAGCTCTTGCTGGTCTTCACCTTCCCCCTGCAGCCTATTCACAGGCACAACAGGTTTTGGGATCTCTGCTTGCCCAGAGACGCAATCTCTCACGGTGCGCATCCTCGGCAGAGCCTGTTCCCGAAAAGGCAAACGTCCGGCTCCTTGTCCCACACGGAAGGTGGCAGCCCGGAAAGCTCTTGCTGGTCTTCACCTTCCCCCTGCAGCCTATTCACAGGCACAACAGGTTTGGGGATCTGTGCTTGCCCAGAGAAGGAACATCTCACGGTGCGCATCCTCGGCAGAGCCTGTTCCCGAAAAGGCAAACGTCCGGCTCCTTGTCCCACACGGAAGGTGGCAGCCCGGAAAGCTGTTGCTGGTCTTCACCTTCCCCCTGCAGCCTATTCACAGGCACAACCGCACTGGGAATCTCTGCTTTCCCAAAGACGCAATCCCTCACGGTGCGCATCCTCGGCAGAGCCTGTTCCCGAAAAGGCAAACGTCCGGCTCCTTGTCCCACACGGAAGGTGGCAGCCCTGAAAGCTCTTGCTGGTCTTCACCTTCCCCCTGCAGCCTATTCACAGGCACAACCGCACTGGGAATCTCTGCTTTCCCAAAGACGCAATCCCTCACGGTGCGCATCCTCGGCAGAGCCTGTTCCCGAAAAGGCAAACGTCTGGCTCCTTGTCCCACACGGAAGGTGGCAGCCCTGAAAGCTGTTGCTGGTCTTCACCTTCCCCCTGCAGCCTATTCACAGGCACAACAGGTTTGGGGATCTGTGCTTTCAACAAGACGCAATCTCTCACGGTGCGCATCCTCGGCAGAGCCTGTTCCCGAAAAGGCAAACGTCCGGCTCCTTGTCCCACACGGAAGGTGGCAGCCCGGAAAGCTCTTGCTGGTCTTCACCTTCCCCCTGCAGCCTATTCACAGGTACAACCGCACTGGGAATCTCTGCTTTCCCAAATACGCAATCCCTCACGGTGCGCATCCTCGGCAGAGCCTGTTCCCGAAAAGGCAAACGTCCGGCTCCTTGTCCCACACGGAAGGTGGCAGCCCGGAAAGCTCTTGCTGGTCTTCACCTTCCCCCTGCAGCCTATTCACAGGCACAACAGGTTTGGGGATCTCTGCTTTCCCAGAGACGCAATCTCTCACAGTGCGCATCCTCGGCAGAGCCTGTTCCCGAAAAGGCAAACGTCCGGCTCCTTGTCCCACACGGAAGGTGGCAGCCCTGAAAGCTCTTGCTGGTCTTCACCTTCCCCCTGCAGCCTATTCACAGGCACAACCGCACTGGGAATCTCTGCTTTCCCAGAGACGCAATCTCTCACGGTGGGCATCCTCGGCAGAGCCTGTTCCCGAAAAGGCAAACGTCCGGCTCCTTGTCCCACACGGAAGGTGGCAGCCCTGAAAGCTGTTGCTGGTCTTCACCTTCCCCCTGCAGCCTTTTCACAGGCACAACCGCACTGGGAATCTCTGCTTTCCCAAAGACGCAATCCCTCACGGTGCACATCCTCGGCAGAGCCTGTTCCCGAAAAGGCAAACGTCCGGCTCCTTGTCCCACACGGAAGGTGGCAGCCCTGAAAGCTGTTGCTGGTCTTCACCTTCCCCCTGCAGCCTATTCACAGGCACAACAGGTTTTGGGATCTGTGCTTGCCCAGAGAAGGAACATCTCACGGTGCGCATCCTCGGCAGAGCCTGTTCCCGAAAAGGCAAACGTCCGGCTCCTTGTCCCACACGGAAGGTGGCAGCCCTGAAAGCTCTTGCTGGTCTTCACCTTCCCCCTGCAGCCTTTTCACAGGCACAACCGCACTGGGAATCTCTGCTTTCCCAAAGACGCAATCCCTCACGGTGCGCATCCTCGGCAGAGCCTGTTCCCGAAAAGGCAAACGTCCGGCTCCTTGTCCCACACGGAAGGTGGCAGCCCTGAAAGCTCTTGCTGGTCTTCACCTTCCCCGTGCAGCCTATTCACAGGCACAACAGGTTTTGGGATCTGTGCTTGCCCCAAGACGCAATCTCTCACGGTGCGCATCCTCGGCAGAGCCTGTTCCCGAAAAGGCAAACGTCCGGCTCCTTGTCCCACACGGAAGGTGGCAGCCCTGAAAGCTGTTGCTGGTCTTCACCTTCCCCGTGCAGCCTATTCACAGGCACAACAGGTTTTGGGATCTCTGCTTTCCCAGAGACGCAATCTCTCACGGTGCGCATCCTCGGCAGAGCCTGTTCCCGAAAAGGCAAGCGTCCGGCTCCTTGTCCCACACGGAAGGTGGCAGCCCTGAAAGCTCTTGCTGGTCTTCACCTTCCCCGTGCAGCCTATTCACAGGCACAACAGGTTTTGGGATCTCTGCTTGCCCAGAGAAGGAACATCTCACGGTGCGCATCCTCGGCAGAGCCTGTTCCCGAAAAGGCAAACGTCCGGCTCCTTGTCCCACACGGAAGGTGGCAGCCCTGAGAGCTCTTGCTGGTCTTCACCTTCCCCCTGCAGCCTATTCACAGGCACAAGAGGTTTTGGGATCCCTGCTTTCCCAGAGACGCAATCTCTCACGGTGCGCATCCTCGGCAGAGCCTGTTCCCGAAAAGGCAAACGTCCGGCTCCTTGTCCCACACGGAAGGTGGCAGCCCTGAAAGCTCTTGCTGGTCTTCACCTTCCCCGTGCAGCCTATTCACAGGCACAACCACACTGGGAATCTCTGCTTTCCCAGAGACGCAATCTCTCACGGTGGGCATCCTCGGCAGAGCCTGTTCCCGAAAAGGCAAACGTCCGGCTCCTTGTCCCACACGGAAGGTGGCAGCCCTGAAAGCTCTTGCTGGTCTTCACCTTCCCCCTGCAGCCTATTCACAGGCACAACCGCACTGGGAATCTCTGCTTTCCCACAGACGCAATCTCTCACGGTGCACATCCTCGGCAGAGCCTGTTCCCGAAAAGGCAAACGTCCGGCTCCTTGTCCCACACGGAAGGTGGCAGCCCTGAAAGCTGTTGCTGGTCTTCACCTTCCCCCTGCAGCCTATTCACAGGCACAACAGGTTTGGGGATCTCTGCTTTCCCAGAGACGCAATCTTTCACGGTGCGCATCCTCGGCAGAGCTTGTTCCCGAAAAGGCAAACGTCCGGCTCCTTGTCCCACACGGAAGGTGGCAGCCCGGAAAGCTCTTGCTGGTCTTCACCTTCCCCCTGCAGCCTATTCACAGGCACAACAGGTTTTGGGATCTGTGCTTGCCCAGAGAAGGAACATCTCACGGTGCGCATCCTCGGCAGAGCCTGTTCCCGAAAAGGCAAACGTCCGGCTCCTTGTCCCACACGGAAGGTGGCAGCCCGGAAAGCTGTTGCTGGTCTTCACCTTCCCCCTGCAGCCTATTCACAGGCACAACCGCACTGGGAATCTCTGCTTTCCCAAAGACGCAATCCCTCACGGTGCGCATCCTCGGCAGAGCCTGTTCCCGAAAAGGCAAACGTCCGGCTCCTTGTCCCACACGGAAGGTGGCAGCCCTGAAAGCTCTTGCTGGTCTTCACCTTCCCCCTGCAGCCTTTTCACAGGCACAACCGCACTGGGAATCTCTGCTTTCCCAAAGACGCAATCCCTCACGGTGCGCATCCTCGGCAGAGCCTGTTCCCGAAAAGGCAAACGTCTGGCTCCTTGTCCCACACGGAAGGTGGCAGCCCTGAAAGCTGTTGCTGGTCTTCACCTTCCCCCTGCAGCCTATTCACAGGCACAACAGGTTTGGGGATCTGTGCTTGCCCCAAGACGCAATCTCTCACGGTGCGCATCCTCGGCAGAGCCTGTTCCCGAAAAGGCAAACGTCCGGCTCCTTGTCCCACACGGAAGGTGGCAGCCCGGAAAGCTCTTGCTGGTCTTCACCTTCCCCCTGCAGCCTATTCACAGGCACAACAGGTTTGGGGATCTCTGCTTTCCCAGAGACGCAATCTCTCACAGTGCGCATCCTCGGCAGAGCCTGTTCCCGAAAAGGCAAACTTCCGGCTCCTTGTCCCACACGGAAGGTGGCAGCCCTGAAAGCTGTTGCTGGTCTTCACCTTCCCCGTGCAGCCTATTCACAGGCACAACAGGTTTTGGGATCTCTGCTTGCCCAGAGAAGGAACATCTCACGGTGCGCATCCTCGGCAGAGCCTGTTCCCGAAAAGGCAAACGTCCGGCTCCTTGTCCCACACAGAAGGTGGCAGCCCTGAGAGCTCTTGCTGGTCTTCACCTTCCCCCTGCAGCCTATTCACAGGCACAAGAGGTTTTGGGATCCCTGCTTTCCCAGAGACGCAATCTCTCACGGTGCGCATCCTCGGCAGAGCCTGTTCCCGAAAAGGCAAACGTCCGGCTCCTTGTCCCACACGGAAGGTGGCAGCCCTGAAAGCTCTTGCTGGTCTTCACCTTCCCCCTGCAGCCTATTCACAGGCACAACCGCACTGGGAATCTCTGCTTTCCCAAAGACGCAATCTCTCACGGTGGGCATCCTCGGCAGAGCCTGTTCCCGAAAAGGCAAACGTCCGGCTCCTTGTCCCACACGGAAGGTGGCAGCCCTGAAAGCTGTTGCTGGTCTTCACCTTCCCCCTGCAGCCTTTTCACAGGCACAACCGCACTGGGAATCTCTGCTTTCCCAAAGACGCAATCCCTCACGGTGCACATCCTCGGCAGAGCCTGTTCCCGAAAAGGCAAACGTCCGGCTCCTTGTCCCACACGGAAGGTGGCAGCCCTGAAAGCTGTTGCTGGTCTTCACCTTCCCCCTGCAGCCTATTCACAGGCACAACAGGTTTTGGGATCTCTGCTTGCCCAGAGAAGGAACATCTCACGGTGCGCATCCTCGGCAGAGCCTGTTCCCGAAAAGGCAAACGTCCGGCTCCTTGTCCCACACGGAAGGTGGCAGCCCTGAAAGCTCTTGCTGGTCTTCACCTTCCCCCTGCAGCCTTTTCACAGGCACAACCGCACTGGGAATCTCTGCTTTCCCAAAGACGCAATCCCTCACGGTGCGCATCCTCGGCAGAGCCTGTTCCCGAAAAGGCAAACGTCCGGCTCCTTGTCCCACACGGAAGGTGGCAGCCCTGAAAGCTCTTGCTGGTCTTCACCTTCCCCGTGCAGCCTATTCACAGGCACAACAGGTTTTGGGATCTGTGCTTGCCCCAAGACGCAATCTCTCACGGTGCGCATCCTCGGCAGAGCCTGTTCCCGAAAAGGCAAACGTCCGGCTCCTTGTCCCACACGGAAGGTGGCAGCCCGGAAAGCTGTTGCTGGTCTTCACCTTCCCCCTGCAGCCTATTCACAGGCACAACAGGTTTTGGGATCTCTGCTTTCCCAGAGACGCAATCTCTCACGGTGCGCATCCTCGGCAGAGCCTGTTCCCGAAAAGGCAAGCGTCCGGCTCCTTGTCCCACACGGAAGGTGGCAGCCCTGAAAGCTCTTGCTGGTCTTCACCTTCCCCCTGCAGCCTATTCACAGGCACAACAGGTTTTGGGATCTCTGCTTGCCCAGAGAAGGAACATCTCACGGTGCGCATCCTCGGCAGAGCCTGTTCCCGAAAAGGCAAACGTCCGGCTCCTTGTCCCACACGGAAGGTGGCAGCCCTGAGAGCTCTTGCTGGTCTTCACCTTCCCCCTGCAGCCTATTCACAGGCACAAGAGGTTTTGGGATCCCTGCTTTCCCAGAGAAGGAACATCTCACGGTGCGCATCCTCGGCAGAGCCTGTTCCCGAAAAGGCAAACGTCCGGCTCCTTGTCCCACACGGAAGGTGGCAGCCCTGAGAGCTCTTGCTGGTCTTCACCTTCCCCCTGCAGCCTATTCACAGGCACAAGAGGTTTTGGGATCCCTGCTTTCCCAGAGACGCAATCTCTCACGGTGCGCATCCTCGGCAGAGCCTGTTCCCGAAAAGGCAAACGTCCGGCTCCTTGTCCCACACGGAAGGTGGCAGCCCTGAAAGCTCTTGCTGGTCTTCACCTTCCCCGTGCAGCCTATTCACAGGCACAACCACACTGGGAATCTCTGCTTTCCCAGAGACGCAATCTCTCACGGTGGGCATCCTCGGCAGAGCTTGTTCCCGAAAAGGCAAACGTCCGGCTCCTTGTCCCACACGGAAGGTGGCAGCCCGGAAAGCTCTTGCTGGTCTTCACCTTCCCCCTGCAGCCTATTCACAGGCACAACAGGTTTTGGTATCTCTGCTTTCCCAGAGAAGGAACATCTCACGGTGCGCATCCTCGGCAGAGCTTGTTCCCGAAAAGGCAAACGTCCGGCTCCTTGTCCCACATGGAAGGTGGCAGCCCTGAAAGCTCTTGCTGGTCTTCACCTTCCCCCTGCAGCCTACTCACAGGCACAACAGGTTTTGGGATCTGTGCTTGCCCAGAGAAGGAACATCTCACGGTGCGCATCCTCGGCAGAGCCTGTTCCCGAAAAGGCAAACGTCCGGCTCCTTGTCCCACACGGAAGGTGGCAGCCCTGAAAGCTCTTGCTGGTCTTCACCTTCCCCCTGCAGCCTATTCACAGGCACAACAGGTTTTGGGATCTCTGCTTGCCCAGAGAAGGAACATCTCACGGTGCGCATCCTCGGCAGAGCCTGTTCCCGAAAAGGCAAACGTCCGGCTCCTTGTCCCACACGGAAGGTGGCAGCCCTGAAAGCTCTTGCTGGTCTTCACCTTCCCCCTGCAGCCTATTCACAGGCACAACCGCACTGGGAATCTCTGCTTTCCCAAAGACGCAATCCCTCACGGTGCGCATCCTCGGCAGAGCCTGTTCCCGAAAAGGCAAACGTCCGGCTCCTTGTCCCACACGGAAGGTGGCAGCCCTGAAAGCTCTTGATGGTCTTCACCTTCCCCCTGCAGCCTATTCACAGGCACAACAGGTTTTGGGATCTGTGCTTGCCCAGAGAAGGAACATCTCACGGTGCGCATCCTCGGCAGAGCCTGTTCCCGAAAAGGCAAACGTCCAGCTCCTTGTCCCACACGGAAGGTGGCAGCCCTGAAAACTGTTGCTGGTCTTCACCTTCCCCCTGCAGCCTATTCACAGGCACAACAGGTTTTGGGATCTGTGCTTGCCCAGAGAAGGAACATCTCACGGTGCGCATCCTCGGCAGAGCCTGTTCCCGAAAAGGCAAACGTCCGGCTCCTTGTCCCACACGGAAGGTGGCAGCCCTGAAAGCTCTTGCTGGTCTTCACCTTCCCCCTGCAGCCTATTCACAGGCACAACAGGTTTTGGGATCTCTGCTTGCCCAGAGAAGGAACATCTCACGGTGCGCATCCTCGGCAGAGCCTGTTCCCGAAAAGGCAAACGTCCGGCTCCTTGTCCCACACGGAAGGTGGCAGCCCTGAAAGCTCTTGCTGGTCTTCACCTTCCCCCTGCAGCCTATTCACAGGCACAACCGCACTGGGAATCTCTGCTTTCCCAAAGACGCAATCCCTCACGGTGCGCATCCTCGGCAGAGCCTGTTCCCGAAAAGGCAAACGTCCGGCTCCTTGTCCCACACGGAAGGTGGCAGCCCTGAAAGCTCTTGATGGTCTTCACCTTCCCCCTGCAGCCTATTCACAGGCACAACAGGTTTTGGGATCTGTGCTTGCCCAGAGAAGGAACATCTCACGGTGCGCATCCTCGGCAGAGCCTGTTCCCGAAAAGGCAAACGTCCAGCTCCTTGTCCCACACGGAAGGTGGCAGCCCTGAAAACTGTTGCTGGTCTTCACCTTCCCCCTGCAGCCTATTCACAGGCACAACAGGTTTTGGGATCTCTGCTTGCCCAGAGACGCAATCTCTCACGGTGCGCATCCTCGGCAGAGCCTGTTCCCGAAAAGGCAAACGTCCGGCTCCTTGTCCCACACGGAAGGTGGCAGCCCTGAGAGCTCTTGCTGGTCTTCACCTTCCCCCTGCAGCCTATTCACAGGCACAAGAGGTTTTGGGATCTCTGCTTCCCCAGAGAAGGAACATCTCACGGTGCGCATCCTCGGCAGAGCCTGTTCCCGAAAAGGCAAACGTCCGGCTCCTTGTCCCACACGGAAGGTGGCAGCCCTGAAAGCTCTTGCTGGTCTTCACCTTCCCCCTG
This sequence comes from Haliaeetus albicilla, assembly GCF_947461875.1. Lineage (NCBI taxonomy): Eukaryota > Metazoa > Chordata > Aves > Accipitriformes > Accipitridae > Haliaeetus > Haliaeetus albicilla. Next base: position 1,057,695 of record NW_027212473.1, on the reverse strand, counting down.
CAGCCTTTTCACAGGCACAACCGCACTGGGAATCTCTGCTTTCCCAAAGACGCAATCCCTCACGGTGCGCATCCTCGGCAGAGCCTGTTCCCGAAAAGGCAAACGTCCGGCTCCTTGTCCCACACGGAAGGTGGCAGCCCTGAAAGCTCTTGCTGGTCTTCACCTTCCCCCTGCAGCCTATTCACAGGCACAACAGGTTTTGGGATCTGTGCTTGCCCAGAGAAGGAACATCTCACGGTGCGCATCCTCGGCAGAGCCTGTTCCCGAAAAGGCAAACGTCCAGCTCCTTGTCCCACACGGAAGGTGGCAGCCCTGAAAGCTGTTGCTGGTCTTCACCTTCCCCCTGCAGCCTATTCACAGGCACAACAGGTTTTGGGATCTCTGCTTTCCCAGAGACGCAATTTCTCACGGTGCGCATCCTCGGCAGAGCCTGTTCCCGAAAAGGCAAACGTCCGGCTCCTTGTCCCACACGGAAGGTGGCAGCCCTGAGAGCTCTTGCTGGTCTTCACCTTCCCCCTGCAGCCTATTCACAGGCACAAGAGGTTTTGGGATCTCTGCTTGCCCAGAGAAGGAACATCTCACGGTGCGCATCCTCGGCAGAGCCTGTTCCCGAAAAGGCAAACGTCCGGCTCCTTGTCCCACACGGAAGGTGGCAGCCCTGAAAGCTCTTGCTGGTCTTCACCTTCCCCCTGCAGCCTATTCACAGGCACAACAGGTTTTGGGATCTGTGCTTGCCCAGAGAAGGAACATCTCACGGTGCGCATCCTCGGCAGAGCCTGTTCCCGAAAAGGCAAACGTCCAGCTCCTTGTCCCACACGGAAGGTGGCAGCCCTGAAAGCTGTTGCTGGTCTTCACCTTCCCCCTGCAGCCTATTCACAGGCACAACAGGTTTTGGGATCTCTGCTTGCCCAGAGACGCAATCCCTCACGGTGCGCATCCTCGGCAGAGCCTGTTCCCGAAAAGGCAAACGTCCGGCTCCTTGTCCCACACGGAAGGTGGCAGCCCTGAGAGCTCTTGCTGGTCTTCACCTTCCCCCTGCAGCCTATTCACAGGCACAAGAGGTTTTGGGATCCCTGCTTGCCCAGAGAAGGAACATCTCACGGTGCGCATCCTCGGCAGAGCCTGTTCCCGAAAAGGCAGACGTCCGGCTCCTTGTCCCACACGGAAGGTGGCAGCCCTGAAAGCTCTTGCTGGTCTTCACCTTCCCCCTGCAGCCTATTCACAGGCACAACAGGTTTTGGGATCTGTGCTTGCCCAGAGAAGGAACATCTCACGGTGCGCATCCTCGGCAGAGCCTGTTCCCGAAAAGGCAGACGTCCGGCTCCTTTTCCCACACGGAAGGTGGCAGCCCGGAAAGCTGTTGCTGGTCTTCACCTTCCCCCTGCAGCCTATTCACAGGCACAACCGCACTGGGAATCTCTGCTTTCCCAAAGACGCAATCCCTCACGGTGCGCATCCTCGGCAGAGCCTGTTCCCGAAAAGGCAAACGTCCGGCTCCTTGTCCCACACGGAAGGTGGCAGCCCTGAAAGCTCTTGCTGGTCTTCACCTTCCCCCTGCAGCCTATTCACAGGCACAACAGGTTTGGGGATCTGTGCTTGCCCCAAGACGCAATCTCTCACGGTGCGCATCCTCGGCAGAGCCTGTTCCCGAAAAGGCAAACGTCCGGCTCCTTGTCCCACACGGAAGGTGGCAGCCCGGAAAGCTGTTGCTGGTCTTCACCTTCCCCGTGCAGCCTATTCACAGGTACAACCGCACTGGGAATCTCTGCTTTCCCAAAGACGCAATCCCTCACGGTGCGCATCCTCGGCAGAGCCTGTTCCCGAAAAGGCAAACGTCCGGCTCCTTGTCCCACACGGAAGGTGGCAGCCCGGAAAGCTCTTGCTGGTCTTCACCTTCCCCCTGCAGCCTATTCACAGGCACAACAGGTTTGGGGATCTCTGCTTTCCCAGAGACGCAATCTCTCACAGTGCGCATCCTCGGCAGAGCCTGTTCCCGAAAAGGCAAACTTCCGGCTCCTTGTCCCACACGGAAGGTGGCAGCCCTGAAAGCTGTTGCTGGTCTTCACCTTCCCCGTGCAGCCTATTCACAGGCACAACAGGTTTTGGGATCTCTGCTTGCCCAGAGAAGGAACATCTCACGGTGCGCATCCTCGGCAGAGCCTGTTCCCGAAAAGGCAAACGTCCGGCTCCTTGTCCCACACAGAAGGTGGGAGCCCTGAGAGCTCTTGCTGGTCTTCACCTTCCCCCTGCAGCCTATTCACAGGCACAAGAGGTTTTGGGATCCCTGCTTTCCCCAAGACGCAATCTCTCACGGTGCGCATCCTCGGCAGAGCCTGTTCCCGAAAAGGCAAACGTCCGGCTCCTTGTCCCACACGGAAGGTGGCAGCCCTGAAAGCTCTTGCTGGTCTTCACCTTCCCCCTGCAGCCTATTCACAGGCACAACCGCACTGGGAATCTCTGCTTTCCCAGAGACGCAATCTCTCACGGTGGGCATCCTCGGCAGAGCCTGTTCCCGAAAAGGCAAACGTCCGGCTCCTTGTCCCACACGGAAGGTGGCAGCCCTGAAAGCTGTTGCTGGTCTTCACCTTCCCCCTGCAGCCTTTTCACAGGCACAACCGCACTGGGAATCTCTGCTTTCCCAGAGACGCAATCCCTCACGGTGCGCATCCTCGGCAGAGCCTGTTCCCAAAAAGGCAAACGTCCGGCTCCTTGTCCCACACGGAAGGTGGCAGCCCTGAAAGCTGTTGCTGGTCTTCACCTTCCCCCTGCAGCCTATTCACAGGCACAACAGGTTTGGGGATCTGTGCTTGCCCAGAGAAGGAACATCTCACGGTGCGCATCCTCGGCAGAGCCTGTTCCCGAAAAGGCAAACGTCCGGCTCCTTGTCCCACACGGAAGGTGGCAGCCCTGAAAGCTCTTGCTGGTCTTCACCTTCCCCCTGCAGCCTTTTCACAGGCACAACCGCACTGGGAATCTCTGCTTTCCCAAAGACGCAATCCCTCACGGTGCGCATCCTCGGCAGAGCCTGTTCCCGAAAAGGCAAACGTCCGGCTCCTTGTCCCACACGGAAGGTGGCAGCCCTGAAAGCTCTTGCTGGTCTTCACCTTCCCCCTGCAGCCTATTCACAGGCACAACAGGTTTGGGGATCTGTGCTTGCCCCAAGACGCAATCTCTCACGGTGCGCATCCTCGGCAGAGCCTGTTCCCGAAAAGGCAAACGTCCGGCTCCTTGTCCCACACGGAAGGTGGCAGCCCTGAAAGCTCTTGCTGGTCTTCACCTTCCCCGTGCAGCCTATTCACAGGCACAACAGGTTTTGGGATCTCTGCTTTCCCAGAGACGCAATCTCTCACGGTGCGCATCCTCGGCAGAGCCTGTTCCCGAAAAGGCAAACGTCCGGCTCCTTGTCCCACACGGAAGGTGGCAGCCCTGAAAGCTCTTGCTGGTCTTCACCTTCCCCGTGCAGCCTATTCACAGGCACAACAGGTTTTGGGATCTCTGCTTGCCCAGAGAAGGAACATCTCACGGTGCGCATCCTCGGCAGAGCCTGTTCCCGAAAAGGCAAACGTCCGGCTCCTTGTCCCACACGGAAGGTGGCAGCCCTGAGAGCTCTTGCTGGTCTTCACCTTCCCCCTGCAGCCTATTCACAGGCACAAGAGGTTTTGGGATCCCTGCTTTCCCAAAGAAGGAACATCTCACGGTGCGCATCCTCGGCAGAGCCTGTTCCCGAAAAGGCAAACATCCGGCTCCTTGTCCCACACGGAAGGTGGCAGCCCTGAGAGCTCTTGCTGGTCTTCACCTTCCCCCTGCAGCCTATTCACAGGCACAACAGGTTTTGGGATCCCTGCTTTCCCAAAGACGCAATCCCTCACGGTGCGCATCCTCGGCAGAGCCTGTTCCCGAAAAGGCAAACGTCCGGCTCCTTGTCCCACACGGAAGGTGGCAGCCCTGAAAGCTCTTGCTGGTCTTCACCTTCCCCGTGCAGCCTATTCACAGGCACAACCACACTGGGAATCTCTGCTTTCCCAGAGACGCAATCTCTCACGGTGGGCATCCTCGGCAGAGCCTGTTCCCGAAAAGGCAAACGTCCGGCTCCTTGTCCCACACGGAAGGTGGCAGCCCTGAAAGCTGTTGCTGGTCTTCACCTTCCCCCTGCAGCCTATTCACAGGCACAACAGGTTTGGGGATCTGTGCTTGCCCCAAGACGCAATCTCTCACGGTGCGCATCCTCGGCAGAGCCTGTTCCCGAAAAGGCAAACGTCCGGCTCCTTGTCCCACACGGAAGGTGGCAGCCCGGAAAGCTCTTGCTGGTCTTCACCTTCCCCCTGCAGCCTATTCACAGGCACAACAGGTTTTGGTATCTCTGCTTTCCCAGAGAAGGAACATCTCACGGTGCGCATCCTCGGCAGAGCTTGTTCCCGAAAAGGCAAACGTCCGGCTCCTTGTCCCACACGGAAGGTGGCAGCCCTGAAAGCTCTTGCTGGTCTTCACCTTCCCCCTGCAGCCTATTCACAGGCACAACAGGTTTTGGGATCTGTGCTTGCCCAGAGAAGGAACATCTCACGGTGCGCATCCTCGGCAGAGCCTGTTCCCGAAAAGGCAAACGTCCGGCTCCTTGTCCCACACGGAAGGTGGCAGCCCTGAAAGCTCTTGCTGGTCTTCACCTTCCCCCTGCAGCCTATTCACAGGCACAACAGGTTTTGGGATCTCTGCTTGCCCAGAGAAGGAACATCTCACGGTGCGCATCCTCGGCAGAGCCTGTTCCCGAAAAGGCAAACGTCCGGCTCCTTGTCCCACACGGAAGGTGGCAGCCCGGAAAGCTCTTGCTGGTCTTCACCTTCCCCCTGCAGCCTTTTCACAGGCACAACCGCACTGGGAATCTCTGCTTTCCCAAAGACGCAATCCCTCACGGTGCGCATCCTCGGCAGAGCCTGTTCCCGAAAAGGCAAACGTCCGGCTCCTTGTCCCACACGGAAGGTGGCAGCCCTGAAAGCTCTTGCTGGTCTTCACCTTCCCCCTGCAGCCTATTCACAGGCACAACAGGTTTTGGGATCTGTGCTTGCCCAGAGAAGGAACATCTCACGGTGCGCATCCTCGGCAGAGCCTGTTCCCGAAAAGGCAAACGTCCAGCTCCTTGTCCCACACGGAAGGTGGCAGCCCTGAAAGCTGTTGCTGGTCTTCACCTTCCCCCTGCAGCCTATTCACAGGCACAACAGGTTTTGGGATCTCTGCTTGCCCAGAGACGCAATCTCTCACGGTGCGCATCCTCGGCAGAGCCTGTTCCCGAAAAGGCAAACGTCCGGCTCCTTGTCCCACACGGAAGGTGGCAGCCCTGAGAGCTCTTGCTGGTCTTCACCTTCCCCCTGCAGCCTATTCACAGGCACAAGAGGTTTTGGGATCCCTGCTTTCCCAGAGAAGGAACATCTCACGGTGCGCATCCTCGGCAGAGCCTGTTCCCGAAAAGGCAGACGTCCGGCTCCTTGTCCCACACGGAAGGTGGCAGCCCTGAAAGCTCTTGCTGGTCTTCACCTTCCCCCTGCAGCCTATTCACAGGCACAACCGCACTGGGAATCTCTGCTTTCCCAAAGACGCAATCCCTCACGGTGCGCATCCTCGGCAGAGCCTGTTCCCGAAAAGGCAAACGTCCGGCTCCTTGTCCCACACGGAAGGTGGCAGCCCTGAAAGCTGTTGCTGGTCTTCACCTTCCCCCTGCAGCCTATTCACAGGCACAACAGGTTTTGGGATCTCTGCTTGCCCAGAGACGCAATTTCTCACGGTGCGCATCCTCGGCAGAGCCTGTTCCCGAAAAGGCAAACGTCCGGCTCCTTGTCCCACACGGAAGGTGGCAGCCCTGAAAGCTCTTGCTGGTCTTCACCTTCCCCCTGCAGCCTATTCACAGGCACAAGAGGTTTTGGGATCTCTGCTTGCCCAGAGAAGGAACATCTCACGGTGCGCATCCTCGGCAGAGCCTGTTCCCGAAAAGGCAAACGTCCGGCTCCTTGTCCCACACGGAAGGTGGCAGCCCTGAAAGCTCTTGCTGGTCTTCACCTTCCCCCTGCAGCCTTTTCACAGGCACAACCGCACTGGGAATCTCTGCTTTCCCAAAGACGCAATCCCTCACGGTGCGCATCCTCGGCAGAGCCTGTTCCCGAAAAGGCAAACGTCCGGCTCCTTGTCCCACACGGAAGGTGGCAGCCCTGAAAGCTCTTGCTGGTCTTCACCTTCCCCCTGCAGCCTATTCACAGGCACAACAGGTTTTGGGATCTGTGCTTGCCCAGAGAAGGAACATCTCACGGTGCGCATCCTCGGCAGAGCCTGTTCCCGAAAAGGCAAACGTCCAGCTCCTTGTCCCACACGGAAGGTGGCAGCCCTGAAAGCTGTTGCTGGTCTTCACCTTCCCCCTGCAGCCTATTCACAGGCACAACAGGTTTTGGGATCTCTGCTTGCCCAGAGACGCAATTTCTCACGGTGCGCATCCTCGGCAGAGCCTGTTCCCGAAAAGGCAAACGTCCGGCTCCTTGTCCCACACGGAAGGTGGCAGCCCTGAGAGCTCTTGCTGGTCTTCACCTTCCCCCTGCAGCCTATTCACAGGCACAAGAGGTTTTGGGATCCCTGCTTGCCCAGAGAAGGAACATCTCACGGTGCGCATCCTCGGCAGAGCCTGTTCCCGAAAAGGCAGACGTCCGGCTCCTTGTCCCACACGGAAGGTGGCAGCCCTGAAAGCTCTTGCTGGTCTTCACCTTCCCCCTGCAGCCTATTCACAGGCACAACAGGTTTGGGGATCTGTGCTTGCCCAGAGAAGGAACATCTCACGGTGCGCATCCTCGGCAGAGCCTGTTCCCGAAAAGGCAGACGTCCGGCTCCTTTTCCCACACGGAAGGTGGCAGCCCGGAAAGCTGTTGCTGGTCTTCACCTTCCCCCTGCAGCCTATTCACAGGCACAACCGCACTGGGAATCTCTGCTTTCCCAAAGACGCAATCCCTCACGGTGCGCATCCTCGGCAGAGCCTGTTCCCGAAAAGGCAAACGTCCGGCTCCTTGTCCCACACGGAAGGTGGCAGCCCTGAAAGCTCTTGCTGGTCTTCACCTTCCCCCTGCAGCCTATTCACAGGCACAACAGGTTTGGGGATCTGTGCTTGCCCCAAGACGCAATCTCTCACGGTGCGCATCCTCGGCAGAGCCTGTTCCCGAAAAGGCAAACGTCCGGCTCCTTGTCCCACACGGAAGGTGGCAGCCCGGAAAGCTGTTGCTGGTCTTCACCTTCCCCGTGCAGCCTATTCACAGGTACAACCGCACTGGGAATCTCTGCTTTCCCAAAGACGCAATCCCTCACGGTGCGCATCCTCGGCAGAGCCTGTTCCCGAAAAGGCAAACGTCCGGCTCCTTGTCCCACACGGAAGGTGGCAGCCCGGAAAGCTCTTGCTGGTCTTCACCTTCCCCCTGCAGCCTATTCACAGGCACAACAGGTTTGGGGATCTCTGCTTTCCCAGAGACGCAATCTCTCACAGTGCGCATCCTCGGCAGAGCCTGTTCCCGAAAAGGCAAACTTCCGGCTCCTTGTCCCACACGGAAGGTGGCAGCCCTGAAAGCTGTTGCTGGTCTTCACCTTCCCCGTGCAGCCTATTCACAGGCACAACAGGTTTTGGGATCTCTGCTTGCCCAGAGAAGGAACATCTCACGGTGCGCATCCTCGGCAGAGCCTGTTCCCGAAAAGGCAAACGTCCGGCTCCTTGTCCCACACAGAAGGTGGGAGCCCTGAGAGCTCTTGCTGGTCTTCACCTTCCCCCTGCAGCCTATTCACAGGCACAAGAGGTTTTGGGATCCCTGCTTTCCCCAAGACGCAATCTCTCACGGTGCGCATCCTCGGCAGAGCCTGTTCCCGAAAAGGCAAACGTCCGGCTCCTTGTCCCACACGGAAGGTGGCAGCCCTGAAAGCTCTTGCTGGTCTTCACCTTCCCCCTGCAGCCTATTCACAGGCACAACCGCACTGGGAATCTCTGCTTTCCCAGAGACGCAATCTCTCACGGTGGGCATCCTCGGCAGAGCCTGTTCCCGAAAAGGCAAACGTCCGGCTCCTTGTCCCACACGGAAGGTGGCAGCCCTGAAAGCTGTTGCTGGTCTTCACCTTCCCCCTGCAGCCTTTTCACAGGCACAACCGCACTGGGAATCTCTGCTTTCCCAAAGACGCAATCCCTCACGGTGCGCATCCTCGGCAGAGCCTGTTCCCGAAAAGGCAAACGTCCGGCTCCTTGTCCCACACGGAAGGTGGCAGCCCTGAAAGCTGTTGCTGGTCTTCACCTTCCCCCTGCAGCCTATTCACAGGCACAACAGGTTTGGGGATCTGTGCTTGCCCAGAGAAGGAACATCTCACGGTGCGCATCCTCGGCAGAGCCTGTTCCCGAAAAGGCAAACGTCCGGCTCCTTGTCCCACACGGAAGGTGGCAGCCCTGAAAGCTCTTGCTGGTCTTCACCTTCCCCCTGCAGCCTTTTCACAGGCACAACCGCACTGGGAATCTCTGCTTGCCCAATGACGCAATCCCTCACGGTGCGCATCCTCGGCAGAGCCTGTTCCCGAAAAGGCAAACGTCCGGCTCCTTGTCCCACACGGAAGGTGGCAGCCCTGAAAGCTCTTGCTGGTCTTCACCTTCCCCGTGCAGCCTATTCACAGGCACAACAGGTTTTGTGATCTGTGCTTGCCCCAAGACGCAATCTCTCACGGTGCGCATCCTCGGCAGAGCCTGTTCCCGAAAAGGCAAACGTCCGGCTCCTTGTCCCACACGGAAGGTGGCAGCCCTGAAAGCTCTTGCTGGTCTTCACCTTCCCCGTGCAGCCTATTCACAGGCACAACAGGTTTTGGGATCTCTGCTTTCCCAGAGACGCAATCTCTCACGGTGCGCATCCTCGGCAGAGCCTGTTCCCGAAAAGGCAAACGTCCGGCTCCTTGTCCCACACGGAAGGTGGCAGCCCTGAAAGCTCTTGCTGGTCTTCACCTTCCCCGTGCAGCCTATTCACAGGCACAACAGGTTTTGGGATCTCTGCTTGCCCAGAGAAGGAACATCTCACGGTGCGCATCCTCGGCAGAGCCTGTTCCCGAAAAGGCAAACTTCCGGCTCCTTGTCCCACACGGAAGGTGGCAGCCCTGAGAGCTCTTGCTGGTCTTCACCTTCCCCCTGCAGCCTATTCACAGGCACAAGAGGTTTTGGGATCCCTGCTTTCCCAAAGAAGGAACATCTCACGGTGCGCATCCTCGGCAGAGCCTGTTCCCGAAAAGGCAAACATCCGGCTCCTTGTCCCACACGGAAGGTGGCAGCCCTGAGAGCTCTTGCTGGTCTTCACCTTCCCCCTGCAGCCTATTCACAGGCACAAGAGGTTTTGGGATCCCTGCTTTCCCAAAGACGCAATCCCTCACGGTGCGCATCCTCGGCAGAGCCTGTTCCCGAAAAGGCAAACGTCCGGCTCCTTGTCCCACACGGAAGGTGGCAGCCCTGAAAGCTCTTGCTGGTCTTCACCTTCCCCCTGCAGCCTATTCACAGGCACAACCACAATGGGAATCTCTGCTTTCCCAGAGACTCAATCTCTCACGGTGGGCATCCTCGGCAGAGCCTGTTCCCGAAAAGGCAAACGTCCGGCTCCTTGTCCCACACGGAAGGTGGCAGCCCTGAAAGCTCTTGCTGGTCTTCACCTTCCCCCTGCAGCCTATTCACAGGCACAACCGCACTGGGAATCTCTGCTTTCCCACAGACGCAATCTCTCACGGTGCACATCCTCGGCAGAGCCTGTTCCCGAAAAGGCAAACATCCGGCTCCTTGTCCCACACGGAAGGTGGCAGCCCTGAAAGCTGTTGCTGGTCTTCACCTTCCCCCTGCAGCCTATTCACAGGCACAACAGGTTTGGGGATCTGTGCTTGCCCCAAGACGCAATCTCTCACGGTGCGCATCCTCGGCAGAGCCTGTTCCCGAAAAGGCAAACGTCCGGCTCCTTGTCCCACACGGAAGGTGGCAGCCCGGAAAGCTCTTGCTGGTCTTCACCTTCCCCCTGCAGCCTATTCACAGGCACAACAGGTTTTGGTATCTCTGCTTTCCCAGAGAAGGAACATCTCACGGTGCGCATCCTCGGCAGAGCTTGTTCCCGAAAAGGCAAACGTCCGGCTCCTTGTCCCACACGGAAGGTGGCAGCCCTGAAAGCTCTTGCTGGTCTTCACCTTCCCCCTGCAGCCTATTCACAGGCACAACAGGTTTTGGGATCTCTGCTTGCCCAGAGAAGGAACATCTCACGGTGCGCATCCTCGGCAGAGCCTGTTCCCGAAAAGGCAAACGTCCGGCTCCTTGTCCCACACGGAAGGTGGCAGCCCGGAAAGCTCTTGCTGGTCTTCACCTTCCCCCTGCAGCCTTTTCACAGGCACAACCGCACTGGGAATCTCTGCTTTCCCAAAGACGCAATCCCTCACGGTGCGCATCCTCGGCAGAGCCTGTTCCCGAAAAGGCAAACGTCCGGCTCCTTGTCCCACACGGAAGGTGGCAGCCCTGAAAGCTCTTGCTGGTCTTCACCTTCCCCCTGCAGCCTATTCACAGGCACAACAGGTTTTGGGATCTGTGCTTGCCCAGAGAAGGAACATCTCACGGTGCGCATCCTCGGCAGAGCCTGTTCCCGAAAAGGCAAACGTCCAGCTCCTTGTCCCACACGGAAGGTGGCAGCCCTGAAAGCTGTTGCTGGTCTTCACCTTCCCCCTGCAGCCTATTCACAGGCACAACAGGTTTTGGGATCTCTGCTTGCCCAGAGACGCAATCCCTCACGGTGCGCATCCTCGGCAGAGCCTGTTCCCGAAAAGGCAAACGTCCGGCTCCTTGTCCCACACGGAAGGTGGCAGCCCTGAGAGCTCTTGCTGGTCTTCACCTTCCCCCTGCAGCCTATTCACAGGCACAAGAGGTTTTGGGATCCCTGCTTTCCCAGAGAAGGAACATCTCACGGTGCGCATCCTCGGCAGAGCCTGTTCCCGAAAAGGCAGACGTCCGGCTCCTTGTCCCACACGGAAGGTGGCAGCCCTGAAAGCTCTTGCTGGTCTTCACCTTCCCCCTGCAGCCTATTCACAGGCACAACCGCACTGGGAATCTCTGCTTTCCCAAAGACGCAATCCCTCACGGTGCGCATCCTCGGCAGAGCCTGTTCCCGAAAAGGCAAACGTCCGGCTCCTTGTCCCACACGGAAGGTGGCAGCCCGGAAAGCTGTTGCTGGTCTTCACCTTCCCCCTGCAGCCTATTCACAGGCACAACAGGTTTTGGGATCTGTGCTTGCCCAGAGAAGGAACATCTCACGGTGCGCATCCTCGGCAGAGCCTGTTCCCGAAAAGGCAAACGTCCAGCTCCTTGTCCCACACGGAAGGTGGCAGCCCTGAAAGCTCTTGCTGGTCTTCACCTTCCCCCTGCAGCCTATTCACAGGCACAACAGGTTTTGGGATCTCTGCTTGCCCAGAGAAGGAACATCTCACGGTGCGCATCCTCGGCAGAGCCTGTTCCCGAAAAGGCAAACGTCCGGCTCCTTGTCCCACACGGAAGGTGGCAGCCCGGAAAGCTCTTGCTGGTCTTCACCTTCCCCCTGCAGCCTATTCACAGGCACAACAGGTTTTGGGATCTGTGCTTGCCCAGAGAAGGAACATCTCACGGTGCGCATCCTCGGCAGAGCCTGTTCCCGAAAAGGCAAACGTCCGGCTCCTTGTCCCACACGGAAGGTGGCAGCCCGGAAAGCTGTTGCTGGTCTTCACCTTCCCCCTGCAGCCTATTCACAGGCACAACCGCACTGGGAATCTCTGCTTTCCCAAAGACGCAATCCCTCACGGTGCGCATCCTCGGCAGAGCCTGTTCCCGAAAAGGCAAACGTCCGGCTCCTTGTCCCACACGGAAGGTGGCAGCCCTGAAAGCTCTTGCTGGTCTTCACCTTCCCCCTGCAGCCTATTCACAGGCACAACCGCACTGGGAATCTCTGCTTTCCCAAAGACGCAATCCCTCACGGTGCGCATCCTCGGCAGAGCCTGTTCCCGAAAAGGCAAACGTCTGGCTCCTTGTCCCACACGGAAGGTGGCAGCCCTGAAAGCTGTTGCTGGTCTTCACCTTCCCCCTGCAGCCTATTCACAGGCACAACAGGTTTGGGGATCTGTGCTTGCCCCAAGACGCAATCTCTCACGGTGCGCATCCTCGGCAGAGCCTGTTCCCGAAAAGGCAAACGTCCGGCTCCTTGTCCCACACGGAAGGTGGCAGCCCTGAAAGCTCTTGCTGGTCTTCACCTTCCCCGTGCAGCCTATTCACAGGCACAACAGGTTTTGGGATCTCTGCTTTCCCAGAGACGCAATCTCTCACGGTGCGCATCCTCGGCAGAGCCTGTTCCCGAAAAGGCAAACGTCCGGCTCCTTGTCCCACACGGAAGGTGGCAGCCCTGAAAGCTGTTGCTGGTCTTCACCTTCCCCGTGCAGCCTATTCACAGGCACAACAGGTTTTGGGATCTCTGCTTGCCCAGAGAAGGAACATCTCACGGTGCGCATCCTCGGCAGAGCCTGTTCCCGAAAAGGCAAACGTCCGGCTCCTTGTCCCACACGGAAGGTGGCAGCCCTGAGAGCTCTTGCTGGTCTTCACCTTCCCCCTGCAGCCTATTCACAGGCACAAGAGGTTTTGGGATCCCTGCTTTCCCAAAGAAGGAACATCTCACGGTGCGCATCCTCGGCAGAGCCTGTTCCCGAAAAGGCAAACGTCCGGCTCCTTGTCCCACACGGAAGGTGGCAGCCCTGAAAGCTCTTGCTGGTCTTCACCTTCCCCCTGCAGCCTATTCACAGGCACAAGAGGTTTTGGGATCCCTGCTTTCCCAGAGACGCAATCTCTCACGGTGCGCATCCTCGGCAGAGCCTGTTCCCGAAAAGGCAAACGTCCGGCTCCTTGTCCCACACGGAAGGTGGCAGCCCGGAAAGCTGTTGCTGGTCTTCACCTTCCCCGTGCAGCCTATTCACAGGCACAACCACACTGGGAATCTCTGCTTTCCCAGAGACGCAATCTCTCACGGTGGGCATCCTCGGCAGAGCCTGTTCCCGAAAAGGCAAACGTCCGGCTCCTTGTCCCACACGGAAGGTGGCAGCCCTGAAAGCTCTTGCTGGTCTTCACCTTCCCCCTGCAGCCTATTCACAGGCACAACCGCACTGGGAATCTCTGCTTTCCCACAGACGCAATCTCTCACGGTGCACATCCTCGGCAGAGCCTGTTCCCGAAAAGGCAAACGTCCGGCTCCTTGTCCCACACGGAAGGTGGCAGCCCTGAAAGCTGTTGCTGGTCTTCACCTTCCCCCTGCAGCCTATTCACAGGCACAACAGGTTTGGGGATCTCTGCTTTCCCAGAGACGCAATCTTTCACGGTGCGCATCCTCGGCAGAGCTTGTTCCCGAAAAGGCAAACGTCCGGCTCCTTGTCCCACACGGAAGGTGGCAGCCCTGAAAGCTCTTGCTGGTCTTCACCTTCCCCCTGCAGCCTATTCACAGGCACAACAGGTTTTGATATCTCTGCTTTCCCAGAGAAGGAACATCTCACGGTGCGCATCCTCGGCAGAGCTTGTTCCCGAAAAGGCAAACGTCCGGCTCCTTGTCCCACACGGAAGGTGGCAGCCCGGAAAGCTGTTGCTGGTCTTCACCTTCCCCCTGCAGCCTATTCACAGGCACAACAGGTTTTGGGATCTGTGCTTGCCCAGAGAAGGAACATCTCACGGTGCGCATCCTCGGCAGAGCCTGTTCCCGAAAAGGCAAACGTCCGGCTCCTTGTCCCACACGGAAGGTGGCAGCCCTGAAAGCTCTTGCTGGTCTTCACCTTCCCCCTGCAGCCTATTCACAGGCACAACAGGTTTTGGGATCTCTGCTTGCCCAGAGAAGGAACATCTCACGGTGCGCATCCTCGGCAGAGCCTGTTCCCGAAAAGGCAAACGTCCGGCTCCTTGTCCCACACGGAAGGTGGCAGCCCTGAAAGATCTTGCTGGTCTTCACCTTCCCCCTGCAGCTTTTTCACAGGCACAACCGCACTGGGAATCTCTGCTTTCCCAAAGACGCAATCCCTCACGGTGCGCATCCTCGGCAGAGCCTGTTCCCGAAAAGGCAAACGTCCGGCTCCTTGTCCCACACGGAAGGTGGCAGCCCTGAAAGCTCTTGCTGGTCTTCACCTTCCCCCTGCAGCCTATTCACAGGCACAACAGGTTTTGGGATCTGTGCTTGCCCAGAGAAGGAACATCTCACGGTGCGCATCCTCGGCAGAGCCTGTTCCCGAAAAGGCAAACGTCCGGCTCCTTGTCCCACACGGAAGGTGGCAGCCCTGAAAGCTCTTGCTGGTCTTCACCTTCCCCCTGCAGCCTTTTCACAGGCACAACCGCACTGGGAATCTCTGCTTGCCCAATGACGCAATCCCTCACGGTGCGCATCCTCGGCAGAGCCTGTTCCCGAAAAGGCAAACGTCCGGCTCCTTGTCCCACACGGAAGGTGGCAGCCCTGAAAGCTCTTGCTGGTCTTCACCTTCCCCGTGCAGCCTATTCACAGGCACAACAGGTTTTGTGATCTGTGCTTGCCCCAAGACGCAATCTCTCACGGTGCGCATCCTCGGCAGAGCCTGTTCCCGAAAAGGCAAACGTCCGGCTCCTTGTCCCACACGGAAGGTGGCAGCCCTGAAAGCTCTTGCTGGTCTTCACCTTCCCCGTGCAGCCTATTCACAGGCACAACAGGTTTTGGGATCTCTGCTTTCCCAGAGACGCAATCTCTCACGGTGCGCATCCTCGGCAGAGCCTGTTCCCGAAAAGGCAAACGTCCGGCTCCTTGTCCCACACGGAAGGTGGCAGCCCTGAAAGCTCTTGCTGGTCTTCACCTTCCCCGTGCAGCCTATTCACAGGCACAACAGGTTTTGGGATCTCTGCTTGCCCAGAGAAGGAACATCTCACGGTGCGCATCCTCGGCAGAGCCTGTTCCCGAAAAGGCAAACTTCCGGCTCCTTGTCCCACACGGAAGGTGGCAGCCCTGAGAGCTCTTGCTGGTCTTCACCTTCCCCCTGCAGCCTATTCACAGGCACAAGAGGTTTTGGGATCCCTGCTTTCCCAAAGAAGGAACATCTCACGGTGCGCATCCTCGGCAGAGCCTGTTCCCGAAAAGGCAAACATCCGGCTCCTTGTCCCACACGGAAGGTGGCAGCCCTGAGAGCTCTTGCTGGTCTTCACCTTCCCCCTGCAGCCTATTCACAGGCACAAGAGGTTTTGGGATCCCTGCTTTCCCAAAGACGCAATCCCTCACGGTGCGCATCCTCGGCAGAGCCTGTTCCCGAAAAGGCAAACGTCCGGCTCCTTGTCCCACACGGAAGGTGGCAGCCCTGAAAGCTCTTGCTGGTCTTCACCTTCCCCCTGCAGCCTATTCACAGGCACAACCACAATGGGAATCTCTGCTTTCCCAGAGACTCAATCTCTCACGGTGGGCATCCTCGGCAGAGCCTGTTCCCGAAAAGGCAAACGTCCGGCTCCTTGTCCCACACGGAAGGTGGCAGCCCTGAAAGCTCTTGCTGGTCTTCACCTTCCCCCTGCAGCCTATTCACAGGCACAACCGCACTGGGAATCTCTGCTTTCCCACAGACGCAATCTCTCACGGTGCACATCCTCGGCAGAGCCTGTTCCCGAAAAGGCAAACATCCGGCTCCTTGTCCCACACGGAAGGTGGCAGCCCTGAAAGCTGTTGCTGGTCTTCACCTTCCCCCTGCAGCCTATTCACAGGCACAACAGGTTTGGGGATCTGTGCTTGCCCCAAGACGCAATCTCTCACGGTGCGCATCCTCGGCAGAGCCTGTTCCCGAAAAGGCAAACGTCCGGCTCCTTGTCCCACACGGAAGGTGGCAGCCCGGAAAGCTCTTGCTGGTCTTCACCTTCCCCCTGCAGCCTATTCACAGGCACAACAGGTTTTGGTATCTCTGCTTTCCCAGAGAAGGAACATCTCACGGTGCGCATCCTCGGCAGAGCTTGTTCCCGAAAAGGCAAACGTCCGGCTCCTTGTCCCACACGGAAGGTGGCAGCCCTGAAAGCTCTTGCTGGTCTTCACCTTCCCCCTGCAGCCTATTCACAGGCACAACAGGTTTTGGGATCTCTGCTTGCCCAGAGAAGGAACATCTCACGGTGCGCATCCTCGGCAGAGCCTGTTCCCGAAAAGGCAAACGTCCGGCTCCTTGTCCCACACGGAAGGTGGCAGCCCGGAAAGCTCTTGCTGGTCTTCACCTTCCCCCTGCAGCCTTTTCACAGGCACAACCGCACTGGGAATCTCTGCTTTCCCAAAGACGCAATCCCTCACGGTGCGCATCCTCGGCAGAGCCTGTTCCCGAAAAGGCAAACGTCCGGCTCCTTGTCCCACACGGAAGGTGGCAGCCCTGAAAGCTCTTGCTGGTCTTCACCTTCCCCCTGCAGCCTATTCACAGGCACAACAGGTTTTGGGATCTGTGCTTGCCCAGAGAAGGAACATCTCACGGTGCGCATCCTCGGCAGAGCCTGTTCCCGAAAAGGCAAACGTCCAGCTCCTTGTCCCACACGGAAGGTGGCAGCCCTGAAAGCTGTTGCTGGTCTTCACCTTCCCCCTGCAGCCTATTCACAGGCACAACAGGTTTTGGGATCTCTGCTTGCCCAGAGACGCAATCCCTCACGGTGCGCATCCTCGGCAGAGCCTGTTCCCGAAAAGGCAAACGTCCGGCTCCTTGTCCCACACGGAAGGTGGCAGCCCTGAGAGCTCTTGCTGGTCTTCACCTTCCCCCTGCAGCCTATTCACAGGCACAAGAGGTTTTGGGATCCCTGCTTTCCCAGAGAAGGAACATCTCACGGTGCGCATCCTCGGCAGAGCCTGTTCCCGAAAAGGCAGACGTCCGGCTCCTTGTCCCACACGGAAGGTGGCAGCCCTGAAAGCTCTTGCTGGTCTTCACCTTCCCCCTGCAGCCTATTCACAGGCACAACCGCACTGGGAATCTCTGCTTTCCCAAAGACGCAATCCCTCACGGTGCGCATCCTCGGCAGAGCCTGTTCCCGAAAAGGCAAACGTCCGGCTCCTTGTCCCACACGGAAGGTGGCAGCCCGGAAAGCTGTTGCTGGTCTTCACCTTCCCCCTGCAGCCTATTCACAGGCACAACAGGTTTTGGGATCTGTGCTTGCCCAGAGAAGGAACATCTCACGGTGCGCATCCTCGGCAGAGCCTGTTCCCGAAAAGGCAAACGTCCAGCTCCTTGTCCCACACGGAAGGTGGCAGCCCTGAAAGCTCTTGCTGGTCTTCACCTTCCCCCTGCAGCCTATTCACAGGCACAACAGGTTTTGGGATCTCTGCTTGCCCAGAGAAGGAACATCTCACG
The DNA here is from genome assembly GCF_947461875.1 of Haliaeetus albicilla. NCBI lineage: Eukaryota > Metazoa > Chordata > Aves > Accipitriformes > Accipitridae > Haliaeetus > Haliaeetus albicilla. The sequence continues at coordinate 1,040,331 of NW_027212473.1, read as the reverse complement.
GTGCGCATCCTCGGCAGAGCCTGTTCCCGAAAAGGCAAACGTCCGGCTCCTTGTCCCACACGGAAGGTGGCAGCCCGGAAAGCTCTTGCTGGTCTTCACCTTCCCCCTGCAGCCTATTCACAGGCACAACAGGTTTTGGGATCTGTGCTTGCCCAGAGAAGGAACATCTCACGGTGCGCATCCTCGGCAGAGCCTGTTCCCGAAAAGGCAAACGTCCGGCTCCTTGTCCCACACGGAAGGTGGCAGCCCGGAAAGCTGTTGCTGGTCTTCACCTTCCCCCTGCAGCCTATTCACAGGCACAACCGCACTGGGAATCTCTGCTTTCCCAAAGACGCAATCCCTCACGGTGCGCATCCTCGGCAGAGCCTGTTCCCGAAAAGGCAAACGTCCGGCTCCTTGTCCCACACGGAAGGTGGCAGCCCTGAAAGCTCTTGCTGGTCTTCACCTTCCCCCTGCAGCCTATTCACAGGCACAACCGCACTGGGAATCTCTGCTTTCCCAAAGACGCAATCCCTCACGGTGCGCATCCTCGGCAGAGCCTGTTCCCGAAAAGGCAAACGTCTGGCTCCTTGTCCCACACGGAAGGTGGCAGCCCTGAAAGCTGTTGCTGGTCTTCACCTTCCCCCTGCAGCCTATTCACAGGCACAACAGGTTTGGGGATCTGTGCTTGCCCCAAGACGCAATCTCTCACGGTGCGCATCCTCGGCAGAGCCTGTTCCCGAAAAGGCAAACGTCCGGCTCCTTGTCCCACACGGAAGGTGGCAGCCCTGAAAGCTCTTGCTGGTCTTCACCTTCCCCGTGCAGCCTATTCACAGGCACAACAGGTTTTGGGATCTCTGCTTTCCCAGAGACGCAATCTCTCACGGTGCGCATCCTCGGCAGAGCCTGTTCCCGAAAAGGCAAACGTCCGGCTCCTTGTCCCACACGGAAGGTGGCAGCCCTGAAAGCTGTTGCTGGTCTTCACCTTCCCCGTGCAGCCTATTCACAGGCACAACAGGTTTTGGGATCTCTGCTTGCCCAGAGAAGGAACATCTCACGGTGCGCATCCTCGGCAGAGCCTGTTCCCGAAAAGGCAAACGTCCGGCTCCTTGTCCCACACGGAAGGTGGCAGCCCTGAGAGCTCTTGCTGGTCTTCACCTTCCCCCTGCAGCCTATTCACAGGCACAAGAGGTTTTGGGATCCCTGCTTTCCCAAAGAAGGAACATCTCACGGTGCGCATCCTCGGCAGAGCCTGTTCCCGAAAAGGCAAACGTCCGGCTCCTTGTCCCACACGGAAGGTGGCAGCCCTGAAAGCTCTTGCTGGTCTTCACCTTCCCCCTGCAGCCTATTCACAGGCACAAGAGGTTTTGGGATCCCTGCTTTCCCAGAGACGCAATCTCTCACGGTGCGCATCCTCGGCAGAGCCTGTTCCCGAAAAGGCAAACGTCCGGCTCCTTGTCCCACACGGAAGGTGGCAGCCCGGAAAGCTGTTGCTGGTCTTCACCTTCCCCGTGCAGCCTATTCACAGGCACAACCACACTGGGAATCTCTGCTTTCCCAGAGACGCAATCTCTCACGGTGGGCATCCTCGGCAGAGCCTGTTCCCGAAAAGGCAAACGTCCGGCTCCTTGTCCCACACGGAAGGTGGCAGCCCTGAAAGCTCTTGCTGGTCTTCACCTTCCCCCTGCAGCCTATTCACAGGCACAACCGCACTGGGAATCTCTGCTTTCCCACAGACGCAATCTCTCACGGTGCACATCCTCGGCAGAGCCTGTTCCCGAAAAGGCAAACGTCCGGCTCCTTGTCCCACACGGAAGGTGGCAGCCCTGAAAGCTGTTGCTGGTCTTCACCTTCCCCCTGCAGCCTATTCACAGGCACAACAGGTTTGGGGATCTCTGCTTTCCCAGAGACGCAATCTTTCACGGTGCGCATCCTCGGCAGAGCTTGTTCCCGAAAAGGCAAACGTCCGGCTCCTTGTCCCACACGGAAGGTGGCAGCCCTGAAAGCTCTTGCTGGTCTTCACCTTCCCCCTGCAGCCTATTCACAGGCACAACAGGTTTTGGGATCTCTGCTTTCCCAGAGAAGGAACATCTCACGGTGCGCATCCTCGGCAGAGCTTGTTCCCGAAAAGGCAAACGTCCGGCTCCTTGTCCCACACGGAAGGTGGCAGCCCTGAAAGATCTTGCTGGTCTTCACCTTCCCCCTGCAGCCTATTCACAGGCACAACAGGTTTTGGGATCTGTGCTTGCCCAGAGAAGGAACATCTCACGGTGCGCATCCTCGGCAGAGCCTGTTCCCGAAAAGGCAAACGTCCGGCTCCTTGTCCCACACGGAAGGTGGCAGCCCTGAAAGCTCTTGCTGGTCTTCACCTTCCCCCTGCAGCCTATTCACAGGCACAACAGGTTTTGGGATCTCTGCTTGCCCAGAGAAGGAACATCTCACGGTGCGCATCCTCGGCAGAGCCTGTTCCCGAAAAGGCAAACGTCCGGCTCCTTGTCCCACACGGAAGGTGGCAGCCCTGAAAGATCTTGCTGGTCTTCACCTTCCCCCTGCAGCTTTTTCACAGGCACAACCGCACTGGGAATCTCTGCTTTCCCAAAGACGCAATCCCTCACGGTGCGCATCCTCGGCAGAGCCTGTTCCCGAAAAGGCAAACGTCCGGCTCCTTGTCCCACACGGAAGGTGGCAGCCCTGAAAGCTCTTGCTGGTCTTCACCTTCCCCCTGCAGCCTATTCACAGGCACAACAGGTTTTGGGATCTGTGCTTGCCCAGAGAAGGAACATCTCACGGTGCGCATCCTCGGCAGAGCCTGTTCCCGAAAAGGCAAACGTCCGGCTCCTTGTCCCACACGGAAGGTGGCAGCCCTGAAAGCTGTTGCTGGTCTTCACCTTCCCCCTGCAGCCTATTCACAGGCACAACAGGTTTTGGGATCTCTGCTTGCCCAGAGACGCAATCTCTCACGGTGCGCATCCTCGGCAGAGCCTGTTCCCGAAAAGGCAAACGTCCGGCTCCTTGTCCCACACGGAAGGTGGCAGCCCTGAGAGCTCTTGCTGGTCTTCACCTTCCCCCTGCAGCCTATTCACAGGCACAAGAGGTTTTGGGATCCCTGCTTTCCCAGAGACGCAATCTCTCACGGTGCGCATCCTCGGCAGAGCCTGTTCCCGAAAAGGCAAACGTCCGGCTCCTTGTCCCACACGGAAGGTGGCAGCCCTGAAAGCTCTTGCTGGTCTTCACCTTCCCCGTGCAGCCTATTCACAGGCACAACCACACTGGGAATCTCTGCTTTCCCAGAGACGCAATCTCTCACGGTGGGCATCCTCGGCAGAGCCTGTTCCCGAAAAGGCAAACGTCCGGCTCCTTGTCCCACACGGAAGGTGGCAGCCCTGAAAGCTCTTGCTGGTCTTCACCTTCCCCCTGCAGCCTATTCACAGGCACAACCGCACTGGGAATCTCTGCTTTCCCACAGACGCAATCTCTCACGGTGCACATCCTCGGCAGAGCCTGTTCCCGAAAAGGCAAACGTCCGGCTCCTTGTCCCACATGGAAGGTGGCAGCCCTGAAAGCTGTTGCTGGTCTTCACCTTCCCCCTGCAGCCTATTCACAGGCACAACAGGTTTGGGGATCTCTGCTTTCCCAGAGACGCAATCTTTCACGGTGCGCATCCTCGGCAGAGCTTGTTCCCGAAAAGGCAAACGTCCGGCTCCTTGTCCCACACGGAAGGTGGCAGCCCGGAAAGCTCTTGCTGGTCTTCACCTTCCCCCTGCAGCCTATTCACAGGCACAACAGGTTTTGGTATCTCTGCTTTCCCAGAGAAGGAACATCTCACGGTGCGCATCCTCGGCAGAGCTTGTTCCCGAAAAGGCAAACGTCCGGCTCCTTGTCCCACACGGAAGGTGGCAGCCCTGAAAGCTGTTGCTGGTCTTCACCTTCCCCCTGCAGCCTATTCACAGGCACAACAGGTTTTGGGATCTGTGCTTTCCCAGAGAAGGAACATCTCACGGTGCGCATCCTCGGCAGAGCCTGTTCCCGAAAAGGCAAACGTCCGGCTCCTTGTCCCACACGGAAGGTGGCAGCCCTGAAAGCTCTTGCTGGTCTTCACCTTCCCCCTGCAGCCTATTCACAGGCACAACCGCACTGGGAATCTCTGCTTTCCCACAGACGCAATCTCTCACGGTGCACATCCTCGGCAGAGCCTGTTCCCGAAAAGGCAAACGTCCGGCTCCTTGTCCCACACGGAAGGTGGCAGCCCTGAAAGCTCTTGCTGGTCTTCACCTTCCCCCTGCAGCCTATTCACAGGCACAACAGGTTTTGGGATCTGTGCTTGCCCAGAGAAGGAACATCTCACGGTGCGCATCCTCGGCAGAGCCTGTTCCCGAAAAGGCAAACGTCCAGCTCCTTGTCCCACACGGAAGGTGGCAGCCCTGAAAGCTGTTGCTGGTCTTCACCTTCCCCCTGCAGCCTATTCACAGGCACAAGAGGTTTTGGGATCCCTGCTTTCCCAAAGAAGGAACATCTCACGGTGCGCATCCTCGGCAGAGCCTGTTCCCGAAAAGGCAAACGTCCGGCTCCTTGTCCCACACGGAAGGTGGCAGCCCTGAGAGCTCTTGCTGGTCTTCACCTTCCCCCTGCAGCCTATTCACAGGCACAAGAGGTTTTGGGATCCCTGCTTTCCCAGAGAAGGAACATCTCACGGTGCGCATCCTCGGCAGAGCCTGTTCCCGAAAAGGCAGACGTCCGGCTCCTTGTCCCACACGGAAGGTGGCAGCCCTGAAAGCTCTTGCTGATCTTCACCTTCCCCCTGCAGCCTATTCACAGGCACAACCGCACTGGGAATCTCTGCTTTCCCAAAGACGCGATCCCTCACGGTGCGCATCCTCGGCAGAGCCTGTTCCCGAAAAGGCAAACGTCCGGCTCCTTGTCCCACACGGAAGGTGGCAGCCCTGAAAGCTCTTGCTGGTCTTCACCTTCCCCCTGCAGCCTTTTCACAGGCACAACCGCACTGGGAATCTCTGCTTTCCCAAAGACGCAATCTCTCACGGTGCGCATCCTCGGCAGAGCCTGTTCCCGAAAAGGCAAACGTCCGGCTCCTTGTCCCACACGGAAGGTGGCAGCCCTGAAAGCTCTTGCTGGTCTTCACCTTCCCCCTGCAGCCTATTCACAGGCACAACAGGTTTTGGGATCTGTGCTTGCCCAGAGAAGGAACATCTCACGGTGCGCATCCTCGGCAGAGCCTGTTCCCGAAAAGGCAAACGTCCAGCTCCTTGTCCCACACGGAAGGTGGCAGCCCTGAAAGCTCTTGCTGGTCTTCACCTTCCCCCTGCAGCCTATTCACAGGCACAACAGGTTTTGGGATCTCTGCTTGCCCAGAGAAGGAACATCTCACGGTGCGCATCCTCGGCAGAGCCTGTTCCCGAAAAGGCAAACGTCCGGCTCCTTGTCCCACACGGAAGGTGGCAGCCCTGAAAGCTCTTGCTGGTCTTCACCTTCCCCCTGCAGCCTATTCACAGGCACAACAGGTTTTGGGATCTGTGCTTGCCCAGAGAAGGAACATCTCACGGTGCGCATCCTCGGCAGAGCCTGTTCCCGAAAAGGCAAACGTCCGGCTCCTTGTCCCACACGGAAGGTGGCAGCCCGGAAAGCTGTTGCTGGTCTTCACCTTCCCCCTGCAGCCTATTCACAGGCACAACCGCACTGGGAATCTCTGCTTTCCCAAATACGCAATCCCTCACGGTGCGCATCCTCGGCAGAGCCTGTTCCCGAAAAGGCAAACGTCCGGCTCCTTGTCCCACACGGAAGGTGGCAGCCCTGAAAGCTGTTGCTGGTCTTCACCTTCCCCCTGCAGCCTATTCACAGGCACAACAGGTTTGGGGATCTGTGCTTGCCCCAAGACGCAATCTCTCACGGTGCGCATCCTCGGCAGAGCCTGTTCCCGAAAAGGCAAACGTCCGGCTCCTTGTCCCACACGGAAGGTGGCAGCCCTGAAAGCTCTTGCTGGTCTTCACCTTCCCCCTGCAGCCTATTCACAGGCACAACAGGTTTTGGGATCTGTGCTTTCAACAAGACGCAATCTCTCACGGTGCGCATCCTCGGCAGAGCCTGTTCCCGAAAAGGCAAACGTCCGGCTCCTTGTCCCACACGGAAGGTGGCAGCCCGGAAAGCTCTTGCTGGTCTTCACCTTCCCCGTGCAGCCTATTCACAGGCACAACCACACTGGGAATCTCTGCTTTCCCAGAGACGCAATCTCTCACGGTGCACATCCTCGGCAGAGCCTGTTCCCGAAAAGGCAAACGTCCGGCTCCTTGTCCCACACGGAAGGTGGCAGCCCTGAAAGCTGTTGCTGGTCTTCACCTTCCCCCTGCAGCCTATTCACAGGCACAACAGGTTTGGGGATCTCTGCTTTCCCAGAGACGCAATCTTTCACGGTGCGCATCCTCGGCAGAGCTTGTTCCCGAAAAGGCAAACGTCCGGCTCCTTGTCCCACACGGAAGGTGGCAGCCCGGAAAGCTCTTGCTGGTCTTCACCTTCCCCCTGCAGCCTATTCACAGGCACAACAGCTTTTGGGATCTCTGCTTTCCCAAAGACGCAATCCCTCACGGTGCGCATCCTCGGCAGAGCCTGTTCCCGAAAAGGCAAACGTCCGGCTCCTTGTCCCACACGGAAGGTGGCAGCCCTGAAAGCTCTTGCTGGTCTTCACCTTCCCCCTGCAGCCTATTCACAGGCACAACAGGTTTTGGGATCTGTGCTTGCCCAGAGAAGGAACATCTCACGGTGCGCATCCTCGGCAGAGCCTGTTCCCGAAAAGGCAAACGTCCAGCTCCTTGTCCCACACGGAAGGTGGCAGCCCTGAAAGCTGTTGCTGGTCTTCACCTTCCCCCTGCAGCCTATTCACAGGCACAACAGGTTTGGGGATCTGTGCTTGCCCCAAGACGCAATCTCTCACGGTGCGCATCCTCGGCAGAGCCTGTTCCCGAAAAGGCAAACCTCCGGCTCCTTGTCCCACACGGAAGGTGGCAGCCCTGAGAGCTCTTGCTGGTCTTCACCTTCCCCCTGCAGCCTATTCACAGGCACAAGAGGTTTTGGGATCCCTGCTTTCCCAGAGAAGGAACATCTCACGGTGCGCATCCTCGGCAGAGCCTGTTCCCGAAAAGGCAGACGTCCGGCTCCTTTTCCCACACGGAAGGTGGCAGCCCGGAAAGCTGTTGCTGGTCTTCACCTTCCCCCTGCAGCCTATTCACAGGCACAACCGCACTGGGAATCTCTGCTTTCCCACAGACGCAATCCCTCACGGTGCGCATCCTCGGCAGAGCCTGTTCCCGAAAAGGCAAACGTCTGTCTCCTTGTCCCACACGGAAGGTGGCAGCCCTGAAAGCTCTTGCTGGTCTTCACCTTCCCCCTGCAGCCTATTCACAGGCACAACAGGTTTGGGGATCTGTGCTTGCCCCAAGATGCAATCTCTCACGGTGCGCATCCTCGGCAGAGCCTGTTCCCGAAAAGGCAAACGTCCGGCTCCTTGTCCCACACGGAAGGTGGCAGCCCTGAAAGCTCTTGCTGGTCTTCACCTTCCCCCTGCAGCCTTTTCACAGGCACAACCGCACTGGGAATCTCTGCTTTCCCAAAGACGCAATCCCTCACGGTGCGCATCCTCGGCAGAGCCTGTTCCCGAAAAGGCAAACGTCCGGCTCCTTGTCCCACACGGAAGGTGGCAGCCCTGAAAGCTCTTGCTGGTCTTCACCTTCCCCCTGCAGCCTATTCACAGGCACAACCGCACTGGGAATCTCTGCTTTCCCAAAGACGCAATCCCTCACGGTGCGCATCCTCGGCAGAGCCTGTTCCCGAAAAGGCAAACGTCTGGCTCCTTGTCCCACACGGAAGGTGGCAGCCCTGAAAGCTCTTGCTGGTCTTCACCTTCCCCCTGCAGCCTATTCACAGGCACAACAGGTTTGGGGATCTGTGCTTGCCCCAAGACGCAATCTCTCACGGTGTGCATCCTCGGCAGAGCCTGTTCCCGAAAAGGCAAACCTCCGGCTCCTTGTCCCACACGGAAGGTGGCAGCCCTGAAAGCTCTTGCTGGTCTTCACCTTCCCCCTGCAGCCTATTCACAGGCACAACAGGTTTGGGGATCTGTGCTTGCCCCAAGACGCAATCTCTCACGGTGCGCATCCTCGGCAGAGCCTGTTCCCGAAAAGGCAAACGTCCGGCTCCTTGTCCCACACGGAAGGTGGCAGCCCGGAAAGCTCTTGCTGGTCTTCACCTTCCCCGTGCAGCCTATTCACAGGCACAACCACACTGGGAATCTCTGCTTTCCCAGAGACGCAATCTCTCACGGTGGGCATCCTCGGCAGAGCCTGTTCCCGAAAAGGCAAACGTCTGGCTCCTTGTCCCACACGGAAGGTGGCAGCCCGGAAAGCTGTTGCTGGTCTTCACCTTCCCCCTGCAGCCTATTCACAGGCACAACCGCACTGGGAATCTCTGCTTTCCCACAGACGCAATCTCTCACGGTGCACATCCTCGGCAGAGCCTGTTCCCGAAAAGGCAAACGTCCGGCTCCTTGTCCCACACGGAAGGTGGCAGCCCTGAAAGCTCTTGCTGGTCTTCACCTTCCCCCTGCAGCCTATTCACAGGCACAACAGGTTTGGGGATCTCTGCTTTCCCAGAGACGCAATATTTCACGGTGCGCATCCTCGGCAGAGCCTGTTCCCCAAAAGGCAAACGTCCGGCTCCTTGTCCCACACGGAAGGTGGCAGCCCTGAAAGCTCTTGCTGGTCTTCACCTTCCCCCTGCAGCCTATTCACAGGCACAACAGGTTTTGGGATCTGTGCTTGCCCAGAGAAGGAACATCTCACGGTGCGCATCCTCGGCAGAGCCTGTTCCCGAAAAGGCAAACGTCCGGCTCCTTGTCCCACACGGAAGGTGGCAGCCCTGAAAGCTCTTGCTGGTCTTCACCTTCCCCCTGCAGCCTATTCATAGACACAACAGGTTTGGGGATCTGTGCTTGCCCCAAGACGCAATCTCTCACGGTGCGCATCCTCGGCAGAGCCTGTTCCCGAAAAGGCAAACGTCCGGCTCCTTGTCCCACACGGAAGGTGGCAGCCCTGAAAGCTCTTGCTGGTCTTCACCTTCCCCCTGCAGCCTATTCACAGGCACAACAGGTTTTGGGATCTGTGCTTTCCCCAAGACGCAATCTCTCACGGTGCGCATCCTCGGCAGAGCCTGTTCCCGAAAAGGCAAACGTCCGGCTCCTTGTCCCACACGGAAGGTGGCAGCCCGGAAAGCTGTTGCTGGTCTTCACCTTCCCCCTGCAGCCTATTCACAGGCACAACAGGTTTGGGGATCTCTGCTTTCCCAGAGACGCAATCTTTCACGGTGCGCATCCTCGGCAGAGCTTGTTCCCGAAAAGGCAAACGTCCGGCTCCTTGTCCCACACGGAAGGTGGCAGCCCGGAAAGCTCTTGCTGGTCTTCACCTTCCCCCTGCAGCCTATTCACAGGCACAACAGGTTTTGGGATCTCTGCTTTCCCAGAGAAGGAACATCTCACGGTGCGCATCCTCGGCAGAGCTTGTTCCCGAAAAGGCAAACGTCCGTCTCCTTGTCCCACACGGAAGGTGGCAGCCCTGAAAGCTGTTGCTGGTCTTCACCTTCCCCGTGCAGCCTATTCACAGGCACAACAGGTTTTGGGATCTCTGCTTGCCCAGAGAAGGAACATCTCACGGTGCGCATCCTCGGCAGAGCCTGTTCCCGAAAAGGCAAACGTCCGGCTCCTTGTCCCACACGGAAGGTGGCAGCCCTGAAAGATCTTGCTGGTCTTCACCTTCCCCCTGCAGCCTATTCACAGGCACAACAGCTTTTGGGATCTCTGCTTGCCCAGAGAAGGAACATCTCACGGTGCGCATCCTCGGCAGAGCCTGTTCCCGAAAAGGCAAACATCCGGCTCCTTGTCCCACACGGAAGGTGGCAGCCCTGAAAGCTCTTGCTGGTCTTCACCTTCCCCCTGCAGCCTTTTCACAGGCACAACCGCACTGGGAATCTCTGCTTTCCCAAAGACGCAATCCCTCACGGTGCGCATCCTCGGCAGAGCCTGTTCCCGAAAAGGCAAACGTCCGGCTCCTTGTCCCACACGGAAGGTGGCAGCCCTGAAAGCTCTTGCTGGTCTTCACCTTCCCCCTGCAGCCTATTCACAGGCACAACAGGTTTTGGGATCTGTGCTTGCCCAGAGAAGGAACATCTCACGGTGCGCATCCTCGGCAGAGCCTGTTCCCGAAAAGGCAAACGTCCAGCTCCTTGTCCCACACGGAAGGTGGCAGCCCTGAAAGCTGTTGCTGGTCTTCACCTTCCCCCTGCAGCCTATTCACAGGCACAACAGGTTTGGGGATCTGTGCTTGCCCCAAGACGCAATCTCTCACGGTGCGCATCCTCGGCAGAGCCTGTTCCCGAAAAGGCAAACCTCCGGCTCCTTGTCCCACACGGAAGGTGGCAGCCCTGAGAGCTCTTGCTGGTCTTCACCTTCCCCCTGCAGCCTATTCACAGGCACAAGAGGTTTTGGGATCCCTGCTTTCCCAGAGAAGGAACATCTCACGGTGCGCATCCTCGGCAGAGCCTGTTCCCGAAAAGGCAGACGTCCGGCTCCTTTTCCCACACGGAAGGTGGCAGCCCTGAAAGCTGTTGCTGGTCTTCACCTTCCCCCTGCAGCCTATTCACAGGCACAACCGCACTGGGAATCTCTGCTTTCCCAAAGACGCAATCCCTCACGGTGCGCATCCTCGGCAGAGCCTGTTCCCGAAAAGGCAAACGTCTGGCTCCTTGTCCCACACGGAAGGTGGCAGCCCTGAAAGCTGTTGCTGGTCTTCACCTTCCCCCTGCAGCCTATTCACAGGCACAACAGGTTTGGGGATCTGTGCTTGCCCCAAGATGCAATCTCTCACGGTGCGCATCCTCGGCAGAGCCTGTTCCCGAAAAGGCAAACGTCCGGCTCCTTGTCCCACACGGAAGGTGGCAGCCCTGAAAGCTCTTGCTGGTCTTCACCTTCCCCCTGCAGCCTTTTCACAGGCACAACCGCACTGGGAATCTCTGCTTTCCCAAAGACGCAATCCCTCACGGTGCGCATCCTCGGCAGAGCCTGTTCCCGAAAAGGCAAACGTCCGGCTCCTTGTCCCACACGGAAGGTGTCAGCCCTTAAAGCTGTTGCTGGTCTTCACCTTCCCCCTGCAGCCTATTCACAGGCACAACCGCACTGGGAATCTCTGCTTTCCCAAAGACGCAATCCCTCACGGTGCGCATCCTCGGCAGAGCCTGTTCCCGAAAAGGCAAACGTCTGGCTCCTTGTCCCACACGGAAGGTGGCAGCCCTGAAAGCTCTTGCTGGTCTTCACCTTCCCCCTGCAGCCTATTCACAGGCACAACAGGTTTGGGGATCTGTGCTTGCCCCAAGACGCAATCTCTCACGGTGCGCATCCTCGGCAGAGCCTGTTCCCGAAAAGGCAAACGTCCGGCTCCTTGTCCCACACGGAAGGTGGCAGCCCTGAAAGCTCTTGCTGGTCTTCACCTTCCCCCTGCAGCCTATTCACAGGCACAACAGGTTTGGGGATCTGTGCTTGCCCCAAGACGCAATCTCTCACGGTGCGCATCCTCGGCAGAGCCTGTTCCCGAAAAGGCAAACCTCCGGCTCCTTGTCCCACACGGAAGGTGGCAGCCCGGAAAGCTCTTGCTGGTCTTCACCTTCCCCGTGCAGCCTATTCACAGGCACAACCACACTGGGAATCTCTGCTTTCCCAGAGACGCAATCTCTCACGGTGGGCATCCTCGGCAGAGCCTGTTCCCGAAAAGGCAAACGTCTGGCTCCTTGTCCCACACGGAAGGTGGCAGCCCGGAAAGCTGTTGCTGGTCTTCACCTTCCCCCTGCAGCCTATTCACAGGCACAACCGCACTGGGAATCTCTGCTTTCCCACAGACGCAATCTCTCACGGTGCACATCCTCGGCAGAGCCTGTTCCCGAAAAGGCAAACGTCCGGCTCCTTGTCCCACACGGAAGGTGGCAGCCCTGAAAGCTCTTGCTGGTCTTCACCTTCCCCCTGCAGCCTATTCACAGGCACAACAGGTTTGGGGATCTCTGCTTGCCCAGAGACGCAATATTTCACGGTGCGCATCCTCGGCAGAGCCTGTTCCCGAAAAGGCAAACGTCCGGCTCCTTGTCCCACACGGAAGGTGGCAGCCCGGAAAGCTCTTGCTGGTCTTCACCTTCCCCCTGCAGCCTATTCACAGGCACAACAGGTTTTGGGATCTCTGCTTTCCCAGAGAAGGAACATCTCACGGTGCGCATCCTCGGCAGAGCTTGTTCCCGAAAAGGCAAACGTCCGGCTCCTTGTCCCACACGGAAGGTGGCAGCCCTGAAAGCTCTTGCTGGTCTTCACCTTCCCCCTGCAGCCTATTCACAGGCACAACAGGTTTGGGGATCTGTGCTTGCCCCAAGACGCAATCTCTCACGGTGTGCATCCTCGGCAGAGCCTGTTCCCGAAAAGGCAAACCTCCGGCTCCTTGTCCCACACGGAAGGTGGCAGCCCTGAAAGCTCTTGCTGGTCTTCACCTTCCCCCTGCAGCCTATTCACAGGCACAACAGGTTTGGGGATCTGTGCTTGCCCCAAGACGCAATCTCTCACGGTGCGCATCCTCGGCAGAGCCTGTTCCCGAAAAGGCAAACGTCCGGCTCCTTGTCCCACACGGAAGGTGGCAGCCCTGAAAGCTCTTGCTGGTCTTCACCTTCCCCGTGCAGCCTATTCACAGGCACAACCACACTGGGAATCTCTGCTTTCCCAGAGACGCAATCTCTCACGGTGGGCATCCTCGGCAGAGCCTGTTCCCGAAAAGGCAAACGTCTGGCTCCTTGTCCCACACGGAAGGTGGCAGCCCGGAAAGCTGTTGCTGGTCTTCACCTTCCCCCTGCAGCCTATTCACAGGCACAACCGCACTGGGAATCTCTGCTTTCCCACAGACGCAATCTCTCACGGTGCACATCCTCGGCAGAGCCTGTTCCCGAAAAGGCAAACGTCCGGCTCCTTGTCCCACACGGAAGGTGGCAGCCCTGAAAGCTCTTGCTGGTCTTCACCTTCCCCCTGCAGCCTATTCACAGGCACAACAGGTTTGGGGATCTCTGCTTTCCCAGAGACGCAATATTTCACGGTGCGCATCCTCGGCAGAGCCTGTTCCCCAAAAGGCAAACGTCCGGCTCCTTGTCCCACACGGAAGGTGGCAGCCCGGAAAGCTCTTGCTGGTCTTCACCTTCCCCCTGCAGCCTATTCACAGGCACAACAGGTTTTGGGATCTGTGCTTGCCCAGAGAAGGAACATCTCACGGTGCGCATCCTCGGCAGAGCCTGTTCCCGAAAAGGCAAACGTCCGGCTCCTTGTCCCACACGGAAGGTGGCAGCCCTGAAAGCTCTTGCTGGTCTTCACCTTCCCCCTGCAGCCTATTCATAGACACAACAGGTTTGGGGATCTGTGCTTGCCCCAAGACGCAATCTCTCACGGTGCGCATCCTCGGCAGAGCCTGTTCCCGAAAAGGCAAACGTCCGGCTCCTTGTCCCACACGGAAGGTGGCAGCCCTGAAAGCTCTTGCTGGTCTTCACCTTCCCCCTGCAGCCTATTCACAGGCACAACAGGTTTTGGGATCTGTGCTTTCCCCAAGACGCAATCTCTCACGGTGCGCATCCTCGGCAGAGCCTGTTCCCGAAAAGGCAAACGTCCGGCTCCTTGTCCCACACGGAAGGTGGCAGCCCGGAAAGCTGTTGCTGGTCTTCACCTTCCCCCTGCAGCCTATTCACAGGCACAACAGGTTTGGGGATCTCTGCTTTCCCAGAGACGCAATCTTTCACGGTGCGCATCCTCGGCAGAGCTTGTTCCCGAAAAGGCAAACGTCCGGCTCCTTGTCCCACACGGAAGGTGGCAGCCCGGAAAGCTCTTGCTGGTCTTCACCTTCCCCCTGCAGCCTATTCACAGGCACAACAGGTTTTGGGATCTCTGCTTTCCCAGAGAAGGAACATCTCACGGTGCGCATCCTCGGCAGAGCTTGTTCCCGAAAAGGCAAACGTCCGTCTCCTTGTCCCACACGGAAGGTGGCAGCCCTGAAAGCTGTTGCTGGTCTTCACCTTCCCCGTGCAGCCTATTCACAGGCACAACAGGTTTTGGGATCTGTGCTTGCCCAGAGAAGGAACATCTCACGGTGCGCATCCTCGGCAGAGCCTGTTCCCGAACAGGCAAACGTCCGGCTCCTTGTCCCACACGGAAGGTGGCAGCCCTGAAAGATCTTGCTGGTCTTCACCTTCCCCCTGCAGCCTATTCACAGGCACAACAGCTTTTGGGATCTCTGCTTGCCCAGAGAAGGAACATCTCACGGTGCGCATCCTCGGCAGAGCCTGTTCCCGAAAAGGCAAACATCCGGCTCCTTGTCCCACACGGAAGGTGGCAGCCCTGAAAGCTCTTGCTGGTCTTCACCTTCCCCCTGCAGCCTTTTCACAGGCACAACCGCACTGGGAATCTCTGCTTTCCCAAAGACGCAATCCCTCACGGTGCGCATCCTCGGCAGAGCCTGTTCCCGAAAAGGCAAACGTCCGGCTCCTTGTCCCACACGGAAGGTGGCAGCCCTGAAAGCTCTTGCTGGTCTTCACCTTCCCCCTGCAGCCTATTCACAGGCACAACAGGTTTTGGGATCTGTGCTTGCCCAGAGAAGGAACATCTCACGGTGCGCATCCTCGGCAGAGCCTGTTCCCGAAAAGGCAAACGTCCAGCTCCTTGTCCCACACGGAAGGTGGCAGCCCTGAAAGCTGTTGCTGGTCTTCACCTTCCCCCTGCAGCCTATTCACAGGCACAACAGGTTTGGGGATCTGTGCTTGCCCCAAGACGCAATCTCTCACGGTGCGCATCCTCGGCAGAGCCTGTTCCCGAAAAGGCAAACCTCCGGCTCCTTGTCCCACACGGAAGGTGGCAGCCCTGAGAGCTCTTGCTGGTCTTCACCTTCCCCCTGCAGCCTATTCACAGGCACAAGAGGTTTTGGGATCCCTGCTTTCCCAGAGAAGGAACATCTCACGGTGCGCATCCTCGGCAGAGCCTGTTCCCGAAAAGGCAGACGTCCGGCTCCTTTTCCCACACGGAAGGTGGCAGCCCTGAAAGCTGTTGCTGGTCTTCACCTTCCCCCTGCAGCCTATTCACAGGCACAACCGCACTGGGAATCTCTGCTTTCCCAAAGACGCAATCCCTCACGGTGCGCATCCTCGGCAGAGCCTGTTCCCGAAAAGGCAAACGTCTGGCTCCTTGTCCCACACGGAAGGTGGCAGCCCTGAAAGCTGTTGCTGGTCTTCACCTTCCCCCTGCAGCCTATTCACAGGCACAACAGGTTTGGGGATCTGTGCTTGCCCCAAGATGCAATCTCTCACGGTGCGCATCCTCGGCAGAGCCTGTTCCCGAAAAGGCAAACGTCCGGCTCCTTGTCCCACACGGAAGGTGGCAGCCCTGAAAGCTCTTGCTGGTCTTCACCTTCCCCCTGCAGCCTTTTCACAGGCACAACCGCACTGGGAATCTCTGCTTTCCCAAAGACGCAATCCCTCACGGTGCGCATCCTCGGCAGAGCCTGTTCCCGAAAAGGCAAACGTCCGGCTCCTTGTCCCACACGGAAGGTGTCAGCCCTTAAAGCTGTTGCTGGTCTTCACCTTCCCCCTGCAGCCTATTCACAGGCACAACCGCACTGGGAATCTCTGCTTTCCCAAAGACGCAATCCCTCACGGTGCGCATCCTCGGCAGAGCCTGTTCCCGAAAAGGCAAACGTCTGGCTCCTTGTCCCACACGGAAGGTGGCAGCCCTGAAAGCTCTTGCTGGTCTTCACCTTCCCCCTGCAGCCTATTCACAGGCACAACAGGTTTGGGGATCTGTGCTTGCCCCAAGACGCAATCTCTCACGGTGCGCATCCTCGGCAGAGCCTGTTCCCGAAAAGGCAAACGTCCGGCTCCTTGTCCCACACGGAAGGTGGCAGCCCTGAAAGCTCTTGCTGGTCTTCACCTTCCCCCTGCAGCCTATTCACAGGCACAACAGGTTTGGGGATCTGTGCTTGCCCCAAGACGCAATCTCTCACGGTGCGCATCCTCGGCAGAGCCTGTTCCCGAAAAGGCAAACCTCCGGCTCCTTGTCCCACACGGAAGGTGGCAGCCCGGAAAGCTCTTGCTGGTCTTCACCTTCCCCGTGCAGCCTATTCACAGGCACAACCACACTGGGAATCTCTGCTTTCCCAGAGACGCAATCTCTCACGGTGGGCATCCTCGGCAGAGCCTGTTCCCGAAAAGGCAAACGTCTGGCTCCTTGTCCCACACGGAAGGTGGCAGCCCGGAAAGCTGTTGCTGGTCTTCACCTTCCCCCTGCAGCCTATTCACAGGCACAACCGCACTGGGAATCTCTGCTTTCCCACAGACGCAATCTCTCACGGTGCACATCCTCGGCAGAGCCTGTTCCCGAAAAGGCAAACGTCCGGCTCCTTGTCCCACACGGAAGGTGGCAGCCCTGAAAGCTCTTGCTGGTCTTCACCTTCCCCCTGCAGCCTATTCACAGGCACAACAGGTTTGGGGATCTCTGCTTGCCCAGAGACGCAATATTTCACGGTGCGCATCCTCGGCAGAGCCTGTTCCCGAAAAGGCAAACGTCCGGCTCCTTGTCCCACACGGAAGGTGGCAGCCCGGAAAGCTCTTGCTGGTCTTCACCTTCCCCCTGCAGCCTATTCACAGGCACAACAGGTTTTGGGATCTCTGCTTTCCCAGAGAAGGAACATCTCACGGTGCGCATCCTCGGCAGAGCTTGTTCCCGAAAAGGCAAACGTCCGGCTCCTTGTCCCACACGGAAGGTGGCAGCCCTGAAAGCTCTTGCTGGTCTTCACCTTCCCCCTGCAGCCTATTCACAGGCACAACAGGTTTGGGGATCTGTGCTTGCCCAGAGAAGGAACATCTCACGGTGCGCATCCTCGGCAGAGCCTGTTCCCGAAAAGGCAAACGTCCGGCTCCTTGTCCCACACGGAAGGTGGCAGCCCTGAAAGCTCTTGCTGGTCTTCACCTTCCCCCTGCAGCCTATTCATAGACACAACAGGTTTGGGGATCTGTGCTTGCCCCAAGACGCAATCTCTCACGGTGCGCATCCTCGGCAGAGCCTGTTCCCGAAAAGGCAAACGTCCGGCTCCTTGTCCCACACGGAAGGTGGCAGCCCTGAAAGCTCTTGCTGGTCTTCACCTTCCCCCTGCAGCCTATTCACAGGCACAACAGGTTTGGGGATCTCTGCTTTCCCAGAGACGCAATCTTTCACGGTGCGCATCCTCGGCAGAGCTTGTTCCCGAAAAGGCAAACGTCCGGCTCCTTGTCCCACACGGAAGGTGGCAGCCCTGAAAGCTCTTGCTGGTCTTCACCTTCCCCCTGCAGCCTATTCACAGGCACAACCGCACTGGGAATCTCTGCTTTCCCAAAGACGCAATCCCTCACGGTGCGCATCCTCGGCAGAGCCTGTTCCCGAAAAGGCAAACGTCTGGCTCCTTGTCCCACACGGAAGGTGGCAGCCCTGAAAGCTGTTGTCTTCACCTTCCCCCTGCAGCCTATTCACAGGCACAACAGGTTTGGGGATCTGTGCTTGCCCCAAGACGCAATCTCTCACGGTGCGCATCCTCGGCAGAGCCTGTTCCCGAAAAGGCAAACGTCCGGCTCCTTGTCCCACACGGAAGGTGGCAGCCCTGAAAGCTCTTGCTGGTCTTCACCTTCCCCCTGCAGCCTATTCACAGGCACAACAGGTTTTGGGATCTCTGCTTGCCCAGAGACGCAATCTCTCACGGTGCGCATCCTCGGCAGAGCCTGTTCCCGAAAAGGCAAACGTCCGGCTCCTTGTCCCACACGGAAGGTGGCAGCCCTGAGAGCTCTTGCTGGTCTTCACCTTCCCCCTGCAGCCTATTCACAGGCACAACAGGTTTTGGGATCTGTGCTTGCCCAGAGAAGGAGCATCTCACGGTGCGCATCCTCGGCAGAGCCTGTTCCCGAAAAGGCAAACGTCCGGCTCCTTGTCCCACACGGAAGGTGGCAGCCCGGAAAGCTCTTGCTGGTCTTCACCTTCCCCCCGCAGCCTTTTCACAGGCACAACCGCACTGGGAATCTCTGCTTTCCCAAAGACGCAATCCCTCACGGTGCGCATCCTCGGCAGAGCCTGTTCCCGAAAAGGCAAACGTCCGGCTCCTTGTCCCACACGGAAGGTGTCAGCCCTGAAAGCTGTTGCTGGTCTTCACCTTCCCCCTGCAGCCTATTCACAGGCACAACCGCACTGGGAATCTCTGCTTTCCCAAAGACGCAATCCCTCACGGTGCGCATCCTCGGCAGAGCCTGTTCCCGAAAAGGCAAACGTCTGGCTCCTTGTCCCACACGGAAGGTGGCAGCCCTGAAAGCTGTTGCTGGTCTTCACCTTCCCCCTGCAGCCTATTCACAGGCACAACAGGTTTGGGGATCTGTGCTTGCCCCAAGACGCAATCTCTCACGGTGCGCATCCTCGGCAGAGCCTGTTCCCGAAAAGGCAAACGTCCGGCTCCTTGTCCCACACGGAAGGTGGCAGCCCTGAAAGCTCTTGCTGGTCTTCACCTTCCCCCTGCAGCCTATTCACAGGCACAACAGGTTTTGGGATCTGTGCTTTCCCCAAGACGCAATCTCTCACGGTGCGCATCCTCGGCAGAGCCTGTTCCCGAAAAGGCAAACGTCCGGCTCCTTGTCCCACACGGAAGGTGGCAGCCCTGAAAGCTCTTGCTGGTCTTCACCTTCCCCGTGCAGCCTATTCACAGGCACAACCACACTGGGAATCTCTGCTTTCCCAGAGACGCAATCTCTCACGGTGGGCATCCTCGGCAGAGCCTGTTCCCGAAAAGGCAAACGTCCGGCTCCTTGTCCCACACGGAAGGTGGCAGCCCGGAAAGCTCTTGCTGGTCTTCACCTTCCCCCTGCAGCCTTTTCACAGGCACAACCGCACTGGGAATCTCTGCTTTCCCACAGACGCAATCTCTCACGGTGCACATCCTCGGCAGAGCCTGTTCCCGAAAAGGCAAACGTCCGGCTCCTTGTCCCACACGGAAGGTGGCAGCCCTGAAAGCTGTTGCTGGTCTTCACCTTCCCCCTGCAGCCTATTCACAGGCACAACAGGTTTGGGGATCTGTGCTTTCCCCAAGACGCAATCTCTCACGGTGCGCATCCTCGGCAGAGCCTGTTCCCGAAAAGGCAAACGTCCGGCTCCTTGTCCCACACGGAAGGTGGCAGCCCTGAAAGCTGTTGCTGGTCTTCACCTTCCCCCTGCAGCCTATTCACAGGCACAACAGGTTTGGGGATCTGTGCTTGCCCCAAGACGCAATCTCTCACGGTGCGCATCCTCGGCAGAGCCTGTTCCCGAAAAGGCAAACGTCCGGCTCCTTGTCCCACACGGAAGGTGGCAGCCCTGAAAGCTCTTGCTGGTCTTCACCTTCCCCCCGCAGCCTTTTCACAGGCACAACCGCACTGGGAATCTCTGCTTTCCCAAAGACGCAATCCCTCACGGTGCGCATCCTCGGCAGAGCCTGTTCCCGAAAAGGCAAACGTCCGGCTCCTTGTCCCACACGGAAGGTGGCAGCCCTGAAAGCTCTTGCTGGTCTTCACCTTCCCCGTGCAGCCTATTCACAGGCACAACCACACTGGGAATCTCTGCTTTCCCAGAGACGCAATCTCTCACGGTGGGCATCCTCGGCAGAGCCTGTTCCCGAAAAGGCAAACGTCCGGCTCCTTGTCCCACACGGAAGGTGGCAGCCCGGAAAGCTGTTGCTGGTCTTCACCTTCCCCCTGCAGCCTATTCACAGGCACAACCGCACTGGGAATCTCTGCTTTCCCACAGACGCAATCTCTCACGGTGCACATCCTCGGCAGAGCCTGTTCCCGAAAAGGCAAACGTCCGGCTCCTTGTCCCACACGGAAGGTGGCAGCCCTGAAAGCTCTTGCTGGTCTTCACCTTCCCCCTGCAGCCTATTCACAGGCACAACAGGTTTTGGGATCTCTGCTTGCCCAGAGACGCAATATTTCACGGTGCGCATCCTCGGCAGAGCCTGTTCCCGAAAAGGCAAACGTCCGGCTCCTTGTCCCACACGGAAGGTGGCAGCCCTGAAAGCTCTTGCTGGTCTTCACCTTCGCCCTGCAGCCTATTCATAGACACAACAGGTTTGGGGATCTGTGCTTGCCCCAAGATGCAATCTCTCACGGTGCGCATCCTCGGCAGAGCCTGTTCCCGAAAAGGCAAACGTCCGGCTCCTTGTCCCACACGGAAGGTGGCAGCCCGGAAAGCTCTTGCTGGTCTTCACCTTCCCCCTGCAGCCTATTCACAGGCACAACAGGTTTTGGGATCTCTGCTTTCCCAGTGAAGGAACATCTCACGGTGCGCATCCTCGGCAGAGCTTGTTCCCGAAAAGGCAAACGTCCGGCTCCTTGTCCCACACGGAAGGTGGCAGCCCTGAAAGCTCTTGCTGGTCTTCACCTTCCCCCTGCAGCCTATTCACAGGCACAACAGGTTTTGGGATCTCTGCTTGCCCAGAGAAGGAACATCTCACGGTGCGCATCCTCGGCAGAGCCTGTTCCCGAAAAGGCAAACGTCCGGCTCCTTGTCCCACACGGAAGGTGGCAGCCCTGAAAGCTCTTGCTGGTCTTCACCTTCCCCCTGCAGCCTATTCATAGACACAACAGGTTTGGGGATCTGTGCTTGCCCCAAGACGCAATCTCTCACGGTGCGCATCCTCGGCAGAGCCTGTTCCCGAAAAGGCAAACGTCCGGCTCCTTGTCCCACACGGAAGGTGGCAGCCCTGAAAGCTCTTGCTGGTCTTCACCTTCCCCCTGCAGCCTATTCACAGGCACAACAGGTTTTGGGATCTGTGCTTTCCCCAAGACGCAATCTCTCACGGTGCGCATCCTCGGCAGAGCCTGTTCCCGAAAAGGCAAACGTCCGGCTCCTTGTCCCACACGGAAGGTGGCAGCCCTGAAAGCTCTTGCTGGTCTTCACCTTCCCCGTGCAGACTATTCACAGGCACAACCACACTGGGAATCTCTGCTTTCCCAGAGACGCAATCTCTCACGGTGCACATCCTCGGCAGAGCCTGTTCCCGAAAAGGCAAACGTCCGGCTCCTTGTCCCACACGGAAGGTGGCAGCCCTGAAAGCTGTTGCTGGTCTTCACCTTCCCCCTGCAGCCTATTCACAGGCACAACAGGTTTGGGGATCTCTGCTTTCCCAGAGACGCAATCTTTCACGGTGCGCATCCTCGGCAGAGCTTGTTCCCGAAAAGGCAAACGTCCGGCTCCTTGTCCCACACGGAAGGTGGCAGCCCGGAAAGCTCTTGCTGGTCTTCACCTTCCCCCTGCAGCCTATTCACAGGCACAACAGGTTTTGGGATCTCTGCTTTCCCAGAGAAGGAACATCTCACGGTGCGCATCCTCGGCAGAGCTTGTTCCCGAAAAGGCAAACGTCCGGCTCCTTGTCCCACACGGAAGGTGGCAGCCCTGAAAGCTGTTGCTGGTCTTCACCTTCCCCCTGCAGCCTATTCACAGGCACAACAGGTTTTGGGATCTCTGCTTGCCCAGAGAAGGAACATCTCACGGTGCGCATCCTCGGCAGAGCCTGTTCCCGAAAAGGCAAACGTCCGGCTCCTTGTCCCACACGGAAGGTGGCAGCCCTGAAAGATCTTGCTGGTCTTCACCTTCCCCCTGCAGCCTATTCACAGGCACAACAGGTTTTGGGATCTCTGCTTGCCCAGAGAAGGAACATCTCACGGTGCGCATCCTCGGCAGAGCCTGTTCCCGAAAAGGCAAACGTCCGGCTCCTTGTCCCACACGGAAGGTGGCAGCCCTGAAAGCTCTTGCTGGTCTTCACCTTCCCCCTGCAGCCTTTTCACAGGCACAACCGCACTGGGAATCTCTGCTTTCCCAAAGACGCAATCCCTCACGGTGCGCATCCTCGGCAGAGCCTGTTCCCGAAAAGGCAAACGTCCGGCTCCTTGTCCCACACGGAAGGTGGCAGCCCTGAAAGCTCTTGCTGGTCTTCACCTTCCCCCTGCAGCCTATTCACAGGCACAACAGGTTTTGGGATCTGTGCTTGCCCAGAGAAGGAACATCTCACGGTGCGCATCCTCGGCAGAGCCTGTTCCCGAAAAGGCAAACGTCCAGCTCCTTGTCCCACACGGAAGGTGGCAGCCCTGAAAGCTGTTGCTGGTCTTCACCTTCCCCCTGCAGCCTATTCACAGGCACAACAGGTTTGGGGATCTGTGCTTGCCCCAAGACGCAATCTCTCACGGTGCGCATCCTCGGCAGAGCCTGTTCCCGAAAAGGCAAACCTCCGGCTCCTTGTCCCACACGGAAGGTGGCAGCCCTGAGAGCTCTTGCTGGTCTTCACCTTCCCCCTGCAGCCTATTCACAGGCACAAGAGGTTTTGGGATCCCTGCTTTCCCAGAGAAGGAACATCTCACGGTGCGCATCCTCGGCAGAGCCTGTTCCCGAAAAGGCAGACGTCCGGCTCCTTTTCCCACACGGAAGGTGGCAGCCCGGAAAGCTGTTGCTGGTCTTCACCTTCCCCCTGCAGCCTATTCACAGGCACAACCGCACTGGGAATCTCTGCTTTCCCAAAGACGCAATCCCTCACGGTGCGCATCCTCGGCAGAGCCTGTTCCCGAAAAGGCAAACGTCTGGCTCCTTGTCCCACACGGAAGGTGGCAGCCCTGAAAGCTGTTGCTGGTCTTCACCTTCCCCCTGCAGCCTATTCACAGGCACAACAGGTTTGGGGATCTGTGCTTGCCCCAAGATGCAATCTCTCACGGTGCGCATCCTCGGCAGAGCCTGTTCCCGAAAAGGCAAACGTCCGGCTCCTTGTCCCACACGGAAGGTGGCAGCCCTGAAAGCTCTTGCTGGTCTTCACCTTCCCCCTGCAGCCTTTTCACAGGCACAACCGCACTGGGAATCTCTGCTTTCCCAAAGACGCAATCCCTCACGGTGCGCATCCTCGGCAGAGCCTGTTCCCGAAAAGGCAAACGTCCGGCTCCTTGTCCCACACGGAAGGTGTCAGCCCTGAAAGCTGTTGCTGGTCTTCACCTTCCCCCTGCAGCCTATTCACAGGCACAACCGCACTGGGAATCTCTGCTTTCCCAAAGACGCAATCCCTCACGGTGCGCATCCTCGGCAGAGCCTGTTCCCGAAAAGGCAAACGTCTGGCTCCTTGTCCCACACGGAAGGTGGCAGCCCTGAAAGCTCTTGCTGGTCTTCACCTTCCCCCTGCAGCCTATTCACAGGCACAACAGGTTTGGGGATCTGTGCTTGCCCCAAGACGCAATCTCTCACGGTGCGCATCCTCGGCAGAGCCTGTTCCCGAAAAGGCAAACGTCCGGCTCCTTGTCCCACACGGAAGGTGGCAGCCCTGAAAGATCTTGCTGGTCTTCACCTTCCCCCTGCAGCCTATTCACAGGCACAACAGGTTTTGGGATCTGTGCTTTCCCCAAGACGCAATCTCTCACGGTGCGCATCCTCGGCAGAGCCTGTTCCCGAAAAGGCAAACGTCCGGCTCCTTGTCCCACACGGAAGGTGGCAGCCCGGAAAGCTCTTGCTGGTCTTCACCTTCCCCCTGCAGCCTATTCACAGGCACAACCACACTGGGAATCTCTGCTTTCCCAGAGACGCAATCTCTCACGGTGGGCATCCTCGGCAGAGCCTGTTCCCGAAAAGGCAAACGTCTGGCTCCTTGTCCCACACGGAAGGTGGCAGCCCGGAAAGCTGTTGCTGGTCTTCACCTTCCCCCTGCAGCCTATTCACAGGCACAACCGCACTGGGAATCTCTGCTTTCCCACAGACGCAATCTCTCACGGTGCACATCCTCGGCAGAGCCTGTTCCCGAAAAGGCAAACGTCCGGCTCCTTGTCCCACACGGAAGGTGGCAGCCCTGAAAGCTCTTGCTGGTCTTCACCTTCCCCCTGCAGCCTATTCACAGGCACAACAGGTTTGGGGATCTCTGCTTGCCCAGAGACGCAATATTTCACGGTGCGCATCCTCGGCAGAGCCTGTTCCCGAAAAGGCAAACGTCCGGCTCCTTGTCCCACACGGAAGGTGGCAGCCCGGAAAGCTCTTGCTGGTCTTCACCTTCCCCCTGCAGCCTATTCACAGGCACAACAGGTTTTGGGATCTCTGCTTTCCCAGAGAAGGAACATCTCACGGTGCGCATCCTCGGCAGAGCTTGTTCCCGAAAAGGCAAACGTCCGGCTCCTTGTCCCACACGGAAGGTGGCAGCCCTGAAAGCTCTTGCTGGTCTTCACCTTCCCCCTGCAGCCTATTCACAGGCACAACAGGTTTTGGGATCTGTGCTTGCCCAGAGAAGGAACATCTCACGGTGCGCATCCTCGGCAGAGCCTGTTCCCGAAAAGGCAAACGTCCGGCTCCTTGTCCCACACGGAAGGTGGCAGCCCTGAAAGCTCTTGCTGGTCTTCACCTTCCCCCTGCAGCCTATTCATAGACACAACAGGTTTGGGGATCTGTGCTTGCCCCAAGACGCAATCTCTCACGGTGCGCATCCTCGGCAGAGCCTGTTCCCGAAAAGGCAAATGTCCGGCTCCTTGTCCCACACGGAAGGTGGCAGCCCTGAAAGCTCTTGCTGGTCTTCACCTTCCCCCTGCAGCCTATTCACAGGCACAACAGGTTTTGGGATCTGTGCTTGCCCCAAGACGCAATCTCTCACGGTGCGCATCCTCGGCAGAGCCTGTTCCCGAAAAGGCAAACGTCCGGCTCCTTGTCCCACACGGAAGGTGGCAGCCCGGAAAGCTCTTGCTGGTCTTCACCTTCCCCGTGCAGCCTATTCACAGGCACAACCACACTGGGAATCTCTGCTTTCCCAGAGACGCAATCTCTCACGGTGCACATCCTCGGTAGAGCCTGTTCCCGAAAAGGCAAACGTCCGGCTCCTTGTCCCACACGGAAGGTGGCAGCCCTGAAAGCTCTTGCTGGTCTTCACCTTCCCCCTGCAGCCTATTCACAGGCACAACAGGTTTGGGGATCTGTGCTTGCCCCAAGACGCAATCTCTCACGGTGCGCATCCTCGGCAGAGCCTGTTCCCGAAAAGGCAAACGTCCGGCTCCTTGTCCCACACGGAAGGTGGCAGCCCTGAAAGCTCTTGCTGGTCTTCACCTTCCCCCTGCAGCCTATTCATAGACACAACAGGTTTGGGGATCTGTGCTTGCCCCAAGACGCAATCTCTCACGGTGCGCATCCTCGGCAGAGCCTGTTCCCGAAAAGGCAAACGTCCGGCTCCTTGTCCCACACGGAAGGTGGCAGCCCTGAGAGCTCTTGCTGGTCTTCACCTTCCCCCTGCAGCCTATTCACAGGCACAACAGGTTTTGGGATCTGTGCTTGCCCAGAGAAGGAGCATCTCACGGTGCGCATCCTCGGCAGAGCCTGTTCCCGAAAAGGCAAACGTCCGGCTCCTTGTCCCACACGGAAGGTGGCAGCCCTGAAAGCTCTTGCTGGTCTTCACCTTCCCCCCGCAGCCTTTTCACAGGCACAACCGCACTGGGAATCTCTGCTTTCCCAAAGACGCAATCCCTCACGGTGCGCATCCTCGGCAGAGCCTGTTCCCGAAAAGGCAAACGTCCGGCTCCTTGTCCCACACGGAAGGTGGCAGCCCTGAAAGCTGTTGCTGGTCTTCACCTTCCCCCTGCAGCCTATTCACAGGCACAACCGCACTGGGAATCTCTGCTTTCCCAAAGACGCAATCCCTCACGGTGCGCATCCTCGGCAGAGCCTGTTCCCGAAAAGGCAAACGTCTGGCTCCTTGTCCCACACGGAAGGTGGCAGCCCTGAAAGCTGTTGCTGGTCTTCACCTTCCCCCTGCAGCCTATTCACAGGCACAACAGGTTTGGGGATCTGTGCTTGCCCCAAGACGCAATCCCTCACGGTGCGCATCCTCGGCAGAGCCTGTTCCCGAAAAGGCAAACGTCCGGCTCCTTGTCCCACACGGAAGGTGGCAGCCCTGAAAGCTCTTGCTGGTCTTCACCTTCCCCCTGCAGCCTATTCACAGGCACAACAGGTTTTGGGATCTCTGCTTGCCCAGAGAAGGAACATCTCACGGTGCGCATCCTCGGCAGAGCCTGTTCCCGAAAAGGCAAACGTCCAGCTCCTTGTCCCACACGGAAGGTGGCAGCCCTGAAAGCTGTTGCTGGTCTTCACCTTCCCCCTGCAGCCTATTCACAGGCACAACAGGTTTGGGGATCTGTGCTTGCCCCAAGACGCAATCTCTCACGGTGCGCATCCTCGGCAGAGCCTGTTCCCGAAAAGGCAAACCTCCGGCTCCTTGTCCCACACGGAAGGTGGCAGCCCTGAGAGCTCTTGCTGGTCTTCACCTTCCCCCTGCAGCCTATTCACAGGCACAACAGGTTTGGGGATCTCTGCTTTCCCAGAGAAGGAACATCTCACGGTGCGCATCCTCGGCAGAGCCTGTTCCCGAAAAGGCAGACGTCCGGCTCCTTTTCCCACACGGAAGGTGGCAGCCCGGAAAGCTGTTGCTGGTCTTCACCTTCCCCCTGCAGCCTATTCACAGGCACAACCGCACTGGGAATCTCTGCTTTCCCAAAGACGCAATCCCTCACGGTGCGCATCCTCGGCAGAGCCTGTTCCCGAAAAGGCAAACGTCTGGCTCCTTGTCCCACACGGAAGGTGGCAGCCCTGAAAGCTGTTGCTGGTCTTCACCTTCCCCCTGCAGCCTATTCACAGGCACAACAGGTTTGGGGATCTGTGCTTGCCCCAAGATGCAATCTCTCACGGTGCGCATCCTCGGCAGAGCCTGTTCCCGAAAAGGCAAACGTCCGGCTCCTTGTCCCACACGGAAGGTGGCAGCCCTGAAAGCTCTTGCTGGTCTTCACCTTCCCCCTGCAGCCTTTTCACAGGCACAACCGCACTGGGAATCTCTGCTTTCCCAAAGACGCAATCCCTCACGGTGCGCATCCTCGGCAGAGCCTGTTCCCGAAAAGGCAAACGTCCGGCTCCTTGTCCCACACGGAAGGTGTCAGCCCTGAAAGCTGTTGCTGGTCTTCAACTTCCCCCTGCAGCCTAGTCACAGGCACAACCGCACTGGGAATCTCTGCTTTCCCAAAGACGCAATCCCTCACGGTGCGCATCCTCGGCAGAGCCTGTTCCCGAAAAGGCAAACGTCTGGCTCCTTGTCCCACACGGAAGGTGGCAGCCCTGAAAGCTCTTGCTGGTCTTCACCTTCCCCCTGCAGCCTATTCACAGGCACAACAGGTTTGGGGATCTGTGCTTGCCCCAAGACGCAATCTCTCACGGTGCGCATCCTCGGCAGAGCCTGTTCCCGAAAAGGCAAACGTCCGGCTCCTTGTCCCACACGGAAGGTGGCAGCCCTGAAAGCTCTTGCTGGTCTTCACCTTCCCCCTGCAGCCTATTCACAGGCACAACAGGTTTTGGGATCTGTGCTTTCCCCAAGACGCAATCTCTCACGGTGCGCATCCTCGGCAGAGCCTGTTCCCGAAAAGGCAAACGTCCGGCTCCTTGTCCCACACGGAAGGTGGCAGCCCGGAAAGCTCTTGCTGGTCTTCACCTTCCCCCTGCAGCCTATTCACAGGCACAACCACACTGGGAATCTCTGCTTTCCCAGAGACGCAATCTCTCACGGTGGGCATCCTCGGCAGAGCCTGTTCCCGAAAAGGCAAACGTCTGGCTCCTTGTCCCACACGGAAGGTGGCAGCCCGGAAAGCTGTTGCTGGTCTTCACCTTCCCCCTGCAGCCTATTCACAGGCACAACCGCACTGGGAATCTCTGCTTTCCCACAGACGCAATCTCTCACGGTGCACATCCTCGGCAGAGCCTGTTCCCGAAAAGGCAAACGTCCGGCTCCTTGTCCCACACGGAAGGTGGCAGCCCTGAAAGCTCTTGCTGGTCTTCACCTTCCCCCTGCAGCCTATTCACAGGCACAACAGGTTTGGGGATCTCTGCTTTCCCAGAGACGCAATATTTCACGGTGCGCATCCTCGGCAGAGCCTGTTCCCGAAAAGGCAAACGTCCGGCTCCTTGTCCCACACGGAAGGTGGCAGCCCGGAAAGCTCTTGCTGGTCTTCACCTTCCCCCTGCAGCCTATTCACAGGCACAACAGGTTTTGGGATCTCTGCTTTCCCAGAGAAGGAACATCTCACGGTGCGCATCCTCGGCAGAGCTTGTTCCCGAAAAGGCAAACGTCCGGCTCCTTGTCCCACACGGAAGGTGGCAGCCCTGAAAGCTCTTGCTGGTCTTCACCTTCCCCCTGCAGCCTATTCACAGGCACAACAGGTTTTGGGATCTGTGCTTGCCCAGAGAAGGAACATCTCACGGTGCGCATCCTCGGCAGAGCCTGTTCCCGAAAAGGCAAACGTCCGGCTCCTTGTCCCACACGGAAGGTGGCAGCCCTGAAAGCTCTTGCTGGTCTTCACCTTCCCCCTGCAGCCTATTCATAGACACAACAGGTTTGGGGATCTGTGCTTGCCCCAAGACGCAATCTCTCACGGTGCGCATCCTCGGCAGAGCCTGTTCCCGAAAAGGCAAACGTCCGGCTCCTTGTCCCACACGGAAGGTGGCAGCCCTGAAAGCTCTTGCTGGTCTTCACCTTCCCCCTGCAGCCTATTCACAGGCACAACAGGTTTGGGGATCTGTGCTTGCCCAGAGAAGGAACATCTCACGGTGCGCATCCTCGGCAGAGCCTGTTCCCGAAAAGGCAAACGTCCGGCTCCTTGTCCCACACGGAATGTGGCAGCCCGGAAAGCTCTTGCTGGTCTTCACCTTCCCCGTGCAGCCTATTCACAGGCACAACCACACTGGGAATCTCTGCTTTCCCAGAGACGCAATCTCTCACGGTGCACATCCTCGGCAGAGCCTGTTCCCGAAAAGGCAAACGTCCGGCTCCTTGTCCCACACGGAAGGTGGCAGCCCTGAAAGCTGTTGCTGGTCTTCACCTTCCCCCTGCAGCCTATTCACAGGCACAACAGGTTTGGGGATCTCTGCTTTCCCAGAGACGCAATCTTTCACGGTGCGCATCCTCGGCAGAGCTTGTTCCCGAAAAGGCAAACGTCCGGCTCCTTGTCCCACACGGAAGGTGGCAGCCCGGAAAGCTCTTGCTGGTCTTCACCTTCCCCCTGCAGCCTATTCACAGGCACAACCGCACTGGGAATCTCTGCTTTCCCACAGACGCAATCCCTCACGGTGCGCATCCTCGGCAGAGCCTGTTCCCGAAAAGGCAAACGTCTGGCTCCTTGTCCCACACGGAAGGTGGCAGCCCTGAAAGCTGTTGCTGGTCTTCACCTTCCCCCTGCAGCCTATTCACAGGCACAACAGGTTTGGGGATCTGTGCTTGCCCCAAGACGCAATCTCTCACGGTGCGCATCCTCGGCAGAGCCTGTTCCCGAAAAGGCAAACGTCCGGCTCCTTGTCCCACACGGAAGGTGGCAGCCCTGAAAGCTCTTGCTGGTCTTCACCTTCCCCCTGCAGCCTATTCATAGACACAACAGGTTTGGGGATCTGTGCTTGCCCCAAGACGCAATCTCTCACGGTGCGCATCCTCGGCAGAGCCTGTTCCCGAAAAGGCAAACGTCCGGCTCCTTGTCCCACACGGAAGGTGGCAGCCCTGAGAGCTCTTGCTGGTCTTCACCTTCCCCCTGCAGCCTATTCACAGGCACAACAGGTTTTGGGATCTGTGCTTGCCCAGAGAAGGAGCATCTCACGGTGCGCATCCTCGGCAGAGCCTGTTCCCGAAAAGGCAAACGTCCGGCTCCTTGTCCCACACGGAAGGTGGCAGCCCTGAAAGCTCTTGCTGGTCTTCACCTTCCCCCCGCAGCCTTTTCACAGGCACAACCGCACTGGGAATCTCTGCTTTCCCAAAGACGCAATCCCTCACGGTGCGCATCCTCGGCAGAGCCTGTTCCCGAAAAGGCAAACGTCCGGCTCCTTGTCCCACACGGAAGGTGGCAGCCCTGAAAGCTCTTGCTGGTCTTCACCTTCCCCCTGCAGCCTATTCACAGGCACAACCGCACTGGGAATCTCTGCTTTCCCAAAGACGCAATCCCTCACGGTGCGCATCCTCGGCAGAGCCTGTTCCCGAAAAGGCAAACGTCTGGCTCCTTGTCCCACACGGAAGGTGGCAGCCCTGAAAGCTGTTGCTGGTCTTCACCTTCCCCCTGCAGCCTATTCACAGGCACAACAGGTTTGGGGATCTGTGCTTGCCCCAAGACGCAATCTCTCACGGTGCGCATCCTCGGCAGAGCCTGTTCCCGAAAAGGCAAACGTCCGGCTCCTTGTCCCACACGGAAGGTGGCAGCCCTGAAAGCTCTTGCTGGTCTTCACCTTCCCCCTGCAGCCTATTCACAGGCACAACAGGTTTTGGGATCTGTGCTTTCCCCAAGACGCAATCTCTCACGGTGCGCATCCTCGGCAGAGCCTGTTCCCGAAAAGGCAAACGTCCGGCTCCTTGTCCCACACGGAAGGTGGCAGCCCGGAAAGCTCTTGCTGGTCTTCACCTTCCCCGTGCAGCCTATTCACAGGCACAACCACACTGGGAATCTCTGCTTTCCCAGAGACGCAATCTCTCCCGGTGGGCATCCTCGGCAGAGCCTGTTCCCGAAAAGGCAAACGTCCGGCTCCTTGTCCCACACGGAAGGTGGCAGCCCGGAAAGCTGTTGCTGGTCTTCACCTTCCCCCTGCAGCCTATTCACAGGCACAACCGCACTGGGAATCTCTGCTTTCCCACAGACGCAATCTCTCACGGTGCACATCCTCGGCAGAGCCTGTTCCCGAAAAGGCAAACGTCCGGCTCCTTGTCCCACACGGAAGGTGGCAGCCCTGAAAGCTCTTGCTGGTCTTCACCTTCCCCCTGCAGCCTATTCACAGGCACAACAGGTTTGGGGATCTCTGCTTGCCCAGAGACGCAATATTTCACGGTGCGCATCCTCGGCAGAGCCTGTTCCCGAAAAGGCAAACGTCCGGCTCCTTGTCCCACACGGAAGGTGGCAGCCCGGAAAGCTCTTGCTGGTCTTCACCTTCCCCCTGCAGCCTATTCACAGGCACAACAGCTTTTGGGATCTGTGCTTTCCCCAAGACGCAATCTCTCACGGTGCGCATCCTCGGCAGAGCCTGTTCCCGAAAAGGCAAACGTCCGGCTCCTTGTCCCACACGGAAGGTGGCAGCCCTGAAAGCTCTTGCTGGTCTTCACCTTCCCCGTGCAGACTATTCACAGGCACAACCACACTGGGAATCTCTGCTTTCCCAGAGACGCAATCTCTCACGGTGCACATCCTCGGCAGAGCCTGTTCCCGAAAAGGCAAACGTCCGGCTCCTTGTCCCACACGGAAGGTGGCAGCCCTGAAAGCTGTTGCTGGTCTTCACCTTCCCCCTGCAGCCTATTCACAGGCACAACAGGTTTGGGGATCTCTGCTTTCCCAGAGACGCAATCTTTCACGGTGCGCATCCTCGGCAGAGCTTGTTCCCGAAAAGGCAAACGTCCGGCTCCTTGTCCCACACGGAAGGTGGCAGCCCGGAAAGCTCTTGCTGGTCTTCACCTTCCCCCTGCAGCCTATTCACAGGCACAACAGGTTTTGGGATCTCTGCTTTCCCAGAGAAGGAACATCTCACGGTGCGCATCCTCGGCAGAGCTTGTTCCCGAAAAGGCAAACGTCCGGCTCCTTGTCCCACACGGAAGGTGGCAGCCCTGAAAGCTGTTGCTGGTCTTCACCTTCCCCCTGCAGCCTATTCACAGGCACAACAGGTTTTGGGATCTCTGCTTGCCCAGAGAAGGAACATCTCACGGTGCGCATCCTCGGCAGAGCCTGTTCCCGAAAAGGCAAACGTCCGGCTCCTTGTCCCACACGGAAGGTGGCAGCCCTGAAAGATCTTGCTGGTCTTCACCTTCCCCCTGCAGCCTATTCACAGGCACAACAGGTTTTGGGATCTCTGCTTGCCCAGAGAAGGAACATCTCACGGTGCGCATCCTCGGCAGAGCCTGTTCCCGAAAAGGCAAACGTCCGGCTCCTTGTCCCACACGGAAGGTGGCAGCCCTGAAAGCTCTTGCTGGTCTTCACCTTCCCCCTGCAGCCTTTTCACAGGCACAACCGCACTGGGAATCTCTGCTTTCCCAAAGACGCAATCCCTCACGGTGCGCATCCTCGGCAGAGCCTGTTCCCGAAAAGGCAAACGTCCGGCTCCTTGTCCCACACGGAAGGTGGCAGCCCTGAAAGCTCTTGCTGGTCTTCACCTTCCCCCTGCAGCCTATTCACAGGCACAACAGGTTTGGGGATCTGTGCTTGCCCAGAGAAGGAACATCTCACGGTGCGCATCCTCGGCAGAGCCTGTTCCCGAAAAGGCAAACGTCCAGCTCCTTGTCCCACACGGAAGGTGGCAGCCCTGAAAGCTGTTGCTGGTCTTCACCTTCCCCCTGCAGCCTATTCACAGGCACAACAGGTTTGGGGATCTGTGCTTGCCCAAGACGCAATCTCTCACGGTGCGCATCCTCGGCAGAGCCTGTTCCCGAAAAGGCAAACCTCCGGCTCCTTGTCCCACACGGAAGGTGGCAGCCCTGAGAGCTCTTGCTGGTCTTCACCTTCCCCCTGCAGCCTATTCACAGGCACAAGAGGTTTTGGGATCCCTGCTTTCCCAGAGAAGGAACATCTCACGGTGCGCATCCTCGGCAGAGCCTGTTCCCGAAAAGGCAGACGTCCGGCTCCTTTTCCCACACGGAAGGTGGCAGCCCGGAAAGCTGTTGCTGGTCTTCACCTTCCCCCTGCAGCCTATTCACAGGCACAACCGCACTGGGAATCTCTGCTTTCCCAAAGACGCAATCCCTCACGGTGCGCATCCTCGGCAGAGCCTGTTCCCGAAAAGGCAAACGTCTGGCTCCTTGTCCCACACGGAAGGTGGCAGCCCTGAAAGCTGTTGCTGGTCTTCACCTTCCCCCTGCAGCCTATTCACAGGCACAACAGGTTTGGGGATCTGTGCTTGCCCCAAGATGCAATCTCTCACGGTGCGCATCCTCGGCAGAGCCTGTTCCCGAACAGGCAAACGTCCGGCTCCTTGTCCCACACGGAAGGTGGCAGCCCTGAAAGCTCTTGCTGGTCTTCACCTTCCCCCTGCAGCCTTTTCACAGGCACAACCGCACTGGGAATCTCTGCTTTCCCAAAGACGCAATCCCTCACGGTGCGCATCCTCGGCAGAGCCTGTTCCCGAAAAGGCAAACGTCCGGCTCCTTGTCCCACACGGAAGGTGTCAGCCCTGAAAGCTGTTGCTGGTCTTCACCTTCCCCCTGCAGCCTATTCACAGGCACAACCGCACTGGGAATCTCTGCTTTCCCAAAGACGCAATCCCTCACAGTGCGCATCCTCGGCAGAGCCTGTTCCCGAAAAGGCAAACGTCTGGCTCCTTGTCCCACACGGAAGGTGGCAGCCCTGAAAGCTCTTGCTGGTCTTCACCTTCCCCCTGCAGCCTATTCACAGGCACAACAGGTTTGGGGATCTGTGCTTGCCCCAAGACGCAATCTCTCACGGTGCGCATCCTCGGCAGAGCCTGTTCCCGAAAAGGCAAACGTCCGGCTCCTTGTCCCACACGGAAGGTGGCAGCCCTGAAAGCTCTTGCTGGTCTTCACCTTCCCCCTGCAGCCTATTCACAGGCACAACAGGTTTTGGGATCTGTGCTTTCCCCAAGACGCAATCTCTCACGGTGCGCATCCTCGGCAGAGCCTGTTCCCGAAAAGGCAAACGTCCGGCTCCTTGTCCCACACGGAAGGTGGCAGCCCGGAAAGCTCTTGCTGGTCTTCACCTTCCCCCTGCAGCCTATTCACAGGCACAACCACACTGGGAATCTCTGCTTTCCCAGAGACGCAATCTCTCACGGTGGGCATCCTCGGCAGAGCCTGTTCCCGAAAAGGCAAACGTCTGGCTCCTTGTCCCACACGGAAGGTGGCAGCCCGGAAAGCTGTTGCTGGTCTTCACCTTCCCCCTGCAGCCTATTCACAGGCACAACCGCACTGGGAATCTCTGCTTTCCCACAGACGCAATCTCTCACGGTGCACATCCTCGGCAGAGCCTGTTCCCGAAAAGGCAAACGTCCGGCTCCTTGTCCCACACGGAAGGTGGCAGCCCTGAAAGCTCTTGCTGGTCTTCACCTTCCCCCTGCAGCCTATTCACAGGCACAACAGGTTTTGGGATCTCTGCTTTCCCAGAGACGCAATATTTCACGGTGCGCATCCTCGGCAGAGCCTGTTCCCGAAAAGGCAAACGTCCGGCTCCTTGTCCCACACGGAAGGTGGCAGCCCGGAAAGCTCTTGCTGGTCTTCACCTTCCCCCTGCAGCCTATTCACAGGCACAACAGGTTTTGGGATCTCTGCTTTCCCAGAGAAGGAACATCTCACGGTGCGCATCCTCGGCAGAGCTTGTTCCCGAAAAGGCAAACGTCCGGCTCCTTGTCCCACACGGAAGGTGGCAGCCCTGAAAGCTCTTGCTGGTCTTCACCTTCCCCCTGCAGCCTATTCACAGGCACAACAGGTTTTGGGATCTGTGCTTGCCCAGAGAAGGAACATCTCACGGTGCGCATCCTCGGCAGAGCCTGTTCCCGAAAAGGCAAACGTCCGGCTCCTTGTCCCACACGGAAGGTGGCAGCCCTGAAAGCTCTTGCTGGTCTTCACCTTCCCCCTGCAGCCTATTCATAGACACAACAGGTTTGGGGATCTGTGCTTGCCCCAAGACGCAATCTCTCACGGTGCGCATCCTCGGCAGAGCCTGTTCCCGAAAAGGCAAACGTCCGGCTCCTTGTCCCACACGGAAGGTGGCAGCCCTGAAAGCTCTTGCTGGTCTTCACCTTCCCCCTGCAGCCTATTCACAGGCACAACAGGTTTTGGGATCTGTGCTTGCCCCAAGACGCAATCTCTCACGGTGCGCATCCTCGGCAGAGCCTGTTCCCGAAAAGGCAAACGTCCGGCTCCTTGTCCCACACGGAAGGTGGCAGCCCGGAAAGCTCTTGCTGGTCTTCACCTTCCCCGTGCAGCCTATTCACAGGCACAACCACACTGGGAATCTCTGCTTTCCCAGAGACGCAATCTCTCACGGTGCACATCCTCGGCAGAGCCTGTTCCCGAAAAGGCAAACGTCCGGCTCCTTGTCCCACACGGAAGGTGGCAGCCCTGAAAGCTCTTGCTGGTCTTCACCTTCCCCCTGCAGCCTATTCACAGGCACAACAGGTTTGGGGATCTGTGCTTGCCCCAAGACGCAATCTCTCACGGTGCGCATCCTCGGCAGAGCCTGTTCCCGAAAAGGCAAACGTCCGGCTCCTTGTCCCACACGGAAGGTGGCAGCCCTGAAAGCTCTTGCTGGTCTTCACCTTCCCCCTGCAGCCTATTCATAGACACAACAGGTTTGGGGATCTGTGCTTGCCCCAAGACGCAATCTCTCACGGTGCGCATCCTCGGCAGAGCCTGTTCCCGAAAAGGCAAACGTCCGGCTCCTTGTCCCACACGGAAGGTGGCAGCCCTGAGAGCTCTTGCTGGTCTTCACCTTCCCCCTGCAGCCTATTCACAGGCACAACAGGTTTTGGGATCTGTGCTTGCCCAGAGAAGGAGCATCTCACGGTGCGCATCCTCGGCAGAGCCTGTTCCCGAAAAGGCAAACGTCCGGCTCCTTGTCCCACACGGAAGGTGGCAGCCCTGAAAGCTCTTGCTGGTCTTCACCTTCCCCCCGCAGCCTTTTCACAGGCACAACCGCACTGGGAATCTCTGCTTTCCCAAAGACGCAATCCCTCACGGTGCGCATCCTCGGCAGAGCCTGTTCCCGAAAAGGCAAACGTCCGGCTCCTTGTCCCACACGGAAGGTGTCAGCCCTGAAAGCTGTTGCTGGTCTTCACCTTCCCCCTGCAGCCTATTCACAGGCACAACCGCACTGGGAATCTCTGCTTTCCCAAAGACGCAATCCCTCACGGTGCGCATCCTCGGCAGAGCCTGTTCCCGAAAAGGCAAACGTCTGGCTCCTTGTCCCACACGGAAGGTGGCAGCCCTGAAAGCTGTTGCTGGTCTTCACCTTCCCCCTGCAGCCTATTCACAGGCACAACAGGTTTGGGGATCTGTGCTTGCCCCAAGACGCAATCCCTCACGGTGCGCATCCTCGGCAGAGCCTGTTCCCGAAAAGGCAAACGTCCGGCTCCTTGTCCCACACGGAAGGTGGCAGCCCTGAAAGCTCTTGCTGGTCTTCACCTTCCCCCTGCAGCCTATTCACAGGCACAACAGGTTTTGGGATCTGTGCTTGCCCAGAGAAGGAACATCTCACGGTGCGCATCCTCGGCAGAGCCTGTTCCCGAAAAGGCAAACGTCCAGCTCCTTGTCCCACACGGAAGGTGGCAGCCCTGAAAGCTGTTGCTGGTCTTCACCTTCCCCCTGCAGCCTATTCACAGGCACAACAGGTTTGGGGATCTGTGCTTGCCCCAAGACGCAATCTCTCACGGTGCGCATCCTCGGCAGAGCCTGTTCCCGAAAAGGCAAACCTCCGGCTCCTTGTCCCACACGGAAGGTGGCAGCCCTGAGAGCTCTTGCTGGTCTTCACCTTCCCCCTGCAGCCTATTCACAGGCACAACAGGTTTGGGGATCTCTGCTTTCCCAGAGAAGGAACATCTCACGGTGCGCATCCTCGGCAGAGCCTGTTCCCGAAAAGGCAGACGTCCGGCTCCTTTTCCCACACGGAAGGTGGCAGCCCGGAAAGCTGTTGCTGGTCTTCACCTTCCCCCTGCAGCCTATTCACAGGCACAACCGCACTGGGAATCTCTGCTTTCCCAAAGACGCAATCCCTCACGGTGCGCATCCTCGGCAGAGCCTGTTCCCGAAAAGGCAAACGTCTGGCTCCTTGTCCCACACGGAAGGTGGCAGCCCTGAAAGCTGTTGCTGGTCTTCACCTTCCCCCTGCAGCCTATTCACAGGCACAACAGGTTTGGGGATCTGTGCTTGCCCCAAGATGCAATCTCTCACGGTGCGCATCCTCGGCAGAGCCTGTTCCCGAAAAGGCAAACGTCCGGCTCCTTGTCCCACACGGAAGGTGGCAGCCCTGAAAGCTCTTGCTGGTCTTCACCTTCCCCCTGCAGCCTTTTCACAGGCACAACCGCACTGGGAATCTCTGCTTTCCCAAAGACGCAATCCCTCACGGTGCGCATCCTCGGCAGAGCCTGTTCCCGAAAAGGCAAACGTCCGGCTCCTTGTCCCACACGGAAGGTGTCAGCCCTGAAAGCTGTTGCTGGTCTTCACCTTCCCCCTGCAGCCTAGTCACAGGCACAACCGCACTGGGAATCTCTGCTTTCCCAAAGACGCAATCCCTCACGGTGCGCATCCTCGGCAGAGCCTGTTCCCGAAAAGGCAAACGTCTGGCTCCTTGTCCCACACGGAAGGTGGCAGCCCTGAAAGCTCTTGCTGGTCTTCACCTTCCCCCTGCAGCCTATTCACAGGCACAACAGGTTTGGGGATCTGTGCTTGCCCCAAGACGCAATCTCTCACGGTGCGCATCCTCGGCAGAGCCTGTTCCCGAAAAGGCAAACGTCCGGCTCCTTGTCCCACACGGAAGGTGGCAGCCCTGAAAGCTCTTGCTGGTCTTCACCTTCCCCCTGCAGCCTATTCACAGGCACAACAGGTTTTGGGATCTGTGCTTTCCCCAAGACGCAATCTCTCACGGTGCGCATCCTCGGCAGAGCCTGTTCCCGAAAAGGCAAACGTCCGGCTCCTTGTCCCACACGGAAGGTGGCAGCCCGGAAAGCTCTTGCTGGTCTTCACCTTCCCCCTGCAGCCTATTCACAGGCACAACCACACTGGGAATCTCTGCTTTCCCAGAGACGCAATCTCTCACGGTGGGCATCCTCGGCAGAGCCTGTTCCCGAAAAGGCAAACGTCTGGCTCCTTGTCCCACACGGAAGGTGGCAGCCCGGAAAGCTGTTGCTGGTCTTCACCTTCCCCCTGCAGCCTATTCACAGGCACAACCGCACTGGGAATCTCTGCTTTCCCACAGACGCAATCTCTCACGGTGCACATCCTCGGCAGAGCCTGTTCCCGAAAAGGCAAACGTCCGGCTCCTTGTCCCACACGGAAGGTGGCAGCCCTGAAAGCTCTTGCTGGTCTTCACCTTCCCCCTGCAGCCTATTCACAGGCACAACAGGTTTGGGGATCTCTGCTTTCCCAGAGACGCAATATTTCACGGTGCGCATCCTCGGCAGAGCCTGTTCCCGAAAAGGCAAACGTCCGGCTCCTTGTCCCACACGGAAGGTGGCAGCCCGGAAAGCTCTTGCTGGTCTTCACCTTCCCCCTGCAGCCTATTCACAGGCACAACAGGTTTTGGGATCTCTGCTTTCCCAGAGAAGGAACATCTCACGGTGCGCATCCTCGGCAGAGCTTGTTCCCGAAAAGGCAAACGTCCGGCTCCTTGTCCCACACGGAAGGTGGCAGCCCTGAAAGCTCTTGCTGGTCTTCACCTTCCCCCTGCAGCCTATTCACAGGCACAACAGGTTTTGGGATCTGTGCTTGCCCAGAGAAGGAACATCTCACGGTGCGCATCCTCGGCAGAGCCTGTTCCCGAAAAGGCAAACGTCCGGCTCCTTGTCCCACACGGAAGGTGGCAGCCCTGAAAGCTCTTGCTGGTCTTCACCTTCCCCCTGCAGCCTATTCATAGACACAACAGGTTTGGGGATCTGTGCTTGCCCCAAGACGCAATCTCTCACGGTGCGCATCCTCGGCAGAGCCTGTTCCCGAAAAGGCAAACGTCCGGCTCCTTGTCCCACACGGAAGGTGGCAGCCCTGAAAGCTCTTGCTGGTCTTCACCTTCCCCCTGCAGCCTATTCACAGGCACAACAGGTTTTGGGATCTGTGCTTGCCCCAAGACGCAATCTCTCACGGTGCGCATCCTCGGCAGAGCCTGTTCCCGAAAAGGCAAACGTCCGGCTCCTTGTCCCACACGGAAGGTGGCAGCCCGGAAAGCTCTTGCTGGTCTTCACCTTCCCCGTGCAGCCTATTCACAGGCACAACCACACTGGGAATCTCTGCTTTCCCAGAGACGCAATCTCTCACGGTGCACATCCTCGGCAGAGCCTGTTCCCGAAAAGGCAAACGTCCGGCTCCTTGTCCCACACGGAAGGTGGCAGCCCTGAAAGCTGTTGCTGGTCTTCACCTTCCCCCTGCAGCCTATTCACAGGCACAACAGGTTTGGGGATCTCTGCTTTCCCAGAGACGCAATCTTTCACGGTGCGCATCCTCGGCAGAGCTTGTTCCCGAAAAGGCAAACGTCCGGCTCCTTGTCCCACACGGAAGGTGGCAGCCCGGAAAGCTCTTGCTGGTCTTCACCTTCCCCCTGCAGCCTATTCACAGGCACAACCGCACTGGGAATCTCTGCTTTCCCACAGACGCAATCCCTCAGGGTGCGCATCCTCGGCAGAGCCTGTTCCCGAAAAGGCAAACGTCTGGCTCCTTGTCCCACACGGAAGGTGGCAGCCCTGAAAGCTGTTGCTGGTCTTCACCTTCCCCCTGCAGCCTATTCACAGGCACAACAGGTTTGGGGATCTGTGCTTGCCCCAAGACGCAATCTCTCACGGTGCGCATCCTCGGCAGAGCCTGTTCCCGAAAAGGCAAACGTCCGGCTCCTTGTCCCACACGGAAGGTGGCAGCCCTGAAAGCTCTTGCTGGTCTTCACCTTCCCCCTGCAGCCTATTCATAGACACAACAGGTTTGGGGATCTGTGCTTGCCCCAAGACGCAATCTCTCACGGTGCGCATCCTCGGCAGAGCCTGTTCCCGAAAAGGCAAACGTCCGGCTCCTTGTCCCACACGGAAGGTGGCAGCCCTGAGAGCTCTTGCTGGTCTTCACCTTCCCCCTGCAGCCTATTCACAGGCACAACAGGTTTTGGGATCTGTGCTTGCCCAGAGAAGGAGCATCTCACGGTGCGCATCCTCGGCAGAGCCTGTTCCCGAAAAGGCAAACGTCCGGCTCCTTGTCCCACACGGAAGGTGGCAGCCCTGAAAGCTCTTGCTGGTCTTCACCTTCCCCCCGCAGCCTTTTCACAGGCACAACCGCACTGGGAATCTCTGCTTTCCCAAAGACGCAATCCCTCACGGTGCGCATCCTCGGCAGAGCCTGTTCCCGAAAAGGCAAACGTCCGGCTCCTTGTCCCACACGGAAGGTGTCAGCCCTGAAAGCTGTTGCTGGTCTTCACCTTCCCCCTGCAGCCTATTCACAGGCACAACCGCACTGGGAATCTCTGCTTTCCCAAAGACGCAATCCCTCACGGTGCGCATCCTCGGCAGAGCCTGTTCCCGAAAAGGCAAACGTCTGGCTCCTTGGCCCACACGGAAGGTGGCAGCCCTGAAAGCTGTTGCTGGTCTTCACCTTCCCCCTGCAGCCTATTCACAGGCACAACAGGTTTGGGGATCTGTGCTTGCCCCAAGACGCAATCTCTCACGGTGCGCATCCTCGGCAGAGCCTGTTCCCGAAAAGGCAAACGTCCGGCTCCTTGTCCCACACGGAAGGTGGCAGCCCTGAAAGCTCTTGCTGGTCTTCACCTTCCCCCTGCAGCCTATTCACAGGCACAACAGGTTTTGGGATCTGTGCTTTCCCCAAGACGCAATCTCTCACGGTGCGCATCCTCG
The DNA here is from genome assembly GCF_947461875.1 of Haliaeetus albicilla. Taxonomy (NCBI): domain Eukaryota; kingdom Metazoa; phylum Chordata; class Aves; order Accipitriformes; family Accipitridae; genus Haliaeetus; species Haliaeetus albicilla. The sequence continues at coordinate 999,668 of NW_027212473.1, read as the reverse complement.
GCAGAGCCTGTTCCCGAAAAGGCAAACGTCCGGCTCCTTGTCCCACACGGAAGGTGGCAGCCCGGAAAGCTCTTGCTGGTCTTCACCTTCCCCGTGCAGCCTATTCACAGGCACAACCACACTGGGAATCTCTGCTTTCCCAGAGACGCAATCTCTCACGGTGGGCATCCTCGGCAGAGCCTGTTCCCGAAAAGGCAAACGTCCGGCTCCTTGTCCCACACGGAAGGTGGCAGCCCGGAAAGCTCTTGCTGGTCTTCACCTTCCCCCTGCAGCCTATTCACAGGCACAACCGCACTGGGAATCTCTGCTTTCCCACAGACGCAATCTCTCACGGTGCACATCCTCGGCAGAGCCTGTTCCCGAAAAGGCAAACGTCCGGCTCCTTGTCCCACACGGAAGGTGGCAGCCCTGAAAGCTCTTGCTGGTCTTCACCTTCCCCCTGCAGCCTATTCACAGGCACAACAGGTTTTGGGATCTGTGCTTTCCCCAAGACGCAATCTCTCACGGTGCGCATCCTCGGCAGAGCCTGTTCCCGAAAAGGCAAACGTCCGGCTCCTTGTCCCACACGGAAGGTGGCAGCCCTGAAAGCTCTTGCTGGTCTTCACCTTCCCCCTGCAGCCTATTCACAGGCACAACCACACTGGGAATCTCTGCTTTCCCAGAGACGCAATCTCTCCCGGTGGGCATCCTCGGCAGAGCCTGTTCCCGAAAAGGCAAACGTCCGGCTCCTTGTCCCACACGGAAGGTGGCAGCCCGGAAAGCTGTTGCTGGTCTTCACCTTCCCCCTGCAGCCTATTCACAGGCACAACCGCACTGGGAATCTCTGCTTTCCCACAGACGCAATCTCTCACGGTGCACATCCTCGGCAGAGCCTGTTCCCGAAAAGGCAAACGTCCGGCTCCTTGTCCCACACGGAAGGTGGCAGCCCTGAAAGCTCTTGCTGGTCTTCACCTTCCCCCTGCAGCCTATTCACAGGCACAACAGGTTTGGGGATCTCTGCTTGCCCAGAGACGCAATATTTCACGGTGCGCATCCTCGGCAGAGCCTGTTCCCGAAAAGGCAAACGTCCGGCTCCTTGTCCCACACGGAAGGTGGCAGCCCGGAAAGCTCTTGCTGGTCTTCACCTTCCCCCTGCAGCCTATTCACAGGCACAACAGGTTTTGGGATCTCTGCTTTCCCAGAGAAGGAACATCTCACGGTGCGCATCCTCGGCAGAGCTTGTTCCCGAAAAGGCAAACGTCCGGCTCCTTGTCCCACACGGAAGGTGGCAGCCCTGAAAGCTCTTGCTGGTCTTCACCTTCCCCCTGCAGCCTATTCACAGGCACAACAGGTTTTGGGATCTGTGCTTGCCCAGAGAAGGAACATCTCACGGTGCGCATCCTCGGCAGAGCCTGTTCCCGAAAAGGCAAACGTCCGGCTCCTTGTCCCACACGGAAGGTGGCAGCCCTGAAAGCTCTTGCTGGTCTTCACCTTCCCCCTGCAGCCTATTCATAGACACAACAGGTTTGGGGATCTGTGCTTGCCCCAAGACGCAATCTCTCACGGTGCGCATCCTCGGCAGAGCCTGTTCCCGAAAAGGCAAACGTCCGGCTCCTTGTCCCACACGGAAGGTGGCAGCCCTGAGAGCTCTTGCTGGTCTTCACCTTCCCCCTGCAGCCTATTCACAGGCACAACAGGTTTTGGGATCTGTGCTTGCCCAGAGAAGGAGCATCTCACGGTGCGCATCCTCGGCAGAGCCTGTTCCCGAAAAGGCAAACGTCCGGCTCCTTGTCCCACACGGAAGGTGGCAGCCCTGAAAGCTCTTGCTGGTCTTCACCTTCCCCCCGCAGCCTTTTCACAGGCACAACCGCACTGGGAATCTCTGCTTTCCCAAAGACGCAATCCCTCACGGTGCGCATCCTCGGCAGAGCCTGTTCCCGAAAAGGCAAACGTCCGGCTCCTTGTCCCACACGGAAGGTGTCAGCCCTGAAAGCTGTTGCTGGTCTTCACCTTCCCCCTGCAGCCTATTCACAGGCACAACCGCACTGGGAATCTCTGCTTTCCCAAAGACGCAATCCCTCACGGTGCGCATCCTCGGCAGAGCCTGTTCCCGAAAAGGCAAACGTCTGGCTCCTTGGCCCACACGGAAGGTGGCAGCCCTGAAAGCTGTTGCTGGTCTTCACCTTCCCCCTGCAGCCTATTCACAGGCACAACAGGTTTGGGGATCTGTGCTTGCCCCAAGACGCAATCTCTCACGGTGCGCATCCTCGGCAGAGCCTGTTCCCGAAAAGGCAAACGTCCGGCTCCTTGTCCCACACGGAAGGTGGCAGCCCTGAAAGCTCTTGCTGGTCTTCACCTTCCCCCTGCAGCCTATTCACAGGCACAACAGGTTTTGGGATCTGTGCTTTCCCAGAGACGCAATCTCTCACGGTGCGCATCCTCGGCAGAGCCTGTTCCCGAAAAGGCAAACGTCCGGCTCCTTGTCCCACACGGAAGGTGGCAGCCCGGAAAGCTCTTGCTGGTCTTCACCTTCCCCGTGCAGCCTATTCACAGGCACAACCACACTGGGAATCTCTGCTTTCCCAGAGACGCAATCTCTCACGGTGGGCATCCTCGGCAGAGCCTGTTCCCGAAAAGGCAAACGTCCGGCTCCTTGTCCCACACGGAAGGTGGCAGCCCGGAAAGCTCTTGCTGGTCTTCACCTTCCCCCTGCAGCCTATTCACAGGCACAACAGGTTTTGGGATCTGTGCTTTCCCCAAGACGCAATCTCTCACGGTGCGCATCCTCGGCAGAGCCTGTTCCCGAAAAGGCAAACGTCCGGCTCCTTGTCCCACACGGAAGGTGGCAGCCCTGAAAGCTCTTGCTGGTCTTCACCTTCCCCCTGCAGCCTATTCACAGGCACAACCACACTGGGAATCTCTGCTTTCCCAGAGACGCAATCTCTCCCGGTGGGCATCCTCGGCAGAGCCTGTTCCCGAAAAGGCAAACGTCCGGCTCCTTGTCCCACACGGAAGGTGGCAGCCCGGAAAGCTGTTGCTGGTCTTCACCTTCCCCCTGCAGCCTATTCACAGGCACAACCGCACTGGGAATCTCTGCTTTCCCACAGACGCAATCTCTCACGGTGCACATCCTCGGCAGAGCCTGTTCCCGAAAAGGCAAACGTCCGGCTCCTTGTCCCACACGGAAGGTGGCAGCCCTGAAAGCTCTTGCTGGTCTTCACCTTCCCCCTGCAGCCTATTCACAGGCACAACAGGTTTGGGGATCTCTGCTTGCCCAGAGACGCAATATTTCACGGTGCGCATCCTCGGCAGAGCCTGTTCCCGAAAAGGCAAACGTCCGGCTCCTTGTCCCACACGGAAGGTGGCAGCCCGGAAAGCTCTTGCTGGTCTTCACCTTCCCCCTGCAGCCTATTCACAGGCACAACAGGTTTTGGGATCTCTGCTTTCCCAGAGAAGGAACATCTCACGGTGCGCATCCTCGGCAGAGCTTGTTCCCGAAAAGGCAAACGTCCGGCTCCTTGTCCCACACGGAAGGTGGCAGCCCTGAAAGCTCTTGCTGGTCTTCACCTTCCCCCTGCAGCCTATTCACAGGCACAACAGGTTTTGGGATCTGTGCTTGCCCAGAGAAGGAACATCTCACGGTGCGCATCCTCGGCAGAGCCTGTTCCCGAAAAGGCAAACGTCCGGCTCCTTGTCCCACACGGAAGGTGGCAGCCCTGAAAGCTCTTGCTGGTCTTCACCTTCCCCCTGCAGCCTATTCATAGACACAACAGGTTTGGGGATCTGTGCTTGCCCCAAGATGCAATCTCTCACGGTGCGCATCCTCGGCAGAGCCTGTTCCCGAAAAGGCAAACGTCCGGCTCCTTGTCCCACACGGAAGGTGGCAGCCCTGAAAGCTCTTGCTGGTCTTCACCTTCCCCCTGCAGCCTATTCACAGGCACAACAGGTTTTGGGATCTGTGCTTGCCCCAAGACGCAATCTCTCACGGTGCGCATCCTCGGCAGAGCCTGTTCCCGAAAAGGCAAACGTCCGGCTCCTTGTCCCACACGGAAGGTGGCAGCCCTGAAAGCTCTTGCTGGTCTTCACCTTCCCCGTGCAGCCTATTCACAGGCACAACCACACTGGGAATCTCTGCTTTCCCAGAGACGCAATCTCTCACGGTGCACATCCTCGGCAGAGCCTGTTCCCGAAAAGGCAAACGTCCGGCTCCTTGTCCCACACGGAAGGTGGCAGCCCTGAAAGCTGTTGCTGGTCTTCACCTTCCCCCTGCAGCCTATTCACAGGCACAACAGGTTTGGGGATCTCTGCTTTCCCAGAGACGCAATCTTTCACGGTGCGCATCCTCGGCAGAGCTTGTTCCCGAAAAGGCAAACGTCCGGCTCCTTGTCCCACACGGAAGGTGGCAGCCCGGAAAGCTCTTGCTGGTCTTCACCTTCCCCCTGCAGCCTATTCACAGGCACAACAGGTTTTGGGATCTCTGCTTGCCCAGAGAAGGAACATCTCACGGTGCGCATCCTCGGCAGAGCTTGTTCCCGAAAAGGCAAACGTCCGGCTCCTTGTCCCACACGGAAGGTGGCAGCCCTGAAAGCTGTTGCTGGTCTTCACCTTCCCCCTGCAGCCTATTCACAGGCACAACAGGTTTTGGGATCTCTGCTTGCCCAGAGAAGGAACATCTCACGGTGCGCATCCTCGGCAGAGCCTGTTCCCGAAAAGGCAAACGTCCGGCTCCTTGTCCCACACGGAAGGTGGCAGCCCTGAAAGATCTTGCTGGTCTTCACCTTCCCCCTGCAGCCTATTCACAGGCACAACAGGTTTTGGGATCTCTGCTTGCCCAGAGAAGGAACATCTCACGGTGCGCATCCTCGGCAGAGCCTGTTCCCGAAAAGGCAAACGTCCGGCTCCTTGTCCCACACGGAAGGTGGCAGCCCTGAAAGCTCTTGCTGGTCTTCACCTTCCCCCTGCAGCCTTTTCACAGGCACAACCGCACTGGGAATCTCTGCTTTCCCAAAGACGCAATCCCTCACGGTGCGCATCCTCGGCAGAGCCTGTTCCCGAAAAGGCAAACGTCTGGCTCCTTGGCCCACACGGAAGGTGGCAGCCCTGTAAGCTCTTGCTGGTCTTCACCTTCCCCCTGCAGCCTATTCACAGGCACAACAGGTTTTGGGATCTGTGCTTGCCCAGAGAAGGAACATCTCACGGTGCGCATCCTCGGCAGAGCCTGTTCCCGAAAAGGCAAACGTCCAGCTCCTTGTCCCACACGGAAGGTGGCAGCCCTGAAAGCTGTTGCTGGTCTTCACCTTCCCCCTGCAGCCTATTCACAGGCACAACAGGTTTGGGGATCTGTGCTTGCCCCAAGACGCAATCTCTCACGGTGCGCATCCTCGGCAGAGCCTGTTCCCGAAAAGGCAAACGTCCGGCTCCTTGTCCCACACGGAAGGTGGCAGCCCTGAGAGCTCTTGCTGGTCTTCACCTTCCCCCTGCAGCCTATTCACAGGCACAAGAGGTTTTGGGATCCCTGCTTTCCCAGAGAAGGAACATCTCACGGTGCGCATCCTCGGCAGAGCCTGTTCCCGAAAAGGCAGACGTCCGGCTCCTTTTCCCACACGGAAGGTGGCAGCCCGGAAAGCTGTTGCTGGTCTTCACCTTCCCCCTGCAGCCTATTCACAGGCACAACCGCACTGGGAATCTCTGCTTTCCCAAAGACGCAATCCCTCACGGTGCGCATCCTCGGCAGAGCCTGTTCCCGAAAAGGCAAACGTCCGGCTCCTTGTCCCACACGGAAGGTGTCAGCCCTGAAAGCTGTTGCTGGTCTTCACCTTCCCCCTGCAGCCTATTCACAGGCACAACAGGTTTTGGGATCTCTGCTTGCCCAGAGACGCAATCTCTCACTGTGCGCATCCTCGGCAGAGCCTGTTCCCGAAAAGGCAAACGTCTGGCTCCTTGTCCCACACGGAAGGTGGCAGCCCTGAAAGCTGTTGCTGGTCTTCACCTTCCCCCTGCAGCCTATTCACAGGCACAACAGGTTTGGGGATCTGTGCTTGCCCCAAGACGCAATCTCTCACGGTGCGCATCCTCGGCAGAGCCTGTTCCCGAAAAGGCAAACGTCCGGCTCCTTGTCCCACACGGAAGGTGGCAGCCCTGAAAGCTGTTGCTGGTCTTCACCTTCCCCCTGCAGCCTATTCACAGGCACAACAGGTTTTGGGATCTGTGCTTTCCCCAAGACGCAATCTCTCACGGTGCGCATCCTCGGCAGAGCCTGTTCCCGAAAAGGCAAACGTCCGGCTCCTTGTCCCACACGGAAGGTGGCAGCCCGGAAAGCTCTTGCTGGTCTTCACCTTCCCCGTGCAGCCTATTCACAGGCACAACCACACTGGGAATCTCTGCTTTCCCAAAGACGCAATCCCTCACGGTGCGCATCCTCGGCAGAGCCTGTTCCCGAAAAGGCAAACGTCCGGCTCCTTGTCCCACACGGAAGGTGGCAGCCCGGAAAGCTCTTGCTGGTCTTCACCTTCCCCCTGCAGCCTATTCACAGGCACAACCGCACTGGGAATCTCTGCTTTCCCACAGACGCAATCTCTCACGGTGCACATCCTCGGCAGAGCCTGTTCCCGAAAAGGCAAACGTCCGGCTCCTTGTCCCACACGGAAGGTGGCAGCCCTGAAAGCTCTTGCTGGTCTTCACCTTCCCCCTGCAGCCTATTCACAGGCACAACAGGTTTTGGGATCTGTGCTTTCCCCAAGACGCAATCTCTCACGGTGCGCATCCTCGGCAGAGCCTGTTCCCGAAAAGGCAAACGTCCGGCTCCTTGTCCCACACGGAAGGTGGCAGCCCGGAAAGCTCTTGCTGGTCTTCACCTTCCCCCTGCAGCCTATTCACAGGCACAACAGGTTTTGGGATCTCTGCTTGCCCAGAGAAGGAACATCTCACGGTGCGCATCCTCGGCAGAGCTTGTTCCCGAAAAGGCAAACGTCCGGCTCCTTGTCCCACACGGAAGGTGGCAGCCCTGAAAGCTCTTGCTGGTCTTCACCTTCCCCCTGCAGCCTATTCACAGGCACAACAGGTTTTGGGATCTCTGCTTGCCCAGAGAAGGAACATCTCACGGTGCGCATCCTCGGCAGAGCCTGTTCCCGAAAAGGCAAACGTCCGGCTCCTTGTCCCACACGGAAGGTGGCAGCCCTGAAAGCTCTTGCTGGTCTTCACCTTCCCCCTGCAGCCTATTCATAGACACAACAGGTTTTGGGATATCTGCTTGCCCAGAGAAGGAACATCTCACGGTGCGCATCCTCGGCAGAGCCTGTTCCCGAAAAGGCAAACGTCCGGCTCCTTGTCCCACACGGAAGGTGGCAGCCCGGAAAGCTCTTGCTGGTCTTCACCTTCCCCGTGCAGCCTATTCACAGGCACAACCACACTGGGAATCTCTGCTTGCACAGAGACGCAATCTCTCACGGTGCGCATCCTCGGCAGAGCCTGTTCCCGAAAAGGCAAACGTCCGGCTCCTTGTCCCACACGGAATGTGGCAGCCCTGAAAGCTCTTGCTGGTCTTCACCTTCCCCCTGCAGCCTATTCACAGGCACAACCGCACTGGGAATCTCTGCTTTCCCACAGACGCAATCTCTCACGGTGCACATCCTCGGCAGAGCCTGTTCCCGAAAAGGCAAACGTCCGGCTCCTTGTCCCACACGGAAGGTGGCAGCCCTGAAAGCTGTTGCTGGTCTTCACCTTACCCCTGCAGCCTATTCACAGGCACAACAGGTTTGGGGATCTCTGCTTGCCCAGAGACGCAATATTTCACGGTGCGCATCCTCGGCAGAGCCTGTTCCCGAAAAGGCAAACGTCCGGCTCCTTGTCCCACACGGAAGGTGGCAGCCCGGAAAGCTCTTGCTGGTCTTCACCTTCCCCCTGCAGCCTATTCACAGGCACAACAGGTTTTGGGATCTCTGCTTTCCCAGAGAAGGAACATCTCACGGTGCGCATCCTCGGCAGAGCTTGTTCCCGAAAAGGCAAACGTCCGGCTCCTTGTCCCACACGGAAGGTGGCAGCCCTGAAAGCTCTTGCTGGTCTTCACCTTCCCCCTGCAGCCTATTCACAGGCACAACAGGTTTTGGGATCTGTGCTTGCCCAGAGAAGGAACATCTCACGGTGCGCATCCTCGGCAGAGCCTGTTCCCGAAAAGGCAAACGTCCGGCTCCTTGTCCCACACGGAAGGTGGCAGCCCTGAAAGCTCTTGCTGGTCTTCACCTTCCCCCTGCAGCCTTTTCACAGGCACAACCGCACTGGGAATCTCTGCTTTCCCAAAGACGCAATCCCTCACGGTGCGCATCCTCGGCAGAGCCTGTTCCCGAAAAGGCAAACGTCCGGCTCCTTGTCCCACACGGAAGGTGGCAGCCCTGAAAGCTCTTGCTGGTCTTCACCTTCCCCCTGCAGCCTATTCACAGGCACAACAGGCTTTGGGATCTGTGCTTGCCCAGAGAAGGAACATCTCACGGTGCGCATCCTCGGCAGAGCCTGTTCCCGAAAAGGCAAACGTCTGGCTCCTTGTCCCACACGGAAGGTGGCAGCCCTGAGAGCTCTTGCTGGTCTTCACCTTCCCCCTGCAGCCTATTCACAGGCACAACCGCACTGGGAATCTCTGCTTTCCCAAAGACGCAATCTCTCACGGTGCGCATCCTCGGCAGAGCCTGTTCCCGAAAAGGCAAACGTCCGGCTCCTTGTCCCACACGGAAGGTGGCAGCCCTGAAAGCTCTTGCTGGTCTTCACCTTCCCCCTGCAGCCTATTCACAGGCACAACAGGTTTTGGGATCTCTGCTTGCCCAGAGACGCAATCTCTCACGGTGCGCATCCTCGGCAGAGCCTGTTCCCGAAAAGGCAAACGTCCGGCTCCTTGTCCCACACGGAAGGTGGCAGCCCTGAAAGCTCTTGCTGGTCTTCACCTTCCCCCTGCAGCCTATTCACAGGCACAACAGGTTTTGGGATCTCTGCTTTCCCAGAGACGCAATCTCTCACGGTGCGCATCCTCGACAGAGCCTGTTCCCGAAAAGGCAAACGTCCGGCTCCTTGTCCCACACGGAAGGTGGCAGCCCTGAAAGCTCTTGCTGGTCTTCACCTTCCCCCTGCAGCCTATTCACAGGCACAAGAGGTTTTGGGATCCCTGCTTTCCCAGAGACGCAATCTCTCACGGTGCGCATCCTCGGCAGAGCCTGTTCCCGAAAAGGCAAACGTCCGGCTCCTTGTCCCACACGGAAGGTGGCAGCCCGGAAAGCTCTTGCTGGTCTTCACCTTCCCCCTGCAGCCTATTCACAGGCACAACCACACTGGGAATCTCTGCTTTCCCAGAGACGCAATCTCTCACGGTGCGCATCCTCGGCACAGCCTGTTTCCGAAAAGGCAAACGTCCGGCTCGTTGTCCCACACGGAAGGTGGCAGCCCGGAAAGCTGTTGCTGGTCTTCACCTTCCCCCTGCAGCCTATTCACAGGCACAACCGCACTGGGAATCTCTGCTTTCCCAAAGACGCAATCTCTCACGGTGCGCATCCTCGGCAGAGCCTGTTCCCGAAAAGGCAAACGTCCGGCTCCTTGTCCCACACGGAAGGTGGCAGCCCTGAAAGCTGTTGCTGGTCTTCACCTTCCCCCTGCAGCCTATTCACAGGCACAACAGGTTTGGGGATCTGTGCTTGCCCCAAGACGCAATCTCTCACGGTGCGCATCCTCGGCAGAGCCTGTTCCCGAAAAGGCAAACGTCCGGCTCCTTGTCCCACACGGAAGGTGGCAGCCCTGAAAGCTGTTGCTGGTCTTCACCTTCCCCCTGCAGCCTATTCACAGGCACAACCGCACTGGTAATCTCTGCTTTCCCAAAGACGCAATCCCTCACGGTGCGCATCCTCGGCAGAGCCTGTTCCCGAAAAGGCAAACGTCCGGCTCCTTGTCCCACACGGAAGGTGGCAGCCCTGAAAGCTGTTGCTGGTCTTCACCTTCCCCCTGCAGCCTATTCACAGGCACAACAGGTTTGGGGATCTGTGCTTGCCCCAAGACGCAATCTCTCACGGTGCGCATCCTCGGCAGAGCCTGTTCCCGAAAAGGCAAACGTCCGGCTCCTTGTCCCACACGGAAGGTGGCAGCCCTGAAAGCTCTTGCTGGTCTTCACCTTCCCCCTGCAGCCTATTCACAGGCACAACAGGTTTTGGGATCTCTGCTTGCCCAGAGACGCAATCTCTCACGGTGCGCATCCTCGGCAGAGCCTGTTCCCGAAAAGGCAAACGTCCGGCTCCTTGTCCCACACGGAAGGTGGCAGCCCGGAAAGCTCTTGCTGGTCTTCACCTTCCCCCTGCAGCCTATTCACAGGCACAACAGGTTTGGGGATCCCTGCTTGCCCAGAGACGCAATCTCTCACGGTGCGCATCCTCGGCAGAGCCTGTTCCCGAAAAGGCAAACGTCCGGCTCCTTGTCCCACCGGAAGGTGGCAGCCCGGAAAGCTGTTGCTGGTCTTCACCTTCCCCCTGCAGCCTATTCACAGGCACAACAGGTTTTGGGATCTCTGCTTTCCCAGAGACGCAATCCCTCACGGTGCGCATCCTCGGCAGAGCCTGTTCCCGAAAAGGCAAACGTCCGGCTCCTTGTCCCACACGGAAGGTGGCAGCCCTGAAAGCTGTTGCTGGTCTTCACCTTCCCCCTGCAGCCTATTCACAGGCACAACCGCACTGGGAATCTCTGCTTTCCCAAAGACGCAATCCCTCACGGTGCGCATCCTCGGCAGAGCCTGTTCCCGAAAAGGCAAACGTCCGGCTCCTTGTCCCACACGGAAGGTGGCAGCCCTGAAAGCTCTTGCTGGTCTTCACCTTCCCCCTGCAGCCTATTCACAGGCACAACAGGTTTTGGGATCTGTGCTTTCCCCAAGACGCAATCTCTCACGGTGCGCATCCTCGGCAGAGCCTGTTCCCGAAAAGGCAAACGTCCGGCTCCTTGTCCCACACGGAAGGTGGCAGCCCTGAAAGCGCTTGCTGGTCTTCACCTTCCCCCTGCAGCCTATTCACAGGCACAACAGGTTTTGGGATCTCTGCTTTCCCAGAGACGCAATCTCTCACGGTGCGCATCCTCAGCAGAGCCTGTTCCCGAAAAGGCAAACGTCCGGCTCCTTGTCCCACACGGAAGGTGGCAGCCCTGAAAGCTCTTGCTGGTCTTCACCTTCCCCCTGCAGCCTATTCACAGGCACAACAGGTTTTGGGATCTCTGCTTGCCCAGAGAAGGAACATCTCACGGTGCGCATCCTCGGCAGAGCCTGTTCCCGAAAAGGCAAACGTCCGGCTCCTTGTCCCACACGGAAGGTGGCAGCCCGGAAAGCTCTTGCTGGTCTTCACCTTCCCCCTGCAGCCTATTCACAGGCACAACAGGTTTTGGGATCCCTGCTTTCCCAGAGACGCAATCTATCACGGTGTGCATCCTCGGCAGAGCCTGTTCCCGAAAAGGCAAACGTCCGGCTCCTTGTCCCACACGGAAGGTGGCAGCCCTGAAAGCTCTTGCTGGTCTTCACCTTCCCCCTGCAGCCTATTCACAGGCACCACCGCACTGGGAATCTCTGCTTTCCCAAAGACGCAATCTCTCACGGTGCGCATCCTCGGCAGAGCCTGTTCCCGAAAAGGCAAACGTCCGGCTCCTTGTCCCACACGGAAGGTGGCAGCCCTGAAAGCTCTTGCTGGTCTTCACCTTCCCCCTGCAGCCTATTCACAGGCACAACAGGTTTGGGGATCTCTGCTTTCCCAAAGACGCAATCTCTCACAGTGCGCATCCTCGGCAGAGCCTGTTCCCGAAAAGGCAAACGTCCGGCTCCTTGTCCCACACGGAAGGTGGCAGCCCTGAAAGCTCTTGCTGGTCTTCACCTTCCCCCTGCAGCCTATTCACAGGCACAACAGGTTTTGGGATCTGTGCTTGCCCAGAGAAGGAACATCTCACGGTGCGCATCCTCGGCAGAGCCTGTTCCCGAAAAGGCAAACGTCCGGCTCCTTGTCCCACACGGAAGGTGGCAGCCCTGAAAGCTCTTGCTGGTCTTCACCTTCCCCCTGCAGCCTATTCACAGGCACAACAGGTTTGGGGATCTGTGCTTGCCCAGAGAAGGAACATCTCACGGTGCGCATCCTCGGCAGAGCCTGTTCCCGAAAAGGCAAACGTCCGGCTCCTTGTCCCACACGGAAGGTGGCAGCCCGGAAAGCTCTTGCTGGTCTTCACCTTCCCCCTGCAGCCTATTCACAGGCACCACCGCACTGGGAATCTCTGCTTGCCCCAAGACGCAATCTCTCACGGTGCGCATCCTCGACAGAGCCTGTTCCCGAAAAGGCAAACGTCCGGCTCCTTGTCCCACATGGAAGGTGGCAGCCCTGAAAGCTGTTGCTGGTCTTCACCTTCCCCCTGCAGCCTATTCACAGGCACAACCGCACTGGGAATCTCTGCTTTCCCAAAGACGCTATCCCACACGGTGCGCATCCTCGGCAGAGCCTGTTCCCGAAAAGGCAAACGTCTGGCTCCTTGTCCCACACGGAAGGTGGCAGCCCTGAAAGCTGTTGCTGGTCTTCACCTTCCCCCTGCAGCCTATTCACAGGCACAACAGGTTTTGGAATCTCTGCTTGCCCAGAGAAGGAACATCTCACGGTGCGCATCCTCGGCAGAGCCTGTTCCCGAAAAGGCAAACGTCCGGCTCCTTGTCCCACACGGAAGGTGGCAGCCCTGAAAGCTCTTGCTGGTCTTCGCCTTCCCCGTGCAGCCTATTCACAGGCACAACAGGTTTGGGGATCTCTGCTTTCCCAGAGACGCAATCTCTCACGGTGCGCATCCTCGGCAGAGCCTGTTCCCGAAAAGGCAAACGTCCGGCTCCTTGTCCCACACGGAAGGTGGCAGCCCTGAAAGCTCTTGCTGGTCTTCGCCTTCTCCGTGCAGCCTATTCACAGGCACAACAGGTTTTGGGATCTATGCTTTCCCAGAGACGCAATCTCTCACGGTGGGCATCCTCGGCAGAGCCTGTTCCCGAAAAGGCAAACGTCCGGCTCCTTGTCCCACACGGAAGGTGGCAGCCCGGAAAGCTGTTGCTGGTCTTCACCTTCCCCCTGCAGCCTATTCACAGGCACAACAGGTTTTGGGATCTCTGCTTGCCCAGAGAAGGAACATCTCACGGTGCGCATCCTCGGCAGAGCCTGTTCCCGAAAAGGCAAACGTCCGGCTCCTTGTCCCACACGGAAGGTGGCAGCCCGGAAAGCTGTTGCTGGTCTTCACCTTCCCCCTGCAGCCTATTCACAGGCACAACCGCACTGGGAATCTCTGCTTTCCCAAAGACGCAATCCCTCACGGTGCGCATCCTCGGCAGAGCCTGTTCCCGAAAAGGCAAACGTCCGGCTCCTTGTCCCACACGGAAGGTGGCAGCCCTGAAAGCTCTTGCTGGTCTTCACCTTCCCCCTGCAGCCTATTCACAGGCACAACAGGTTTGGGGATCTGTGCTTGCCCCAAGAGGCAATCTCTCACAGTGCGCATACTCGGCAGAGCCTGTTCCCGAAAAGGCAAACGTCCGGCTCCTTGTCCCACACGGAAGGTGGCAGCCCTGAAAGCGCTTGCTGGTCTTCACCTTCCCCGTGCAGCCTATTCACAGGCACAACAGGTTTTGGGATCTCTGCTTTCCCAGAGACGCAATCTCTCACGGTGCGCATCCTCGGCAGAGCCTGTTCCCGAAAAGGCAAACGTCCGGCTCCTTGTCCCACACGGAAGGTGGCAGCCCTGAAAGCTCTTGCTCGTCTTCACCTTCCCCCTGCAGCCTATTCACAGGCACAACAGGTTTGGGGATCTGTGCTTGCCCAGAGAAGGAACATCTCACGGTGCGCATCCTCGGCAGAGCCTGTTCCCGAAAAGGCAAACGTCCGGCTCCTTGTCCCACACGGAAGGTGGCAGCCCTGAAAGCTGTTGCTGGTCTTCACCTTCCCCCTGCAGCCTATTCACAGGCACAACCGCACTGGGAATCTCTGCTTTCCCAAAGATGCAATCCCTCACGGTGCGCATCCTCGGCAGAGCCTGTTCCCGAAAAGGCAAACGTCCGGCTCCTTGTCCCACACGGAAGGTGGCAGCCCTGAAAGCTCTTGCTGGTCTTCACCTTCCCCCTGCAGCCTATTCACAGGCACATCCGCACTGGGAATCTCTGCTTTCCCAAAGACGCTATCCCTCACGGTGCGCATCCTCGGCAGAGCGTGTTCCTGAAAAGGCAAACGTCCGGCTCCTTGTACCACACGGAAGGTGGCAGCCCTGAGAGCTCTTGCTGGTCTTCACCTTCCCCCTGCAGCCTATTCACAGGCACAAGAGGTTTTGGGATCCCTCCTTTCCCAGAGACGCAATCTCTCACGGTGCGCATCCTCGGCAGAGCTTGTTCCCGAAAAGGCAAACGTCCGGCTCCTTGTCCCACACGGAAGGTGGCAGCCCGGAAAGCTCTTGCTGGTCTTCACCTTCCCCCTGCAGCCTATTCACAGGCACAACAGGTTTGGGGATCTGTGCTTGCCCAGAGAAGGAACATCTCACGGTGCGCATCCTCGGCAGAGCTTGTTCCCGAAAAGGCAAACGTCCGGCTCCTTGTCCCACACGGAAGGTGGCAGCCCTGAAAGCTCTTGCTGGTCTTCACCTTCCCCCTGCAGCCTTTTCACAGGCATAACCGCACTGGGAATCTCTGCTTTCCCAAAGACGCAATCCCTCACGGTGCGCATCCTCGGCAGAGCCTGTTCCCGAAAAGGCAAACGTCCGGCTCCTTGTCCCACACGGAAGGTGGCAGCCCTGAAAGCTCTTGCTGGTCTTCACCTTCCCCCTGCAGCCTATTCACAGGCACAACAGGTTTTGGGATCTGTGCTTGCCCAGAGAAGGAACATCTCACGGTGCGCATCCTCGGCAGAGCCTGTTCCCGAAAAGGCAAACGTCCGGCTCCTTGTCCCACACGGAAGGTGGCAGCCCGGAAAGCTCTTGCTGGTCTTCACCTTCCCCCTGCAGCCTATTCACAGGCACAACAGGTTTGGGGATCTGTGCTTGCCCAGAGAAGGAACATCTCACGGTGCGCATCCTCGGCAGAGCCTGTTCCCGAAAAGGCAAACGTCCGGCTCCTTGTCCCACACGGAAGGTGGCAGCCCTGAAAGCTCTTGCTGGTCTTCACCTTCCCCCTGCAGCCTATTCACAGGCACAACAGGTTTTTTGATCTCTGCTTGCCCAGAGACGCAATCTCTCACGGTGCGCATCCTCGGCACAGCCTGTTCCCGAAAAGGCAAACGTCCGGCTCCTTGTCCCACACGGAAGGTGGCAGCCCTGAGAGCTCTTGCTGGTCTTCACCTTCCCCCTGCAGCCTATTCACAGGCACAACAGGTTTTGGGATCCCTGCTTTCCCAGAGAAGGAACATCTCACGGTGCGCATCCTCAGCAGAGCCTGTTCCCGAAAAGGCAAACGTCCGGCTCCTTGTCCCACACGGAAGGTGGCAGCCCGGAAAGCTGTTGCTGGTCTTCACCTTCCCCCTGCAGCCTATTCACAGGCACAACCGCACTGGGAATCTCTGCTTTCCCAAAGACGCAATCCCTCACGGTGCGCAACCTCGGCAGAGCCTGTTCCCGAAAAGGCAAACGTCTGGCTCCTTGTCCCACACGGAAGGTGGCAGCCCTGAAAGCTCTTGCTGGTCTTCACCTTCCCCCTGCAGCCTATTCACAGGCACAACAGGTTTGGGGATCTGTGCTTGCCCCAAGACGCAATCTCTCACAGTGCGCATCCTCGGCAGAGCCTGTTCCCGAAAAGGCAAACGTCCGGCTCCTTGTCCCACACGGAAGGTGGCAGCCCGGAAAGCTCTTGCTGGTCTTCACCTTCCCCCTGCAGCCTATTCACAGGCACAACAGGTTTTGGGATCTCTGCTTGCCCAGAGACGCAATCTCTCACGGTGCACATCCTCGGCAGAGCCTGTTCCCGAAAAGGCAAACGTCCGGCTCCTTGTCCCACACGGAAGGTGGCAGCCCTGAGAGCTCTTGCTGGTCTTCACCTTCCCCCTGCAGCCTCTTCACAGGCACAACAGGTTTTGGGATCCCTGCTTTCCCAGAGAAGGAACATCTCACGGTGCGCATCCTCGGCAGAGCCTGTTCCCGAAAAGGCAAACGTCCGGCTCCTTGTCCCACACGGAAGGTGGCAGCCCGGAAAGCTGTTGCTGGTCTTCACCTTCCCCCTGCAGCCTATTCACAGGCACAACCGCACTGGGAATCTCTGCTTTCCCAAAGACGCAATCTCTCACGGTGCGCATCCTCGGCAGAGCCTGTTCCCGAAAAGGCAAACGTCCGGCTCCTTGTCCCACACGGAAGGTGGCAGCCCTGAAAGCACTTGCTGGTCTTCACCTTCCCCCTGCAGCCTATTCACAGGCACAACCACACTGGGAATCTCTGCTTGCACAGAGACGCAATCTCTCACGGTGCGCATCCTCGGCAGAGCCTGTTCCCGAAAAGGCAAACGTCCGGCTCCTTGTCCCACACGGAAGGTGGCAGCCCGGAAAGCTCTTGCTGGTCTTCACCTTCCCCCTGCAGCCTATTCACAGGCACAACCGCACTGGGAATCTCTGCTTTCCCAAAGACGCAATCTCTCACGGTGCGCATCCTCGGCAGACCCTGTTCCCGAAAAGGCAAACGTCCGGCTCCTTGTCCCACACGGAAGGTGGCAGCCCTGAAAGCACTTGCTGGTCTTCACCTTCCCCCTGCAGCCTACTCACAGGCACAACAGGTTTTGGGATCCCTGCTTTCCCAGAGAAGGAACATCTCACGGTGCGCATCCTCGGCAGAGCCTGTTCCCGAAAAGGCAAACGTCCGGCTCCTTGTCCCACACGGAAGGTGGCAGCCCGGAAAGCTGTTGCTGGTCTTCACCTTCCCCCTGCAGCCTATTCACAGGCACAAGAGGTTTTGGGATTCCTGCTTTCCCAGAGACGCAATCTCTCACGGTGCGCATCCTCAGCAGAGCCTGTTCCCGAAAAGGCAAACGTCCGGCTCCTTGTCCCACACGGAAGGTGGCAGCCCGGAAAGCTCTTGCTGGTCTTCACCTTCCCCGTGCAGCCTATTCACAGGCACAACCACACTGGGAATCTCTGCTTTCCCAGAGACGCAATCTCTCCCGGTGGGCATCCTCGGCAGAGCCTGTTCCCGAAAAGGCAAACGTCCGGCTCCTTGTCCCACACGGAAGGTGGCAGCCCGGAAAGCTGTTGCTGGTCTTCACCTTCCCCCTGCAGCCTATTCACAGGCACAACCGCACTGGGAATCTCTGCTTTCCCAGAGACGCAATCTCTCACGGTGGGCATCCTCGGCAGAGCCTGTTTCCGAAAAGGCAAACGTCCGGCTCCTTGTCCCACACGGAAGGTGGCAGCCCTGAAAGCTGTTGCTGGTCTTCACCTTCCCCCTGCAGCCTATTCACAGGCACAACAGGTTTGGGGATCTCTGCTTTCCCAGAGAAGGAACATCTCACGGTGCGCATCCTCGGCAGAGCCTGTTCCCGAAAAGGCAAACGTCCGGCTCCTTGTCCCACACGGAAGGTGGCAGCCCTGAAAGCTCTTGCTGGTCTTCACCTTCCCCCTGCAGCCTATTCACAGGCACAACAGGTTTTGGGATCTCTGCTTGCCCAGAGACGCAATCTCTCACGGTGCGCATCCTCGGCAGAGCCTGTTCCCGAAAAGGCAAACGTCCGGCTCCTTGTCCCACACGGAAGGTGGCAGCCCGGAAAGCTGTTGCTGGTCTTCACCTTCCCCCTGCAGCCTATTCACAGGCACAACAGGTTTTGGAATCTGTGCTTGCCCAGAGAAGGAACATCTCACGGTGCGCATCCTCGGCAGAGCCTGTTCCCGAAAAGGCAAACGTCCAGCTCCTTGTCCCACACGGAAGGTGGCAGCCCGGAAAGCTCTTGCTGGTCTTCACCTTCCCCCTGCAGCCTATTCACAGGCACAACCGCACTGGGAATCTCTGCTTTCCCAAAGACGCAATCCCTCACGGTGCGCAACCTCGGCAGAGCCTGTTCCCGAAAAGGCAAACGTCTGGCTCCTTGTCCCACACGGAAGGTGGCAGCCCTGAAAGCTCTTGCTGGTCTTCACCTTCCCCCTGCAGCCTATTCACAGGCACAACAGGTTTGGGGATCTGTGCTTGCCCAGAGAAGGAACATCTCACGGTGCGCATCCTCGGCAGAGCCTGTTCCCGAAAAGGCAAACGTCCGGCTCCTTGTCCCACACGGAAGGTGGCAGCCCTGAAAGCTCTTGCTGGTCTTCACCTTCCCCCTGCAGCCTATTCACAGGCACAACAGGTTTTGGGATCTCTGCTTGCCCAGAGACGCAATCTCTCACGGTGCGCATCCTCGGCAGAGCCTGTTCCCGAAAAGGCAAACGTCCGGCTCCTTGTCCCACACGGAAGGTGGCAGCCCTGAAAGCTGTTGCTGGTCTTCACCTTCCCCCTGCAGCCTATTCACAGGCACAACCGCACTGGGAATCTCTGCTTTCCCAGAGACGCAATCCCTCACGGTGCGCATCCTCGGCAGAGCCTGTTCCCGAAAAGGCAAACGTCCGGCTCCTTGTCCCACACGGAAGGTGGCAGCCCTGAAAGCTGTTGCTGGTCTTCACCTTCCCCCTGCAGCCTATTCACAGGCACAACCGCACTGGGAATCTCTGCTTTCCCAAAGACGCAATCTCTCACGGTGCGCATCCTCGGCAGAGCCTGTTCCCAAAAAGGCAAACGTCCGGCTCCTTGTCCCACACGGAAGGTGGCAGCCCTGAAAGCTCTTGCTGGTCTTCACCTTCCCCCTGCAGCCTATTCACAGGCACAACCACACTGGGAATCTCTGCTTGCACAGAGACGCAATCTCTCACGGTGCGCATCCTCGGCAGAGCCTGTTCCCGAAAAGGCAAACGTCCGGCTCCTTGTCCCACACGGAAGGTGGCAGCCCGGAAAGCTCTTGCTGGTCTTCACCTTCCCCCTGCAGCCTATTCACAGGCACAACCGCACTGGGAATCTCTGCTTTCCCAAAGACGCAATCTCTCACGGTGCGCATCCTCGGCAGAGCCTGTTCCCGAAAAGGCAAACGTCCGGCTCCTTGTCCCACACGGAAGGTGGCAGCCCTGAAAGCTCTTGCTGGTCTTCACCTTCCCCCTGCAGCCTATTCACAGGCACAACAGGTTTTGGGATCTGTGCTTGCACAGAGACGCAATCTCTCACGGTGCGCATCCTCGGCAGAGCCTGTTCCCGAAAAGGCAAACGTCTGGCTCCTTGTCCCACACGGAAGGTGGCAGCCCTGAGAGCTCTTGCTGGTCTTCACCTTCCCCCTGCAGCCTATTCACAGGCACAACAGGTTTTGGGATCTCTGCTTGCCCAGAGAAGGAACATCTCACGGTGCGCATCCTCGGCAGAGCCTGTTCCCGAAAAGGCAAACGTCCGGCTCCTTGTCCCACACGGAAGGTGGCAGCCCTGAAAGCTCTTGCTGGTCTTCACCTTCCCCCTGCAGCCTATTCACAGGCACAACAGGTTTTGGGATCTCTGCTTGCCCAGAGACGCAATCTCTCACGGTGCGCATCCTCGGCAGAGCCTGTTCCCGAAAAGGCAAACGTCCGGCTCCTTGTCCCACACGGAAGGTGGCAGCCCGGAAAGCTGTTGCTGGTCTTCACCTTCCCCCTGCAGCCTATTGACAGGCACAACCGCACTTTGAATCTCTGCTTTCCCAAACACGCAATCCCTCACGGTGCGCATCCTCGGCAGAGCCTGTTCCCGAAAAGGCAAACGTCCGGCTCCTTGTCCCACACGGAAGGTGGCAGCCCGGAAAGCTGTTGCTGGTCTTCACCTTCCCCCTGCAGCCTATTCACAGGCACAACAGGTTTTGGGATCTCTGCTTTCCCAGAGACGCAATCTCTCACGGTGCGCATCCTCGGCAGAGCCTGTTCCCGAAAAGGCAAACGTCCGGCTCCTTGTCCCACACGGAAGGTGGCAGCCCTGAAAGCACTTGCTGGTCTTCACCTTCCCCCTGCAGCCTATTCACAGGCACAACCACACTGGGAATCTCTGCTTGCACAGAGACGCAATCTCTCACGGTGCGCATCCTCGGCACAGCCTGTTCCCGAAAAGGCAAACGTCCGGCTCCTTGTCCCACACGGAAGGTGGCAGCCCTGAAAGCTGTTGCTGGTCTTCACCTTCCCCCTGCAGCCTATTCACAGGCACAACAGGTTTTGGGATCTGTGCTTGCACAGAGACGCAATCTCTCACGGTGCGCATCCTCGGCAGAGCCTGTTCCCGAAAAGGCAAACGTCCGGCTCCTTGTCCCACACGGAAGGTAGCAGCCCTGAAAGCTCTTGCTGGTCTTCACCTTCCCCCTGCAGCCTATTCACAGGCACAACAGGTTTGGGGATCTGTGTTTGCACAGAGACGCAATCTCTCACGGTGCGCATCCTCGGCAGAGCCTGTTCCCGAAAAGGCAAACGTCCGGCTCCTTGTCCCACACGGAAGGTGGCAGCCCTGAAAGCTCTTGCTGGTCTTCACCTTCCCCCTGCAGCCTATTCACAGGCACAACCGCACTGGGAATCTCTGCTTGCCCAGAGAAGGAACATCTCACGGTGCGCATCCTCGGCAGAGCCTGTTCCCGAAAAGGCAAACGTCCAGCTCCTTGTCCCACACGGAAGGTGGTTGCCCTGAAAGCTGTTTCTGATCTTCACCTTCCCCCTGCAGCCTATTCACAGGCACAACCGCACTTTGAATCTCTGCTTTCCCAAAGACGCAATCCCTCACGGTGCGCATCCTCGGCAGAGCCTGTTCCCGAAAAGGCAAACGTCCGGCTCCTTGTCCCACACGGAAGGTGGCAGCCCGGAAAGCTCTTGCTGGTCTTCACCTTCCCCCTGCAGCCTATTCACAGGCACAACAGGTTTTGGGATCTCTGCTTGCCCAGAGAAGGAACATCTCACGGTGCGCATCCTCGGCAGAGCCTGTTCCCGAAAAGGCAAACGTCCGGCTCCTTGTCCTACATGGAAGGTGGCAGCCCTGAAAGCTGTTGCTGGTCTTCACCTTCCCCCTGCAGCCTATTCACAGGCACAACAGGTTTTGGGATCTCAGCTTTCCCAGAGACGCAATCTCTCACGGTGCGCATCCTCGGCAGAGCCTGTTCCCGAAAAGGCAAACGTCCGGCTCCTTGTCCCACACGGAAGGTGGCAGCCCGGAAAGCTCTTGCTGGTCTTCACCTTCCCCCTGCAGCCTATTCACAGGCACAACAGGTTTGGGGATCTCTGCTTTCCCAAAGACGCAATCTCTCACGGTGCGCATCCTCGGCAGAGCCTGTTCCAGAACAGGCAAACGTCCGGATCCTTGTCCCACACGGAAGGTGGCAGCCCTGAAAGCTGTTGCTGCTCTTCACCTTCCCCCTGCAGCCTATTCACAGGCACAACAGGTTTTGGGATCTCTGCTTGCCCAGAGAAGGAACATCTCACGGTGCGCATCCTCGGCAGAGCCTGTTCCCGAAAAGGCAAACGTCCAGCTCCTTGTCCCACACGGAAGGTGGCAGCCCTGAAAGCTGTTGCTGGTCTTCACCTTCCCCCTGCAGCCTATTCACAGGCACAACCGCACTGGGAATCTCTGCTTTCCCAAAGACGCAATCCCTCACGGTGCGCAACCTCGGCAGAGCCTGTTCCCGAAAAGGCAAACGTCTGGCTCCTTGTCCCACACGGAAGGTGGCAGCCCTGAAAGCTGTTGCTGGTCTTCACCTTCCCCCTGCAGCCTATTCACAGGCACAACAGGTTTGGGGATCTGTGCTTGCCCCAAGACGCTATCTCTCACAGTGCGCATCCTCGGCAGAGCCTGTTCCCGAAAAGGCAAACGTCCGGCTCCTTGTCCCACACGGAAGGTGGCAGCCCTGAAAGCTCTTGCTGGTCTTCACCTTCCCCCTGCAGCCTATTCACAGGCACAACAGGTTTTGGGATCTCTGCTTGCCCAGAGACGCAATCTCTCACGGTGCGCATCCTCGGCAGAGCCTGTTCCCGAAAAGGCAAACGTCCGGCTCCTTGTCCCACACGGAAGGTGGCAGCCCTGAGAGCTCTTGCTGGTCTTCACCTTCCCCCTGCAGCCTATTCACAGGCACAACAGGTTTTGGGATCCCTGCTTTCCCAGAGAAGGAACATCTCACGGTGCGCATCCTCGGCAGAGCCTGTTCCCGAAAAGGCAAACGTCCGGCTCCTTGTCCCACACGGAAGGTGGCAGCCCGGAAAGCTCTTGCTGGTCTTCACCTTCCCCCTGCAGCCTATTCACAGGCACAACCACACTGGGAATCTCTGCTTTCCCAAAGACGCAATCCCTCACGGTGCGCATCCTCGGCAGAGCCTGTTCCCGAAAAGGCAAACGTCCGGCTCCTTGTCCCACACGGAAGGTGGCAGCCCTGAAAGCTCTTGCTGGTCTTCACCTTCCCCCTGCAGCCTATTCACAGGCACAACAGGTTTTGAGATCTCTGCTTTCCCAGAGACGCAATCTCTCACGGTGCGCATCCTCGGCAGAGCCTGTTCCCGAAAAGGCAAACGTCCGGCTCCTTGTCCCACACGGAAGGTGGCAGCCCTGAAAGCTCTTGCTGGTCTTCACCTTCCCCCTGCAGCCTATTCACAGGCACAACCACACTGGGAATCTCTGCTTGCACAGAGACGCAATCTCTCACGGTGCTCATCCTCGGCAGAGCCTGTTCCCGAAAAGGCAAACGTCCGGCTCCTTGTCCCACACGGAAGGTGGCAGCCCTGAAAGCTCTTGCTGGTCTTCACCTTCCCCCTGCAGCCTATTCACAGGCACAACCGCACTGGGAATCTCTGCTTTCCCAAAGACGCAATCTCTCACGGTGCGCATCCTCGGCAGAGCCTGTTCCCGAAAAGGCAAACGTCCGGCTCCTTGTCCCACACGGAAGGTGGCAGCCCTGAAAGCTCTTGCTGGTCTTCACCTTCCCCCTGCAGCCTATTCACAGGCACAACAGGTTTTGGGATCTCTGCTTTCCCAGAGACGCAATCTCTCACGGTGCGCATCCTCGGCAGAGCCTGTTCCCGAAAAGGCAAACGTCCGGCTCCTTGTCCCACACGGAAGGTGGCAGCCCTGAGAGCTCTTGCTGGTCTTCACCTTCCCCCTGCAGCCTATTCACAGGCACAACAGGTTTGGGGATCTGTGCTTGCCCAGAGAAGGAACATCTCACGGTGCGCATCCTCGGCAGAGCCTGTTCCCGAAAAGGCAAACGTCCGGCTCCTTGTCCCACACGGAAGGTGGCAGCCCTGAAAGCTCTTGCTGGTCTTCACCTTCCCCCTGCAGCCTATTCACAGGCACAACAGGTTTTGGGATCTCTGCTTGCCCAGAGAAGGAACATCTCACGGTGCGCATCCTCGGCAGAGCCTGTTCCCGAAAAGGCAAACGTCCAGCTCCTTGTCCCACACGGAAGGTGGCAGCCCTGAAAGCTGTTGCTGGTCTTCACCTTCCCCCTGCAGCCTATTCACAGGCACAACAGGTTTTGGGATCTCTGCTTTCCCAGAGACGCAATCTCTCACGGTGCGCATCCTCGGCAGAGCCTGTTCCCGAAAAGGCAAACGTCCGGCTCCTTGTCCCACACGGAAGGTGGCAGCCCTGAAAGCACTTGCTGGTCTTCACCTTCCCCCTGCAGCCTATTCACAGGCACAACCACACTGGGAATCTCTGCTTGCACAGAGACGCAATCTCTCACGGTGCGCATCCTCGGCAGAGCCTGTTCCCGAAAAGGCAAACGTCCGGCTCCTTGTCCCACACGGAAGGTGGCAGCCCTGAAAGCTGTTGCTGGTCTTCACCTTCCCCCTGCAGCCTATTCACAGGCACAACAGGTTTTGGGATCTGTGCTTGCACAGAGACGCAATCTCTCACGGTGCGCATCCTCGGCAGAGCCTGTTCCCGAAAAGGCAAACGTCCGGCTCCTTGTCCCACACGGAAGGTGGCAGCCCGGAAAGCTCTTGCTGGTCTTCACCTTCCCCCTGCAGCCTATTCACAGGCACAACAGGTTTGGTCATCTGTGCTTGCCCAGAGACGCAATCTCTCACGGTGCGCATCCTCGGCAGAGCCTGTTCCAGAACAGGCAAACGTCCGGCTCCTTGTCCCACACGGAAGGTGGCAGCCCTGAAAGCTCTTGCTGGTCTTCACCTTCCCCCTGCAGCCTATTCACAGGCACAACAGGTTTTGGGATCTCTGCTTGCCCAGAGACGCAATCTCTCACGGTGCGCATCCTCGGCAGAGCCTGTTCCCGAAAAGGCAAACGTCCGGCTCCTTGTCCCACACGGAAGGTGGCAGCCCGGAAAGCTGTTGCTGGTCTTCACCTTCCCCCTGCAGCCTATTCACAGGCACAACAGGTTTTGGAATCTGTGCTTGCCCAGAGAAGGAACATCTCACGGTGCGCATCCTCGGCAGAGCCTGTTCCCGAAAAGGCAAACGTCCAGCTCCTTGTCCCACACGGAAGGTGGCAGCCCGGAAAGCTCTTGCTGGTCTTCACCTTCCCCCTGCAGCCTATTCACAGGCACAACCGCACTGGGAATCTCTGCTTTCCCAAAGACGCAATCCCTCACGGTGCGCAACCTCGGCAGAGCCTGTTCCCGAAAAGGCAAACGTCTGGCTCCTTGTCCCACACGGAAGGTGGCAGCCCTGAAAGCTCTTGCTGGTCTTCACCTTCCCCCTGCAGCCTATTCACAGGCACAACAGGTTTGGGGATCTGTGCTTGCCCCAAGACGCAATCTCTCACGGTGCGCATCCTCGGCAGAGCCTGTTCCCGAAAAGGCAAACGTCCGGCTCCTTGTCCCACACGGAAGGTGGCAGCCCTGAAAGCTCTTGCTGGTCTTCACCTTCCCCCTGCAGCCTATTCACAGGCACAACAGGTTTTGGGATCTCTGCTTGCCCAGAGACGCAATCTCTCACGGTGCGCATCCTCGGCAGAGCCTGTTCCCGAAAAGGCAAACGTCCGGCTCCTTGTCCCACACGGAAGGTGGCAGCCCTGAAAGCTGTTGCTGGTCTTCACCTTCCCCCTGCAGCCTATTCACAGGCACAACCGCACTGGGAATCTCTGCTTTCCCAGAGACGCAATCCCTCACGGTGCGCATCCTCGGCAGAGCCTGTTCCCGAAAAGGCAAACGTCCGGCTCCTTGTCCCACACGGAAGGTGGCAGCCCTGAAAGCTGTTGCTGGTCTTCACCTTCCCCCTGCAGCCTATTCACAGGCACAACCGCACTGGGAATCTCTGCTTTCCCAAAGACGCAATCTCTCACGGTGCGCATCCTCGGCAGAGCCTGTTCCCAAAAAGGCAAACGTCCGGCTCCTTGTCCCACACGGAAGGTGGCAGCCCTGAAAGCTCTTGCTGGTCTTCACCTTCCCCCTGCAGCCTATTCACAGGCACAACCACACTGGGAATCTCTGCTTGCACAGAGACGCAATCTCTCACGGTGCGCATCCTCGGCAGAGCCTGTTCCCGAAAAGGCAAACGTCCGGCTCCTTGTCCCACACGGAAGGTGGCAGCCCGGAAAGCTCTTGCTGGTCTTCACCTTCCCCCTGCAGCCTATTCACAGGCACAACCGCACTGGGAATCTCTGCTTTCCCAAAGACGCAATCTCTCACGGTGCGCATCCTCGGCAGAGCCTGTTCCCGAAAAGGCAAACGTCCGGCTCCTTGTCCCACACGGAAGGTGGCAGCCCTGAAAGCTCTTGCTGGTCTTCACCTTCCCCCTGCAGCCTATTCACAGGCACAACAGGTTTTGGGATCTGTGCTTGCACAGAGACGCAATCTCTCACGGTGCGCATCCTCGGCAGAGCCTGTTCCCGAAAAGGCAAACGTCTGGCTCCTTGTCCCACACGGAAGGTGGCAGCCCTGAGAGCTCTTGCTGGTCTTCACCTTCCCCCTGCAGCCTATTCACAGGCACAACAGGTTTTGGGATCTCTGCTTGCCCAGAGAAGGAACATCTCACGGTGCGCATCCTCGGCAGAGCCTGTTCCCGAAAAGGCAAACGTCCGGCTCCTTGTCCCACACGGAAGGTGGCAGCCCTGAAAGCTCTTGCTGGTCTTCACCTTCCCCCTGCAGCCTATTCACAGGCACAACAGGTTTTGGGATCTCTGCTTGCCCAGAGACGCAATCTCTCACGGTGCGCATCCTCGGCAGAGCCTGTTCCCGAAAAGGCAAACGTCCGGCTCCTTGTCCCACACGGAAGGTGGCAGCCCGGAAAGCTGTTGCTGGTCTTCACCTTCCCCCTGCAGCCTATTGACAGGCACAACCGCACTTTGAATCTCTGCTTTCCCAAACACGCAATCCCTCACGGTGCGCATCCTCGGCAGAGCCTGTTCCCGAAAAGGCAAACGTCCGGCTCCTTGTCCCACACGGAAGGTGGCAGCCCGGAAAGCTGTTGCTGGTCTTCACCTTCCCCCTGCAGCCTATTCACAGGCACAACAGGTTTTGGGATCTCTGCTTTCCCAGAGACGCAATCTCTCACGGTGCGCATCCTCGGCAGAGCCTGTTCCCGAAAAGGCAAACGTCCGGCTCCTTGTCCCACACGGAAGGTGGCAGCCCTGAAAGCTCTTGCTGGTCTTCACCTTCCCCGGGCAGCCTAGTCACAGGCACAACCACACTGGGAATCTCTGCTTGCACAGAGACGCAATCTCTCACGGTGCGCATCCTCGGCACAGCCTGTTCCCGAAAAGGCAAACGTCCGGCTCCTTGTCCCACACGGAAGGTGGCAGCCCTGAAAGCTGTTGCTGGTCTTCACCTTCCCCCTGCAGCCTATTCACAGGCACAACAGGTTTTGGGATCTGTGCTTGCACAGAGACGCAATCTCTCACGGTGCGCATCCTCGGCAGAGCCTGTTCCCGAAAAGGCAAACGTCCGGCTCCTTGTCCCACACGGAAGGTAGCAGCCCTGAAAGCTCTTGCTGGTCTTCACCTTCCCCCTGCAGCCTATTCACAGGCACAACAGGTTTGGGGATCTGTGTTTGCACAGAGACGCAATCTCTCACGGTGCGCATCCTCGGCAGAGCCTGTTCCCGAAAAGGCAAACGTCCGGCTCCTTGTCCCACACGGAAGGTGGCAGCCCTGAAAGCTCTTGCTGGTCTTCACCTTCCCCCTGCAGCCTATTCACAGGCACAACCGCACTGGGAATCTCTGCTTGCCCAGAGAAGGAACATCTCACGGTGCGCATCCTCGGCAGAGCCTGTTCCCGAAAAGGCAAACGTCCAGCTCCTTGTCCCACACGGAAGGTGGTTGCCCTCAAAGCTGTTTCTGATCTTCACCTTCCCCCTGCAGCCTATTCACAGGCACAACCGCACTTTGAATCTCTGCTTTCCCAAAGACGCAATCCCTCACGGTGCGCATCCTCGGCAGAGCCTGTTCCCGAAAAGGCAAACGTCCGGCTCCTTGTCCCACACGGAAGGTGGCAGCCCTGAAAGCTCTTGCTGGTCTTCACCTTCCCCCTGCAGCCTATTCACAGGCACAACAGGTTTTGGGATCTCTGCTTGCCCAGAGAAGGAACATCTCACGGTGCGCATCCTCGGCAGAGCCTGTTCCCGAAAAGGCAAACGTCCGGCTCCTTGTCCTACATGGAAGGTGGCAGCCCTGAAAGCTGTTGCTGGTCTTCACCTTCCCCCTGCAGCCTATTCACAGGCACAACAGGTTTTGGGATCTCAGCTTTCCCAGAGACGCAATCTCTCACGGTGCGCATCCTCGGCAGAGCCTGTTCCCGAAAAGGCAAACGTCCGGCTCCTTGTCCCACACGGAAGGTGGCAGCCCGGAAAGCTCTTGCTGGTCTTCACCTTCCCCCTGCAGCCTATTCACAGGCACAACAGGTTTGGGGATCTCTGCTTTCCCAAAGACGCAATCTCTCACGGTGCGCATCCTCGGCAGAGCCTGTTCCAGAACAGGCAAACGTCCGGATCCTTGTCCCACACGGAAGGTGGCAGCCCTGAAAGCTCTTGCTGCTCTTCACCTTCCCCCTGCAGCCTATTCACAGGCACAACAGGTTTTGGGATCTCTGCTTGCCCAGAGAAGGAACATCTCACGGTGCGCATCCTCGGCAGAGCCTGTTCCCGAAAAGGCAAACGTCCAGCTCCTTGTCCCACACGGAAGGTGGCAGCCCTGAAAGCTGTTGCTGGTCTTCACCTTCCCCCTGCAGCCTATTCACAGGCACAACCGCACTGGGAATCTCTGCTTTCCCAAAGACGCAATCCCTCACGGTGCGCAACCTCGGCAGAGCCTGTTCCCGAAAAGGCAAACGTCTGGCTCCTTGTCCCACACGGAAGGTGGCAGCCCTGAAAGCTGTTGCTGGTCTTCACCTTCCCCCTGCAGCCTATTCACAGGCACAACAGGTTTGGGGATCTGTGCTTGCCCCAAGACGCTATCTCTCACAGTGCGCATCCTCGGCAGAGCCTGTTCCCGAAAAGGCAAACGTCCGGCTCCTTGTCCCACACGGAAGGTGGCAGCCCTGAAAGCTCTTGCTGGTCTTCACCTTCCCCCTGCAGCCTATTCACAGGCACAACAGGTTTTGGGATCTCTGCTTGCCCAGAGACGCAATCTCTCACGGTGCGCATCCTCGGCAGAGCCTGTTCCCGAAAAGGCAAACGTCCGGCTCCTTGTCCCACACGGAAGGTGGCAGCCCTGAGAGCTCTTGCTGGTCTTCACCTTCCCCCTGCAGCCTATTCACAGGCACAACAGGTTTTGGGATCCCTGCTTTCCCAGAGAAGGAACATCTCACGGTGCGCATCCTCGGCAGAGCCTGTTCCCGAAAAGGCAAACGTCCGGCTCCTTGTCCCACACGGAAGGTGGCAGCCCGGAAAGCTCTTGCTGGTCTTCACCTTCCCCCTGCAGCCTATTCACAGGCACAACCGCACTGGGAATCTCTGCTTTCCCAAAGACGCAATCCCTCACGGTGCGCATCCTCGGCAGAGCCTGTTCCCGAAAAGGCAAACGTCCGGCTCCTTGTCCCACACGGAAGGTGGCAGCCCTGAAAGCTCTTGCTGGTCTTCACCTTCCCCCTGCAGCCTATTCACAGGCACAACAGGTTTTGAGATCTCTGCTTTCCCAGAGACGCAATCTCTCACGGTGCGCATCCTCGGCAGAGCCTGTTCCCGAAAAGGCAAACGTCCGGCTCCTTGTCCCACACGGAAGGTGGCAGCCCTGAAAGCTGTTTCTGATCTTCACCTTCCCCCTGCAGCCTATTCACACGCACAACCACACTGGGAATCTCTGCTTGCACAGAGACGCAATCTCTCACGGTGCTCATCCTCGGCAGAGCCTGTTCCCGAAAAGGCAAACGTCCGGCTCCTTGTCCCACACGGAAGGTGGCAGCCCTGAAAGCTCTTGCTGGTCTTCACCTTCCCCCTGCAGCCTATTCACAGGCACAACCGCACTGGGAATCTCTGCTTTCCCAAAGACGCAATCTCTCACGGTGCGCATCCTCGGCAGAGCCTGTTCCCGAAAAGGCAAACGTCCGGCTCCTTGTCCCACACGGAAGGTGGCAGCCCTGAAAGCTCTTGCTGGTCTTCACCTTCCCCCTGCAGCCTATTCACAGGCACAACAGGTTTTGGGATCTGTGCTTGCACAGAGACGCAATCTCTCACGGTGCGCATCCTCGGCAGAGCCTGTTCCCGAAAAGGCAAACGTCCGGCTCCTTGTCCCACACGGAAGGTGGCAGCCCTGAGAGCTCTTGCTGGTCTTCACCTTCCCCCTGCAGCCTATTCACAGGCACAACAGGTTTGGGGATCTGTGCTTGCCCAGAGAAGGAACATCTCACGGTGCGCATCCTCGGCAGAGCCTGTTCCCGAAAAGGCAAACGTCCGGCTCCTTGTCCCACACGGAAGGTGGCAGCCCTGAAAGCTCTTGCTGGTCTTCACCTTCCCCCTGCAGCCTATTCACAGGCACAACAGGTTTTGGGATCTCTGCTTGCCCAGAGAAGGAACATCTCACGGTGCGCATCCTCGGCAGAGCCTGTTCCCGAAAAGGCAAACGTCCAGCTCCTTGTCCCACACGGAAGGTGGCAGCCCTGAAAGCTGTTGCTGGTCTTCACCTTCCCCCTGCAGCCTATTCACAGGCACAACAGGTTTTGGGATCTCTGCTTTCCCAGAGACGCAATCTCTCACGGTGCGCATCCTCGGCAGAGCCTGTTCCCGAAAAGGCAAACGTCCGGCTCCTTGTCCCACACGGAAGGTGGCAGCCCTGAAAGCACTTGCTGGTCTTCACCTTCCCCCTGCAGCCTATTCACAGGCACAACCACACTGGGAATCTCTGCTTGCACAGAGACGCAATCTCTCACGGTGCGCATCCTCGGCAGAGCCTGTTCCCGAAAAGGCAAACGTCCGGCTCCTTGTCCCACACGGAAGGTGGCAGCCCTGAAAGCTGTTGCTGGTCTTCACCTTCCCCCTGCAGCCTATTCACAGGCACAACAGGTTTTGGGATCTGTGCTTGCACAGAGACGCAATCTCTCACGGTGCGCATCCTCGGCAGAGCCTGTTCCCGAAAAGGCAAACGTCCGGCTCCTTGTCCCACACGGAAGGTGGCAGCCCGGAAAGCTCTTGCTGGTCTTCACCTTCCCCCTGCAGCCTATTCACAGGCACAACAGGTTTGGTCATCTGTGCTTGCCCAGAGACGCAATCTCTCACGGTGCGCATCCTCGGCAGAGCCTGTTCCAGAACAGGCAAACGTCCGGCTCCTTGTCCCACACGGAAGGTGGCAGCCCTGAAAGCTCTTGCTGGTCTTCACCTTCCCCCTGCAGCCTATTCACAGGCACAACAGGTTTTGGGATCTCTGCTTGCCCAGAGAAGGAACATCTCACGGTGCGCATCCTCGGCAGAGCCTGTTCCCGAAAAGGCAAACGTCCAGCTCCTTGTCCCACACGGAAGGTGGTTGCCCTGAAAGCTGTTTCTGATCTTCACCTTCCCCCTGCAGCCTATTCACAGGCACAACCGCACTTTGAATCTCTGCTTTCCCAAAGACGCAATCCCTCACGGTGCGCATCCTCGGCAGAGCCTGTTCCCGAAAAGGCAAACGTCCGGCTCCTTGTCCCACACGGAAGGTGGCAGCCCTGAAAGCTCTTGCTGGTCTTCACCTTCCCCCTGCAGCCTATTCACAGGCACAACAGGTTTTGGGATCTCTGCTTGCCCAGAGAAGGAACATCTCACGGTGCGCATCCTCGGCAGAGCCTGTTCCCGAAAAGGCAAACGTCCGGCTCCTTGTCCTACATGGAAGGTGGCAGCCCTGAAAGCTGTTGCTGGTCTTCACCTTCCCCCTGCAGCCTATTCACAGGCACAACAGGTTTTGGGATCTCTGCTTTCCCAGAGACGCAATCTCTCACGGTGCGCATCCTCGGCAGAGCCTGTTCCCGAAAAGGCAAACGTCCGGCTCCTTGTCCCACACGGAAGGTGGCAGCCCGGAAAGCTCTTGCTGGTCTTCACCTTCCCCCTGCAGCCTATTCACAGGCACAACAGGTTTGGGGATCTCTGCTTTCCCAAAGACGCAATCTCTCACGGTGCGCATCCTCGGCAGAGCCTGTTCCAGAACAGGCAAACGTCCGGATCCTTGTCCCACACGGAAGGTGGCAGCCCTGAAAGCTCTTGCTGCTCTTCACCTTCCCCCTGCAGCCTATTCACAGGCACAACAGGTTTTGGGATCTCTGCTTGCCCAGAGAAGGAACATCTCACGGTGCGCATCCTCGGCAGAGCCTGTTCCCGAAAAGGCAAACGTCCAGCTCCTTGTCCCACACGGAAGGTGGCAGCCCTGAAAGCTGTTGCTGGTCTTCACCTTCCCCCTGCAGCCTATTCACAGGCACAACCGCACTGGGAATCTCTGCTTTCCCAAAGACGCAATCCCTCACGGTGCGCAACCTCGGCAGAGCCTGTTCCCGAAAAGGCAAACGTCTGGCTCCTTGTCCCACACGGAAGGTGGCAGCCCTGAAAGCTGTTGCTGGTCTTCACCTTCCCCCTGCAGCCTATTCACAGGCACAACAGGTTTGGGGATCTGTGCTTGCCCCAAGACGCAATCTCTCACGGTGCGCATCCTCGGCAGAGCCTGTTCCCGAAAAGGCAAACGTCCGGCTCCTTGTCCCACACGGAAGGTGGCAGCCCTGAAAGCTCTTGCTGGTCTTCACCTTCCCCCTGCAGCCTATTCACAGGCACAACAGGTTTTGGGATCTCTGCTTGCCCAGAGACGCAATCTCTCACGGTGCGCATCCTCGGCAGAGCCTGTTCCCGAAAAGGCAAACGTCCGGCTCCTTGTCCCACACGGAAGGTGGCAGCCCTGAGAGCTCTTGCTGGTCTTCACCTTCCCCCTGCAGCCTATTCACAGGCACAACAGGTTTTGGGATCTGTGCTTGCCCAGAGAAGGAACATCTCACGGTGCGCATCCTCGGCAGAGCCTGTTCCCGAAAAGGCAAACGTCCGGCTCCTTGTCCCACACGGAAGGTGGCAGCCCGGAAAGCTGTTGCTGGTCTTCACCTTCCCCCTGCAGCCTATTCACAGGCACAACCGCACTGGGAATCTCTGCTTTCCCAAAGACGCAATCCCTCACGGTGCGCATCCTCGGCAGAGCCTGTTCCCGAAAAGGCAAACGTCCGGCTCCTTGTCCCACACGGAAGGTGGCAGCCCTGAAAGCTCTTGCTGGTCTTCACCTTCCCCCTGCAGCCTATTCACAGGCACAACAGGTTTTGAGATCTCTGCTTTCCCAGAGACGCAATCTCTCACGGTGCGCATCCTCGGCAGAGCCTGTTCCCGAAAAGGCAAACGTCCGGCTCCTTGTCCCACACGGAAGGTGGCAGCCCTGAAAGCTCTTGCTGGTCTTCACCTTCCCCCTGCAGCCTATTCACAGGCACAACCACACTGGGAATCTCTGCTTGCACAGAGACGCAATCTCTCACGGTGCTCATCCTCGGCAGAGCCTGTTCCCGAAAAGGCAAACGTCCGGCTCCTTGTCCCACACGGAAGGTGGCAGCCCTGAAAGCTCTTGCTGGTCTTCACCTTCCCCCTGCAGCCTATTCACAGGCACAACCGCACTGGGAATCTCTGCTTTCCCAAAGACGCAATCTCTCACGGTGCGCATCCTCGGCAGAGCCTGTTCCCGAAAAGGCAAACGTCCGGCTCCTTGTCCCACACGGAAGGTGGCAGCCCTGAAAGCTCTTGCTGGTCTTCACCTTCCCCCTGCAGCCTATTCACAGGCACAACAGGTTTTGGGATCTGTGCTTGCACAGAGACGCAATCTCTCACGGTGCGCATCCTCGGCAGAGCCTGTTCCCGAAAAGGCAAACGTCCGGCTCCTTGTCCCACACGGAAGGTGGCAGCCCTGAGAGCTCTTGCTGGTCTTCACCTTCCCCCTGCAGCCTATTCACAGGCACAACAGGTTTGGGGATCTGTGCTTGCCCAGAGAAGGAACATCTCACGGTGCGCATCCTCGGCAGAGCCTGTTCCCGAAAAGGCAAACGTCCGGCTCCTTGTCCCACACGGAAGGTGGCAGCCCTGAAAGCTCTTGCTGGTCTTCACCTTCCCCCTGCAGCCTATTCACAGGCACAACAGGTTTTGGGATCTCTGCTTGCCCAGAGAAGGAACATCTCACGGTGCGCATCCTCGGCAGAGCCTGTTCCCGAAAAGGCAAACGTCCAGCTCCTTGTCCCACACGGAAGGTGGCAGCCCTGAAAGCTCTTGCTGGTCTTCACCTTCCCCCTGCAGCCTATTCACAGGCACAACAGGTTTTGGGATCTCTGCTTTCCCAGAGACGCAATCTCTCACGGTGCGCATCCTCGGCAGAGCCTGTTCCCGAAAAGGCAAACGTCCGGCTCCTTGTCCCACACGGAAGGTGGCAGCCCTGAAAGCACTTGCTGGTCTTCACCTTCCCCCTGCAGCCTATTCACAGGCACAACCACACTGGGAATCTCTGCTTGCACAGAGACGCAATCTCTCACGGTGCGCATCCTCGGCAGAGCCTGTTCCCGAAAAGGCAAACGTCCGGCTCCTTGTCCCACACGGAAGGTGGCAGCCCTGAAAGCTGTTGCTGGTCTTCACCTTCCCCCTGCAGCCTATTCACAGGCACAACAGGTTTTGGGATCTGTGCTTGCCCAGAGAAGGAACATCTCACGGTGCGCATCCTCGGCAGAGCCTGTTCCCGAAAAGGCAAACGTCCAGCTCCTTGTCCCACACGGAAGGTGGCAGCCCTGAAAGCTCTTGCTGGTCTTCACCTTCCCCCTGCAGCCTATTCACAGGCACAACCGCACTTTGAATCTCTGCTTTCCCAAAGACGCAATCCCTCACGGTGCGCATCCTCGGCAGAGCCTGTTCCCGAAAAGGCAAACGTCCGGCTCCTTGTCCCACACGGAAGGTGGCAGCCCTGAAAGCTGTTGCTGGTCTTCACCTTCCCCCTGCAGCCTATTCACAGGCACAACAGGTTTTGGGATCTCTGCTTTCCCAGAGACGCAATCTCTCACGGTGCGCATCCTCGGCAGAGCCTGTTCCCGAAAAGGCAAACGTCCGGCTCCTTGTCCCACACGGAAGGTGGCAGCCCTGAAAGCACTTGCTGGTCTTCACCTTCCCCCTGCAGCCTATTCACAGGCACAACCACACTGGGAATCTCTGCTTGCACAGAGACGCAATCTCTCACGGTGCGCATCCTCGGCAGAGCCTGTTCCCGAAAAGGCAAACGTCCGGCTCCTTGTCCCACACGGAAGGTGGCAGCCCTGAAAGCTGTTGCTGGTCTTCACCTTCCCCCTGCAGCCTATTCACAGGCACAACAGGTTTTGGGATCTGTGCTTGCACAGAGACGCAATCTCTCACGGTGCGCATCCTCGGCAGAGCCTGTTCCCGAAAAGGCAAACGTCCGGCTCCTTGTCCCACACGGAAGGTGGCAGCCCTGAAAGCTCTTGCTGGTCTTCACCTTCCCCCTGCAGCCTATTCACAGGCACAACAGGTTTGGGCATCTGTGCTTGCCCAGAGACGCAATCTCTCACGGTGCGCATCCTCGGCAGAGCCTGTTCCAAAACAGGCAAACGTCCGGCTCCTTGTCCCACACGGAAGGTGGCAGCCCTGAAAGCTGTTGCTGGTCTTCACCTTCCCCGTGCAGCCTATTCACAGGCACAACAGGTTTTGGGATCTCTGCTTGCCCAGAGAAGGAACATCTCACGGTGCGCATCCTCGGCAGAGCCTGTTCCAGAACAGGCAAACGTCCAGCTCCTTGTCCCACACGGAAGGTGGCAGCCCTGAAAGCTGTTGCTGGTCTTCACCTTCCCCCTGCAGCCTATTCACAGGCACAACAGGTTTTGGGATCTCTGCTTGCCCAGAGAAGGAACATCTCACGGTGCGCATCCTCGGCAGAGCCTGTTCCCGAAAAGGCAAACGTCCGGCTCCTTGTCCCACACGGAAGGTGGCAGCCCTGAAAGCTCTTGCTGGTCTTCACCTTCCCCCTGCAGCCTATTCACAGGCACAACAGGTTTTGGGATCTGTGCTTGCCCAGAGAAGGAACATCTCACGGTGCGCATCCTCGGCAGAGCCTGTTCCCGAAAAGGCAAACGTCCGGCTCCTTGTCCTACATGGAAGGTGGCAGCCCTGAAAGCTCTTGCTGGTCTTCACCTTCCCCCTGCAGCCTATTCACAGGCACAACAGGTTTTGGGATCTGTGCTTGCCCAGAGAAGGAACATCTCACGGTGCGCATCCTCGGCAGAGCCTGTTCCCGAAAAGGCAAACGTCCGGCTCCTTGTCCCACACGGAAGGTGGCAGCCCTGAAAGCTCTTGCTGGTCTTCACCTTCCCCCTGCAGCCTATTCACAGGCACAACAGGTTTGGGGATCTCTGCTTTCCCAAAGACGCAATCTCTCACGGTGCGCATCCTCGGCAGAGCCTGTTCCAGAACAGGCAAACGTCCGGCTCCTTGTCCCACACGGAAGGTGGCAGCCCTGAAAGCTCTTGCTGCTCTTCACCTTCCCCCTGCAGCCTATTCACAGGCACAACAGGTTTTGGGATCTCTGCTTTCCCAGAGACGCAATCTCTCACGGTGCGCATCCTCGGCAGAGCCTGTTCCCGAAAAGGCAAACGTCCGGCTCCTTGTCCCACACGGAAGGTGGCAGCCCTGAAAGCACTTGCTGGTCTTCACCTTCCCCCTGCAGCCTATTCACAGGCACAACCACACTGGGAATCTCTGCTTGCACAGAGACGCAATCTCTCACGGTGCGCATCCTCGGCAGAGCCTGTTCCCGAAAAGGCAAACGTCCGGCTCCTTGTCCCACACGGAAGGTGGCAGCCCTGAAAGCTGTTGCTGGTCTTCACCTTCCCCCTGCAGCCTATTCACAGGCACAACAGGTTTTGGGATCTCTGCTTGCCCAGAGAAGGAACATCTCACGGTGCGCATCCTCGGCAGAGCCTGTTCCCGAAAAGGCAAACGTCCAGCT
The DNA here is from genome assembly GCF_947461875.1 of Haliaeetus albicilla. Taxonomy (NCBI): domain Eukaryota; kingdom Metazoa; phylum Chordata; class Aves; order Accipitriformes; family Accipitridae; genus Haliaeetus; species Haliaeetus albicilla. Next base: position 963,304 of record NW_027212473.1, on the reverse strand, counting down.
CCTTGTCCCACACGGAAGGTGGCAGCCCTGAAAGCTCTTGCTGGTCTTCACCTTCCCCCTGCAGCCTATTCACAGGCACAACCGCACTTTGAATCTCTGCTTTCCCAAAGACGCAATCCCTCACGGTGCGCATCCTCGGCAGAGCCTGTTCCCGAAAAGGCAAACGTCCGGCTCCTTGTCCCACACGGAAGGTGGCAGCCCTGAAAGCTGTTGCTGGTCTTCACCTTCCCCCTGCAGCCTATTCACAGGCACAACAGGTTTTGGGATCTCTGCTTTCCCAGAGACGCAATCTCTCACGGTGCGCATCCTCGGCAGAGCCTGTTCCCGAAAAGGCAAACGTCCGGCTCCTTGTCCCACACGGAAGGTGGCAGCCCTGAAAGCACTTGCTGGTCTTCACCTTCCCCCTGCAGCCTATTCACAGGCACAACCACACTGGGAATCTCTGCTTGCACAGAGACGCAATCTCTCACGGTGCGCATCCTCGGCAGAGCCTGTTCCCGAAAAGGCAAACGTCCGGCTCCTTGTCCCACACGGAAGGTGGCAGCCCTGAAAGCTGTTGCTGGTCTTCACCTTCCCCCTGCAGCCTATTCACAGGCACAACAGGTTTTGGGATCTGTGCTTGCACAGAGACGCAATCTCTCACGGTGCGCATCCTCGGCAGAGCCTGTTCCCGAAAAGGCAAACGTCCGGCTCCTTGTCCCACACGGAAGGTGGCAGCCCTGAAAGCTCTTGCTGGTCTTCACCTTCCCCCTGCAGCCTATTCACAGGCACAACAGGTTTGGGCATCTGTGCTTGCCCAGAGACGCAATCTCTCACGGTGCGCATCCTCGGCAGAGCCTGTTCCAGAACAGGCAAACGTCCGGCTCCTTGTCCCACACGGAAGGTGGCAGCCCTGAAAGCTGTTGCTGGTCTTCACCTTCCCCGTGCAGCCTATTCACAGGCACAACAGGTTTGGGGATCTCTGCTTGCCCAGAGAAGGAACATCTCATGGTGCGCATCCTCGGCAGAGCCTGTTCCAGAACAGGCAAACGTCCAGCTCCTTGTCCCACACGGAAGGTGGCAGCCCTGAAAGCTGTTTCTGATCTTCACCTTCCCCCTGCAGCCTATTCACAGGCACAACCGCACTTTGAATCTCTGCTTTCCCAAAGACGCAATCCCTCACGGTGCGCATCCTCGGCAGAGCCTGTTCCCGAAAAGGCAAACGTCCGGCTCCTTGTCCCACACGGAAGGTGGCAGCCCTGAAAGCTCTTGCTGGTCTTCACCTTCCCCCTGCAGCCTATTCACAGGCACAACAGGTTTTGGGATCTGTGCTTGCCCAGAGAAGGAACATCTCACGGTGCGCATCCTCGGCAGAGCCTGTTCCCGAAAAGGCAAACGTCCGGCTCCTTGTCCTACATGGAAGGTGGCAGCCCTGAAAGCTCTTGCTGGTCTTCACCTTCCCCCTGCAGCCTATTCACAGGCACAACAGGTTTTGGGATCTGTGCTTGCCCAGAGAAGGAACATCTCACGGTGCGCATCCTCGGCAGAGCCTGTTCCCGAAAAGGCAAACGTCCGGCTCCTTGTCCCACACGGAAGGTGGCAGCCCTGAAAGCTCTTGCTGGTCTTCACCTTCCCCCTGCAGCCTATTCACAGGCACAACAGGTTTGGGGATCTCTGCTTTCCCAAAGACGCAATCTCTCACGGTGCGCATCCTCGGCAGAGCCTGTTCCAGAACAGGCAAACGTCCGGCTCCTTGTCCCACACGGAAGGTGGCAGCCCTGAAAGCTCTTGCTGCTCTTCACCTTCCCCCTGCAGCCTATTCACAGGCACAACAGGTTTTGGGATCTGTGCTTGCCCAGAGAAGGAACATCTCACGGTGCGCATCCTCGGCAGAGCCTGTTCCCGAAAAGGCAAACGTCCGGCTCCTTGTCCCACACGGAAGGTGGCAGCCCTGAAAGCTCTTGCTGGTCTTCACCTTCCCCCTGCAGCCTATTCACAGGCACAACCGCACTGGGAATCTCTGCTTTCCCAAAGACGCAATCTCTCACGGTGCGCATCCTCGGCAGAGCCTGTTCCCGAAAAGGCAAACGTCCGGCTCCTTGTCCCACACGGAAGGTGGCAGCCCTGAAAGCTCTTGCTGGTCTTCACCTTCCCCCTGCAGCCTATTCACAGGCACAACAGGTTTTGGGATCTGTGCTTGCCCAGAGAAGGAACATCTCACGGTGCGCATCCTCGGCAGAGCCTGTTCCCGAAAAGGCAAACGTCCGGCTCCTTGTCCCACACGGAAGGTGGCAGCCCTGAAAGCTCTTGCTGGTCTTCACCTTCCCCCTGCAGCCTATTCACAGGCACAACAGGTTTTGGGATCTGTGCTTGCCCAGAGACGCAATCTCTCACGGTGCGCATCCTTGGCAGAGCCTGTTCCAGAACAGGCAAACGTCCGGCTCCTTGTCCCACACGGAAGGTGGCTGCCCTGAAAGCTCTTGCTGGTCTTCACCTTCCCCCTGCAGCCTATTCACAGGCACAACAGGTTTTGGGATCTGTGCTTGCCCAGAGAAGGAACATCTCACGGTGCGCATCCTCGGCAGAGCCTGTTCCCGAAAAGGCAAACGTCCGGCTCCTTGTCCCACACGGAAGGTGGCAGCCCGGAAAGCTCTTGCTGGTCTTCACCTTCCCCTTGCAGCCTATTCACAGGCACAACAGGTTTTGGGATCTGTGCTTGCCCAGAGAAGGAACATCTCACGGTGCGCATCCTCGGCAGAGCCTGTTCCCGAAAAGGCAAACGTCCGGCTCCTTGTCCCACACGGAAGGTGGCAGCCCGGAAAGCTGTTGCTGGTCTTCACCTTCCCCCTGCAGCCTATTCACAGGCACAACAGGTTTTGGGATCTGTGCTTGCCCAGAGAAGGAACATCTCACGGTGCGCATCCTCGGCAGAGCCTGTTCCCGAAAAGGCAAACGTCCGGCTCCTTGTCCCACACGGAAGGTGGCAGCCCTGAAAGCTCTTGCTGGTCTTCACCTTCCCCCTGCAGCCTATTCACAGGCACAACCGCACTTTGAATCTCTGCTTTCCCAAAGACGCAATCTCTCACGGTGCGCATCCTCGGCAGAGCCTGTTCCCGAAAAGGCAAACGTCCGGCTCCTTGTCCCACACGGAAGGTGGCAGCCCTGAAAGCTCTTGCTGGTCTTCACCTTCCCCCTGCAGCCTATTCACAGGCACAACAGGTTTTGGGATCTGTGCTTGCACAGAGACGCAATCTCTCACGGTGCGCATCCTCGGCAGAGCCTGTTCCCGAAAAGGCAAACGTCCGGCTCCTTGTCCCACACGGAAGGTGGCAGCCCTGAAAGCTCTTGCTGGTCTTCACCTTCCCCCTGCAGCCTATTCACAGGCACAACAGGTTTGGGGATCTGTGCTTGCCCAGAGAAGGAACATCTCACGGTGCGCATCCTCGGCAGAGCCTGTTCCCGAAAAGGCAAACGTCCGGCTCCTTGTCCCACACGGAAGGTGGCAGCCCTGAAAGCTCTTGCTGGTCTTCACCTTCCCCCTGCAGCCTATTCACAGGCACAACAGGTTTTGGGATCTCTGCTTGCCCAGAGAAGGAACATCTCACGGTGCGCATCCTCGGCAGAGCCTGTTCCCGAAAAGGCAAACGTCCGGCTCCTTGTCCTACATGGAAGGTGGCAGCCCTGAAAGCTGTTGCTGGTCTTCACCTTCCCCCTGCAGCCTATTCACAGGCACAACAGGTTTTGGGATCTCTGCTTTCCCAGAGACGCAATCTCTCACGGTGCGCATCCTCGGCAGAGCCTGTTCCCGAAAAGGCAAACGTCCGGCTCCTTGTCCCACACGGAAGGTGGCAGCCCGGAAAGCTCTTGCTGGTCTTCACCTTCCCCCTGCAGCCTATTCACAGGCACAACAGGTTTGGGGATCTCTGCTTTCCCAAAGACGCAATCTCTCACGGTGCGCATCCTCGGCAGAGCCTGTTCCAGAACAGGCAAACGTCCGGATCCTTGTCCCACACGGAAGGTGGCAGCCCTGAAAGCTCTTGCTGCTCTTCACCTTCCCCCTGCAGCCTATTCACAGGCACAACAGGTTTTGGGATCTCTGCTTGCCCAGAGAAGGAACATCTCACGGTGCGCATCCTCGGCAGAGCCTGTTCCCGAAAAGGCAAACGTCCGGCTCCTTGTCCCACACGGAAGGTGGCAGCCCTGAAAGCTCTTGCTGGTCTTCACCTTCCCCCTGCAGCCTATTCACAGGCACAACCGCACTGGGAATCTCTGCTTTCCCAAAGACGCAATCCCTCACGGTGCGCAACCTCGGCAGAGCCTGTTCCCGAAAAGGCAAACGTCCGGCTCCTTGTCCCACACGGAAGGTGGCAGCCCTGAAAGCTGTTGCTGGTCTTCACCTTCCCCCTGCAGCCTATTCACAGGCACAACAGGTTTGGGGATCTGTGCTTGCCCCAAGACGCAATCTCTCACAGTGCGCATCCTCGGCAGAGCCTGTTCCCGAAAAGGCAAACGTCCGGCTCCTTGTCCCACACGGAAGGTGGCAGCCCTGAAAGCTCTTGCTGGTCTTCACCTTCCCCCTGCAGCCTATTCACAGGCACAACAGGTTTTGGGATCTCTGCTTGCCCAGAGACGCAATCTCTCACGGTGCGCATCCTCGGCAGAGCCTGTTCCCGAAAAGGCAAACGTCCGGCTCCTTGTCCCACACGGAAGGTGGCAGCCCTGAGAGCTCTTGCTGGTCTTCACCTTCCCCCTGCAGCCTATTCACAGGCACAACAGGTTTTGGGATCCCTGCTTTCCCAGAGAAGGAACATCTCACGGTGCGCATCCTCGGCAGAGCCTGTTCCCGAAAAGGCAAACGTCCGGCTCCTTGTCCCACACGGAAGGTGGCAGCCCGGAAAGCTGTTGCTGGTCTTCACCTTCCCCCTGCAGCCTATTCACAGGCACAACCGCACTGGGAATCTCTGCTTTCCCAAAGACGCAATCCCTCACGGTGCGCATCCTCGGCAGAGCCTGTTCCCGAAAAGGCAAACGTCCGGCTCCTTGTCCCACACGGAAGGTGGCAGCCCTGAAAGCTCTTGCTGGTCTTCACCTTCCCCCTGCAGCCTATTCACAGGCACAACAGGTTTTGAGATCTCTGCTTTCCCAGAGACGCAATCTCTCACGGTGCGCATCCTCGGCAGAGCCTGTTCCCGAAAAGGCAAACGTCCGGCTCCTTGTCCCACACGGAAGGTGGCAGCCCTGAAAGCTCTTGCTGGTCTTCACCTTCCCCCTGCAGCCTATTCACAGGCACAACCACACTGGGAATCTCTGCTTGCACAGAGACGCAATCTCTCACGGTGCTCATCCTCGGCAGAGCCTGTTCCCGAAAAGGCAAACGTCCGGCTCCTTGTCCCACACGGAAGGTGGCAGCCCTGAAAGCTCTTGCTGGTCTTCACCTTCCCCCTGCAGCCTATTCACAGGCACAACCGCACTGGGAATCTCTGCTTTCCCAAAGACGCAATCTCTCACGGTGCGCATCCTCGGCAGAGCCTGTTCCCGAAAAGGCAAACGTCCGGCTCCTTGTCCCACACGGAAGGTGGCAGCCCTGAAAGCTCTTGCTGGTCTTCACCTTCCCCCTGCAGCCTATTCACAGGCACAACAGGTTTTGGGATCTGTGCTTGCACAGAGACGCAATCTCTCACGGTGCGCATCCTCGGCAGAGCCTGTTCCCGAAAAGGCAAACGTCCGGCTCCTTGTCCCACACGGAAGGTGGCAGCCCTGAGAGCTCTTGCTGGTCTTCACCTTCCCCCTGCAGCCTATTCACAGGCACAACAGGTTTGGGGATCTGTGCTTGCCCAGAGAAGGAACATCTCACGGTGCGCATCCTCGGCAGAGCCTGTTCCCGAAAAGGCAAACGTCCGGCTCCTTGTCCCACACGGAAGGTGGCAGCCCTGAAAGCTCTTGCTGGTCTTCCCCTTCCCCCTGCAGCCTATTCACAGGCACAACAGGTTTTGGGATCTCTGCTTGCCCAGAGAAGGAACATCTCACGGTGCGCATCCTCGGCAGAGCCTGTTCCCGAAAAGGCAAACGTCCAGCTCCTTGTCCCACACGGAAGGTGGCAGCCCTGAAAGCTGTTGCTGGTCTTCACCTTCCCCCTGCAGCCTATTCACAGGCACAACAGGTTTTGGGATCTCTGCTTTCCCAGAGACGCAATCTCTCACGGTGCGCATCCTCGGCAGAGCCTGTTCCCGAAAAGGCAAACGTCCGGCTCCTTGTCCCACACGGAAGGTGGCAGCCCTGAAAGCACTTGCTGGTCTTCACCTTCCCCCTGCAGCCTATTCACAGGCACAACCACACTGGGAATCTCTGCTTGCACAGAGACGCAATCTCTCACGGTGCGCATCCTCGGCAGAGCCTGTTCCCGAAAAGGCAAACGTCCGGCTCCTTGTCCCACACGGAAGGTGGCAGCCCTGAAAGCTGTTGCTGGTCTTCACCTTCCCCCTGCAGCCTATTCACAGGCACAACAGGTTTTGGGATCTCTGCTTGCCCAGAGAAGGAACATCTCACGGTGCGCATCCTCGGCAGAGCCTGTTCCCGAAAAGGCAAACGTCCAGCTCCTTGTCCCACACGGAAGGTGGCAGCCCTGAAAGCTCTTGCTGGTCTTCACCTTCCCCCTGCAGCCTATTCACAGGCACAACCGCACTTTGAATCTCTGCTTTCCCAAAGACGCAATCCCTCACGGTGCGCATCCTCGGCAGAGCCTGTTCCCGAAAAGGCAAACGTCCGGCTCCTTGTCCCACACGGAAGGTGGCAGCCCTGAAAGCTGTTGCTGGTCTTCACCTTCCCCCTGCAGCCTATTCACAGGCACAACAGGTTTTGGGATCTCTGCTTTCCCAGAGACGCAATCTCTCACGGTGCGCATCCTCGGCAGAGCCTGTTCCCGAAAAGGCAAACGTCCGGCTCCTTGTCCCACACGGAAGGTGGCAGCCCTGAAAGCACTTGCTGGTCTTCACCTTCCCCCTGCAGCCTATTCACAGGCACAACCACACTGGGAATCTCTGCTTGCACAGAGACGCAATCTCTCACGGTGCGCATCCTCGGCAGAGCCTGTTCCCGAAAAGGCAAACGTCCGGCTCCTTGTCCCACACGGAAGGTGGCAGCCCTGAAAGCTGTTGCTGGTCTTCACCTTCCCCCTGCAGCCTATTCACAGGCACAACAGGTTTTGGGATCTGTGCTTGCACAGAGACGCAATCTCTCACGGTGCGCATCCTCGGCAGAGCCTGTTCCCGAAAAGGCAAACGTCCGGCTCCTTGTCCCACACGGAAGGTGGCAGCCCTGAAAGCTCTTGCTGGTCTTCACCTTCCCCCTGCAGCCTATTCACAGGCACAACAGGTTTGGGCATCTGTGCTTGCCCAGAGACGCAATCTCTCACGGTGCGCATCCTCGGCAGAGCCTGTTCCAGAACAGGCAAACGTCCGGCTCCTTGTCCCACACGGAAGGTGGCAGCCCTGAAAGCTGTTGCTGGTCTTCACCTTCCCCGTGCAGCCTATTCACAGGCACAACAGGTTTTGGGATCTCTGCTTGCCCAGAGAAGGAACATCTCACGGTGCGCATCCTCGGCAGAGCCTGTTCCAGAACAGGCAAACGTCCAGCTCCTTGTCCCACACGGAAGGTGGCAGCCCTGAAAGCTGTTTCTGATCTTCACCTTCCCCCTGCAGCCTATTCACAGGCACAACCGCACTTTGAATCTCTGCTTTCCCAAAGACGCAATCCCTCACGGTGCGCATCCTCGGCAGAGCCTGTTCCCGAAAAGGCAAACGTCCGGCTCCTTGTCCCACACGGAAGGTGGCAGCCCTGAAAGCTCTTGCTGGTCTTCACCTTCCCCCTGCAGCCTATTCACAGGCACAACAGGTTTTGGGATCTGTGCTTGCCCAGAGAAGGAACATCTCACGGTGCGCATCCTCGGCAGAGCCTGTTCCCGAAAAGGCAAACGTCCGGCTCCTTGTCCCACACGGAAGGTGGCAGCCCTGAAAGCTCTTGCTGGTCTTCACCTTCCCCCTGCAGCCTATTCACAGGCACAACAGGTTTGGGGATCTCTGCTTTCCCAAAGACGCAATCTCTCACGGTGCGCATCCTCGGCAGAGCCTGTTCCAGAACAGGCAAACGTCCGGCTCCTTGTCCCACACGGAAGGTGGCAGCCCTGAAAGCTCTTGCTGCTCTTCACCTTCCCCCTGCAGCCTATTCACAGGCACAACAGGTTTTGGGATCTGTGCTTGCCCAGAGAAGGAACATCTCACGGTGCGCATCCTCGGCAGAGCCTGTTCCCGAAAAGGCAAACGTCCGGCTCCTTGTCCCACACGGAAGGTGGCAGCCCTGAAAGCTCTTGCTGGTCTTCACCTTCCCCCTGCAGCCTATTCACAGGCACAACCGCACTGGGAATCTCTGCTTTCCCAAAGACGCAATCTCTCACGGTGCGCATCCTCGGCAGAGCCTGTTCCCGAAAAGGCAAACGTCCGGCTCCTTGTCCCACACGGAAGGTGGCAGCCCTGAAAGCTCTTGCTGGTCTTCACCTTCCCCCTGCAGCCTATTCACAGGCACAACAGGTTTTGGGATCTGTGCTTGCCCAGAGAAGGAACATCTCACGGTGCGCATCCTCGGCAGAGCCTGTTCCCGAAAAGGCAAACGTCCGGCTCCTTGTCCCACACGGAAGGTGGCAGCCCTGAAAGCTCTTGCTGGTCTTCACCTTCCCCCTGCAGCCTATTCACAGGCACAACCGCACTTGGAATCTCTGCTTTCCCAAAGACGCAATCCCTCACGGTGCACATCCTCGGCAGAGCCTGTTCCCGAAAAGGCAAACGTCCGGCTCCTTGTCCCACACGGAAGGTGGCAGCCCTGAAAGCTCTTGCTGGTCTTCACCTTCCCCCTGCAGCCTATTCACAGGCACAACAGGTTTTGGGATCTGTGTTTGCACAGAGACGCAATCTCTCACGGTGCGCATCCTCGGCAGAGCCTGTTCCCGAAAAGGCAAACGTCCGGCTCCTTGTCCCACACGGAAGGTGGCAGCCCTGAAAGCTGTTGCTGGTCTTCACCTTCCCCCTGCAGCCTATTCACAGGCACAACAGGTTTGGGCATCTGTGCTTGCCCAGAGAAGCAATCTCTCACGGTGCGCATCCTCGGCAGAGCCTGTTCCAGAACAGGCAAACGTCCCGCTCCTTGTCCCACACGGAAGGTGGCAGCCCTGAAAGCTCTTGCTGGTCTTCACCTTCCCCCTGCAGCCTATTCACAGGCACAACAGGTTTTGGGATCTCTGCTTGCCCAGAGAAGGAACATCTCACGGTGCGCATCCTCGGCAGAGCCTGTTCCCGAAAAGGCAAACGTCCAGCTCCTTGTCCCACACGGAAGGTGGCAGCCCTGAAAGCTGTTGCTGGTCTTCACCTTCCCCCTGCAGCCTATTCACAGGCACAACCGCACTGGGAATCTCTGCTTTCCCAAAGACGCAATCCCTCACGGTGCGCAACCTCGGCAGAGCCTGTTCCCGAAAAGGCAAACGTCTGGCTCCTTGTCCCACACGGAAGGTGGCAGCCCTGAAAGCTGTTGCTGGTCTTCACCTTCCCCCTGCAGCCTATTCACAGGCACAACAGGTTTGGGGATCTGTGCTTGCCCCAAGACGCTATCTCTCACAGTGCGCATCCTCGGCAGAGCCTGTTCCCGAAAAGGCAAACGTCCGGCTCCTTGCCCCACACGGAAGGTGGCAGCCCTGAAAGCTCTTGCTGGTCTTCACCTTCCCCCTGCAGCCTATTCACAGGCACAACAGGTTTTGGGATCTCTGCTTGCCCAGAGACGCAATCTCTCACGGTGCGCATCCTCGGCAGAGCCTGTTCCCGAAAAGGCAAACGTCCGGCTCCTTGTCCCACACGGAAGGTGGCAGCCCTGAGAGCTCTTGCTGGTCTTCACCTTCCCCCTGCAGCCTATTCACAGGCACAACAGGTTTTGGGATCCCTGCTTTCCCAGAGAAGGAACATCTCACGGTGCGCATCCTCGGCAGAGCCTGTTCCCGAAAAGGCAAACGTCCGGCTCCTTGTCCCACACGGAAGGTGGCAGCCCGGAAAGCTCTTGCTGGTCTTCACCTTCCCCCTGCAGCCTATTCACAGGCACAACCGCACTGGGAATCTCTGCTTTCCCAAAGACGCAATCCCTCACGGTGCGCATCCTCGGCAGAGCCTGTTCCCGAAAAGGCAAACGTCCGGCTCCTTGTCCCACACGGAAGGTGGCAGCCCTGAAAGCTCTTGCTGGTCTTCACCTTCCCCCTGCAGCCTATTCACAGGCACAACAGGTTTTGAGATCTCTGCTTTCCCAGAGACGCAATCTCTCACGGTGCGCATCCTCGGCAGAGCCTGTTCCCGAAAAGGCAAACGTCCGGCTCCTTGTCCCACACGGAAGGTGGCAGCCCTGAAAGCTCTTGCTGGTCTTCACCTTCCCCCTGCAGCCTATTCACAGGCACAACCACACTGGGAATCTCTGCTTGCACAGAGACGCAATCTCTCACGGTGCTCATCCTCGGCAGAGCCTGTTCCCGAAAAGGCAAACGTCCGGCTCCTTGTCCCACACGGAAGGTGGCAGCCCTGAAAGCTCTTGCTGGTCTTCACCTTCCCCCTGCAGCCTATTCACAGGCACAACCGCACTGGGAATCTCTGCTTTCCCAAAGACGCAATCTCTCACGGTGCGCATCCTCGGCAGAGCCTGTTCCCGAAAAGGCAAACGTCCGGCTCCTTGTCCCACACGGAAGGTGGCAGCCCTGAAAGCTCTTGCTGGTCTTCACCTTCCCCCTGCAGCCTATTCACAGGCACAACAGGTTTTGGGATCTGTGCTTGCACAGAGACGCAATCTCTCACGGTGCGCATCCTCGGCAGAGCCTGTTCCCGAAAAGGCAAACGTCCGGCTCCTTGTCCCACACGGAAGGTGGCAGCCCTGAGAGCTCTTGCTGGTCTTCACCTTCCCCCTGCAGCCTATTCACAGGCACAACAGGTTTGGGGATCTGTGCTTGCCCAGAGAAGGAACATCTCACGGTGCGCATCCTCGGCAGAGCCTGTTCCCGAAAAGGCAAACGTCCGGCTCCTTGTCCCACACGGAAGGTGGCAGCCCTGAAAGCTCTTGCTGGTCTTCACCTTCCCCCTGCAGCCTATTCACAGGCACAACAGGTTTTGGGATCTCTGCTTGCCCAGAGAAGGAACATCTCACGGTGCGCATCCTCGGCAGAGCCTGTTCCCGAAAAGGCAAACGTCCAGCTCCTTGTCCCACACGGAAGGTGGTTGCCCTGAAAGCTGTTTCTGATCTTCACCTTCCCCCTGCAGCCTATTCACAGGCACAACCGCACTTTGAATCTCTGCTTTCCCAAAGACGCAATCCCTCACGGTGCGCATCCTCGGCAGAGCCTGTTCCCGAAAAGGCAAACGTCCGGCTCCTTGTCCCACACGGAAGGTGGCAGCCCTGAAAGCTCTTGCTGGTCTTCACCTTCCCCCTGCAGCCTATTCACAGGCACAACAGGTTTTGGGATCTCTGCTTGCCCAGAGAAGGAACATCTCACGGTGCGCATCCTCGGCAGAGCCTGTTCCCGAAAAGGCAAACGTCCGGCTCCTTGTCCTACATGGAAGGTGGCAGCCCTGAAAGCTGTTGCTGGTCTTCACCTTCCCCCTGCAGCCTATTCACAGGCACAACAGGTTTTGGGATCTCTGCTTTCCCAGAGACGCAATCTCTCACGGTGCGCATCCTCGGCAGAGCCTGTTCCCGAAAAGGCAAACGTCCGGCTCCTTGTCCCACACGGAAGGTGGCAGCCCGGAAAGCTCTTGCTGGTCTTCACCTTCCCCCTGCAGCCTATTCACAGGCACAACAGGTTTGGGGATCTCTGCTTTCCCAAAGACGCAATCTCTCACGGTGCGCATCCTCGGCAGAGCCTGTTCCAGAACAGGCAAACGTCCGGATCCTTGTCCCACACGGAAGGTGGCAGCCCTGAAAGCTCTTGCTGCTCTTCACCTTCCCCCTGCAGCCTATTCACAGGCACAACAGGTTTTGGGATCTCTGCTTGCCCAGAGAAGGAACATCTCACGGTGCGCATCCTCGGCAGAGCCTGTTCCCGAAAAGGCAAACGTCCAGCTCCTTGTCCCACACGGAAGGTGGCAGCCCTGAAAGCTGTTGCTGGTCTTCACCTTCCCCCTGCAGCCTATTCACAGGCACAACCGCACTGGGAATCTCTGCTTTCCCAAAGACGCAATCCCTCACGGTGCGCAACCTCGGCAGAGCCTGTTCCCGAAAAGGCAAACGTCTGGCTCCTTGTCCCACACGGAAGGTGGCAGCCCTGAAAGCTGTTGCTGGTCTTCACCTTCCCCCTGCAGCCTATTCACAGGCACAACAGGTTTGGGGATCTGTGCTTGCCCCAAGACGCAATCTCTCACGGTGCGCATCCTCGGCAGAGCCTGTTCCCGAAAAGGCAAACGTCCGGCTCCTTGTCCCACACGGAAGGTGGCAGCCCTGAAAGCTCTTGCTGGTCTTCACCTTCCCCCTGCAGCCTATTCACAGGCACAACAGGTTTTGGGATCTCTGCTTGCCCAGAGACGCAATCTCTCACGGTGCGCATCCTCGGCAGAGCCTGTTCCCGAAAAGGCAAACGTCCGGCTCCTTGTCCCACACGGAAGGTGGCAGCCCTGAGAGCTCTTGCTGGTCTTCACCTTCCCCCTGCAGCCTATTCACAGGCACAACAGGTTTTGGGATCCCTGCTTTCCCAGAGAAGGAACATCTCACGGTGCGCATCCTCGGCAGAGCCTGTTCCCGAAAAGGCAAACGTCCGGCTCCTTGTCCCACACGGAAGGTGGCAGCCCGGAAAGCTGTTGCTGGTCTTCACCTTCCCCCTGCAGCCTATTCACAGGCACAACCGCACTGGGAATCTCTGCTTTCCCAAAGACGCAATCCCTCACGGTGCGCATCCTCGGCAGAGCCTGTTCCCGAAAAGGCAAACGTCCGGCTCCTTGTCCCACACGGAAGGTGGCAGCCCTGAAAGCTCTTGCTGGTCTTCACCTTCCCCCTGCAGCCTATTCACAGGCACAACAGGTTTTGAGATCTCTGCTTTCCCAGAGACGCAATCTCTCACGGTGCGCATCCTCGGCAGAGCCTGTTCCCGAAAAGGCAAACGTCCGGCTCCTTGTCCCACACGGAAGGTGGCAGCCCTGAAAGCTCTTGCTGGTCTTCACCTTCCCCCTGCAGCCTATTCACAGGCACAACCACACTGGGAATCTCTGCTTGCACAGAGACGCAATCTCTCACGGTGCTCATCCTCGGCAGAGCCTGTTCCCGAAAAGGCAAACGTCCGGCTCCTTGTCCCACACGGAAGGTGGCAGCCCTGAAAGCTCTTGCTGGTCTTCACCTTCCCCCTGCAGCCTATTCACAGGCACAACCGCACTGGGAATCTCTGCTTTCCCAAAGACGCAATCTCTCACGGTGCGCATCCTCGGCAGAGCCTGTTCCCGAAAAGGCAAACGTCCGGCTCCTTGTCCCACACGGAAGGTGGCAGCCCTGAAAGCTCTTGCTGGTCTTCACCTTCCCCCTGCAGCCTATTCACAGGCACAACAGGTTTTGGGATCTGTGCTTGCACAGAGACGCAATCTCTCACGGTGCGCATCCTCGGCAGAGCCTGTTCCCGAAAAGGCAAACGTCCGGCTCCTTGTCCCACACGGAAGGTGGCAGCCCTGAGAGCTCTTGCTGGTCTTCACCTTCCCCCTGCAGCCTATTCACAGGCACAACAGGTTTGGGGATCTGTGCTTGCCCAGAGAAGGAACATCTCACGGTGCGCATCCTCGGCAGAGCCTGTTCCCGAAAAGGCAAACGTCCGGCTCCTTGTCCCACACGGAAGGTGGCAGCCCTGAAAGCTCTTGCTGGTCTTCACCTTCCCCCTGCAGCCTATTCACAGGCACAACAGGTTTTGGGATCTCTGCTTGCCCAGAGAAGGAACATCTCACGGTGCGCATCCTCGGCAGAGCCTGTTCCCGAAAAGGCAAACGTCCAGCTCCTTGTCCCACACGGAAGGTGGCAGCCCTGAAAGCTGTTGCTGGTCTTCACCTTCCCCCTGCAGCCTATTCACAGGCACAACAGGTTTTGGGATCTCTGCTTTCCCAGAGACGCAATCTCTCACGGTGCGCATCCTCGGCAGAGCCTGTTCCCGAAAAGGCAAACGTCCGGCTCCTTGTCCCACACGGAAGGTGGCAGCCCTGAAAGCACTTGCTGGTCTTCACCTTCCCCCTGCAGCCTATTCACAGGCACAACCACACTGGGAATCTCTGCTTGCACAGAGACGCAATCTCTCACGGTGCGCATCCTCGGCAGAGCCTGTTCCCGAAAAGGCAAACGTCCGGCTCCTTGTCCCACACGGAAGGTGGCAGCCCTGAAAGCTGTTGCTGGTCTTCACCTTCCCCCTGCAGCCTATTCACAGGCACAACAGGTTTTGGGATCTGTGCTTGCCCAGAGAAGGAACATCTCACGGTGCGCATCCTCGGCAGAGCCTGTTCCCGAAAAGGCAAACGTCCAGCTCCTTGTCCCACACGGAAGGTGGCAGCCCTGAAAGCTCTTGCTGGTCTTCACCTTCCCCCTGCAGCCTATTCACAGGCACAACCGCACTTTGAATCTCTGCTTTCCCAAAGACGCAATCCCTCACGGTGCGCATCCTCGGCAGAGCCTGTTCCCGAAAAGGCAAACGTCCGGCTCCTTGTCCCACACGGAAGGTGGCAGCCCTGAAAGCTGTTGCTGGTCTTCACCTTCCCCCTGCAGCCTATTCACAGGCACAACAGGTTTTGGGATCTCTGCTTTCCCAGAGACGCAATCTCTCACGGTGCGCATCCTCGGCAGAGCCTGTTCCCGAAAAGGCAAACGTCCGGCTCCTTGTCCCACACGGAAGGTGGCAGCCCTGAAAGCACTTGCTGGTCTTCACCTTCCCCCTGCAGCCTATTCACAGGCACAACCACACTGGGAATCTCTGCTTGCACAGAGACGCAATCTCTCACGGTGCGCATCCTCGGCAGAGCCTGTTCCCGAAAAGGCAAACGTCCGGCTCCTTGTCCCACACGGAAGGTGGCAGCCCTGAAAGCTGTTGCTGGTCTTCACCTTCCCCCTGCAGCCTATTCACAGGCACAACAGGTTTTGGGATCTGTGCTTGCACAGAGACGCAATCTCTCACGGTGCGCATCCTCGGCAGAGCCTGTTCCCGAAAAGGCAAACGTCCGGCTCCTTGTCCCACACGGAAGGTGGCAGCCCTGAAAGCTCTTGCTGGTCTTCACCTTCCCCCTGCAGCCTATTCACAGGCACAACAGGTTTGGGCATCTGTGCTTGCCCAGAGACGCAATCTCTCACGGTGCGCATCCTCGGCAGAGCCTGTTCCAAAACAGGCAAACGTCCGGCTCCTTGTCCCACACGGAAGGTGGCAGCCCTGAAAGCTGTTGCTGGTCTTCACCTTCCCCCTGCAGCCTATTCACAGGCACAACAGGTTTTGGGATCTCTGCTTGCCCAGAGAAGGAACATCTCACGGTGCGCATCCTCGGCAGAGCCTGTTCCCGAAAAGGCAAACGTCCGGCTCCTTGTCCCACACGGAAGGTGGCAGCCCTGAAAGCTCTTGCTGGTCTTCACCTTCCCCCTGCAGCCTATTCACAGGCACAACAGGTTTTGGGATCTGTGCTTGCCCAGAGAAGGAACATCTCACGGTGCGCATCCTCGGCAGAGCCTGTTCCCGAAAAGGCAAACGTCCGGCTCCTTGTCCTACATGGAAGGTGGCAGCCCTGAAAGCTCTTGCTGGTCTTCACCTTCCCCCTGCAGCCTATTCACAGGCACAACAGGTTTTGGGATCTGTGCTTGCCCAGAGAAGGAACATCTCACGGTGCGCATCCTCGGCAGAGCCTGTTCCCGAAAAGGCAAACGTCCGGCTCCTTGTCCCACACGGAAGGTGGCAGCCCTGAAAGCTCTTGCTGGTCTTCACCTTCCCCCTGCAGCCTATTCACAGGCACAACAGGTTTGGGGATCTCTGCTTTCCCAAAGACGCAATCTCTCACGGTGCGCATCCTCGGCAGAGCCTGTTCCAGAACAGGCAAACGTCCGGCTCCTTGTCCCACACGGAAGGTGGCAGCCCTGAAAGCTCTTGCTGCTCTTCACCTTCCCCCTGCAGCCTATTCACAGGCACAACAGGTTTTGGGATCTCTGCTTTCCCAGAGACGCAATCTCTCACGGTGCGCATCCTCGGCAGAGCCTGTTCCCGAAAAGGCAAACGTCCGGCTCCTTGTCCCACACGGAAGGTGGCAGCCCTGAAAGCACTTGCTGGTCTTCACCTTCCCCCTGCAGCCTATTCACAGGCACAACCACACTGGGAATCTCTGCTTGCACAGAGACGCAATCTCTCACGGTGCGCATCCTCGGCAGAGCCTGTTCCCGAAAAGGCAAACGTCCGGCTCCTTGTCCCACACGGAAGGTGGCAGCCCTGAAAGCTCTTGCTGGTCTTCACCTTCCCCCTGCAGCCTATTCACAGGCACAACAGGTTTTGGGATCTCTGCTTGCCCAGAGAAGGAACATCTCACGGTGCGCATCCTCGGCAGAGCCTGTTCCCGAAAAGGCAAACGTCCAGCTCCTTGTCCCACACGGAAGGTGGCAGCCCTGAAAGCTCTTGCTGGTCTTCACCTTCCCCCTGCAGCCTATTCACAGGCACAACCGCACTTTGAATCTCTGCTTTCCCAAAGACGCAATCCCTCACGGTGCGCATCCTCGGCAGAGCCTGTTCCCGAAAAGGCAAACGTCCGGCTCCTTGTCCCACACGGAAGGTGGCAGCCCTGAAAGCTGTTGCTGGTCTTCACCTTCCCCCTGCAGCCTATTCACAGGCACAACAGGTTTTGGGATCTCTGCTTTCCCAGAGACGCAATCTCTCACGGTGCGCATCCTCGGCAGAGCCTGTTCCCGAAAAGGCAAACGTCCGGCTCCTTGTCCCACACGGAAGGTGGCAGCCCTGAAAGCACTTGCTGGTCTTCACCTTCCCCCTGCAGCCTATTCACAGGCACAACCACACTGGGAATCTCTGCTTGCACAGAGACGCAATCTCTCACGGTGCGCATCCTCGGCAGAGCCTGTTCCCGAAAAGGCAAACGTCCGGCTCCTTGTCCCACACGGAAGGTGGCAGCCCTGAAAGCTGTTGCTGGTCTTCACCTTCCCCCTGCAGCCTATTCACAGGCACAACAGGTTTTGGGATCTGTGCTTGCACAGAGACGCAATCTCTCACGGTGCGCATCCTCGGCAGAGCCTGTTCCCGAAAAGGCAAACGTCCGGCTCCTTGTCCCACACGGAAGGTGGCAGCCCTGAAAGCTCTTGCTGGTCTTCACCTTCCCCCTGCAGCCTATTCACAGGCACAACAGGTTTGGGCATCTGTGCTTGCCCAGAGACGCAATCTCTCACGGTGCGCATCCTCGGCAGAGCCTGTTCCAGAACAGGCAAACGTCCGGCTCCTTGTCCCACACGGAAGGTGGCAGCCCTGAAAGCTGTTGCTGGTCTTCACCTTCCCCGTGCAGCCTATTCACAGGCACAACAGGTTTGGGGATCTCTGCTTGCCCAGAGAAGGAACATCTCATGGTGCGCATCCTCGGCAGAGCCTGTTCCAGAACAGGCAAACGTCCAGCTCCTTGTCCCACACGGAAGGTGGCAGCCCTGAAAGCTGTTTCTGATCTTCACCTTCCCCCTGCAGCCTATTCACAGGCACAACCGCACTTTGAATCTCTGCTTTCCCAAAGACGCAATCCCTCACGGTGCGCATCCTCGGCAGAGCCTGTTCCCGAAAAGGCAAACGTCCGGCTCCTTGTCCCACACGGAAGGTGGCAGCCCTGAAAGCTCTTGCTGGTCTTCACCTTCCCCCTGCAGCCTATTCACAGGCACAACAGGTTTTGGGATCTGTGCTTGCCCAGAGAAGGAACATCTCACGGTGCGCATCCTCGGCAGAGCCTGTTCCCGAAAAGGCAAACGTCCGGCTCCTTGTCCTACATGGAAGGTGGCAGCCCTGAAAGCTCTTGCTGGTCTTCACCTTCCCCCTGCAGCCTATTCACAGGCACAACAGGTTTTGGGATCTGTGCTTGCCCAGAGAAGGAACATCTCACGGTGCGCATCCTCGGCAGAGCCTGTTCCCGAAAAGGCAAACGTCCGGCTCCTTGTCCCACACGGAAGGTGGCAGCCCTGAAAGCTCTTGCTGGTCTTCACCTTCCCCCTGCAGCCTATTCACAGGCACAACAGGTTTGGGGATCTCTGCTTTCCCAAAGACGCAATCTCTCACGGTGCGCATCCTCGGCAGAGCCTGTTCCAGAACAGGCAAACGTCCGGCTCCTTGTCCCACACGGAAGGTGGCAGCCCTGAAAGCTCTTGCTGCTCTTCACCTTCCCCCTGCAGCCTATTCACAGGCACAACAGGTTTTGGGATCTGTGCTTGCCCAGAGAAGGAACATCTCACGGTGCGCATCCTCGGCAGAGCCTGTTCCCGAAAAGGCAAACGTCCGGCTCCTTGTCCCACACGGAAGGTGGCAGCCCTGAAAGCTCTTGCTGGTCTTCACCTTCCCCCTGCAGCCTATTCACAGGCACAACCGCACTGGGAATCTCTGCTTTCCCAAAGACGCAATCTCTCACGGTGCGCATCCTCGGCAGAGCCTGTTCCCGAAAAGGCAAACGTCCGGCTCCTTGTCCCACACGGAAGGTGGCAGCCCTGAAAGCTCTTGCTGGTCTTCACCTTCCCCCTGCAGCCTATTCACAGGCACAACAGGTTTTGGGATCTGTGCTTGCCCAGAGAAGGAACATCTCACGGTGCGCATCCTCGGCAGAGCCTGTTCCCGAAAAGGCAAACGTCCGGCTCCTTGTCCCACACGGAAGGTGGCAGCCCTGAAAGCTCTTGCTGGTCTTCACCTTCCCCCTGCAGCCTATTCACAGGCACAACAGGTTTTGGGATCTGTGCTTGCCCAGAGACGCAATCTCTCACGGTGCGCATCCTTGGCAGAGCCTGTTCCAGAACAGGCAAACGTCCGGCTCCTTGTCCCACACGGAAGGTGGCTGCCCTGAAAGCTCTTGCTGGTCTTCACCTTCCCCCTGCAGCCTATTCACAGGCACAACAGGTTTTGGGATCTGTGCTTGCCCAGAGAAGGAACATCTCACGGTGCGCATCCTCGGCAGAGCCTGTTCCCGAAAAGGCAAACGTCCGGCTCCTTGTCCCACACGGAAGGTGGCAGCCCGGAAAGCTCTTGCTGGTCTTCACCTTCCCCTTGCAGCCTATTCACAGGCACAACAGGTTTTGGGATCTGTGCTTGCCCAGAGAAGGAACATCTCACGGTGCGCATCCTCGGCAGAGCCTGTTCCCGAAAAGGCAAACGTCCGGCTCCTTGTCCCACACGGAAGGTGGCAGCCCTGAAAGCTGTTGCTGGTCTTCACCTTCCCCCTGCAGCCTATTCACAGGCACAACAGGTTTGGGGATCTGTGCTTGCCCAGAGAAGGAACATCTCACGGTGCGCATCCTCGGCAGAGCCTGTTCCCGAAAAGGCAAACGTCCGGCTCCTTGTCCCACACGGAAGGTGGCAGCCCTGAAAGCTCTTGCTGGTCTTCACCTTCCCCCTGCAGCCTATTCACAGGCACAACCGCACTTTGAATCTCTGCTTTCCCAAAGACGCAATCTCTCACGGTGCGCATCCTCGGCAGAGCCTGTTCCCGAAAAGGCAAACGTCCGGCTCCTTGTCCCACACGGAAGGTGGCAGCCCTGAAAGCTCTTGCTGGTCTTCACCTTCCCCCTGCAGCCTATTCACAGGCACAACAGGTTTTGGGATCTGTGCTTGCACAGAGACGCAATCTCTCACGGTGCGCATCCTCGGCAGAGCCTGTTCCCGAAAAGGCAAACGTCCGGCTCCTTGTCCCACACGGAAGGTGGCAGCCCTGAAAGCTCTTGCTGGTCTTCACCTTCCCCCTGCAGCCTATTCACAGGCACAACAGGTTTGGGGATCTGTGCTTGCCCAGAGAAGGAACATCTCACGGTGCGCATCCTCGGCAGAGCCTGTTCCCGAAAAGGCAAACGTCCGGCTCCTTGTCCCACACGGAAGGTGGCAGCCCTGAAAGCTCTTGCTGGTCTTCACCTTCCCCCTGCAGCCTATTCACAGGCACAACAGGTTTTGGGATCTCTGCTTGCCCAGAGAAGGAACATCTCACGGTGCGCATCCTCGGCAGAGCCTGTTCCCGAAAAGGCAAACGTCCGGCTCCTTGTCCTACATGGAAGGTGGCAGCCCTGAAAGCTGTTGCTGGTCTTCACCTTCCCCCTGCAGCCTATTCACAGGCACAACAGGTTTTGGGATCTCTGCTTTCCCAGAGACGCAATCTCTCACGGTGCGCATCCTCGGCAGAGCCTGTTCCCGAAAAGGCAAACGTCCGGCTCCTTGTCCCACACGGAAGGTGGCAGCCCGGAAAGCTCTTGCTGGTCTTCACCTTCCCCCTGCAGCCTATTCACAGGCACAACAGGTTTGGGGATCTCTGCTTTCCCAAAGACGCAATCTCTCACGGTGCGCATCCTCGGCAGAGCCTGTTCCAGAACAGGCAAACGTCCGGATCCTTGTCCCACACGGAAGGTGGCAGCCCTGAAAGCTCTTGCTGCTCTTCACCTTCCCCCTGCAGCCTATTCACAGGCACAACAGGTTTTGGGATCTCTGCTTGCCCAGAGAAGGAACATCTCACGGTGCGCATCCTCGGCAGAGCCTGTTCCCGAAAAGGCAAACGTCCGGCTCCTTGTCCCACACGGAAGGTGGCAGCCCTGAAAGCTCTTGCTGGTCTTCACCTTCCCCCTGCAGCCTATTCACAGGCACAACCGCACTGGGAATCTCTGCTTTCCCAAAGACGCAATCCCTCACGGTGCGCAACCTCGGCAGAGCCTGTTCCCGAAAAGGCAAACGTCCGGCTCCTTGTCCCACACGGAAGGTGGCAGCCCTGAAAGCTGTTGCTGGTCTTCACCTTCCCCCTGCAGCCTATTCACAGGCACAACAGGTTTGGGGATCTGTGCTTGCCCCAAGACGCAATCTCTCACAGTGCGCATCCTCGGCAGAGCCTGTTCCCGAAAAGGCAAACGTCCGGCTCCTTGTCCCACACGGAAGGTGGCAGCCCTGAAAGCTCTTGCTGGTCTTCACCTTCCCCCTGCAGCCTATTCACAGGCACAACAGGTTTTGGGATCTCTGCTTGCCCAGAGACGCAATCTCTCACGGTGCGCATCCTCGGCAGAGCCTGTTCCCGAAAAGGCAAACGTCCGGCTCCTTGTCCCACACGGAAGGTGGCAGCCCTGAGAGCTCTTGCTGGTCTTCACCTTCCCCCTGCAGCCTATTCACAGGCACAACAGGTTTTGGGATCCCTGCTTTCCCAGAGAAGGAACATCTCACGGTGCGCATCCTCGGCAGAGCCTGTTCCCGAAAAGGCAAACGTCCGGCTCCTTGTCCCACACGGAAGGTGGCAGCCCGGAAAGCTGTTGCTGGTCTTCACCTTCCCCCTGCAGCCTATTCACAGGCACAACCGCACTGGGAATCTCTGCTTTCCCAAAGACGCAATCCCTCACGGTGCGCATCCTCGGCAGAGCCTGTTCCCGAAAAGGCAAACGTCCGGCTCCTTGTCCCACACGGAAGGTGGCAGCCCTGAAAGCTCTTGCTGGTCTTCACCTTCCCCCTGCAGCCTATTCACAGGCACAACAGGTTTTGAGATCTCTGCTTTCCCAGAGACGCAATCTCTCACGGTGCGCATCCTCGGCAGAGCCTGTTCCCGAAAAGGCAAACGTCCGGCTCCTTGTCCCACACGGAAGGTGGCAGCCCTGAAAGCTCTTGCTGGTCTTCACCTTCCCCCTGCAGCCTATTCACAGGCACAACCACACTGGGAATCTCTGCTTGCACAGAGACGCAATCTCTCACGGTGCTCATCCTCGGCAGAGCCTGTTCCCGAAAAGGCAAACGTCCGGCTCCTTGTCCCACACGGAAGGTGGCAGCCCTGAAAGCTCTTGCTGGTCTTCACCTTCCCCCTGCAGCCTATTCACAGGCACAACCGCACTGGGAATCTCTGCTTTCCCAAAGACGCAATCTCTCACGGTGCGCATCCTCGGCAGAGCCTGTTCCCGAAAAGGCAAACGTCCGGCTCCTTGTCCCACACGGAAGGTGGCAGCCCTGAAAGCTCTTGCTGGTCTTCACCTTCCCCCTGCAGCCTATTCACAGGCACAACAGGTTTTGGGATCTGTGCTTGCACAGAGACGCAATCTCTCACGGTGCGCATCCTCGGCAGAGCCTGTTCCCGAAAAGGCAAACGTCCGGCTCCTTGTCCCACACGGAAGGTGGCAGCCCTGAGAGCTCTTGCTGGTCTTCACCTTCCCCCTGCAGCCTATTCACAGGCACAACAGGTTTGGGGATCTGTGCTTGCCCAGAGAAGGAACATCTCACGGTGCGCATCCTCGGCAGAGCCTGTTCCCGAAAAGGCAAACGTCCGGCTCCTTGTCCCACACGGAAGGTGGCAGCCCTGAAAGCTCTTGCTGGTCTTCCCCTTCCCCCTGCAGCCTATTCACAGGCACAACAGGTTTTGGGATCTCTGCTTGCCCAGAGAAGGAACATCTCACGGTGCGCATCCTCGGCAGAGCCTGTTCCCGAAAAGGCAAACGTCCAGCTCCTTGTCCCACACGGAAGGTGGCAGCCCTGAAAGCTGTTGCTGGTCTTCACCTTCCCCCTGCAGCCTATTCACAGGCACAACAGGTTTTGGGATCTCTGCTTTCCCAGAGACGCAATCTCTCACGGTGCGCATCCTCGGCAGAGCCTGTTCCCGAAAAGGCAAACGTCCGGCTCCTTGTCCCACACGGAAGGTGGCAGCCCTGAAAGCACTTGCTGGTCTTCACCTTCCCCCTGCAGCCTATTCACAGGCACAACCACACTGGGAATCTCTGCTTGCACAGAGACGCAATCTCTCACGGTGCGCATCCTCGGCAGAGCCTGTTCCCGAAAAGGCAAACGTCCGGCTCCTTGTCCCACACGGAAGGTGGCAGCCCTGAAAGCTGTTGCTGGTCTTCACCTTCCCCCTGCAGCCTATTCACAGGCACAACAGGTTTTGGGATCTCTGCTTGCCCAGAGAAGGAACATCTCACGGTGCGCATCCTCGGCAGAGCCTGTTCCCGAAAAGGCAAACGTCCAGCTCCTTGTCCCACACGGAAGGTGGCAGCCCTGAAAGCTCTTGCTGGTCTTCACCTTCCCCCTGCAGCCTATTCACAGGCACAACCGCACTTTGAATCTCTGCTTTCCCAAAGACGCAATCCCTCACGGTGCGCATCCTCGGCAGAGCCTGTTCCCGAAAAGGCAAACGTCCGGCTCCTTGTCCCACACGGAAGGTGGCAGCCCTGAAAGCTGTTGCTGGTCTTCACCTTCCCCCTGCAGCCTATTCACAGGCACAACAGGTTTTGGGATCTCTGCTTTCCCAGAGACGCAATCTCTCACGGTGCGCATCCTCGGCAGAGCCTGTTCCCGAAAAGGCAAACGTCCGGCTCCTTGTCCCACACGGAAGGTGGCAGCCCTGAAAGCACTTGCTGGTCTTCACCTTCCCCCTGCAGCCTATTCACAGGCACAACCACACTGGGAATCTCTGCTTGCACAGAGACGCAATCTCTCACGGTGCGCATCCTCGGCAGAGCCTGTTCCCGAAAAGGCAAACGTCCGGCTCCTTGTCCCACACGGAAGGTGGCAGCCCTGAAAGCTGTTGCTGGTCTTCACCTTCCCCCTGCAGCCTATTCACAGGCACAACAGGTTTTGGGATCTGTGCTTGCACAGAGACGCAATCTCTCACGGTGCGCATCCTCGGCAGAGCCTGTTCCCGAAAAGGCAAACGTCCGGCTCCTTGTCCCACACGGAAGGTGGCAGCCCTGAAAGCTCTTGCTGGTCTTCACCTTCCCCCTGCAGCCTATTCACAGGCACAACAGGTTTGGGCATCTGTGCTTGCCCAGAGACGCAATCTCTCACGGTGCGCATCCTCGGCAGAGCCTGTTCCAGAACAGGCAAACGTCCGGCTCCTTGTCCCACACGGAAGGTGGCAGCCCTGAAAGCTGTTGCTGGTCTTCACCTTCCCCGTGCAGCCTATTCACAGGCACAACAGGTTTTGGGATCTCTGCTTGCCCAGAGAAGGAACATCTCACGGTGCGCATCCTCGGCAGAGCCTGTTCCAGAACAGGCAAACGTCCAGCTCCTTGTCCCACACGGAAGGTGGCAGCCCTGAAAGCTGTTTCTGATCTTCACCTTCCCCCTGCAGCCTATTCACAGGCACAACCGCACTTTGAATCTCTGCTTTCCCAAAGACGCAATCCCTCACGGTGCGCATCCTCGGCAGAGCCTGTTCCCGAAAAGGCAAACGTCCGGCTCCTTGTCCCACACGGAAGGTGGCAGCCCTGAAAGCTCTTGCTGGTCTTCACCTTCCCCCTGCAGCCTATTCACAGGCACAACAGGTTTTGGGATCTGTGCTTGCCCAGAGAAGGAACATCTCACGGTGCGCATCCTCGGCAGAGCCTGTTCCCGAAAAGGCAAACGTCCGGCTCCTTGTCCCACACGGAAGGTGGCAGCCCTGAAAGCTCTTGCTGGTCTTCACCTTCCCCCTGCAGCCTATTCACAGGCACAACAGGTTTGGGGATCTCTGCTTTCCCAAAGACGCAATCTCTCACGGTGCGCATCCTCGGCAGAGCCTGTTCCAGAACAGGCAAACGTCCGGCTCCTTGTCCCACACGGAAGGTGGCAGCCCTGAAAGCTCTTGCTGCTCTTCACCTTCCCCCTGCAGCCTATTCACAGGCACAACAGGTTTTGGGATCTGTGCTTGCCCAGAGAAGGAACATCTCACGGTGCGCATCCTCGGCAGAGCCTGTTCCCGAAAAGGCAAACGTCCGGCTCCTTGTCCCACACGGAAGGTGGCAGCCCTGAAAGCTCTTGCTGGTCTTCACCTTCCCCCTGCAGCCTATTCACAGGCACAACCGCACTGGGAATCTCTGCTTTCCCAAAGACGCAATCTCTCACGGTGCGCATCCTCGGCAGAGCCTGTTCCCGAAAAGGCAAACGTCCGGCTCCTTGTCCCACACGGAAGGTGGCAGCCCTGAAAGCTCTTGCTGGTCTTCACCTTCCCCCTGCAGCCTATTCACAGGCACAACAGGTTTTGGGATCTGTGCTTGCCCAGAGAAGGAACATCTCACGGTGCGCATCCTCGGCAGAGCCTGTTCCCGAAAAGGCAAACGTCCGGCTCCTTGTCCCACACGGAAGGTGGCAGCCCTGAAAGCTCTTGCTGGTCTTCACCTTCCCCCTGCAGCCTATTCACAGGCACAACAGGTTTTGGGATCTGTGCTTGCCCAGAGACGCAATCTCTCACGGTGCGCATCCTTGGCAGAGCCTGTTCCAGAACAGGCAAACGTCCGGCTCCTTGTCCCACACGGAAGGTGGCTGCCCTGAAAGCTCTTGCTGGTCTTCACCTTCCCCCTGCAGCCTATTCACAGGCACAACAGGTTTTGGGATCTCTGCTTGCCCAGAGAAGGAACATCTCACGGTGCGCATCCTCGGCAGAGCCTGTTCCCGAAAAGGCAAACGTCCGGCTCCTTGTCCCACACGGAAGGTGGCAGCCCGGAAAGCTCTTGCTGGTCTTCACCTTCCCCTTGCAGCCTATTCACAGGCACAACAGGTTTTGGGATCTGTGCTTGCCCAGAGAAGGAACATCTCACGGTGCGCATCCTCGGCAGAGCCTGTTCCCGAAAAGGCAAACGTCCGGCTCCTTGTCCCACACGGAAGGTGGCAGCCCGGAAAGCTGTTGCTGGTCTTCACCTTCCCCCTGCAGCCTATTCACAGGCACAACAGGTTTTGGGATCTGTGCTTGCCCAGAGAAGGAACATCTCACGGTGCGCATCCTCGGCAGAGCCTGTTCCCGAAAAGGCAAACGTCCGGCTCCTTGTCCCACACGGAAGGTGGCAGCCCTGAAAGCTCTTGCTGGTCTTCACCTTCCCCCTGCAGCCTATTCACAGGCACAACCGCACTTTGAATCTCTGCTTTCCCAAAGACGCAATCTCTCACGGTGCGCATCCTCGGCAGAGCCTGTTCCCGAAAAGGCAAACGTCCGGCTCCTTGTCCCACACGGAAGGTGGCAGCCCTGAAAGCTGTTGCTGGTCTTCACCTTCCCCCTGCAGCCTATTCACAGGCACAACAGGTTTGGGGATCTGTGCTTGCACAGAGACGCAATCTCTCACGGTGCGCATCCTCGGCAGAGCCTGTTCCCGAAAAGGCAAACGTCCGGCTCCTTGTCCCACACGGAAGGTGGCAGCCCTGAAAGCTCTTGCTGGTCTTCACCTTCCCCCTGCAGCCTATTCACAGGCACAACAGGTTTGGGGATCTGTGCTTGCCCAGAGAAGGAACATCTCACGGTGCGCATCCTCGGCAGAGCCTGTTCCCGAAAAGGCAAACGTCCGGCTCCTTGTCCCACACGGAAGGTGGCAGCCCTGAAAGCTCTTGCTGGTCTTCACCTTCCCCCTGCAGCCTATTCACAGGCACAACAGGTTTTGGGATCTGTGCTTGCCCAGAGAAGGAACATCTCACGGTGCGCATCCTCGGCAGAGCCTGTTCCCGAAAAGGCAAACGTCCGGCTCCTTGTCCCACACGGAAGGTGGCAGCCCTGAGAGCTCTTGCTGGTCTTCACCTTCCCCCTGCAGCCTATTCACAGGCACAACAGGTTTGGGGATCTGTGCTTGCACAGAGACGCAATCTCTCACGGTGCGCATCCTCGGCAGAGCCTGTTCCCGAAAAGGCAAACGTCCGGCTCCTTGTCCCACACGGAAGGTGGCAGCCCTGAAAGCTCTTGCTGGTCTTCACCTTCCCCCTGCAGCCTATTCACAGGCACAACAGGTTTTGGGATCTCTGCTTGCCCAGAGAAGGAACATCTCACGGTGCGCATCCTCGGCAGAGCCTGTTCCCGAAAAGGCAAACGTCCGGCTCCTTGTCCCACACGGAAGGTGGCAGCCCTGAAAGCTGTTGCTGGTCTTCACCTTCCCCCTGCAGCCTATTCACAGGCACAACCGCACTGGGAATCTCTGCTTTCCCAAAGACGCAATCTCTCACGGTGTGCATCCTCGGCAGAGCCTGTTCCCGAAAAGGCAAACGTCCGGCTCCTTGTCCCACACGGAAGGTGGCAGCCCTGAAAGCTCTTGCTGGTCTTCACCTTCCCCCTGCAGCCTATTCACAGGCACAACAGGTTTTGGGATCTGTGCTTGCCCAGAGAAGGAACATCTCACGGTGCGCATCCTCGGCAGAGCCTGTTCCCGAAAAGGCAAACGTCCGGCTCCTTGTCCCACACGGAAGGTGGCAGCCCTGAAAGCTCTTGCTGGTCTTCACCTTCCCCCTGCAGCCTATTCACAGGCACAACCGCACTTGGAATCTCTGCTTTCCCAAAGACGCAATCCCTCACGGTGCACATCCTCGGCAGAGCCTGTTCCCGAAAAGGCAAACGTCCGGCTCCTTGTCCCACACGGAAGGTGGCAGCCCTGAAAGCTCTTGCTGGTCTTCACCTTCCCCCTGCAGCCTATTCACAGGCACAACAGGTTTTGGGATCTGTGTTTGCACAGAGACGCAATCTCTCACGGTGCGCATCCTCGGCAGAGCCTGTTCCCGAAAAGGCAAACGTCCGGCTCCTTGTCCCACACGGAAGGTGGCAGCCCTGAAAGCTGTTGCTGGTCTTCACCTTCCCCCTGCAGCCTATTCACAGGCACAACAGGTTTGGGCATCTGTGCTTGCCCAGAGAAGCAATCTCTCACGGTGCGCATCCTCGGCAGAGCCTGTTCCAGAACAGGCAAACGTCCCGCTCCTTGTCCCACACGGAAGGTGGCAGCCCTGAAAGCTCTTGCTGGTCTTCACCTTCCCCCTGCAGCCTATTCACAGGCACAACAGGTTTTGGGATCTGTGCTTGCCCAGAGAAGGAACATCTCACGGTGCGCATCCTCGGCAGAGCCTGTTCCCGAAAAGGCAAACGTCCGGCTCCTTGTCCCACACGGAAGGTGGCAGCCCGGAAAGCTGTTGCTGGTCTTCACCTTCCCCCTGCAGCCTATTCACAGGCACAACCGCACTTGGAATCTCTGCTTTCCCAAAGACGCAATCCCTCACGGTGCACATCCTCGGCAGAGCCTGTTCCCGAAAAGGCAAACGTCCGGCTCCTTGTCCCACACGGAAGGTGGCAGCCCTGAAAGCTCTTGCTGGTCTTCACCTTCCCCCTGCAGCCTATTCACAGGCACAACCGCACTTTGAATCTCTGCTTTCCCAAAGACGCAATCCCTCACGGTGCGCATCCTCGGCAGAGCCTGTTCCCGAAAAGGCAAACGTCCGGCTCCTTGTCCCACACGGAAGGTGGCAGCCCTGAAAGCTCTTGCTGGTCTTCACCTTCCCCCTGCAGCCTATTCACAGGCACAACAGGTTTTGGGATCTCTGCTTTCCCAGA
Source organism: Haliaeetus albicilla (assembly GCF_947461875.1). Lineage (NCBI taxonomy): Eukaryota > Metazoa > Chordata > Aves > Accipitriformes > Accipitridae > Haliaeetus > Haliaeetus albicilla. Next base: position 934,823 of record NW_027212473.1, on the reverse strand, counting down.
GACGCAATCTCTCACGGTGCGCATCCTCGGCAGAGCCTGTTCCCGAAAAGGCAAACGTCCGGCTCCTTGTCCCACACGGAAGGTGGCAGCCCTGAAAGCACTTGCTGGTCTTCACCTTCCCCCTGCAGCCTATTCACAGGCACAACCACACTGGGAATCTCTGCTTGCACAGAGACGCAATCTCTCACGGTGCGCATCCTCGGCAGAGCCTGTTCCCGAAAAGGCAAACGTCCGGCTCCTTGTCCCACACGGAAGGTGGCAGCCCTGAAAGCTCTTGCTGGTCTTCACCTTCCCCCTGCAGCCTATTCACAGGCACAACAGGTTTTGGGATCTGTGCTTGCACAGAGACGCAATCTCTCACGGTGCGCATCCTCGGCAGAGCCTGTTCCCGAAAAGGCAAACGTCCGGCTCCTTGTCCCACACGGAAGGTGGCAGCCCTGAAAGCTCTTGCTGGTCTTCACCTTCCCCCTGCAGCCTATTCACAGGCACAACAGGTTTGGGCATCTGTGCTTGCCCAGAGACGCAATCTCTCACGGTGCGCATCCTCGGCAGAGCCTGTTCCAGAACAGGCAAACGTCCGGCTCCTTGTCCCACACGGAAGGTGGCAGCCCTGAAAGCTCTTGCTGGTCTTCACCTTCCCCCTGCAGCCTATTCACAGGCACAACAGGTTTTGGGATCTCTGCTTGCCCAGAGAACGAACATCTCACGGTGCGCATCCTCGGCAGAGCCTGTTCCAGAACAGGCAAACGTCCAGCTCCTTGTCCCACACGGAAGGTGGCAGCCCTGAAAGCTGTTTCTGATCTTCACCTTCCCCCTGCAGCCTATTCACAGGCACAACCGCACTTTGAATCTCTGCTTTCCCAAAGACGCAATCCCTCACGGTGCGCATCCTCGGCAGAGCCTGTTCCCGAAAAGGCAAACGTCCGGCTCCTTGTCCCACACGGAAGGTGGCAGCCCTGAAAGCTCTTGCTGGTCTTCACCTTCCCCCTGCAGCCTATTCACAGGCACAACAGGTTTTGGGATCTGTGCTTGCCCAGAGAAGGAACATCTCACGGTGCGCATCCTCGGCAGAGCCTGTTCCCGAAAAGGCAAACGTCCGGCTCCTTGTCCTACATGGAAGGTGGCAGCCCTGAAAGCTCTTGCTGGTCTTCACCTTCCCCCTGCAGCCTATTCACAGGCACAACAGGTTTTGGGATCTGTGCTTGCCCAGAGAAGGAACATCTCACGGTGCGCATCCTCGGCAGAGCCTGTTCCCGAAAAGGCAAACGTCCGGCTCCTTGTCCCACACGGAAGGTGGCAGCCCTGAAAGCTCTTGCTGGTCTTCACCTTCCCCCTGCAGCCTATTCACAGGCACAACCGCACTGGGAATCTCTGCTTTCCCAAAGACGCAATCTCTCACGGTGCGCATCCTCGGCAGAGCCTGTTCCCGAAAAGGCAAACGTCCGGCTCCTTGTCCCACACGGAAGGTGGCAGCCCTGAAAGCTCTTGCTGGTCTTCACCTTCCCCCTGCAGCCTATTCACAGGCACAACAGGTTTTGGGATCTGTGCTTGCCCAGAGAAGGAACATCTCACGGTGCGCATCCTCGGCAGAGCCTGTTCCCGAAAAGGCAAACGTCCGGCTCCTTGTCCCACACGGAAGGTGGCAGCCCGGAAAGCTCTTGCTGGTCTTCACCTTCCCCCTGCAGCCTATTCACAGGCACAACAGGTTTGGGGATCTGTGCTTGCCCAGAGACGCAATCTCTCACGGTGCGCATCCTTGGCAGAGCCTGTTCCAGAACAGGCAAACGTCCGGCTCCTTGTCCCACACGGAAGGTGGCTGCCCTGAAAGCTCTTGCTGGTCTTCACCTTCCCCCTGCAGCCTATTCACAGGCACAACAGGTTTTGGGATCTCTGCTTGCCCAGAGAAGGAACATCTCACGGTGCGCATCCTCGGCAGAGCCTGTTCCCGAAAAGGCAAACGTCCGGCTCCTTGTCCCACACGGAAGGTGGCAGCCCTGAAAGCTCTTGCTGGTCTTCACCTTCCCCTTGCAGCCTATTCACAGGCACAACAGGTTTTGGGATCTGTGCTTGCCCAGAGAAGGAACATCTCACGGTGCGCATCCTCGGCAGAGCCTGTTCCCGAAAAGGCAAACGTCCGGCTCCTTGTCCCACACGGAAGGTGGCAGCCCGGAAAGCTGTTGCTGGTCTTCACCTTCCCCCTGCAGCCTATTCACAGGCACAACAGGTTTTGGGATCTGTGCTTGCCCAGAGAAGGAACATCTCACGGTGCGCATCCTCGGCAGAGCCTGTTCCCGAAAAGGCAAACGTCCGGCTCCTTGTCCCACACGGAAGGTGGCAGCCCTGAAAGCTCTTGCTGGTCTTCACCTTCCCCCTGCAGCCTATTCACAGGCACAACCGCACTTTGAATCTCTGCTTTCCCAAAGACGCAATCTCTCACGGTGCGCATCCTCGGCAGAGCCTGTTCCCGAAAAGGCAAACGTCCGGCTCCTTGTCCCACACGGAAGGTGGCAGCCCTGAAAGCTCTTGCTGGTCTTCAACTTCCCCCTGCAGCCTATTCACAGGCACAACAGGTTTTGGGATCTGTGCTTGCACAGAGACGCAATCTCTCACGGTGCGCATCCTCGGCAGAGCCTGTTCCCGAAAAGGCAAACGTCCGGCTCCTTGTCCCACACGGAAGGTGGCAGCCCTGAAAGCTCTTGCTGGTCTTCACCTTCCCCCTGCAGCCTATTCACAGGCACAACAGGTTTTGGGATCTGTGCTTGCCCAGAGAAGGAACATCTCACGGTGCGCATCCTCGGCAGAGCCTGTTCCCGAAAAGGCAAACGTCCGGCTCCTTGTCCCACACGGAAGGTGGCAGCCCTGAAAGCTCTTGCTGGTCTTCACCTTCCCCCTGCAGCCTATTCACAGGCACAACAGGTTTTGGGATCTGTGCTTGCCCAGAGAAGGAACATCTCACGGTGCGCATCCTCGGCAGAGCCTGTTCCCGAAAAGGCAAACGTCCGGCTCCTTGTCCCACACGGAAGGTGGCAGCCCGGAAAGCTCTTGCTGGTCTTCACCTTCCCCCTGCAGCCTATTCACAGGCACAACAGGTTTGGGGATCTCTGCTTTCCCAAAGACGCAATCTCTCACGGTGCGCATCCTCGGCAGAGCCTGTTCCCGAAAAGGCAAACGTCCGGCTCCTTGTCCCACACGGAAGGTGGCAGCCCTGAAAGCTCTTGCTGGTCTTCACCTTCCCCCTGCAGCCTATTCACAGGCACAACAGGTTTTGGGATCTCTGCTTGCCCAGAGAAGGAACATCTCACGGTGCGCATCCTCGGCAGAGCCTGTTCCCGAAAAGGCAAACGTCCGGCTCCTTATCCCACACGGAAGGTGGCAGCCCTGAAAGCTCTTGCTGGTCTTCACCTTCCCCCTGCAGCCTATTCACAGGCACAACCGCACTGGGAATCTCTGCTTTCCCAAAGACGCAATCTCTCACGGTGCGCATCCTCGGCAGAGCCTGTTCCCGAAAAGGCAAACGTCCGGCTCCTTGTCCCACACGGAAGGTGGCAGCCCTGAAAGCTCTTGCTGGTCTTCACCTTCCCCCTGCAGCCTATTCACAGGCACAACAGGTTTTGGGATCTGTGCTTGCCCAGAGAAGGAACATCTCACGGTGCGCATCCTCGGCAGAGCCTGTTCCCGAAAAGGCAAACGTCCGGCTCCTTGTCCCACACGGAAGGTGGCAGCCCTGAAAGCTCTTGCTGGTCTTCACCTTCCCCCTGCAGCCTATTCACAGGCACAACCGCACTTGGAATCTCTGCTTTCCCAAAGACGCAATCCCTCACGGTGCACATCCTCGGCAGAGCCTGTTCCCGAAAAGGCAAACGTCCGGCTCCTTGTCCCACACGGAAGGTGGCAGCCCGGAAAGCTCTTGCTGGTCTTCACCTTCCCCCTGCAGCCTATTCACAGGCACAACAGGTTTGGGGATCTCTGCTTGCCCAGAGAAGGAACATCTCACGGTGCGCATCCTCGGCAGAGCCTGTTCCCGAAAAGGCAAACGTCCGGCTACTTGTCCCACACGGAAGGTGGCAGCCCGGAAAGCTGTTGCTGGTCTTCACCTTCCCCCTGCAGCCTATTCACAGGCACAACAGGTTTGGGGATCTGTGCTTGCCCAGAGAAGGAACATCTCACGGTGCGCATCCTCGGCAGAGCCTGTTCCCGAAAAGGCAAACGTCCGGCTCCTTGTCCCACATGGAAGGTGGCTGCCCTGAAAGCTCTTGCTGGTCTTCACCTTCCCCCTGCAGCCTATTCACAGGCACAACCGCACTGGGAATCTCTGCTTTCCCAAAGACGCAATCTCTCACGGTGCGCATCCTCGGCAGAGCCTGTTCCCGAAAAGGCAAACGTCCGGCTCCTTGTCCCACACGGAAGGTGGCAGCCCGGAAAGCTCTTGCTGGTCTTCACCTTCCCCCTGCAGCCTATTCACAGGCACAACAGGTTTTGGGATCTGTGTTTGCACAGAGACGCAATCTCTCACGGTGCGCATCCTCGGCAGAGCCTGTTCCCGAAAAGGCAAACGTCCGGCTCCTTGTCCCACACGGAAGGTGGCAGCCCTGAAAGCTGTTGCTGGTCTTCACCTTCCCCCTGCAGCCTATTCACAGGCACAACAGGTTTTGGGATCTCTGCTTGCCCAGAGAAGCAATCTCTCACGGTGCGCATCCTCGGCAGAGCCTGTTCCAGAACAGGCAAACGTCCCGCTCCTTGTCCCACACGGAAGGTGGCAGCCCTGAAAGCTCTTGCTGGTCTTCACCTTCCCCCTGCAGCCTATTCACAGGCACAACAGGTTTTGGGATCTGTGCTTGCCCAGAGAAGGAACATCTCACGGTGCGCATCCTCGGCAGAGCCTGTTCCCGAAAAGGCAAACGTCCGGCTCCTTGTCCCACACGGAAGGTGGCAGCCCGGAAAGCTGTTGCTGGTCTTCACCTTCCCCCTGCAGCCTATTCACAGGCACAACCGCACTTGGAATCTCTGCTTTCCCAAAGACGCAATCCCTCACGGTGCACATCCTCGGCAGAGCCTGTTCCCGAAAAGGCAAACGTCCGGCTCCTTGTCCCACACGGAAGGTGGCAGCCCTGAAAGCTCTTGCTGGTCTTCACCTTCCCCCTGCAGCCTATTCACAGGCACAACAGGTTTTGGGATCTGTGCTTGCCCAGAGACGCAATCTCTCACGGTGCGCATCCTCGGCAGAGCCTGTTCCAGAACAGGCAAACGTCCGGCTCCTTGTCCCACACGGAAGGTGGCAGCCCTGAAAGCTCTTGCTGGTCTTCACCTTCCCCCTGCAGCCTATTCACAGGCACAACCGCACTTTGAATCTCTGCTTTCCCAAATACGCAATCCCTCACGGTGCGCATCCTCGGCAGAGCCTGTTCCCGAAAAGGCAAACGTCCGGCTCCTTGTCCCACACGGAAGGTGGCAGCCCTGAAAGCTCTTGCTGGTCTTCACCTTCCCCCTGCAGCCTATTCACAGGCACAACAGGTTTTGGGATCTGTGCTTGCCCAGAGAAGGAACATCTCACGGTGCGCATCCTCGGCAGAGCCTGTTCCCGAAAAGGCAAACGTCCGGCTCCTTGTCCCACACGGAAGGTGGCAGCCCGAAAAGCTGTTGCTGGTCTTCACCTTCCCCTTGCAGCCTATTCACAGGCACAACAGGTTTTGGGATCTGTGCTTGCCCAGAGAAGGAACATCTCACGGTGCGCATCCTCGGCAGAGCCTGTTCCCGAAAAGGCAAACGTCCGGCTCCTTGTCCCACACGGAAGGTGGCAGCCCGGAAAGCTGTTGCTGGTCTTCACCTTCCCCCTGCAGCCTATTCACAGGCACAACCGCACTGGGAATCTCTGCTTTCCCAAAGACGCAATCTCTCACGGTGCGCATCCTCGGCAGAGCCTGCTCCAGAACACGCAAACGTCCCGCTCCTTGTCCCACACGGAAGGTGGCAGCCCGGAAAGCTCTTGCTGGTCTTCACCTTCCCCCTGCAGCCTTTTCACAGGCACAACCGCACTGGGAATCTCTGCTTTCCCAAAGACGCAATCCCTCACGGTGCGCATCCTCGGCAGAGCCTGTTCCCGAAAAGGCAAACGTCCGGCTCCTTGTCCCACACGGAAGGTGGCAGCCCTGAAAGCTCTTGCTGGTCTTCACGTTCCCCTTGCAGCCTATTCACAGGCACAACAGGTTTTGGGATCTGTGCTTGCCCAGAGACGCAATCTCTCACAGTGCGCATCCTCGGCAGAGCCTGTTCCCGAAAAGGCAAACTTCCGGCTCCTTGTCCCACACGGAAGGTAGCAGCCCTGAAAGCTCTTGCTGGTCTTCACCTTCCCCCTGCAGCCTATTCACAGGCACAACAGGTTTTGGGATCTGTGCTTGCCCAGAGAAGGAACATCTCACGGTGCGCATCCTCGGCAGAGCCTGTTCCCGAAAAGGCAAACGTCCGGCTCCTTGTCCCACACGGAAGGTGGCAGCCCTGAAAGCTCTTGCTGGTCTTCACCCTCCCCCTGCAGCCTATTCACAGGCACAACAGGTTTTGGGATCTGTGCTTGCCCAGAGAAGGAACATCTCACGGTGCGCATCCTCGGCAGAGCCTGTTCCCGAAAAGGCAAACGTCCGGCTCCTTGTCCCACACGGAAGGTGGCAGCCCTGAAAGCTCTTGCTGGTCTTCACCTTCCCCCTGCAGCCTATTCACAGGCACAACAGGTTTGGGGATCTGTGCTTGCCCAGAGAAGGAACATCTCACGGTGCGCATCCTCGGCAGAGCCTGTTCCCGAAAAGGCAAACGTCCGGCTCCTTGTCCCACACGGAAGGTGGCAGCCCGGAAAGCTCTTGCTGGTCTTCACCTTCCCCCTGCAGCCTATTCACAGGCACAACCGCACTGGGAATCTCTGCTTTCCCAAAGACGCAATCCCTCATGGTGCACATCCTCGGCAGAGCCTGTTCCCGAAAAGGCAAACGTCCGGCTCCTTGTCCCACACGGAAGGTGGCAGCCCTGAAAGCTCTTGCTGGTCTTCACCTTCCCCCTGCAGCCTATTCACAGGCACAACAGGTTTGGGGATCTCTGCTTGCCCAGAGAAGGAACATCTCACGGTGCGCATCCTCGGCAGAGCCTGTTCCCGAAAAGGCAAACGTCCGGCTCCTTGTCCCACACGGAAGGTGGCAGCCCGGAAAGCTGTTGCTGGTCTTCACCTTCCCCCTGCAGCCTATTCACAGGCACAACAGGTTTGGGGATCTGTGCTTGCCCAGAGAAGGAACATCTCACGGTGCGCATCCTCGGCAGAGCCTGTTCCCGAAAAGGCAAACGTCCGGCTCCTTGTCCCACACGGAAGGTGGCAGCCCTGAAAGCTCTTGCTGGTCTTCACCTTCCCCCTGCAGCCTATTCACAGGCACAACAGGTTTGGGGATCTCTGCTTTCCCAAAGACGCAATCTCTCACGGTGCGCATCCTCGGCAGAGCCTGTTCCAGAACAGGCAAACGTCCGGCTCCTTGTCCCACACGGAAGGTGGCTGCCCTGAAAGCTCTTGCTGGTCTTCACCTTCCCCCTGCAGCCTATTCACAGGCACAACAGGTTTTGGGATCTCTGCTTGCCCAGAGAAGGAACATCTCACAGTGCGCATCCTCGGCAGAGCCTGTTCCCGAAAAGGCAAACGTCCGGCTCCTTGTCCCACACGGAAGGTGGCAGCCCGGAAAGCTCTTGCTGGTCTTCACCTTCCCTTTGCAGCCTATTCACAGGCACAACAGGTTTTGGGATCTGTGCTTGCCCAGAGAAGGAACATCTCACGGTGCGCATCCTCGGCAGAGCCTGTTCCCGAAAAGGCAAACGTCCGGCTCCTTGTCCCACACGGAAGGTGGCAGCCCGGAAAGCTCTTGCTGGTCTTCACCCTCCCCCTGCAGCCTATTCACAGGCACAACAGGTTTTGGGATCTGTGCTTGCCCAGAGAAGGAACATCTCACGGTGCGCATCCTCGGCAGAGCCTGTTCCCGAAAAGGCAAACGTCCGGCTCCTTGTCCCACACGGAAGGTGGCAGCCCGGAAAGCTGTTGCTGGTCTTCACCTTCCCCCTGCAGCCTATTCACAGGCACAACCGCACTGGGAATCTCTGCTTTCCCAAAGACGCAATCCCTCATGGTGCACATCCTCGGCAGAGCCTGTTCCCGAAAAGGCAAACGTCCGGCTCCTTGTCCCACACGGAAGGTGGCAGCCCTGAAAGCTCTTGCTGGTCTTCACCTTCCCCCTGCAGCCTATTCACAGGCACAACAGGTTTTGGGATCTGTGCTTGCACAGAGACGCAATCTCTCACGGTGCGCATCCTCGGCAGAGCCTGTTCCCGAAAAGGCAAACGTCCGGCTCCTTGTCCCACACGGAAGGTGGCAGCCCTGAAAGCTCTTGCTGGTCTTCACCTTCCCCCTGCAGCCTATTCACAGGCACAACAGGTTTTGGGATCTGTGCTTGCCCAGAGAAGGAACATCTCACGGTGCGCATCCTCGGCAGAGCCTGTTCCCGAAAAGGCAAACGTCCGGCTCCTTGTCCCACACGGAAGGTGGCAGCCCGGAAAGCTCTTGCTGGTCTTCACCTTCCCCCTGCAGCCTATTCACAGGCACAACAGGTTTTGGGATCTGTGCTTGCCCAGAGAAGGAACATCTCACGGTGCGCATCCTCGGCAGAGCCTGTTCCCGAAAAGGCAAACGTCCGGCTCCTTGTCCCACACGGAAGGTGGCAGCCCGGAAAGCTGTTGCTGGTCTTCACCTTCCCCCTGCAGCCTATTCACAGGCACAACAGGTTTGGGGATCTCTGCTTTCCCAAAGACGCAATCTCTCACGGTGCGCATCCTCGGCAGAGCCTGTTCCCGAAAAGGCAAACGTCCGGCTCCTTGTCCCACACGGAAGGTGGCAGCCCTGAAAGCTCTTGCTGGTCTTCACCTTCCCCCTGCAGCCTATTCACAGGCACAACAGGTTTTGGGATCTCTGCTTGCCCAGAGAAGGAACATCTCACGGTGCGCATCCTCGGCAGAGCCTGTTCCCGAAAAGGCAAACGTCCGGCTCCTTATCCCACACGGAAGGTGGCAGCCCTGAAAGCTCTTGCTGGTCTTCACCTTCCCCCTGCAGCCTATTCACAGGCACAACCGCACTGGGAATCTCTGCTTTCCCAAAGACGCAATCTCTCACGGTGCGCATCCTCGGCAGAGCCTGTTCCCGAAAAGGCAAACGTCCGGCTCCTTGTCCCACACGGAAGGTGGCAGCCCTGAAAGCTGTTGCTGGTCTTCACCTTCCCCCTGCAGCCTATTCACAGGCACAACAGGTTTTGGGATCTCTGCTTGCCCAGAGAAGGAACATCTCACGGTGCGCATCCTCGGCAGAGCCTGTTCCCGAAAAGGCAAACGTCCGGCTCCTTGTCCCACACGGAAGGTGGCAGCCCTGAAAGCTCTTGCTGGTCTTCACCTTCCCCCTGCAGCCTATTCACAGGCACAACAGGTTTTGGGATCTGTGCTTGCCCAGAGAAGGAACATCTCACGGTGCGCATCCTCGGCAGAGCCTGTTCCCGAAAAGGCAAACGTCCGGCTCCTTGTCCCACACGGAAGGTGGCAGCCCTGAAAGCTCTTGCTGGTCTTCACCTTCCCCCTGCAGCCTATTCACAGGCACAACAGGTTTTGGGATCTGTGCTTGCACAGAGACGCAATCTCTCACGGTGCGCATCCTCGGCAGAGCCTGTTCCCGAAAAGGCAAACGTCCGGCTCCTTGTCCCACACGGAAGGTGGCAGCCCTGAAAGCTCTTGCTGGTCTTCACCTTCCCCCTGCAGCCTATTCACAGGCACAACAGGTTTTGGGATCTGTGCTTTCCCCAAGACGCAATCTCTCACGGTGCGCATCCTCGGCAGAGCCTGTTCCCGAAAAGGCAAACGTCCGGCTCCTTGTCCCACACGGAAGGTGGCAGCCCTGAAAGCTCTTGCTGGTCTTCACCTTCCCCCTGCAGCCTATTCACAGGCACAACAGGTTTTGGGATCCCTGCTTTCCCAGAGAAGGAACATCTCACGGTGCGCATCCTCGGCAGAGCCTGTTCCCGAAAAGGCAAACGTCCGGCTCCTTGTCCCACACGGAAGGTGGCAGCCCGGAAAGCTCTTGCTGGTCTTCACCTTCCCCCTGCAGCCTATTCACAGGCACAACCGCACTGGGAATCTCTGCTTTCCCAAAGACGCAATCTCTCACGGTGCGCATCCTCGGCAGAGCCTGTTCCCGAAAAGGCAAACGTCCGGCTCCTTGTCCCACACGGAAGGTGGCAGCCCTGAAAGCTCTTGCTGGTCTTCACCTTCCCCCTGCAGCCTATTCACAGGCACAACAGGTTTGGGGATCTGTGCTTGCCCAGAGACGCAATCTCTCACGGTGCGCATCCTTGGCAGAGCCTGTTCCAGAACAGGCAAACGTCCCGCTCCTTGTCCCACACGGAAGGTGGCAGCCCTGAAAGCTCTTGCTGGTCTTCACCTTCCCCCTGCAGCCTATTCACAGGCACAACAGGTTTTGGGATCTGTGCTTGCCCAGAGAAGGAACATCTCACGGTGCGCATCCTCGGCAGAGCCTGTTCCCGAAAAGGCAAACATCCGGCTCCTTGTCCCACACGGAAGGTGGCAGCCCGGAAAGCTGTTGCTGGTCTTCACCTTCCCCCTGCAGCCTATTCACAGGCACAACCGCACTTGGAATCTCTGCTTTCCCAAAGACGCAATCCCTCACGGTGCACATCCTCGGCAGAGCCTGTTCCCGAAAAGGCAAACGTCCGGCTCCTTGTCCCACACGGAAGGTGGCAGCCCTGAAAGCTCTTGCTGGTCTTCACCTTCCCCCTGCAGCCTATTCACAGGCACAACAGGTTTGGGGATCTCTGCTTGCCCAGAGAAGGAACATCTCACGGTGCGCATCCTCTGCAGAGCCTGTTCCCGAAAAGGCAAACGTCCGGCTCCTTGTCCCACACGGAAGGTGGCAGCCCGGAAAGCTGTTGCTGGTCTTCACCTTCCCCCTGCAGCCTATTCACAGGCACAACAGGTTTTGGGATCTCTGCTTGCCCAGAGAAGGAACATCTCACGGTGCGCATCCTCGGCAGAGCCTGTTCCCGAAAAGGCAAACGTCCGGCTCCTTGTCCCACACGGAAGGTGGCAGCCCTGAAAGCTCTTGCTGGTCTTCACCTTCCCCCTGCAGCCTATTCACAGGCACAACCGCACTGGGAATCTCTGCTTTCCCAAAGACGCAATCTCTCACGGTGCGCATCCTCGGCAGAGCCTGTTCCCGAAAAGGCAAACGTCCGGCTCCTTGTCCCACACGGAAGGTGGCAGCCCTGAAAGCTGTTGCTGGTCTTCACCTTCCCCCTGCAGCCTATTCACAGGCACAACAGGTTTTGGGATCTGTGTTTGCACAGAGACGCAATCTCTCACGGTGCGCATCCTCGGCAGAGCCTGTTCCCGAAAAGGCAAACGTCCGGCTCCTTGTCCCACACGGAAGGTGGCAGCCCTGAAAGCTCTTGCTGGTCTTCACCTTCCCCCTGCAGCCTATTCACAGGCACAACAGGTTTGGGGATCTGTGCTTGCCCAGAGACGCAATCTCTCACGGTGCGCATCCTCGGCAGAGCCTGTTCCAGAACAGGCAAACGTCCCGCTCCTTGTCCCACACGGAAGGTGGCAGCCCTGAAAGCTCTTGCTGGTCTTCACCTTCCCCCTGCAGCCTATTCACAGGCACAACAGGTTTTGGGATCTGTGCTTGCCCAGAGAAGGAACATCTCACGGTGCGCATCCTCGGCAGAGCCTGTTCCCGAAAAGGCAAACGTCCGGCTCCTTGTCCCACACGGAAGGTGGCAGCCCGGAAAGCTGTTGCTGGTCTTCACCTTCCCCCTGCAGCCTATTCACTGGCACAACCGCACTTGGAATCTCTGCTTTCCCAAAGACGCAATCCCTCACGGTGCACATCCTCGGCAGAGCCTGTTCCCGAAAAGGCAAACGTCCGGCTCCTTGTCCCACACGGAAGGTGGCAGCCCTGAAAGCTCTTGCTGGTCTTCACCTTCCCCCTGCAGCCTATTCACAGGCACAACAGGTTTTGGGATCTATGCTTGCCCAGAGAAGGAACATCTCACGGTGCGCATCCTCTGCAGAGCCTGTTCCCGAAAAGGCAAACGTCCGGCTCCTTGTCCCACACGGAAGGTGGCAGCCCGGAAAGCTGTTGCTGGTCTTCACCTTCCCCCTGCAGCCTATTCACAGGCACAACAGGTTTGGGGATCTGTGCTTGCCCAGAGAAGGAACATCTCACGGTGCGCATCCTCGGCAGAGCCTGTTCCCGAAAAGGCAAACGTCCGGCTCCTTGTCCCACACGGAAGGTGGCAGCCCTGAAAGCTCTTGCTGGTCTTCACCTTCCCCCTGCAGCCTATTCACAGGCACAACCGCACTGGGAATCTCTGCTTTCCCAAAGACGCAATCTCTCACGGTGCGCATCCTCGGCAGAGCCTGTTCCCGAAAAGGCAAACGTCCGGCTCCTTGTCCCACACGGAAGGTGGCAGCCCTGAAAGCTGTTGCTGGTCTTCACCTTCCCCCTGCAGCCTATTCACAGGCACAACAGGTTTTGGGATCTGTGTTTGCACAGAGACGCAATCTCTCACGGTGCGCATCCTCGGCAGAGCCTGTTCCCGAAAAGGCAAACGTCCGGCTCCTTGTCCCACACGGAAGGTGGCAGCCCTGAAAGCTCTTGCTGGTCTTCACCTTCCCCCTGCAGCCTATTCACAGGCACAACAGGTTTGGGGATCTGTGCTTGCCCAGAGACGCAATCTCTCACGGTGCGCATCCTCGGCAGAGCCTGTTCCAGAACAGGCAAACGTCCGGCTCCTTGTCCCACACGGAAGGTGGCAGCCCTGAAAGCTCTTGCTGGTCTTCACCTTCCCCCTGCAGCCTATTCACAGGCACAACCGCACTGGGAATCTCTGCTTTCCCAAATACGCAATCCCTCACGGTGCGCATCCTCGGCAGAGCCTGTTCCCGAAAAGGCAAACGTCCGGCTCCTTGTCCCACACGGAAGGTGGCAGCCCTGAAAGCTCTTGCTGGTCTTCACCTTCCCCCTGCAGCCTATTCACAGGCACAACAGGTTTTGGGATCTGTGCTTGCCCAGAGAAGGAACATCTCACGGTGCGCATCCTCGGCAGAGCCTGTTCCCGAAAAGGCAAACTTCCAGCTCCTTGTCCCACACGGAAGGTAGCAGACCGGAAAGCTGTTGCTGGTCTTCACCTTCCCCCTGCAGCCTATTCACAGGCACAACCGCACTGGGAATCTCTGCTTTCCCAAAGACGCAATCTCTCACGGTGCGCATCCTCGGCAGAGCCTGTTCCCGAAAAGGCAAACGTCCGGCTCCTTGTCCCACACGGAAGGTGGCAGCCCGGAAAGCTCTTGCTGGTCTTCACCTTCCCCCTGCAGCCTTTTCACAGGCACAACCGCACTGGGAATCTCTGCTTTCCCAAAGACGCAATCCCTCACGGTGCGCATCCTCGGCAGAGCCTGTTCCCGAAAAGGCAAACGTCCGGCTCCTTGTCCCACACGGAAGGTGGCAGCCCTGAAAGCTCTTGCTGGTCTTCACGTTCCCCTTGCAGCCTATTCACAGGCACAACAGGTTTTGGGATCTGTGCTTGCCCAGAGAAGGAACATCTCACCGTGCGCATCCTCGGCAGAGCCTGTTCCCGAAAAGGCAAACTTCCGGCTCCTTGTCCCACACGGAAGGTAGCAGCCCTGAAAGCTCTTGCTGGTCTTCACCTTCCCCCTGCAGCCTATTCACAGGCACAACAGGTTTTGGGATCTGTGCTTGCCCAGAGAAGGAACATCTCACGGTGCGCATCCTCGGCAGAGCCTGTTCCCGAAAAGGCAAACGTCCGGCTCCTTGTCCCACACGGAAGGTGGCAGCCCTGAAAGCTCTTGCTGGTCTTCACCCTCCCCCTGCAGCCTATTCACAGGCACAACAGGTTTTGGGATCTGTGCTTGCCCAGAGAAGGAACATCTCACGGTGCGCATCCTCGGCAGAGCCTGTTCCCGAAAAGGCAAACGTCCGGCTCCTTGTCCCACACGGAAGGTGGCAGCCCTGAAAGCTCTTGCTGGTCTTCACCTTCCCCCTGCAGCCTATTCACAGGCACAACAGGTTTTGGGATCTGTGCTTGCCCAGAGAAGGAACATCTCACGGTGCGCATCCTCGGCAGAGCCTGTTCCCGAAAAGGCAAACGTCCGGCTCCTTGTCCCACACGGAAGGTGGCAGCCCGGAAAGCTGTTGCTGGTCTTCACCTTCCCCCTGCAGCCTATTCACAGGCACAACCGCACTGGGAATCTCTGATTTCCCAAAGACGCAATCCCTCACGGTGCACATCCTCGGCAGAGCCTGTTCCCGAAAAGGCAAACGTCCGGCTCCTTGTCCCACACGGAAGGTGGCAGCCCTGAAAGCTCTTGCTGGTCTTCACCTTCCCCCTGCAGCCTATTCACAGGCACAACAGGTTTGGGGATCTCTGCTTGCCCAGAGAAGGAACATCTCACGGTGCGCATCCTCGGCAGAGCCTGTTCCCGAAAAGGCAAACGTCCGGCTCCTTGTCCCACACGGAAGGTGGCAGCCCGGAAAGCTGTTGCTGGTCTTCACCTTCCCCCTGCAGCCTATTCACAGGCACAACAGGTTTTGGGATCTGTGCTTGCCCAGAGAAGGAACATCTCACGGTGCGCATCCTCGGCAGAGCCTGTTCCCGAAAAGGCAAACGTCCGGCTCCTTGTCCCACACGGAAGGTGGCAGCCCTGAAAGCTCTTGCTGGTCTTCACCTTCCCCCTGCAGCCTTTTCACAGGCACAACCGCACTGGGAATCTCTGCTTTCCCAAAGACGCAATCCCTCACGGTGCGCATCCTCGGCAGAGCCTGTTCCCGAAAAGGCAAACTTCCTGCTCCTTGTCCCACACGGAAGGTGGCAGCCCGGAAAGCTGTTGCTGGTCTTCACCTTCCCCCTGCAGCCTATTCACAGGCACAACAGGTTTTGGGATCTGTGCTTGCCCAGAGACGCAATCTCTCACAGTGCGCATCCTCGGCAGAGCCTGTTCCCGAAAAGGCAAACTTCCGGCTCCTTGTCCCACACGGAAGGTAGCAGCCCTGAAAGCTCTTGCTGGTCTTCACCTTCCCCCTGCAGCCTATTCACAGGCACAACAGGTTTTGGGATCTGTGCTTGCCCAGAGAAGGAACATCTCACGGTGCGCATCCTCGGCAGAGCCTGTTCCCGAAAAGGCAAACGTCCGGCTACTTGTCCCACACGGAAGGTGGCAGCCCTGAAAGCTCTTGCTGGTCTTCACCCTCGCCCTGCAGCCTATTCACAGGCACAACAGGTTTTGGGATCTGTGCTTGCCCAGAGAAGGAACATCTCACGGTGCGCATCCTCGGCAGAGCCTGTTCCCGAAAAGGCAAACGTCCGGCTCCTTGTCCCACACGGAAGGTGGCAGCCCTGAAAGCTGTTGCTGGTCTTCACCTTCCCCCTGCAGCCTATTCACAGGCACAACAGGTTTGGGGATCTGTGCTTGCCCAGAGAAGGAACATCTCACGGTGCGCATCCTCGGCAGAGCCTGTTCCCGAAAAGGCAAACGTCCGGCTCCTTGTCCCACACGGAAGGTGGCAGCCCGGAAAGCTGTTGCTGGTCTTCACCTTCCCCCTGCAGCCTATTCACAGGCACAACCGCACTGGGAATCTCTGCTTTCCCAAAGACGCAATCCCTCATGGTGCACATCCTCGGCAGAGCCTGTTCCCGAAAAGGCAAACGTCCGGCTCCTTGTCCCACACGGAAGGTGGCAGCCCTGAAAGCTCTTGCTGGTCTTCACCCTCGCCCTGCAGCCTATTCACAGGCACAACAGGTTTTGGGATCTGTGCTTGCCCAGAGAAGGAACATCTCACGGTGCGCATCCTCGGCAGAGCCTGTTCCCGAAAAGGCAAACGTCCGGCTCCTTGTCCCACACGGAAGGTGGCAGCCCTGAAAGCTCTTGCTGGTCTTCACCTTCCCCCTGCAGCCTATTCACAGGCACAACCGCACTGGGAATCTCTGCTTTCCCAAAGACGCAATCCCTCATGGTGCACATCCTCGGCAGAGCCTCTTCCCGAAAAGGCAAACGTCCGGCTCCTTGTCCCACACGGAAGGTGGCAGCCCTGAAAGCTCTTGCTGGTCTTCACCTTCCCCCTGCAGCCTATTCACAGGCACAACACGTTTTGGGATCTGTGCTTGCCCAGAGAAGGAACATCTCACGGTGCGCATCCTCGGCAGAGCCTGTTCCCGAAAAGGCAAACGTCCGGCTCCTTGTCCCACACGGAAGGTGGCAGCCCTGAAAGCTCTTGCTGGTCTTCACCTTCCCCCTGCAGCCTATTCACAGGCACAACCGCACTGGGAATCTCTGCTTTCCCAAAGACGCAATCTCTCACGGTGCGCATCCTCGGCAGAGCCTGTTCCCGAAAAGGCAAACGTCCGGCTCCTTGTCCCACACGGAAGGTGGCAGCCCGGAAAGCTCTTGCTGGTCTTCACCTTCCCCCTGCAGCCTATTCACAGGCACAACAGGTTTTGGGATCTGTGTTTGCACAGAGACGCAATCTCTCACGGTGCGCATCCTCGGCAGAGCCTGTTCCCGAAAAGGCAAACGTCCGGCTCCTTGTCCCACACGGAAGGTGGCAGCCCGGAAAGCTGTTGCTGGTCTTCACCTTCCCCCTGCAGCCTATTCACAGGCACAACAGGTTTGGGGATCTGTGCTTGCCCAGAGACGCAATCTCTCACGGTGCGCATCCTCGGCAGAGCCTGTTCCAGAACAGGCAAACGTCCCGCTCCTTGTCCCACACGGAAGGTGGCAGCCCTGAAAGCTCTTGCTGGTCTTCACCTTCCCCCTGCAGCCTATTCACAGGCACAACAGGTTTTGGGATCTGTGCTTGCCCAGAGAAGGAACATCTCACGGTGCGCATCCTCGGCAGAGCCTGTTCCCGAAAAGGCAAACGTCCGGCTCCTTGTCCCACACGGAAGGTGGCAGCCCGGAAAGCTGTTGCTGGTCTTCACCTTCCCCCTGCAGCCTATTCACAGGCACAACCGCACTTGGAATCTCTGCTTTCCCAAAGACGCAATCCCTCACGGTGCACATCCTCGGCAGAGCCTGTTCCCGAAAAGGCAAACGTCCGGCTCCTTGTCCCACACGGAAGGTGGCAGCCCTGAAAGCTCTTGCTGGTCTTCACCTTCCCCCTGCAGCCTATTCACAGGCACAACAGGTTTTGGGATCTATGCTTGCCCAGAGAAGGAACATCTCACGGTGCGCATCCTCTGCAGAGCCTGTTCCCGAAAAGGCAAACGTCCGGCTCCTTGTCCCACACGGAAGGTGGCAGCCCGGAAAGCTGTTGCTGGTCTTCACCTTCCCCCTGCAGCCTATTCACAGGCACAACAGGTTTGGGGATCTGTGCTTGCCCAGAGAAGGAACATCTCACGGTGCGCATCCTCGGCAGAGCCTGTTCCCGAAAAGGCAAACGTCCGGCTCCTTGTCCCACACGGAAGGTGGCAGCCCTGAAAGCTCTTGCTGGTCTTCACCTTCCCCCTGCAGCCTATTCACAGGCACAACCGCACTGGGAATCTCTGCTTTCCCAAAGACGCAATCTCTCACGGTGCGCATCCTCGGCAGAGCCTGTTCCCGAAAAGGCAAACGTCCGGCTCCTTGTCCCACACGGAAGGTGGCAGCCCGGAAAGCTGTTGCTGGTCTTCACCTTCCCCCTGCAGCCTATTCACAGGCACAACAGGTTTTGGGATCTGTGTTTGCACAGAGACGCAATCTCTCACGGTGCGCATCCTCGGCAGAGCCTGTTCCCGAAAAGGCAAACGTCCGGCTCCTTGTCCCACACGGAAGGTGGCAGCCCTGAAAGCTCTTGCTGGTCTTCACCTTCCCCCTGCAGCCTATTCACAGGCACAACAGGTTTGGGGATCTGTGCTTGCCCAGAGACGCAATCTCTCACGGTGCGCATCCTCGGCAGAGCCTGTTCCAGAACAGGCAAACGTCCGGCTCCTTGTCCCACACGGAAGGTGGCAGCCCTGAAAGCTCTTGCTGGTCTTCACCTTCCCCCTGCAGCCTATTCACAGGCACATCCGCACTTTGAATCTCTGCTTTCCCAAATACGCAATCCCTCACGGTGCGCATCCTCGGCAGAGCCTGTTCCCGAAAAGGCAAACGTCCGGCTCCTTGTCCCACACGGAAGGTGGCAGCCCTGAAAGCTCTTGCTGGTCTTCACCTTCCCCCTGCAGCCTATTCACAGGCACAACAGGTTTGGGGATCTGTGCTTGCCCAGAGAAGGAACATCTCACGGTGCGCATCCTCGGCAGAGCCTGTTCCCGAAAAGGCAAACGTCCGGCTCCTTGTCCCACACGGAAGGTGGCAGCCCGAAAAGCTGTTGCTGGTCTTCACCTTCCCCTTGCAGCCTATTCACAGGCACAACAGGTTTTGGGATCTGTGCTTGCCCAGAGACGCAATCTCTCACAGTGCGCATCCTCGGCAGAGCCTGTTCCCGAAAAGGCAAACTTCCGGCTCCTTGTCCCACACGGAAGGTAGCAGCCCGGAAAGCTGTTGCTGGTCTTCACCTTCCCCCTGCAGCCTATTCACAGGCACAACCGCACTGGGAATCTCTGCTTTCCCAAAGACGCAATCTCTCACGGTGCGCATCCTCGGCAGAGCCTGCTCCAGAACACGCAAACGTCCGGCTCCTTGTCCCACACGGAAGGTGGCAGCCCTGAAAGCTCTTGCTGGTCTTCACCTTCCCCCTGCAGCCTTTTCACAGGCACAACCGCACTGGGAATCTCTGCTTTCCCAAAGACGCAATCCCTCACGGTGCGCATCCTCGGCAGAGCCTGTTCCCGAAAAGGCAAACGTCCGGCTCCTTGTCCCACACGGAAGGTGGCAGCCCTGAAAGCTCTTGCTGGTCTTCACCTTCCCCCTGCAGCCTATTCACAGGCACAACAGGTTTTGGGATCTGTGCTTGCCCAGAGACGCAATCTCTCACAGTGCGCATCCTCGGCAGAGCCTGTTCCCGAAAAGGCAAACTTCCGGCTCCTTGTCCCACACGGAAGGTAGCAGCCCTGAAAGCTCTTGCTGGTCTTCACCTTCCCCCTGCAGCCTATTCACAGGCACAACAGGTTTTGGGATCTGTGCTTGCCCAGAGAAGGAACATCTCACGGTGCGCATCCTCGGCAGAGCCTGTTCCCGAAAAGGCAAACGTCCGGCTCCTTGTCCCACACGGAAGGTGGCAGCCCTGAAAGCTCTTGCTGGTCTTCACCCTCCCCCTGCAGCCTATTCACAGGCACAACAGGTTTTGGGATCTGTGCTTGCCCAGAGAAGGAACATCTCACGGTGCGCATCCTCGGCAGAGCCTGTTCCCGAAAAGGCAAACGTCCGGCTCCTTGTCCCACACGGAAGGTGGCAGCCCTGAAAGCTCTTGCTGGTCTTCACCTTCCCCCTGCAGCCTATTCACAGGCACAACAGGTTTTGGGATCTGTGCTTGCCCAGAGAAGGAACATCTCACGGTGCGCATCCTCGGCAGAGCCTGTTCCCGAAAAGGCAAACGTCCGGCTCCTTGTCCCACACGGAAGGTGGCAGCCCTGAAAGCTCTTGCTGGTCTTCACCTTCCCCCTGCAGCCTATTCACAGGCACAACCGCACTGGGAATCTCTGCTTTCCCAAAGACGCAATCCCTCACGGTGCACATCCTCGGCAGAGCCTGTTCCCGAAAAGGCAAACGTCCGGCTCCTTGTCCCACACGGAAGGTGGCAGCCCTGAAAGCTCTTGCTGGTCTTCACCTTCCCCCTGCAGCCTATTCACAGGCACAACAGGTTTGGGGATCTCTGCTTGCCCAGAGAAGGAACATCTCACGGTGCGCATCCTCGGCAGAGCCTGTTCCCGAAAAGGCAAACGTCCGGCTCCTTGTCCCACACGGAAGGTGGCAGCCCGGAAAGCTGTTGCTGGTCTTCACCTTCCCCCTGCAGCCTATTCACAGGCACAACAGGTTTTGGGATCTGTGCTTGCCCAGAGAAGGAACATCTCACGGTGCGCATCCTCGGCAGAGCCTGTTCCCGAAAAGGCAAACGTCCGGCTCCTTGTCCCACACGGAAGGTGGCAGCCCTGAAAGCTGTTGCTGGTCTTCACCTTCCCCCTGCAGCCTTTTCACAGGCACAACCGCACTGGGAATCTCTGCTTTCCCAAAGACGCAATCCCTCACGGTGCGCATCCTCGGCAGAGCCTGTTCCCGAAAAGGCAAACGTCCGGCTCCTTGTCCCACACGGAAGGTGGCAGCCCGGAAAGCTGTTGCTGGTCTTCACCTTCCCCCTGCAGCCTATTCACAGGCACAACAGGTTTTGGGATCTGTGCTTGCCCAGAGACGCAATCTCTCACAGTGCGCATCCTCGGCAGAGCCTGTTCCCGAAAAGGCAAACTTCCGGCTCCTTGTCCCACACGGAAGGTAGCAGCCCTGAAAGCTCTTGCTGGTCTTCACCTTCCCCCTGCAGCCTATTCACAGGCACAACAGGTTTTGGGATCTGTGCTTGCCCAGAGAAGGAACATCTCACGGTGCGCATCCTCGGCAGAGCCTGTTCCCGAAAAGGCAAACGTCCGGCTCCTTGTCCCACACGGAAGGTGGCAGCCCTGAAAGCTCTTGCTGGTCTTCACCCTCCCCCTGCAGCCTATTCACAGGCACAACAGGTTTTGGGATCTGTGCTTGCCCAGAGAAGGAACATCTCACGGTGCGCATCCTCGGCAGAGCCTGTTCCCGAAAAGGCAAACGTCCGGCTCCTTGTCCCACACGGAAGGTGGCAGCCCTGAAAGCTCTTGCTGGTCTTCACCTTCCCCCTGCAGCCTATTCACAGGCACAACAGGTTTTGGGATCTGTGCTTGCCCAGAGAAGGAACATCTCACGGTGCGCATCCTCGGCAGAGCCTGTTCCCGAAAAGGCAAACGTCCGGCTCCTTGTCCCACACGGAAGGTGGCAGCCCGGAAAGCTGTTGCTGGTCTTCACCTTCCCCCTGCAGCCTATTCACAGGCACAACCGCACTGGGAATCTCTGCTTTCCCAAAGACGCAATCCCTCATGGTGCACATCCTCGGCAGAGCCTGTTCCCGAAAAGGCAAACGTCCGGCTCCTTGTCCCACACGGAAGGTGGCAGCCCTGAAAGCTCTTGCTGGTCTTCACCTTCCCCCTGCAGCCTATTCACAGGCACAACAGGTTTGGGGATCTGTGCTTGCCCAGAGAAGGAACATCTCACGGTGCGCATCCTCGGCAGAGCCTGTTCCCGAAAAGGCAAACGTCCGGCTCCTTGTCCCACACGGAAGGTGGCAGCCCTGAAAGCTCTTGCTGGTCTTCACCTTCCCCCTGCAGCCTATTCACAGGCACAACCGCACTGGGAATCTCTGCTTGCACAGAGACGCAATCTCTCACGGTGCGCATCCTCGGCAGAGCCTGTTCCCGAAAAGGCAAACGTCCGGCTCCTTGTCCCACACGGAAGGTGGCAGCCCTGAAAGCTCTTGCTGGTCTTCACCTTCCCCCTGCAGCCTATTCACAGGCACAACAGGTTTGGGGATCTGTGCTTGCCCAGAGACGCAATCTCTCACGGTGCGCATCCTCGGCAGAGCCTGTTCCCGAAAAGGCAAACGTCCCGCTCCTTGTCCCACACGGAAGGTGGCAGCCCGGAAAGCTGTTGCTGGTCTTCACCTTCCCCCTGCAGCCTATTCACAGGCACAACCGCACTGGGAATCTCTGCTTTCCCAAAGACGCAATCTCTCACGGTGCGCATCCTCGGCAGAGCCTGTTCCCGAAAAGGCAAACGTCCGGCTCCTTGTCCCACACGGAAGGTGGCAGCCCTGAAAGCTCTTGCTGGTCTTCACCTTCCCCCTGCAGCCTTTTCACAGGCACAACCGCACTGGGAATCTCTGCTTTCCCAAAGACGCAATCCCTCACGGTGCGCATCCTCGGCAGAGCCTGTTCCCGAAAAGGCAAACGTCCGGCTCCTTGTCCCACACGGAAGGTGGCAGCCCTGAAAGCTCTTGCTGGTCTTCACCTTCCCCCTGCAGCCTATTCACAGGCACAACAGGTTTGGGGATCTCTGCTTGCCCAGAGACGCAATCTCTCACAGTGCGCATCCTTGGCAGAGCCTGTTCCCGAAAAGGCAAACTTCCTGCTCCTTGTCCCACACAGAAGGTAGCAGCCCTGAAAGTTCTTGCTGGTCTTCACCTTCCCCCTGCAGCCTATTCACAGGCACAACAGGTTTTGGGATCTGTGCTTGCCCAGAGAAGGAACATCTCACGGTGCGCATCCTCGGCAGAGCCTGTTCCCGAAAAGGCAAACGTCCGGCTCCTTGTCCCACACGGAAGGTGGCAGCCCTGAAAGCTCTTGCTGGACTTCACCCTCCCCCTGCAGCCTATTCACAGGCACAACAGGTTTTGGGATCTGTGCTTGCCCAGAGAAGGAACATCTCACGGTGCGCATCCTCGGCAGAGCCTGTTCCCGAAAAGGCAAACGTCCGGCTCCTTGTCCCACACGGAAGGTGGCAGCCCTGAAAGCTCTTGCTGGTCTTCACCTTCCCCCTGCAGCCTATTCACAGGCACAACAGGTTTTGGGATCCCTGCTTTCCCAGAGAAGGAACATCTCACGGTGCGCATCCTCGGCAGAGCCTGTTCCCGAAAAGGCAAACGTCCGGCTCCTTGTCCCACACGGAAGGTGGCAGCCCTGAAAGCTCTTGCTGGTCTTCACCTTCCCCCTGCAGCCTATTCACAGGCACAACCGCACTGGGAATCTCTGCTTTCCCAAAGACGCAATCTCTCACGGTGCGCATCCTCGGCAGAGCCTGTTCCCGAAAAGGCAAACGTCCGGCTCCTTGTCCCACACGGAAGGTGGCAGCCCTGAAAGCTCTTGCTGGTCTTCACCTTCCCCCTGCAGCCTATTCACAGGCACAACAGGTTTGGGGATCTGTGCTTGCCCAGAGAAGGAACATCTCACCGTGCGCATCCTCGGCAGAGCCTGTTCCCGAAAAGGCAAACGTCCGGCTCCTTGTCCCACACGGAAGGTGGCAGCCCTGAAAGCTCTTGCTGGTCTTCACCTTCCCCCTGCAGCCTATTCACAGGCACAACAGGTTTGGGGATCTCTGCTTGCACAGAGACGCAATCTCTCACGGTGCGCATCCTCGGCAGAGCCTGTTCCCGAAAAGGCAAACGTCCGGCTCCTTGTCCCACACGGGAGGTGGCAGCCCTGAAAGCTCTTGCTGGTCTTCACCTTCCCCCTGCAGCCTATTCACAGGCACAACCGCACTGGGAATCTCTGCTTTCCCAAAGACGCAATCTCTCACGGTGCGCATCCTCGGCAGAGCCTGTTCCCGAAAAGGCAAACGTCCGGCTCCTTGTCCCACACGGAAGGTGGCAGCCCTGAAAGCTCTTGCTGGTCTTCACCTTCCCCCTGCAGCCTTTTCACAGGCACAACCGCACTGGGAATCTCTGCTTTCCCAAAGACGCAATCCCTCACGGTGCACATCCTCGGCAGAGCCTGTTCCCGAAAAGGCAAACGTCCGGCTCCTTGTCCCACACGGAAGGTAGCAGCCCTGAAAGCTCTTGCTGGTCTTCACCTTCCCCCTGCAGCCTATTCACAGGCACAACAGGTTTGGGGATCTCTGCTTGCACAGAGAAGGAACATCTCACGGTGCGCATCCTCGGCAGAGCCTGTTCCCCAAAAGGCACACGTCCGGCTCCTTGTCCCACACGGAAGGTGGCAGCCGTGAAAGCTCTTGCTGGTCTTCACCCTCCCCCTGCAGCCTATTCACAGGCACAACAGGTTTTGGGATCTGTGCTTGCCCAGAGAAGGAACATCTCACGGTGCGCATCCTCGGCAGAGCCTGTTCCCGAAAAGGCAAACGTCCGGCTCCTTGTCCCACACGGAAGGTGGCAGCCCTGAAAGCTCTTGCTGGTCTTCACCTTCCCCCTGCAGCCTATTCACAGGCACAACCGCACTGGGAATCTCTGCTTTCCCAAAGACGCAATCCCTCATGGTGCACATCCTCGGCAGAGCCTGTTCCCGAAAAGGCAAACGTCCGGCTCCTTGTCCCACACGGAAGGTGGCAGCCCTGAAAGCTCTTGCTGGTCTTCACCTTCCCCCTGCAGCCTATTCACAGGCACAACAGGTTTTGGGATCTGTGCTTGCCCAGAGAAGGAACATCTCACGGTGCGCATCCTCGGCAGAGCCTGTTCCCGAAAAGGCAAACGTCCGGCTCCTTGTCCCACACGGAAGGTGGCAGCCCTGAAAGCTCTTGCTGGTCTTCACCTTCCCCCTGCAGCCTATTCACAGGCACAACCGCACTGGGAATCTCTGCTTTCCCAAAGACGCAATCTCTCACGGTGCGCATCCTCGGCAGAGCCTGTTCCCGAAAAGGCAAACGTCCGGCTCCTTGTCCCACACGGAAGGTGGCAGCCCTGAAAGCTGTTGCTGGTCTTCACCTTCCCCCTGCAGCCTATTCACAGGCACAACAGGTTTTGGGATCTGTGTTTGCACAGAGACGCAATCTCTCACGCTGCGCATCCTCGGCAGAGCCTGTTCCCGAAAAGGCAAACGTCCGGCTCCTTGTCCCACACGGAAGGTGGCAGCCCTGAAAGCTCTTGCTGGTCTTCACCTTCCCCCTGCAGCCTATTCACAGGCACAACAGGTTTGGGGATCTGTGCTTGCCCAGAGACGCAATCTCTCACGGTGCGCATCCTCGGCAGAGCCTGTTCCAGAACAGGCAAACGTCCGGCTCCTTGTCCCACACGGAAGGTGGCAGCCCTGAAAGCTCTTGCTGGTCTTCACCTTCCCCCTGCAGCCTATTCACAGGCACAACCGCACTTTGAATCTCTCCTTTCCCAAATACGCAATCCCTCACGGTGCACATCCTCGGCAGAGCCTGTTCCCGAAAAGGCAAACGTCCGGCTCCTTGTCCCACACGGAAGGTGGCAGCCCTGAAAGCTCTTGCTGGTCTTCACCTTCCCCCTGCAGCCTATTCACAGGCACAACAGGTTTGGGGATCTCTGCTTGCCCAGAGAAGGAACATCTCACGGTGCGCATCCTCGGCAGAGCCTGTTCCCGAAAAGGCAAACGTCCGGCTCCTTGTCCCACACGGAAGGTGGCAGCCCGAAAAGCTGTTGCTGGTCTTCACCTTCCCCTTGCAGCCTATTCACAGGCACAACAGGTTTTGGGATCTGTGCTTGCCCAGAGAAGGAACATCTCACGGTGCGCATCCTCGGCAGAGCCTGTTCCCGAAAAGGCAAACGTCCGGCTCCTTGTCCCACACGGAAGGTGGCAGCCCTGAAAGCTCTTGCTGGTCTTCACCTTCCCCCTGCAGCCTATTCACAGGCACAACCGCACTGGGAATCTCTGCTTTCCCAAAGACGCAATCTCTCACGGTGCGCATCCTCGGCAGAGCCTGCTCCAGAACACGCAAACGTCCAGCTCCTTGTCCCACACGGAAGGTGGCAGCCCGGAAAGCTCTTGCTGGTCTTCACCTTCCCCCTGCAGCCTTTTCACAGGCACAACCGCACTTTGAATCTCTGCTTTCCCAAAGACGCAATCCCTCACGGTGCGCATCCTCGGCAGAGCCTGTTCCCGAAAAGGCAAACGTCCGGCTCCTTGTCCCACACGGAAGGTGGCAGCCCTGAAAGCTGTTGCTGGTCTTCACCTTCCCCTTGCAGCCTATTCACAGGCACAACAGGTTTTGGGATCTGTGCTTGCCCAGAGACGCAATCTCTCACAGTGCGCATCCTCGGCAGAGCCTGTTCCCGAAAAGGCAAACTTCCGGCTCCTTGTCCCACACGGAAGGTAGCAGCCCTGAAAGCTCTTGCTGGTCTTCACCTTCCCCCTGCAGCCTATTCACAGGCACAACAGGTTTTGGGATCTGTGCTTGCCCAGAGAAGGAACATCTCACGGTGCGCATCCTCGGCAGAGCCTGTTCCCGAAAAGGCAAACGTCCGGCTCCTTGTCCCACACGGAAGGTGGCAGCCCTGAAAGCTCTTGCTGGTCTTCACCCTCCCCCTGCAGCCTATTCACAGGCACAACAGGTTTTGGGATCTCTGCTTGCCCAGAGAAGGAACATCTCACGGTGCGCATCCTCGGCAGAGCCTGTTCCCGAAAAGGCAAACGTCCGGCTCCTTGTCCCACACGGAAGGTGGCAGCCCTGAAAGCTCTTGCTGGTCTTCACCTTCCCCCTGCAGCCTATTCACAGGCACAACAGGTTTGGGGATCTGTGCTTGCCCAGAGAAGGAACATCTCACGGTGCGCATCCTCGGCAGAGCCTGTTCCCGAAAAGGCAAACGTCCGGCTCCTTGTCCCACACGGAAGGTGGCAGCCCGGAAAGCTGTTGCTGGTCTTCACCTTCCCCCTGCAGCCTATTCACAGGCACAACCGCACTGGGAATCTCTGCTTTCCCAAAGACGCAATCCCTCATGGTGCACATCCTCGGCAGAGCCTGTTCCCGAAAAGGCAAACGTCCGGCTCCTTGTCCCACACGGAAGGTGGCAGCCCTGAAAGCTCTTGCTGGTCTTCACCTTCCCCCTGCAGCCTATTCACAGGCACAACAGGTTTTGGGATCTGTGCTTGCCCAGAGAAGGAACATCTCACGGTGCACATCCTCGGCAGAGCCTGTTCCCGAAAAGGCAAACGTCCGGCTCCTTGTCCCACACGGAAGGTGGCAGCCCGGAAAGCTGTTGCTGGTCTTCACCTTCCCCCTGCAGCCTATTCACAGGCACAACAGGTTTGGGGATCTGTGCTTGCCCAGAGAAGGAACATCTCACGGTGCGCATCCTCGGCAGAGCCTGTTCCCGAAAAGGCAAACGTCCGGCTCCTTGTCCCACACGGAAGGTGGCAGCCCTGAAAGCTCTTGCTGGTCTTCACCTTCCCCCTGCAGCCTTTTCACAGGCACAACCGCATTGGGAATCTCTGCTTTCCCAAAGACGCAATCCCTCACGGTGCGCATCCTCGGCAGAGCCTGTTCCCGAAAAGGCAAACGTCCGGCTCCTTGTCCCACACGGAAGGTGGCAGCCCTGAAAGCTCTTGCTGGTCTTCACGTTCCCCTTGCAGCCTATTCACAGGCACAACAGGTTTTGGGATCTGTGCTTGCCCAGAGACGCAATCTCTCACAGTGCGCATCCTCGGCAGAGCCTGTTCCCGAAAAGGCAAACTTCCGGCTCCTTGTCCCACACGGAAGGTAGCAGCCCTGAAAGCTCTTGCTGCTCTTCACCTTCCCCCTGCAGCCTATTCACAGGCACAACAGGTTTTGGGATCTCTGCTTGCCCAGAGAAGGAACATCTCACGGTGCGCATCCTCGGCAGAGCCTGTTCCCGAAAAGGCAAACGTCCGGCTCCTTGTCCCACACGGAAGGTGGCAGCCCTGAAAGCTCTTGCTGGTCTTCACCCTCCCCCTGCAGCCTATTCACAGGCACAACAGGTTTTGGGATCTGTGCTTGCCCAGAGAAGGAACATCTCACGGTGCGCATCCTCGGCAGAGCCTGTTCCCGAAAAGGCAAACGTCCGGCTCCTTGTCCCACACGGAAGGTGGCAGCCCTGAAAGCTCTTGCTGCTCTTCACCTTCCCCCTGCAGCCTATTCACAGGCACAACAGGTTTTGGGATCTGTGCTTGCCCAGAGAAGGAACATCTCACGGTGCGCATCCTCGGCAGAGCCTGTTCCCGAAAAGGCAAACGTCCGGCTCCTTGTCCCACACGGAAGGTGGCAGCCCGGAAAGCTGTTGCTGGTCTTCACCTTCCCCCTGCAGCCTATTCACAGGCACAACCGCACTGGGAATCTCTGCTTTCCCAAAGACGCAATCCCTCATGGTGCACATCCTCGGCAGAGCCTGTTCCCGAAAAGGCAAACGTCCGGCTCCTTGTCCCACACGGAAGGTGGCAGCCCTGAAAGCTCTTGCTGGTCTTCACCTTCCCCCTGCAGCCTATTCACAGGCACAACAGGTTTGGGGATCTGTGCTTGCCCAGAGAAGGAACATCTCACGGTGCGCATCCTCGGCAGAGCCTGTTCCCGAAAAGGCAAACGTCCGGCTCCTTGTCCCACACGGAAGGTGGCAGCCCTGAAAGCTCTTGCTGGTCTTCACCTTCCCCCTGCAGCCTATTCACAGGCACAACAGGTTTGGGGATCTCTGCTTGCACAGAGACGCAATCTCTCACGGTGCGCATCCTCGGCAGAGCCTGTTCCCGAAAAGGCAAACGTCCGGCTCCTTGTCCCACACGGAAGGTGGCAGCCCTGAAAGCTCTTGCTGGTCTTCACCTTCCCCCTGCAGCCTATTCACAGGCACAACAGGTTTGGGGATCTGTGCTTGCCCAGAGACGCAATCTCTCACGGTGCGCATCCTCGGCAGAGCCTGTTCCCGAAAAGGCAAACGTCCCGCTCCTTGTCCCACACGGAAGGTGGCAGCCCGGAAAGCTGTTGCTGGTCTTCACCTTCCCCCTGCAGCCTATTCACAGGCACAACCGCACTGGGAATCTCTGCTTTCACAAAGACGCAATCTCTCACGGTGCGCATCCTCGGCAGAGCCTGTTCCCGAAAAGGCAAACGTCCGGCTCCTTGTCCCACACGGAAGGTGGCAGCCCTGAAAGCTCTTGCTGGTCTTCACCTTCCCCCTGCAGCCTTTTCACAGGCACAACCGCACTGGGAATCTCTGCTTTCCCAAAGACGCAATCCCTCACGGTGCGCATCCTCGGCAGAGCCTGTTCCCGAAAAGGCAAACGTCCGGCTCCTTGTCCCACACGGAAGGTGGCAGCCCTGAAAGCTCTTGCTGGTCTTCACCTTCCCCGTGCAGCCTATTCACAGGCACAACAGGTTTTGGGATCTCTGCTTGCCCAGAGACGCAATCTCTCACAGTGCGCATCCTCGGCAGAGCCTGTTCCCGAAAAGGCAAACTTCCTGCTCCTTGTCCCACACGGAAGGTAGCAGCCCTGAAAGCTCTTGCTGGTCTTCACCTTCCCCCTGCAGCCTATTCACAGGCACAACAGGTTTTGGGATCTGTGCTTGCCCAGAGAAGGAACATCTCACGGTGCGCATCCTCGGCAGAGCCTGTTCCCGAAAAGGCAAACGTCCGGCTCCTTGTCCCACACGGAAGGTGGCAGCCCTGAAAGCTGTTGCTGGTCTTCACCTTCCCCCTGCAGCCTATTCATAGGCACAACAGGTTTTGGGATCTGTGCTTGCCCAGAGAAGGAACATCTCACGGTGCGCATCCTCGGCAGAGCCTGTTCCCGAAAAGGCAAACGTCCGGCTCCTTGTCCCACACGGAAGGTGGCAGCCCTGAAAGCTCTTGCTGGTCTTCACCTTCCCCCTGCAGCCTATTCACAGGCACAACAGGTTTTGGGATCTGTGCTTGCCCAGAGAAGGAACATCTCACGGTGCGCATCCTCGGCAGAGCCTGTTCCCGAAAAGGCAAACGTCCGGCTCCTTGTCCCACACGGAAGGTGGCAGCCCTGAAAGCTCTTGCTGGTCTTCACCTTCCCCCTGCAGCCTATTCACAGGCACAACCGCACTGGGAATCTCTGCTTTCCCAAAGACGCAATCTCTCACGGTGCGCATCCTCGGCAGAGCCTGTTCCCGAAAAGGCAAACGTCCGGCTCCTTGTCCCACACGGAAGGTGGCAGCCCTGAAAGCTCTTGCTGGTCTTCACCTTCCCCCTGCAGCCTATTCACAGGCACAACAGGTTTTGGGATCTGTGCTTGCCCAGAGAAGGAACATCTCACGGTGCGCATCCTCGGCAGAGCCTGTTCCCGAAAAGGCAAACGTCCGGCTCCTTGTCCCACACGGAAGGTGGCAGCCCTGAAAGCTCTTGCTGGTCTTCACCTTCCCCCTGCAGCCTATTCACAGGCACAACAGGTTTTGGGATCTCTGCTTGCACAGAGACGCAATCTCTCACGGTGCGCATCCTCGGCAGAGCCTGTTCCCGAAAAGGCAAACGTCCGGCTCCTTGTCCCACACGGAAGGTGGCAGCCCTGAAAGCTCTTGCTGGTCTTCACCTTCCCCCTGCAGCCTATTCACAGGCACAACAGGTTTGGGGATCTGTGCTTGCCCAGAGACGCAATCTCTCACGGTGCGCATCCTCGGCAGAGCCTGTTCCCGAAAAGGCAAACGTCCCGCTCCTTGTCCCACACGGAAGGTGGCAGCCCTGAAAGCTCTTGCTGGTCTTCACCTTCCCCCTGCAGCCTATTCACAGGCACAACCGCACTGGGAATCTCTGCTTTCCCAAAGACGCAATCTCTCACGGTGCGCATCCTCGGCAGAGCCTGTTCCCGAAAAGGCAAACGTCCGGCTCCTTGTCCCACACGGAAGGTGGCAGCCCTGAAAGCTCTTGCTGGTCTTCACCTTCCCCCTGCAGCCTATTCACAGGCACAACCGCACTGGGAATCTCTGCTTTCCCAAAGACGCAATCCCTCACGGTGCGCATCCTCGGCAGAGCCTGTTCCCGAAAAGGCAAACGTCCGGCTCCTTGTCCCACACGGAAGGTGGCAGCCCTGAAAGCTCTTGCTGGTCTTCACCTTCCCCGTGCAGCCTATTCACAGGCACAACAGGTTTTGGGATCTCTGCTTGCCCAGAGACGCAATCTCTCACAGTGCGCATCCTCGGCAGAGCCTGTTCCCGAAAAGGCAAACTTCCTGCTCCTTGTCCCACACGGAAGGTAGCAGCCCTGAAAGCTCTTGCTGGTCTTCACCTTCCCCCTGCAGCCTATTCACAGGCACAACAGGTTTTGGGATCTCTGCTTTCCCAGAGAAGGAACATCTCACGGTGCGCATCCTCGGCAGAGCCTGTTCCCGAAAAGGCAAACGTCCGGCTCCTTGTCCCACACAGAAGGTGGCAGCCCTGAAAGCTCTTGCTGGTCTTCACCCTCCCCCTGCAGCCTATTCACAGGCACAACAGGTTTTGGGATCTGTGCTTGCCCAGAGAAGGAACATCTCACGGTGCGCATCCTCGGCAGAGCCTGTTCCCGAAAAGGCAAACGTCCGGCTCCTTGTCCCACACGGAAGGTGGCAGCCCTGAAAGCTCTTGCTGGTCTTCACCTTCCCCCTGCAGCCTATTCACAGGCACAACAGGTTTTGGGATCTGTGCTTGCCCAGAGACGCAATCTCTCACGGTGCGCATCCTCGGCAGAGCCTGTTCCCGAAAAGGCAAACGTCCGGCTCCTTGTCCCACACGGAAGGTGGCAGCCCTGAAAGCTCTTGCTGGTCTTCACCTTCCCCCTGCAGCCTATTCACAGGCACAACAGGTTTGGGGATCTCTGCTTGCACAGAGACGCAATCTCTCACGGTGCGCATCCTCGGCAGAGCCTGTTCCCGAAAAGGCAAACGTCCGGCTCCTTGTCCCACACGGAAGGTGGCAGCCCTGAAAGCTCTTGCTGGTCTTCACCTTCCCCCTGCAGCCTATTCACAGGCACAACAGGTTTGGGGATCTGTGCTTGCCCAGAGACGCAATCTCTCACGGTGCGCATCCTCGGCAGAGCCTGTTCCCGAAAAGGCAAACGTCCCGCTCCTTGTCCCACACGGAAGGTGGCAGCCCGGAAAGCTGTTGCTTGTCTTCACCTTCCCCCTGCAGCCTATTCACAGGCACAACCGCACTGGGAATCTCTGCTTTCACAAAGACGCAATCTCTCACGGTGCGCATCCTCGGCAGAGCCTGTTCCCGAAAAGGCAAACGTCCGGCTCCTTGTCCCACACGGAAGGTGGCAGCCCGGAAAGCTCTTGCTGGTCTTCACCTTCCCCCTGCAGCCTTTTCACAGGCACAACCGCACTGGGAATCTCTGCTTTCCCAAAGACGCAATCCCTCACGGTGCGCATCCTCGGCAGAGCCTGTTCCCGAAAAGGCAAACGTCCGGCTCCTTGTCCCACACGGAAGGTGGCAGCCCTGAAAGCTCTTGCTGGTCTTCACCTTCCCCGTGCAGCCTATTCACAGGCACAACAGGTTTTGGGATCTCTGCTTGCCCAGAGACGCAATCTCTCACAGTGCGCATCCTCGGCAGAGCCTGTTCCCGAAAAGGCAAACTTCCTGCTCCTTGTCCCACACGGAAGGTAGCAGCCCTGAAAGCTCTTGCTGGTCTTCACCTTCCCCCTGCAGCCTATTCACAGGCACAACAGGTTTTGGGATCTGTGCTTGCCCAGAGAAGGAACATCTCACGGTGCGCATCCTCGGCAGAGCCTGTTCCCGAAAAGGCAAACGTCCGGCTCCTTGTCCCACACGGAAGGTGGCAGCCCTGAAAGCTCTTGCTGGTCTTCACCCTCCCCCTGCAGCCTATTCACAGGCACAACAGGTTTTGGGATCTGTGCTTGCCCAGAGAAGGAACATCTCACGGTGCGCATCCTCGGCAGAGCCTGTTCCCGAAAAGGCAAACGTCCGGCTCCTTGTCCCACACGGAAGGTGGCAGCCCTGAAAGCTCTTGCTGGTCTTCACCTTCCCCCTGCAGCCTATTCACAGGCACAACAGGTTTTGGGATCTGTGCTTGCCCAGAGAAGGAACATCTCACGGTGCGCATCCTCGGCAGAGCCTGTTCCCGAAAAGGCAAACGTCCGGCTCCTTGTCCCACACGGAAGGTGGCAGCCCTGAAAGCTCTTGCTGGTCTTCACCTTCCCCCTGCAGCCTATTCACAGGCACAACCGCACTGGGAATCTCTGCTTTCCCAAAGACGCAATCTCTCACGGTGCGCATCCTCGGCAGAGCCTGTTCCCGAAAAGGCAAACGTCCGGCTCCTTGTCCCACACGGAAGGTGGCAGCCCTGAAAGCTCTTGCTGGTCTTCACCTTCCCCCTGCAGCCTATTCACAGGCACAACAGGTTTGGGGATCTGTGCTTGCCCAGAGAAGGAACATCTCACGGTGCGCATCCTCGGCAGAGCCTGTTCCCGAAAAGTCAAACGTCCGGCTCCTTGTCCCACACGGAAGGTGGCAGCCCTGAAAGCTCTTGCTGGTCTTCACCTTCCCCGTGCAGCCTATTCACAGTCACAACAGGTTTTGGGATCTCTGCTTGCACAGAGACGCAATCTCTCACGGTGCGCATCCTCGGCAGAGCCTGTTCCCGAAAAGGCAAACGTCCGGCTCCTTGTCCCACACGGAAGGTGGCAGCCCTGAAAGCTCTTGCTGGTCTTCACCTTCCCCCTGCAGCCTATTCACAGGCACAACAGGTTTGGGGATCTGTGCTTGCCCAGAGACGCAATCTCTCACGGTGCGCATCCTCGGCAGAGCCTGTTCCCGAAAAGGCATACGTCCCGCTCCTTGTCCCACACGGAAGGTGGCAGCCCGGAAAGCTGTTGCTGGTCTTCACCTTCCCCCTGCAGCCTATTCACAGGCACAACCGCACTGGGAATCTCTGCTTTCCCAAAGACGCAATCTCTCACGGTGCGCATCCTCGGCAGAGCCTGTTCCCGAAAAGGCAAACGTCCGGCTCCTTGTCCCACACGGAAGGTGGCAGCCCTGAAAGCTCTTGCTGGTCTTCACCTTCCCCCTGCAGCCTATTCACAGGCACAACCGCACTGGGAATCTCTGCTTTCCCAAAGACGCAATCCCTCACGGTGCGCATCCTCGGCAGAGCCTGTTCCCGAAAAGGCAAACGTCCGGCTCCTTGTCCCACACGGAAGGTGGCAGCCCGGAAAGCTCTTGCTGGTCTTCACCTTCCCCCTGCAGCCTATTCACAGGCACAACAGGTTTTGGGATCTCTGCTTGCCCAGAGACGCAATCTCTCACAGTGCGCATCCTCGGCAGAGCCTGTTCCCGAAAAGGCAAACTTCCTGCTCCTTGTCCCACACGGAAGGTAGCAGCCCTGAAAGCTCTTGCTGGTCTTCACCCTCCCCCTGCAGCCTATTCACAGGCACAACAGGTTTTGGGATCTCTGCTTGCCCAGAGAAGGAACATCTCACGGTGCGCATCCTCGGCAGAGCCTGTTCCCGAAAAGGCAAACGTCCGGCTCCTTGTCCCACACGGAAGGTGGCAGCCCTGAAAGCTCTTGCTGGTCTTCACCCTCCCCCTGCAGCCTATTCACAGGCACAACAGGTTTTGGGATCTGTGCTTGCCCAGAGAAGGAACATCTCACGGTGCGCATCCTCGGCAGAGCCTGTTCCCGAAAAGGCAAACGTCCGGCTCCTTGTCCCACACGGAAGGTGGCAGCCCTGAAAGCTCTTGCTGGTCTTCACCTTCCCCCTGCAGCCTATTCACAGGCACAACAGGTTTTGGGATCTCTGCTTGCCCAGAGAAGGAACATCTCACGGTGCGCATCCTCGGCAGAGCCTGTTCCCGAAAAGGCAAACGTCCGGCTCCTTGTCCCACACGGAAGGTGGCAGCCCTGAAAGCTCTTGCTGGTCTTCACCTTCCCCCTGCAGCCTATTCACAGGCACAACAGGTTTGGGGATCTGTGCTTGCCCCAAGACGCAATCTCTCACGGTGCGCATCCTCGGCAGAGCCTGTTCCCGAAAAGGCAAACGTCCGGCTCCTTGTCCCACACGGAAGGTGGCAGCCCTGAAAGCTGTTGCTGGTCTTCACCTTCCTCGTGCAGCCTATTCACAGGCACAACCGCACTGGGAATCTCTGCTTTCCCAAAGACGCAATCCCTCACGGTGTGCATCCTCGGCAGAGCCTGTTCCAGAACAGGCAAACGTCCGGCTCCTTGTCCCACACGGAAGGTGGCAGCCCTGAAAGCTCTTGCTGGTCTTCACCTTCCCCCTGCAGCCTATTCACAGGCACAACAGGTTTTGGGATCTGTGCTTGCCCCAAGACGCAATCTCTCACGGTGCGCATCCTCGGCAGAGCCTGTTCCCGAAAAGGCAAACGTCTGGCTCCTTGTCCCACACGGAAGGTGGCAGCCCTGAAAGCTGTTGCTGGTCTTCACCTTCCCCCTGCAGCCTATTCACAGGCACAACAGGTTTTGGGATCTCTGCTTGCCCCAAGACGCAATCTCTCACGGTGCGCATCCTCGGCAGAGCCTGTTCCCGAAAAGGCAAACGTCCGGCTCCTTGTCCCACACGGAAGGTGGCAGCCCTGAAAGCTCTTGCTGGTCTTCACCTTCCCCCTGCAGCCTATTCACAGGCACAACAGGTTTGGGGATCTCTGCTTTCCCAGAGACGCAATCTCTCACGGTGCGCATCCTCGGCAGAGCCTGTTCCCGAAAAGGCAAACGTCCGGCTCCTTGTCCCACACGGAAGGTGGCAGCCCGGAAAGCTGTTGCTGGTCTTCACCTTCCCCCTGCAGCCTATTCACAGGCACAACCGCACTGGGAATCTCTGCTTTCCCAGAGACGCAATCTCTCACGGTGCGCATCCTCGGCAGAGCCTGTTCCCGAAAAGGCAAACGTCCGGCTCCTTGTCCCACACGGAAGGTGGCAGCCCTGAAAGCTCTTGCTGGTCTTCACCTTCCCCCTGCAGCCTATTCACAGGCACAACAGGTTTTGGGATCTCTGCTTTCCCAAAGATGCAATCCCTCACGGTGCACATCCTCGGCAGAGCCTGTTCCCGAAAAGGCAAACGTCCGGCTCCTTGTCCCACACGGAAGGTGGCAGCCCGGAAAGCTCTTGCTGGTCTTCACCTTCCCCCTGCAGCCTATTCACAGGCACCACCGCACTGGGAATCTCTGCTTTCCCAGAGACGCAATCCCTCACGGTGCGCATCCTCGGCAGAGCCTGTTCCCGAAAAGGCAAACGTCCGGCTCCTTGTCCCACACGGAAGGTGGCAGCCCTGAAAGCTCTTGCTGGTCTTCACCTTCCCCCTGCAGCCTATTCACAGGCACAACACGTTTTGGGATCTGTGCTTGCCCAGAGAAGGAACATCTCACGGTGCGCATCCTCGGCAGAGCCTGTTCCCGAAAAGGCAAACGTCCGGCTCCTTGTCCCACACGGAAGGTGGCAGCCCGGAAAGCTGTTGCTGGTCTTCACCTTCCCCCTGCAGCCTATTCACAGGCACAACAGGTTTTGGGATCTGTGCTTGCCCAGAGAAGGAACATCTCACGGTGCGCATCCTCGGCAGAGCCTGTTCCCGAAAAGGCAAACGTCCGGCTCCTTGTCCCACACGGAAGGTGGCAGCCCTGAAAGCTCTTGCTGGTCTTCACCTTCCCCCTGCAGCCTATTCGCAGGCACAACAGGTTTTGGGATCTCTGCTTGCCCAGAGACGCAATCTCTCACAGTGCGCATCCTCGGCAGAGCCTGTTCCCGAAAAGGCAAACTTCCTGCTCCTTGTCCCACACGGAAGGTAGCAGCCCTGAAAGCTCTTGCTGGTCTTCACCTTCCCCCTGCAGCCTATTCACAGGCACAACAGGTTTTGGGATCTCTGCTTTCCCAGAGAAGGAACATCTCACGGTGCGCATCCTCGGCAGAGCCTGTTCCCGAAAAGGCAAACGTCCGGCTCCTTGTCCCACACGGAAGGTGGCAGCCCTGAAAGCTCTTGCTGGTCTTCACCCTCCCCCTGCAGCCTATTCACAGGCACAACAGGTTTTGGGATCTCTGCTTGCCCAGAGAAGGAACATCTCACGGTGCGCATCCTCGGCAGAGCCTGTTCCCGAAAAGGCAAACGTCCGGCTCCTTGTCCCACACGGAAGGTGGCAGCCCTGAAAGCTCTTGCTGGTCTTCACCTTCCCCCTGCAGCCTATTCACAGGCACCACCGCACTGGGAATCTCTGCTTTCCCAAAGACGCAATCTCTCACGGTGCGCATCCTCGGCAGAGCCTGTTCCCGAAAAGGCAAACGTCCGGCTCCTTGTCCCACATGGAAGGTGGCAGCCCGGAAAGCTGTTGCTGGTCTTCACCTTCCCCCTGCAGCCTATTCACAGGCACAACAGGTTTTGGGATCTGTGCTTGCCCAGAGAAGGAACATCTCACGGTGCGCATCCTCGGCAGAGCCTGTTCCCGAAAAGGCAAACGTCCGGCTCCTTGTCCCACACGGAAGGTGGCAGCCCTGAAAGCTCTTGCTGGTCTTCACCTTCCCCCTGCAGCCTATTCACAGGCACAACAGGTTTTGGGATCTCTGCTTTCCCAGAGAAGGAACATCTCACGGTGCGCATCCTCGGCAGAGCCTGTTCCCGAAAAGGCAAACGTCCGGCTCCTTGTCCCACACGGAAGGTGGCAGCCCTGAAAGCTCTTGCTGGTCTTCACCTTCCCCCTGCAGCCTATTCACAGGCACAACAGGTTTGGGGATCTGTGCTTGCCCAGAGACGCAATCTCTCACGGTGCGCATCCTCGGCAGAGCCTGTTCCAGAACAGGCAAACGTCCGGCTCCTTGTCCCACACGGAAGGTGGCAGCCCGGAAAGCTCTTGCTGGTCTTCACCTTCCCCCTGCAGCCTATTCACAGGCACAACCGCACTGGGAATCTCTGCTTTTCCAGAGACGCAATCTCTCATGGTGCGCATCCTCGGCAGAGCCTGTTCCCGAAAAGGCAAACGTCCGGCTCCTTGTCCCACACGGAAGGTGGCAGCCCGGAAAGCTCTTGCTGGTCTTCACCTTCCCCCTGCAGCCTATTCACAGGCACAACCGCACTGGGAATCTCTGCTTTCCCAAAGACGCAATCTCTCACGGTGCGCATCCTCGGCAGAGCCTGTTCCCGAAAAGGCAAACGTCCGGCTCCTTGTCCCACACGGAAGGTGGCAGCCCGGAAAGCTCTTGCTGGTCTTCACCTTCCCCCTGCAGCCTATTCACAGGCACAACAGGTTTTGGGATCTGTGCTTGCCCCAAGACGCAATCTCTCACGGTGCGCATCCTCGGCAGAGCCTGTTCCCGAAAAGGCAAACGTCCGGCTCCTTGTCCCACACGGAAGGTGGCAGCCCTGAAAGCTGTTGCTGGTCTTCACCTTCCTCGTGCAGCCTATTCACAGGCACAACCGCACTGGGAATCTCTGCTTTCCCAAAGACGCAATCCCTCACGGTGTGCATCCTCGGCAGAGCCTGTTCCAGAACAGGCAAACGTCCGGCTCCTTGTCCCACACGGAAGGTGGCAGCCCTGAAAGCTCTTGCTGGTCTTCACCTTCCCCCTGCAGCCTATTCACAGGCACAACAGGTTTTGGGATCTCTGCTTGCCCAGAGAAGGAACATCTCACGGTGCGCATCCTCGGCAGAGCCTGTTCCCGAAAAGGCAAACGTCCGGCTCCTTGTCCCACACGGAAGGTGGCAGCCCGGAAGGCTGTTGCTGGTCTTCACCTTCCCCCTGCAGCCTATTCACAGGCACAACAGGTTTTGGGATCTGTGCTTGCCCAGAGAAGGAACATCTCACGGTGCGCATCCTCGGCAGAGCCTGTTCCCGAAAAGGCAAACGTCCGGCTCCTTGTCCCACACGGAAGGTGGCAGCCCTGAAAGCTGTTGCTGGTCTTCACCTTCCCCCTGCAGCCTATTCACAGGCACAACAGGTTTGGGGATCTCTGCTTTCCCAAAGACGCAATCTCTCACGGTGCGCATCCTCGGCAGAGCCTGTTCCCGAAAAGTCAAACGTCCGGCTCCTTGTCCCACACGGAAGGTGGCAGCCCTGAAAGCTCTTGCTGGTCTTCACCTTCCCCGTGCAGCCTATTCACAGTCACAACAGGTTTTGGGATCTGTGCTTGCCCAGAGAAGGAACATCTCACGGTGCGCATCCTCGGCAGAGCCTGTTCCCGAAAAGGCAAACGTCCGGCTCCTTGTCCCACACGGAAGGTGGCAGCCCTGAAAGCTCTTGCTGGTCTTCACCTTCCCCGTGCAGCCTATTCACAGGCACAACAGGTTTTGGGATCTGTGCTTGCCCCAAGACGCAATCTCTCACGGTGCGCATCCTCGGCAGAGCCTGTTCCCGAAAAGGCAAACGTCCGGCTCCTTGTCCCACACGGAAGGTGGCAGCCCGGAAAGCTCTTGCTGGTCTTCACCTTCCCCCTGCAGCCTATTCACAGGCACAACAGGTTTTGGGATCTCTGCTTTCCCAGAGACGCAATCTCTCACGGTGCGCATCCTCGGCAGAGCCTGTTCCCGAAAAGGCAAACGTCCGGCTCCTTGTCCCACACGGAAGGTGGCAGCCCGGAAAGCTCTTGCTGGTCTTCACCTTCCCCCTGCAGCCTATTCACAGGCACAACAGGTTTGGGGATCTCTGCTTTCCCAGAGACGCAATCTCTCACGGTGCGCATCCTCGGCAGAGCTTGTTCCCGAAAAGGCAAATGTCCGGCTCCTTGTCCCACACGGAAGGTGGCAGCCCGGAAAGCTCTTGCTGGTCTTCACCTTCCCCCTGCAGCCTATTCACAGGCACAACCGCACTGGGAATCTCTGCTTTCCCAAAGACGCAATCCCTCACGGTGCGCATCCTCGGCAGAGCCTGTTCCCGAAAAGGCAAACGTCCGGCTCCTTGTCCCACACGGAAGGTGGCAGCCCGGAAAGCTCTTGCTGGTCTTCACCTTCCCCCTGCAGCCTATTCACAGGCACAACCGCACTTTGAATCTCTGCTTTCCCAAATACGCAATCTCTCACAGTGCGCATCCTCGGCAGAGCCTGTTCCCGAAAAGGCAAACGTCCGGCTCCTTGTCCCACACGGAAGGTAGCAGCCCTGAAAGCTCTTGCTGGTCTTCACCTTCCCCCTGCAGCCTATTCACAGGCACAACAGGTTTTGGGATCTGTGCTTGCCCAGAGAAGGAACATCTCACGGTGCGCATCCTCGGCAGAGCCTGTTCCCGAAAAGGCAAACGTCCGGCTCCTTGTCCCACACGGAAGGTGGCAGCCCTGAAAGCTCTTGCTGGTCTTCACCTTCCCCCTGCAGCCTATTCACAGGCACAACAGGTTTGGGGATCTCTGCTTGCCCAGAGAAGGAACATCTCACGGTGCGCATCCTCGGCAGAGCCTGTTCCCAAAAAGGCAAACGTCCGGCTCCTTGTCCCACACGGAAGGTGGCAGCCCTGAAAGCTGTTGCTGGTCTTCACCTTCCCCCTGCAGCCTATTCACAGGCACAACCGCTCTGGGAATCTCTGCTTTCCCAAAGACGCAATCCCTCACGGTGCGCATCCTCGGCAGAGCCTGTTCCCGAAAAGGCAAACGTCCGGCTCCTTGTCCCACACGGAAGGTGGCAGCCCTGAAAGCTGTTGC
Organism: Haliaeetus albicilla; assembly: GCF_947461875.1. Lineage (NCBI taxonomy): Eukaryota > Metazoa > Chordata > Aves > Accipitriformes > Accipitridae > Haliaeetus > Haliaeetus albicilla. The sequence continues at coordinate 894,755 of NW_027212473.1, read as the reverse complement.
TGGTCTTCACCTTCCCCCTGCAGCCTATTCACAGGCACAACAGGTTTTGGGATATGTGCTTGCCCCAAGACGCAATCTCTCACGGTGCGCATCCTCGGCAGAGCCTGTTCCCGAAAAGGCAAACGTCTGGCTCCTTGTCCCACACGGAAGGTGGCAGCCCTGAAAGCTGTTGCTGGTCTTCACCTTCCCCCTGCAGCCTATTCACAGGCACAACAGGTTTTGGGATCTCTGCTTGCCCCAAGACGCAATCTCTCACGGTGCGCATCCTCGGCAGAGCCTGTTCCCGAAAAGGCAAACGTCCGGCTCCTTGTCCCACACGGAAGGTGGCAGCCCTGAAAGCTCTTGCTGGTCTTCACCTTCCCCCTGCAGCCTATTCACAGGCACAACAGGTTTTGGGATCTCTGCTTTCCCAGAGACGCAATCTCTCACGGTGCGCATCCTCGGCAGAGCCTGTTCCCGAAAAGGCAAACGTCCGGCTCCTTGTCCCACACGGAAGGTGGCAGCCCGGAAAGCTGTTGCTGGTCTTCACCTTCCCCCTGCAGCCTATTCACAGGCACAACCGCACTGGGAATCTCTGCTTTCCCAGAGACGCAATCCCTCACGGTGCGCATCCTCGGCAGAGCCTGTTCCCGAAAAGGCAAACGTCCGGCTCCTTGTCCCACACGGAAGGTGGCAGCCCTGAAAGCTCTTGCTGGTCTTCACCTTCCCCCTGCAGCCTATTCACAGGCACAACAGGTTTTGGGATCTCTGCTTTCCCAAAGATGCAATCCCTCACGGTGCACATCCTCGGCAGAGCCTGTTCCCGAAAAGGCAAACGTCCGGCTCCTTGTCCCACACGGAAGGTGGCAGCCCGGAAAGCTCTTGCTGGTCTTCACCTTCCCCCTGCAGCCTATTCACAGGCACAACAGGTTTTGGGATCTCTGCTTTCCCAGAGACGCAATCTCTCACGGTGCGCATCCTCGGCAGAGCCTGTTCCCGAAAAGGCAAACGTCCGGCTCCTTGTCCCACACGGAAGGTGGCAGCCCTGAAAGCTCTTGCTGGTCTTCACCTTCCCCCTGCAGCCTATTCACAGGCACAACAGGTTTTGGGATCTCTGCTTGCCCAGAGAAGGAACATCTCACGGTGCGCATCCTCGGCAGAGCCTGTTCCCGAAAAGGCAAACGTCCGGCTCCTTGTCCCACACGGAAGGTGGCAGCCCGGAAAGCTGTTGCTGGTCTTCACCTTCCCCCTGCAGCCTATTCACAGGCACAACAGGTTTTGGGATCTGTGCTTTCCCAAAGACGCAATCTCTCACGGTGCGCATCCTCGGCAGAGCCTGTTCCAGAACAGGCAAACGTCCGGCTCCTTGTCCCACACGGAAGGTGGCAGCCCGGAAAGCTGTTGCTGGTCTTCACCTTCCCCCTGCAGCCTATTCACAGGCACAACCGCACTGGGAATCTCTGCTTTCCCAAAGACGCAATCCCTCACGGTGCACATCCTCGGCAGAGCCTGTTCCCGAAAAGGCAAACGTCCGGCTCCTTGTCCCACACGGAAGGTGGCAGCCCGGAAAGCTGTTGCTGGTCTTCACCTTCCCCCTGCAGCCTATTCACAGGCACAACAGGTTTGGGGATCTGTGCTTGCCCAGAGAAGGAACATCTCACGGTGCGCATCCTCGGCAGAGCCTGTTCCCGAAAAGGCAAACGTCCGGCTCCTTGTCCCACACGGAAGGTGGCAGCCCGGAAAGCTGTTGCTGGTCTTCACCTTCCCCCTGCAGCCTATTCACAGGCACAACCGCACTGGGAATCTCTGCTTTCCCAAAGACGCAATCCCTCACGGTGCGCATCCTCGGCAGAGCCTGTTCCCGAAAAGGCAAACGTCCGGCTCCTTGTCCCACACGGAAGGTGGCAGCCCTGAAAGCTGTTGCTGGTCTTCACCTTCCCCCTGCAGCCTATTCACAGGCACAACAGGTTTTGGGATCTGTGCTTGCCCCAAGACGCAATCTCTCACGGTGCGCATCCTCGGCAGAGCCTGTTCCCGAAAAGGCAAACGTCTGGCTCCTTGTCCCACACGGAAGGTGGCAGCCCTGAAAGCTGTTGCTGGTCTTCACCTTCCCCCTGCAGCCTATTCACAGGCACAACAGGTTTTGGGATCTCTGCTTGCCCCAAGACGCAATCTCTCACGGTGCGCATCCTCGGCAGAGCCTGTTCCCGAAAAGGCAAACGTCCGGCTCCTTGTCCCACACGGAAGGTGGCAGCCCTGAAAGCTCTTGCTGGTCTTCACCTTCCCCCTGCAGCCTATTCACAGGCACAACAGGTTTTGGGATCTCTGCTTTCCCAGAGACGCAATCTCTCACGGTGCGCATCCTCGGCAGAGCCTGTTCCCGAAAAGGCAAACGTCCGGCTCCTTGTCCCACACGGAAGGTGGCAGCCCTGAAAGCTGTTGCTGGTCTTCACCTTCCCCCTGCAGCCTATTCACAGGCACAACCGCACTGGGAATCTCTGCTTTCCCAGAGACGCAATCCCTCACGGTGCGCATCCTCGGCAGAGCCTGTTCCCGAAAAGGCAAACGTCCGGCTCCTTGTCCCACACGGAAGGTGGCAGCCCTGAAAGCTCTTGCTGGTCTTCACCTTCCCCCTGCAGCCTATTCACAGGCACAACCGCACTGGGAATCTCTGCTTTCCCAAAGACGCAATCCCTCACGGTGCGCATCCTCGGCAGAGCCTGTTCCCGAAAAGGCAAACGTCCGGCTCCTTGTCCCACACGGAAGGTGGCAGCCCTGAAAGCTCTTGCTGGTCTTCACCTTCCCCCTGCAGCCTATTCACAGGCACAACAGGTTTTGGGATCTCTGCTTTCCCAAAGACGCAATCCCTCACGGTGCACATCCTCGGCAGAGCCTGTTCCCGAAAAGGCAAACGTCCGGCTCCTTGTCCCACACGGAAGGTGGCAGCCCGGAAAGCTGTTGCTGGTCTTCACCTTCCCCCTGCAGCCTATTCACAGGCACAACCGCACTGGGAATCTCTGCTTTCCCAAAGGCGCAATCCCTCACTGTGCGCATCCTCGGCAGAGCCTGTTCCCGAAAAGGCAAACGTCTGGCTCCTTGTCCCACACGGAAGGTGGCAGCCCTGAAAGCTGTTGCTGGTCTTCACCTTCCCCCTGCAGCCTATTCACAGGCACAACAGGTTTTGGGATCTCTTCTTGCCCCAAGACGCAATCTGTCACGGTGCGCATCCTCGGCAGAGCCTGTTCCCGAAAAGGCAAACGTCCGGCTCCTTGTCCCACACGGAAGGTGGCAGCCCTGAAAGCTCTTGCTGGTCTTCACCTTCCCCCTGCAGCCTATTCACAGACACAACAGGTTTTGGGATCTCTGCTTTCCCAAAGACTCAATCTCTCACGGTGCGCATCCTCGGCAGAGCCTGTTCCCGAAAAGGCAAACGTCCGGCTCCTTGTCCCACACGGAAGGTGGCAGCCCGGAAAGCTCTTGCTGGTCTTCACCTTCCCCCTGCAGCCTATTCACAGGCACAACAGGTTTTGGGATCTCTGCTTTCCCAGAGACGCAATCTCTCACGGTGCGCATCCTCGGCAGAGCCTGTTCCCGAAAAGGCAAACGTCCGGCTCCTTGTCCCACACGGAAGGTGGCAGCCCTGAAAGCTCTTGCTGGTCTTCACCTTCTCCCTGCAGCCTATTCACTGGCACAACCACACTGGGAATCTCTGCTTGCACAGAGACGCAATCTCTCACGGTGCGCATCCTCGGCAGAGCCTGTTCCCGAAAAGGCAAACATCCGGCTCCTTGTCCCACACGGAAGGTGGCAGCCCTGAAAGCTCTTGCTGGTCTTCACCTTCCCCCTGCAGCCTATTCACAGGCACAACAGGTTTTGGGATCTCTGCTTGCCCAGAGAAGGAACATCTCACGGTGCGCATCCTCGGCAGAGCCTGTTCCCGAAAAGGCAAACGTCCGGCTCCTTGTCCCACACGGAAGGTGGCAGCCCTGAAAGCTCTTGCTGGTCTTCCCCTTCCCCCTGCAGCCTATTCACAGGCTCAACAGGTTTTGGGATCTCTGCTTGCCCAGAGAAGGAACATCTCACGGTGCGCATCCTCGGCAGAGCCTGTTCCCGAAAAGGCAAACGTCCGGCTCCTTGTCCCACACGGAAGGTGGCAGCCCTGAAAGCTCTTGCTGGTCTTCACCTTCCCCCTGCAGCCTATTCACAGGCACAACAGGTTTTGGGATCTCTGCTTGCACAGAGACGCAATCTCTCACGGTGCGCATCCTCGGCAGAGCCTGTTCCCGAAAAGGCAAACGTCCGGCTCCTTGTCCCACACGGAAGGTGGCAGCCCTGAAAGCTCTTGCTGGTCTTCACCTTCCCCCTGCAGCCTATTCACAGGCACAACAGGTTTTGGGATCTGTGCTTGCCCCAAGACGCAATCTCTCACGGTGCGCATCCTCGGCAGAGCCTGTTCCCGAAAAGGCAAACGTCCGGCTCCTTGTCCCACACGGAAGGTGGCAGCCCTGAAAGCTCTTGCTGGTCTTCACCCTCCCCCTGCAGCCTATTCACAGGCACAACAGGTTTGGGGATCTCTGCTTGCCCAGAGAAGGAACATCTCACGGTGTCCATCCTCGGCAGAGCCTGTTCCCGAAAAGGCAAACGTCCGGCTCCTTGTCCCACACGGAAGGTGGCAGCCCGGAAAGCTGTTGCTGGTCTTCACCTTCCCCCTGCAGCCTATTCACAGGCACAACCGCACTGGGAATCTCTGCTTTCCCAAAGACGCAATCTCTCACGGTGCGCATCCTCGGCAGAGCCTGTTCCCGAAAAGGCAAACGTCCGGCTCCTTGTCCCACACGGAAGGTGGCAGCCCTGAAAGCTGTTGCTGGTCTTCACCTTCCCCCTGCAGCCTATTCACAGGCACAACAGGTTTGGGGATCTGTGCTTGCCCAGAGAAGGAACATCTCACGGTGCGCATCCTCGGCAGAGCCTGTTCCCGAAAGGGCAAACGTCCGGCTCTTTGTCCCACACAGAAGGTGGCAGCCCTGAAAGCTCTTGCTGGTCTTCCCCTTCCCCCTGCAGCCTATTCACAGGCTCAACAGGTTTTGGGATCTCCGCTTGCCCAGAGAAGGAACATCTCACGGTGCGCATCCTCGGCAGAGCCTGTTCCCGAAAAGGCAAACGTCCGGCTCCTTGTCCCACACGGAAGGTGGCAGCCCTGAAAGCTCTTGCTGGTCTTCACCTTCCCCCTGCAGCCTATTCACAGGCACAACCGCACTGGGAATCTCTGCTTTCCCAAATACGCAATCTCTCACGGTGCGCATCCTCGGCAGAGCCTGTTCCCGAAAAGGCAAACGTCCGGCTCCTTGTCCCACACGGAAGGTGGCAGCCCGGAAAGCTGTTGCTGGTCTTCACCTTCCCCCTGCAGCCTATTCACAGGCACAACAGGTTTTGGGATCTCTGCTTGCCCAGAGAAGGAACATCTCACGGTGCGCATCCTCGGCAGAGCCTGTTCCAGAAAAGGCAAACGTCCGGCTCCTTGTCCCACACGGAAGGTGGCAGCCCGGAAAGCTGTTGCTGGTCTTCACCTTCCCCCTGCAGCCTATTCACAGGCACAACAGGTTTTGGGATCTCTGCTTGCCCAGAGACGCAATCTCTCACGGTGCGCATCCTCGGCAGAGCCTGTTCCCGAAAAGGCAAACGTTCTGCTCCTTGTCCCACACGGAAGGCGGCAGCCCTGAGAGCTCTTGCTGGTCTTCACCTTCCCCCTGCAGCCTATTCACAGGCACAAGAGGTTTTGGGATCCCTGCTTGCCCAGAGAAGGAACATCTCACGGTGCGCATCCTCGGCAGAGCCTGTTCCCGAAAAGGCAAACGTCCGGCTCCTTGTCCCACACGGAAGGTGGCAGCCCGGAAAGCTCTTGCTGGTCTTCACCTTCCCCCTGCAGCCTATTCACAGGCACAACCGCACTGGGAATCTCTGCTTTCCCAAAGACGCAATCCCTCACGGTGCGCATCCTCGGCAGAGCCTGTTCCCGAAAAGGCAAACGTCCGGCTCCTTGTCCCACACGGAAGGTGGCAGCCCTGAAAGCTGTTGCTGGTCTTCACCTTCCCCCTGCAGCCTATTCACAGGCACAACAGGTTTGGGGATCTGTGCTTGCCCAGAGAAGGAACATCTCACGGTGCGCATCCTCGGCAGAGCCTGTTCCCGAAAGGGCAAACGTCCGGCTCCTTGTCCCACACAGAAGGTGGCAGCCCTGAAAGCTCTTGCTGGTCTTCACCTTCCCCCTGCAGCCTATTCACAGGCACAACAGGTTTGGGGATCTGTGCTTGCCCAGAGACGCAATCTCTCACGGTGCACATCCTCGGCAGAGTCTGTTCCCGAAAAGGCAAACGTCCGGCTCCTTGTCCCACACGGAAGGTGGCAGCCCGGAAAGCTGTTGCTGGTCTTCACCTTCCCCCTGAAGCCTATTCACAGGCACAACCGCACTGGGAATCTCTGCTTTTCCAGAGACGCAATCTCTCACGGTGCGCATCCTCGGCAGAGCCTGTTCCCGAAAAGGCAAACGTCCGGCTCCTTGTCCCACACGGAAGGTGGCAGCCCGGAAAGCTGTTGCTGGTCTTCACCTTCCCCCTGCAGCCTATTCACAGGCACAACAGGTTTTGGGATCTCTGCTTGCCCAGAGAAGGAACATCTCACGGTGCGCATCCTCGGCAGAGCCTGTTCCCGAAAAGGCAAACGTCCGGCTCCTTGTCCCACACGGAAGGTGGCAGCCCGGAAAGCTCTTGCTGGTCTTCACCTTCCCCCTGCAGCCTATTCACAGGCACAACAGGTTTTGGGATCTCTGCTTGCCCAGAGACGCAATCTCTCACGGTGCGCATCCTCGGCAGAGCCTGTTCCCGAAAAGGCAAACGTCCGGCTCCTTGTCCCACACGGAAGGCGGCAGCCCTGAGAGCTCTTGCTGGTCTTCACCTTCCCCCTGCAGCCTATTCACAGGCACAACCGCACTGGGAATCTCTGCTTTCCCAAAGACGCAATCCCTCACGGTGCGCATCCTCGGCAGAGCCTGTTCCCGAAAAGGCAAACGTCCGGCTCCTTGTCCCACACGGAAGGTGGCAGCCCTGAAAGCTCTTGCTGCTCTTCACCTTCCCCCTGCAGCCTATTCACAGGCACAACAGGTTTTGGGATCTGTGCTTTCCCAGAGACGCAATCTCTCACGGTGCGTATCCTCGGCAGAGCCTGTTCCCGAAAAGGCAAACGTCCGGCTCCTTGTCCCACACGGAAGGTGGCAGCCCTGAAAGCTCTTGCTGGTCTTCACCTTCCCCCTGCAGCCTATTCACAGGCACAACCGCACTGGGAATCTCTGCTTTCCCAAAGACGCAATCCCTCACGGTGCACATCCTCGGCAGAGCCTGTTCCCGAAAAGGCAAACGTCCGGCTCCTTGTCCCACACGGAAGGTGGCAGCCCTGAAAGCTCTTGCTGGTCTTCGCCTTCCCCGTGCAGCCTATTCACAGGCACAACAGGTTTTGGGATCTCTGCTTGCCCAGAGAAGGAACATCTCACGGTGCGCATCCTCGGCAGAGCCTGTTCCCGAAAAGGCAAACGTCCGGCTCCTTGTCCCACACGGAAGGTGGCAGCCCTGAAAGCTCTTGCTGGTCTTCACCTTCCCCCTGCAGCCTATTCACAGGCACAACAGGTTTTGGGATCTCTGCTTTCCCAGAGACGCAATCTCTCACGGTGCGCATCCTCGGCAGAGCCTGTTCCCGAAAAGGCAAACGTCCGGCTCCTTGTCCCACACGGAAGGTGGCAGCCCTGAAAGCTCTTGCTGGTCTTCACCTTCCCCCTGCAGCCTATTCACAGGCACAACCGCACTGGGAATCTCTGCTTTCCCAGAGACGCAATCCCTCACGGTGCGCATCCTCGGCAGAGCCTGTTCCCGAAAAGGCAAACGTCCGGCTCCTTGTCCCACACGGAAGGTGGCAGCCCTGAAAGCTCTTGCTGGTCTTCACCTTCCCCCTGCAGCCTATTCACAGGCACAACAGGTTTTGGGATCTCTGCTTTCCCAGAGACGCAATCTCTCACGGTGCGCATCCTCGGCAGAGCCTGTTCCCGAAAAGGCAAACGTCCGGCTCCTTGTCCCACACGGAAGGTGGCAGCCCTGAAAGCTCTTGCTGGTCTTCACCTTCCCCCTGCAGCCTATTCACAGGCACAACAGGTTTTGGGATCTCTGCTTTCCCAGAGACGCAATCTCTCACGGTGCGCATCCTCGGCAGAGCCTGTTCCCGAAAAGGCAAACGTCCGGCTCCTTGTCCCACACGGAAGGTGGCAGCCCGGAAAGCTCTTGCTGGTCTTCACCTTCCCCCTGCAGCCTATTCACAGGCACAACAGGTTTTGGGATCTGTGCTTGCCCAGAGACGCAATCTCTCACGGTGCGCATCCTCGGCAGAGCCTGTTCCCGAAAAGGCAAACGTCCCGCTCCTTGTCCCACACGGAAGGTGGCAGCCCGGAAAGCTGTTGCTGGTCTTCACCTTCCCCCTGCAGCCTATTCACAGGCACAACCGCACTGGGAATCTCTGCTTTCACAAAGACGCAATCTCTCACGGTGCGCATCCTCGGCAGAGCCTGTTCCCGAAAAGGCAAACGTCCGGCTCCTTGTCCCACACGGAAGGTGGCAGCCCTGAAAGCTGTTGCTGGTCTTCACCTTCCCCCTGCAGCCTATTCACAGGCACAACAGGTTTTGGGATCTGTGCTTGCCCAGAGAAGGAACATCTCACGGTGCGCATCCTCGGCAGAGCCTGTTCCCGAAAAGGCAAACGTCCGGCTCCTTGTCCCACACGGAAGGTGGCAGCCCGGAAAGCTCTTGCTGGTCTTCACCTTCCCCCTGCAGCCTATTCACAGGCACAACCGCACTGGGAATCTCTGCTTTCCCAAAGACGCAATCTCTCACGGTGCGCATCCTCGGCAGAGCCTGTTCCCGAAAAGGCAAACGTCCGGCTCCTTGTCCCACACGGAAGGTGGCAGCCCGGAAAGCTGTTGCTGGTCTTCACCTTCCCCCTGCAGCCTATTCACAGGCACAACAGGTTTGGGGATCTCTGCTTGCCCAGAGAAGGAACATCTCACGGTGCGCATCCTCGGCAGAGCCTGTTCCCGAAAAGGCAAACGTCCGGCTCCTTGTCCCACACGGAAGGTGGCAGCCCGGAAAGCTCTTGCTGGTCTTCACCTTCCCCCTGCAGCCTATTCACAGGCACAACAGGTTTTGGGATCTCTGCTTGCCCAGAGACGCAATCTCTCACGGTGCGCATCCTCGGCAGAGCCTGTTCCCGAAAAGGCAAAAGTTCTGCTCCTTGTCCCACACGCAAGGCGGCAGCCCTGAGAGCTCTTGCTGGTCTTCACCTTCCCCCTGCAGCCTATTCACAGGCACAACAGGTTTTGGGATCCCTGCTTGCCCAGAGAAGGAACATCTCACGGTGCGCATCCTCGGCAGAGCCTGTTCCCGAAAAGGCAAACGTCCGGCTCCTTGTCCCACACGGAAGGTGGCAGCCCTGAAAGCTCTTGCTGGTCTTCACCTTCCCCCTGCAGCCTATTCACAGGCACAACCGCACTGGGAATCTCTGCTTTCCCAAAGACGCAATCCCTCACGGTGCGCATCCTCGGCAGAGCCTGTTCCCGAAAAGGCAAACGTCCGGCTCCTTGTCCCACACGGAAGGTGGCAGCCCTGAAAGCTGTTGCTGGTCTTCACCTTCCCCCTGCAGCCTATTCACAGGCACAACAGGTTTTGGGATCTGTGCTTTCCCAGAGACGCAATCTCTCACGGTGCGCATCCTCGGCAGAGCCTGTTCCCGAAAAGGCAAACGTCCGGCTCCTTGTCCCACACGGAAGGTGGCAGCCCTGAAAGCTCTTGCTGGTCTTCACCTTCCCCCTGCAGCCTATTCACAGGCACAACCACACTGGGAATCTCTGCTTGCACAGAGACGCAATCTCTCACGGTGCGCATCCTCGGCACAGCCTGTTCCCGAAAAGGCAAACATCCGGCTCCTTGTCCCACACGGAAGGTGGCAGCCCGGAAAGCTCTTGCTGCTCTTCACCTTCCCCCTGCAGCCTATTCACAGGCACAACAGGTTTTGGGATCTCTGCTTGCCCAGAGAAGGAACATCTCACGGTGCGCATCCTCGGCAGAGCCTGTTCCCGAAAAGGCAAACGTCCGGCTCCTTGTCCCACACGGAAGGTGGCAGCCCTGAAAGCTCTTGCTGGTCTTCACCTTCCCCCTGCAGCCTATTCACAGGCACAACAGGTTTTGGGATCTCTGCTTGCCCAGAGAAGGAACATCTCACGGTGCGCATCCTCGGCAGAGCCTGTTCCCGAAAAGGCAAACGTCCGGCTCCTTGTCCCACACGGAAGGTGGCAGCCCTGAAAGCTCTTGCTGGTCTTCACCTTCCCCCTGCAGCCTATTCACAGGCACAACCGCACTTTGAATCTCTGCTTTCCCAAATACGCAATCTCTCACAGTGCGCATCCTCGGCAGAGCCTGTTCCCGAAAAGGCAAACTTCCGGTTCCTTGTCCCACACGGAAGGTGGCAGCCCTGAAAGCTCTTGCTGGTCTTCACCTTCCCCCTGCAGCCTATTCACAGGCACAACAGGTTTTGGGATCTGTGCTTGCCCAGAGAAGGAACATCTCACGGTGCGCATCCTCGGCAGAGCCTGTTCCCGAAAAGGCAAACGTCCAGCTCCTTGTCCCACACGGAAGGTGGCAGCCCTGAAAGCTCTTGCTGGTCTTCACCCTCCCCCTGCAGCCTATTCACAGGCACAACAGGTTTTGGGATCTGTGCTTGCCCAGAGAAGGAACATCTCACGGTGCGCATCCTCGGCAGAGCCTGTTCCCGAAAAGGCAAACGTCCGGCTCCTTGTCCCACACGGAAGGTGGCAGCCCTGAAAGCTCTTGCTGGTCTTCACCTTCCCCCTGCAGCCTATTCACAGGCACAACAGGTTTTGGGATCTGTGCTTGCCCAGAGAAGGAACATCTCACGGTGCGCATCCTCGGCAGAGCCTGTTCCCGAAAAGGCAAACGTCCGGCTCCTTGTCCCACACAGAAGGTGGCAGCCCTGAAAGCTCTTGCTGGTCTTCACCTTCCCCCTGCAGCCTATTCACAGGCACAACCGCAATGGGAATCTCTGCTTTCCCAAAGACGCAATCCCTCTACGGTGCACATCCTCGGCAGAGCCTGTTCCCGAAAAGGCAAACGTCCGGCTCCTTGTCCCACACGGAAGGTGGCAGCCCTGAAAGCTCTTGCTGGTCTTCACCTTCCCCCTGCAGCCTATTCACAGGCACAAGAGGTTTTGGGATCTCTGCTTGCCCAGAGAAGGAACATCTCACGGTGCGCATCCTCGGCAGAGCCTGTTCCCGAAAAGGCAAACGTCCGGCTCCTTGTCCCACACGGAAGGTGGCAGCCCGGAAAGCTCTTGCTGGTCTTCACCTTCCCCCTGCAGCCTATTCACAGGCACAACAGGTTTTGGGATCTGTGCTTGCCCAGAGAAGGAACATCTCACGGTGCGCATCCTCGGCAGAGCCTGTTCCCGAAAAGGCAAACGTCCGGCTCCTTGTCCCACACGGAAGGTGGCAGCCCTGAAAGCTCTTGCTGGTCTTCACCTTCCCCCTGCAGCCTATTCACAGGCACAACCGCACTGGGAATCTCTGCTTTTCAAGAGACGCAATCTCTCACGGTGCGCATCCTCGGCAGAGCCTGTTCCCGAAAAGGCAAACGTCCGGCTCCTTGTCCCACACGGAAGGTGGCAGCCCTGAAAGCTCTTGCTGGTCTTCACCTTCCCCCTGCAGCCTATTCACAGGCACAACAGGTTTTGGGATCTCTGCTTGCCCAGAGAAGGAACATCTCACGGTGCGCATCCTCGGCAGAGCCTGTTCCCGAAAAGGCAAACGTCCGGCTCCTTGTCCCACACGGAAGGTGGCAGCCCGGAAAGCTCTTGCTGGTCTTCACCTTCCCCCTGCAGCCTATTCACAGGCACAACAGGTTTTGGGATCTCTGCTTGCCCAGAGACGCAATCTCTCACGGTGCGCATCCTCGGCAGAGCCTGTTCCCGAAAAGGCAAACGTTCTGCTCCTTGTCCCACACGGAAGGCGGCAGCCCTGAGAGCTCTTGCTGGTCTTCACCTTCCCCCTGCAGCCTATTCACAGGCACAAGAGGTTTTGGGATCTCTGCTTTCCCAGAGACGCAATCCCTCACGGTGCGCATCCTCGGCAGAGCCTGTTCCCGAAAAGGCAAACGTCCGGCTCCTTGTCCCACACGGAAGGTGGCAGCCCGGAAAGCTCTTGCTGGTCTTCACCTTCCCCCTGCAGCCTATTCACAGGCACAACCGCACTGGGAATCTCTGCTTTCCCAAAGACGCAATCCCTCACGGTGCGCATCCTCGGCAGAGCCTGTTCCCGAAAAGGCAAACGTCCGGCTCCTTGTCCCACACGGAAGGTGGCAGCCCTGAAAGCTCTTGCTGCTCTTCACCTTCCCCCTGCAGCCTATTCACAGGCACAACAGGTTTGGGGATCTGTGCTTTCCCAGAGACGCAATCTCTCACGGTGCGTATCCTCGGCAGAGCCTGTTCCCGAAAAGGCAAACGTCCGGCTCCTTGTCCCACACGGAAGGTGGCAGCCCTGAAAGCTCTTGCTGGTCTTCACCTTCCCCCTGCAGCCTATTCACAGGCACAACAGGTTTTGGGATCTCTGCTTGCCCAGAGAAGGAACATCTCACGGTGCGCATCCTCGGCAGAGCCTGTTCCCGAAAAGGCAAACGTCCGGCTCCTTGTCCCACACGGAAGGTGGCAGCCCTGAAAGCTCTTGCTGGTCTTCACCTTCCCCCTGCAGCCTATTCACAGGCACAACAGGTTTTGGGATCTGTGCTTGCCCAGAGAAGGAACATCTCACGGTGAGCATCCTCGGCAGAGCCTGTTCCCGAAAAGGCAAACGTCCGGCTCCTTGTCCCACACGGAAGGTGGCAGCCCTGAAAGCTCTTGCTGGTCTTCACCTTCCCCCTGCAGCCTATTCACAGGCACAACAGGTTTTGGGATCTGTGCTTGCCCAGAGAAGGAACATCTCACGGTGTGCATCCTCGGCAGAGCCTGTTCCCGAAAAGGCAAACGTCCGGCTCCTTGTCCCACACGGAAGGTGGCAGCCCTGAAAGCTGTTGCTGGTCTTCACCTTCCCCCTGCAGCCTATTCACAGGCACAACCGCACTGGGAATCTCTGCTTTCCCAAAGACGCAATCTCTCACGGTGCGCATCCTCGGCAGAGCCTGTTCCCGAAAAGGCAAACGTCCGGCTCCTTGTCCCACACGGAAGGTGGCAGCCCTGAAAGCTCTTGCTGGTCTTCACCTTCCCCCTGCAGCCTATTCACAGGCACAACAGGTTTGGGGATCTGTGCTTGCCCAGAGAAGGAACATCTCACGGTGCGCATCCTCGGCAGAGCCTGTTCCCGAAAGGGCAAACGTCCGGCTCCTTGTCCCACACAGAAGGTGGCAGCCCTGAAAGCTCTTGCTGGTCTTCACCTTCCCCCTGCAGCCTATTCACAGGCACAACAGGTTTGGGGATCTGTGCTTGCCCAGAGACGCAATCTCTCACGGTGCGCATCCTCGGCAGAGTCTGTTCCCGAACAGGCAAACGTCCGGCTCCTTGTCCCACACGGAAGGTGGCAGCCCGGAAAGCTGTTGCTGGTCTTCACCTTCCCCCTGCAGCCTATTCACAGGCACAACCGCACTGGGAATCTCTGCTTTTCCAGAGACGCAATCTCTCACGGTGCGCATCCTCGGCAGAGCCTGTTCCCGAAAAGGCAAACATCCGGCTCCTTGTCCCACACGGAAGGTGGCAGCCCGGAAAGCTGTTGCTGGTCTTCACCTTCCCCCTGCAGCCTATTCACAGGCACAACAGGTTTTGGGATCTCTGCTTGCCCAGAGAAGGAACATCTCACGGTGCGCATCCTCGGCAGAGCCTGTTCCCGAAAAGGCAAACGTCCGGCTCCTTGTCCCACACGGAAGGTGGCAGCCCGGAAAGCTCTTGCTGGTCTTCACCTTCCCCCTGCAGCCTATTCACAGGCACAACAGGTTTTGGGATCTCTGCTTGCCCAGAGACGCAATCTCTCACGGTGCGCATCCTCGGCAGAGCCTGTTCCCGAAAAGGCAAACGTTCTGCTCCTTGTCCCACACGGAAGGCGGCAGCCCTGAGAGCTCTTGCTGGTCTTCACCTTCCCCCTGCAGCCTATTCACAGGCACAAGAGGTTTTGGGATCCCTGCTTGCCCAGAGAAGGAACATCTCACGGTGCGCATCCTCGGCAGAGCCTGTTCCCGAAAAGGCAAACGTCCGGCTCCTTGTCCCACACGGAAGGTGGCAGCCCGGAAAGCTCTTGCTGGTCTTCACCTTCCCCCTGCAGCCTATTCACAGGCACAACCGCACTGGGAATCTCTGCTTTCCCAAAGACGCAATCCCTCACGGTGCGCATCCTCGGCAGAGCCTGTTCCCGAAAAGGCAAACGTCCGGCTCCTTGTCCCACACGGAAGGTGGCAGCCCTGAAAGCTCTTGCTGCTCTTCACCTTCCCCCTGCAGCCTATTCACAGGCACAACAGGTTTTGGGATCTGTGCTTTCCCAGAGACGCAATCTCTCACGGTGCGTATCCTCGGCAGAGCCTGTTCCCGAAAAGGCAAACGTCCGGCTCCTTGTCCCACACGGAAGGTGGCAGCCCTGAAAGCTCTTGCTGGTCTTCACCTTCCCCCTGCAGCCTATTCACAGGCACAACCGCACTGGGAATCTCTGCTTTCCCAAAGACGCAATCCCTCACGGTGCACATCCTCGGCAGAGCCTGTTCCCGAAAAGGCAAACGTCCGGCTCCTTGTCCCACACGGAAGGTGGCAGCCCTGAAAGCTCTTGCTGGTCTTCGCCTTCCCCGTGCAGCCTATTCACAGGCACAACAGGTTTTGGGATCTCTGCTTGCCCAGAGAAGGAACATCTCACGGTGCGCATCCTCGGCAGAGCCTGTTCCCGAAAAGGCAAACGTCCGGCTCCTTGTCCCACACGGAAGGTGGCAGCCCGGAAAGCTCTTGCTGGTCTTCACCTTCCCCCTGCAGCCTATTCACAGGCACAACCGCACTGGGAATCTCTGCTTTCCCAGAGACGCAATCCCTCACGGTGCGCATCCTCGGCAGAGCCTGTTCCCGAAAAGGCAAACGTCCGGCTCCTTGTCCCACACGGAAGGTGGCAGCCCGGAAAGCTCTTGCTGGTCTTCACCTTCCCCCTGCAGCCTATTCACAGGCACAACAGGTTTTGGGATCTCTGCTTTCCCAGAGACGCAATCCCTCACGGTGCGCATCCTCGGCAGAGCCTGTTCCCGAAAAGGCAAACGTCCGGCTCCTTGTCCCACACGGAAGGTGGCAGCCCTGAAAGCTCTTGCTGGTCTTCACCTTCCCCCTGCAGCCTATTCACAGGCACAACAGGTTTGGGGATCTCTGCTTGCCCAGAGAAGGAACATCTCACGGTGCGCATCCTCGGCAGAGCCTGTTCCCGAAAGGGCAAACGTCCGGCTCCTTGTCCCACACAGAAGGTGGCAGCCCTGAAAGCTCTTGCTGGTCTTCACCTTCCCCCTGCAGCCTATTCACAGGCACAACAGGTTTGGGGATCTGTGCTTGCCCAGAGACGCACTCTCTCACGGTGCGCATCCTCGGCAGAGTCTGTTCCCGAACAGGCAAACGTCCGGCTCCTTGTCCCACACGGAAGGTGGCAGCCCGGAAAGCTGTTGCTGGTCTTCACCTTCCCCCTGCAGCCTATTCACAGGCACAACCGCACTGGGAATCTCTGCTTTTCCAGAGACGCAATCTCTCACGGTGCGCATCCTCGGCAGAGCCTGTTCCCGAAAAGGCAAACGTCCGGCTCCTTGTCCCACACGGAAGGTGGCAGCCCGGAAAGCTGTTGCTGGTCTTCACCTTCCCCCTGCAGCCTATTCACAGGCACAACAGGTTTTGGGATCTCTGCTTGCCCAGAGAAGGAACATCTCACGGTGCGCATCCTCGGCAGAGCCTGTTCCCGAAAAGGCAAACGTCCGGCTCCTTGTCCCACACGGAAGGTGGCAGCCCGGAAAGCTCTTGCTGGTCTTCACCTTCCCCCTGCAGCCTATTCACAGGCACAACAGGTTTTGGGATCTCTGCTTGCCCAGAGACGCAATCTCTCACGGTGCGCATCCTCGGCAGAGCCTGTTCCCGAAAAGGCAAAAGTTCTGCTCCTTGTCCCACACGGAAGGCGGCAGCCCTGAGAGCTCTTGCTGGTCTTCACCTTCCCCCTGCAGCCTATTCACAGGCACAACAGGTTTTGGGATCCCTGCTTGCCCAGAGAAGGAACATCTCACGGTGCGCATCCTCGGCAGAGCCTGTTCCTGAAAAGGCAAACGTCCGGCTCCTTGTCCCACACGGAAGGTGGCAGCCCGGAAAGCTCTTGCTGGTCTTCACCTTCCCCCTGCAGCCTATTCACAGGCACAACCGCACTGGGAATCTCTGCTTTCCCAAAGACGCAATCCCTCACGGTGCGCATCCTCGGCAGAGCCTGTTCCCGAAAAGGCAAACGTCCGGCTCCTTGTCCCACACGGAAGGTGGCAGCCCTGAAAGCTGTTGCTGGTCTTCACCTTCCCCCTGCAGCCTATTCACAGGCACAACAGGTTTTGGGATCTGTGCTTTCCCAGAGACGCAATCTCTCACGGTGCGCATCCTCGGCAGAGCCTGTTCCCGAAAAGGCAAACGTCCGGCTCCTTGTCCCACACGGAAGGTGGCAGCCCTGAAAGCTCTTGCTGGTCTTCACCTTCCCCCTGCAGCCTATTCACAGGCACAACAGGTTTGGGGATCTCTGCTTGCCCAGAGACGCAATCTCTCACGGTGCGCATCCTCGGCAGAGCCTGTTCCCGAAAAGGCAAACGTCCGGCTCCTTGTCCCACACGGAAGGTGGCAGCCCTGAAAGCTCTTGCTGGTCTTCACCTTCCCCCTGCAGCCTAGTCACAGGCACAACCACACTGGGAATCTCTGCTTGCACAGAGACGCAATCTCTCACGGTGCGCATCCTCGGCACAGCCTGTTCCCGAAAAGGCAAACATCCGGCTCCTTGTCCCACACGGAAGGTGGCAGCCCGGAAAGCTCTTGCTGGTCTTCACCTTCCCCCTGCAGCCTATTCACAGGCACAACAGGTTTTGGGATCTCTGCTTGCCCAGAGAAGGAACATCTCACGGTGCGCATCCTCGGCAGAGCCTGTTCCCGAAAAGGCAAACGTCCGGCTCCTTGTCCCACACGGAAGGTGGCAGCCCTGAAAGCTCTTGCTGGTCTTCACCTTCCCCCTGCAGCCTATTCACAGGCACAACAGGTTTTGGGATCTCTGCTTGCCCAGAGAAGGAACATCTCACGGTGCGCATCCTCGGCAGAGCCTGTTCCCGAAAAGGCAAACGTCCGGCTCCTTGTCCCACACGGAAGGTGGCAGCCCTGAAAGCTCTTGCTGGTCTTCACCTTCCCCCTGCAGCCTATTCACAGGCACAACCGCACTTTGAATCTCTGCTTTCCCAAATACGCAATCTCTCACAGTGCGCATCCTCGGCAGAGCCTGTTCCCGAAAAGGCAAACTTCCGGTTCCTTGTCCCACACGGAAGGTAGCAGCCCTGAAAGCTCTTGCTGGTCTTCACCTTCCCCCTGCAGCCTATTCACAGGCACAACAGGTTTTGGGATCTGTGCTTGCCCGGAGAAGGAACATCTCACGGTGCGCATCCTCGGCAGAGCCTGTTCCCGAAAAGGCAAACGTCCGGCTCCTTGTCCCACACGGAAGGTGGCAGCCCTGAAAGCTCTTGCTTGTCTTCACCCTCCCCCTGCAGCCTATTCACAGGCACAACAGGTTTTGGGATCTCTGCTTGCCCAGAGAAGGAACATCTCACGGTGCGCATCCTCGGCAGAGCCTGTTCCCGAAAAGGCAAACGTCCGGCTCCTTGTCCCACACGGAAGGTGGCAGCCCTGAAAGCTCTTGCTGGTCTTCACCTTCCCCCTGCAGCCTATTCACAGGCACAACAGGTTTTGGGATCTGTGCTTGCCCAGAGAAGGAACATCTCACGGTGCGCATCCTCGGCAGAGCCTGTTCCCGAAAAGGCAAACGTCCGGCTCCTTGTCCCACACAGAAGGTGGCAGCCCGGAAAGCTCTTGCTGGTCTTCACCTTCCCCCTGCAGCCTATTCACAGGCACAACCGCACTGGGAATCTCTGCTTTCCCAAAGACGCAATCCCTCACGGTGCACATCCTCGGCAGAGCCTGTTCCCGAAAAGGCAAACGTCCGGCTCCTTGTCCCACACGGAAGGTGGCAGCCCTGAAAGCTCTTGCTGGTCTTCACCTTCCCCCTGCAGCCTATTCACAGGCACAAGAGGTTTTGGGATCTCTGCTTGCCCAGAGACGCAATCTCTCACGGTGCGCATCCTCGGCAGAGCCTGTTCCCGAAAAGGCAAACGTCCGGCTCCTTGTCCCACACGGAAGGTGGCAGCCCGGAAAGCTCTTGCTGGTCTTCACCTTCCCCCTGCAGCCTATTCACAGGCACAACAGGTTTTGGGATCTGTGCTTGCCCAGAGAAGGAACATCTCACGGTGCGCATCCTCGGCAGAGCCTGTTCCCGAAAAGGCAAACGTCCGGCTCCTTGTCCCACACGGAAGGTGGCAGCCCGGAAAGCTCTTGCTGGTCTTCACCTTCCCCCTGCAGCCTATTCACAGGCACAACCGCACTGGGAATCTCTGCTTTCCCAAAGACGCAATCTCTCACGGTGCGCATCCTCGGCAGAGCCTGTTCCCGAAAAGGCAAACGTCCGGCTCCTTGTCCCACACGGAAGGTGGCAGCCCTGAAAGCTCTTGCTGGTCTTCACCTTCCCCCTGCAGCCTATTCACAGGCACAAGAGGTTTTGGGATCTCTGCTTGCCCAGAGACGCAATCTCTCACGGTGCGCATCCTCGGCAGAGCCTGTTCCCGAAAAGGCAAACGTCCGGCTCCTTGTCCCACACGGAAGGTGGCAGCCCGGAAAGCTCTTGCTGGTCTTCACCTTCCCCCTGCAGCCTATTCACAGGCACAACAGGTTTGGGGATCTCTGCTTGCCCAGAGAAGGAACATCTCACGGTGCGCATCCTCGGCAGAGCCTGTTCCCGAAAAGGCAAACGTCCGGCTCCTTGTCCCACACGGAAGGTGGCAGCCCGGAAAGCTCTTGCTGGTCTTCACCTTCCCCCTGCAGCCTATTCACAGGCACAACCGCACTGGGAATCTCTGCTTTCCCAAAGACGCAATCTCTCACGGTGCGCATCCTCGGCAGAGCCTGTTCCCGAAAAGGCAAACGTCCGGCTCCTTGTCCCACACGGAAGGTGGCAGCCCGGAAAGCTCTTGCTGGTCTTCACCTTCCCCCTGCAGCCTATTCACAGGCACAACAGGTTTGGGGATCTGTGCTTGCCCAGAGACGCAATCTCTCACGGTGCGCATCCTCGGCAGAGTCTGTTCCCGAACAGGCAAACGTCCGGCTCCTTGTCCCACACGGAAGGTGGCAGCCCGGAAAGCTCTTGCTGGTCTTCACCTTCCCCCTGCAGCCTATTCACAGGCACAACCGCACTGGGAATCTCTGCTTTTCCAGAGACGCAATCTCTCACGGTGCGCATCCTCGGCACAGCCTGTTCCCGAAAAGGCAAACGTCCGGCTCCTTGTCCCACACGGAAGGTGGCAGCCCGGAAAGCTCTTGCTGGTCTTCACCTTCCCCCTGCAGCCTATTCACAGGCACAACAGGTTTTGGGATCTCTGCTTTTCCAGAGACGCAATCTCTCACGGTGCGCATCCTCGGCAGAGCCTGTTCCCGAAAAGGCAAACGTCCGGCTCCTTGTCCCACACGGAAGGTGGCAGCCCTGAAAGCTGTTGCTGGTCTTCACCTTCCCCCTGCAGCCTATTCACAGGCACAACAGGTTTTGGGATCTCTGCTTGCCCAGAGACGCAATCTCTCACGGTGCGCATCCTCGGCAGAGCCTGTTCCCGAAAAGGCAAACGTCCGGCTCCTTGTCCCACACGGAAGGCGGCAGCCCTGAGAGCTCTTGCTGGTCTTCACCTTCCCCCTGCAGCCTATTCACAGGCACAAGAGGTTTTGGGATCCCTGCTTGCCCAGAGAAGGAACATCTCACGGTGCGCATCCTCGGCAGAGCCTGTTCCCGAAAAGGCAAACGTCCGGCTCCTTGTCCCACACGGAAGGTGGCAGCCCGGAAAGCTCTTGCTGGTCTTCACCTTCCCCCTGCAGCCTATTCACAGGCACAACCGCACTTTGAATCTCTGCTTTCCCAAAGACGCAATCCCTCACGGTGCGCATCCTCGGCAGAGCCTGTTCCCGAAAAGGCAAACGTCTGGCTCCTTGTCCCACACGGAAGGTGGCAGCCCTGAAAGCTGTTGCTGGTCTTCACCTTCCCCCTGCAGCCTATTCACAGGCACAACAGGTTTGGGGATCTGTGCTTGCCCAGAGAAGGAACATCTCACGGTGCGCATCCTCGGCAGAGCCTGTTCCAGAACAGGCAAACGTCCGGCTCCTTGTCCCACACGGAAGGTGGCAGCCCGGAAAGCTGTTGCTGGTCTTCACCTTCCCCCTGCAGCCTATTCACAGGCACAACAGGTTTGGGGATCTGTGCTTGCCCAGAGACGCAATCTCTCACGGTGCGCATCCTCGGCAGAGTCTGTTCCCGAACAGGCAAACGTCCGGCTCCTTGTCCCACACGGAAGGTGGCAGCCCGGAAAGCTGTTGCTGGTCTTCACCTTCCCCCTGCAGCCTATTCACAGGCACAACCGCACTGGGAATCTCTGCTTTTCCAGAGACGCAATCTCTCACGGTGCGCATCCTCGGCAGAGCCTGTTCCCGAAAAGGCAAACTTCCGGCTCCTTGTCCCACACGGAAGGTGGCAGCCCTGAAAGCTGTTGCTGGTCTTCACCTTCCCCCTGCAGCCTATTCACAGGCACAACAGGTTTTGGGATCTCTGCTTGCCCAGAGACGCAATCTCTCACGGTGCGCATCCTCGGCAGAGCCTGTTCCCGAAAAGGCAAACGTTCTGCTCCTTGTCCCACACGGAAGGCGGCAGCCCTGAGAGCTCTTGCTGGTCTTCACCTTCCCCCTGCAGCCTATTCACAGGCACAAGAGGTTTTGGGATCCCTGCTTGCCCAGAGAAGGAACATCTCACGGTGCGCATCCTCGGCAGAGCCTGTTCCCGAAAAGGCAAACGTCCGGCTCCTTGTCCCACACGGAAGGTGGCAGCCCGGAAAGCTCTTGCTGGTCTTCACCTTCCCCCTGCAGCCTATTCACAGGCACAACCGCACTGGGAATCTCTGCTTTCCCAAAGACGCAATCCCTCACGGTGCGCATCCTCGGCAGAGCCTGTTCCCGAAAAGGCAAACGTCCAGCTCCTTGTCCCACACGGAAGGTGGCAGCCCGGAAAGCTGTTGCTGGTCTTCACCTTCCCCCTGCAGCCTATTCACAGGCACAACAGGTTTTGGGATCTCTGCTTTCCCAGGGACGCAATCTCTCACGGTGCGTATCCTCGGCAGAGCCTGTTCCCGAAAAGGCAAACGTCCGGCTCCTTGTCCCACACGGAAGGTGGCAGCCCTGAAAGCTCTTGCTGGTCTTCACCTTCCCCCTGCAGCCTATTCACAGGCACAACAGGTTTGGGGATCTCTGCTTGCCCAGAGACGCAATCTCTCACGGTGCGCATCCTCGGCAGAGCCTGTTCCAGAACAGGCAAACGTCCGGCTCCTTGTCCCACAAGGAAGGTGGCAGCCCTGAAAGCTGTTGCTGGTCTTCACCTTCCCCCTGCAGCCTATTCACAGGCACAACCGCACTGGGAATCTCTGCTTTTCCAGAGACGCAATCTCTCACGGTGCGCATCCTCGGCAGAGCCTGTTCCCGAAAAGGCAAACGTCCGGCTCCTTGTCCCACACGGAAGGTGGCAGCCCTGAAAGCTCTTGCTGGTCTTCACCTTCCCCCTGCAGCCTATTCACAGGCACAACCGCACTGGGAATCTCTGCTTTCCCAAAGACGCAATCCCTCACGGTGCGCATCCTCGGCAGAGCCTCTTCCCGAAAAGGCAAACGTCCGGCTCCTTGTCCCACACGGAAGGTGGCAGCCCGGAAAGCTGTTGCTGGTCTTCACCTTCCCCCTGCAGCCTATTCACAGGCACAACAGGTTTTGGGATCTCTGCTTGCCCAGAGACGCAATCTCTCACGGTGCGCATCCTCGGCAGAGCCTGTTCCCGAAAAGGCAAACGTCCGGCTCCTTGTCCCACACGGAAGGCGGCAGCCCTGAGAGCTCTTGCTGGTCTTCACCTTCCCCCTGCAGCCTATTCACAGGCACAAGAGGTTTTGGGATCCCTGCTTGCCCAGAGAAGGAACATCTCACGGTGCGCATCCTCGGCAGAGCCTGTTCCCGAAAAGGCAAACGTCCGGCTCCTTGTCCCACACGGAAGGTGGCAGCCCGGAAAGCTCTTGCTGGTCTTCACCTTCCCCCTGCAGCCTATTCACAGGCACAACCGCACTTTGAATCTCTGCTTTCCCAAAGACGCAATCCCTCACGGTGCGCATCCTCGGCAGAGCCTGTTCCCGAAAAGGCAAACGTCTGGCTCCTTGTCCCACACGGAAGGTGGCAGCCCTGAAAGCTGTTGCTGGTCTTCACCTTCCCCCTGCAGCCTATTCACAGGCACAACAGGTTTGGGGATCTGTGCTTGCCCAGAGAAGGAACATCTCACGGTGCGCATCCTCGGCAGAGCCTGTTCCAGAACAGGCAAACGTCCGGCTCCTTGTCCCACACGGAAGGTGGCAGCCCGGAAAGCTGTTGCTGGTCTTCACCTTCCCCCTGCAGCCTATTCACAGGCACAACAGGTTTGGGGATCTGTGCTTGCCCAGAGACGCAATCTCTCACGGTGCGCATCCTCGGCAGAGTCTGTTCCCGAACAGGCAAACGTCCGGCTCCTTGTCCCACACGGAAGGTGGCAGCCCGGAAAGCTCTTGCTGGTCTTCACCTTCCCCCTGCAGCCTATTCACAGGCACAACCGCACTGGGAATCTCTGCTTTTCCAGAGACGCAATCTCTCACGGTGCGCATCCTCGGCAGAGCCTGTTCCCGAAAAGGCAAACTTCCGGCTCCTTGTCCCACACGGAAGGTGGCAGCCCTGAAAGCTGTTGCTGGTCTTCACCTTCCCCCTGCAGCCTATTCACAGGCACAACAGGTTTTGGGATCTCTGCTTGCCCAGAGACGCAATCTCTCACGGTGCGCATCCTCGGCAGAGCCTGTTCCCGAAAAGGCAAACGTTCTGCTCCTTGTCCCACACGGAAGGCGGCAGCCCTGAGAGCTCTTGCTGGTCTTCACCTTCCCCCTGCAGCCTATTCACAGGCACAACCGCACTGGGAATCTCTGCTTTCCCAAAGACGCAATCCCTCACGGTGCGCATCCTCGGCAGAGCCTGTTCCAGAAAAGGCAAACGTCCAGCTCCTTGTCCCACACGGAAGGTGGCAGCCCTGAAAGCTCTTGCTGGTCTTCACCTTCCCCCTGCAGCCTATTCACAGGCACAACAGGTTTTGGGATCTCTGCTTTCCCAGGGACGCAATCTCTCACGGTGCGTATCCTCGGCAGAGCCTGTTCCCGAAAAGGCAAACGTCCGGCTCCTTGTCCCACACGGAAGGTGGCAGCCCTGAAAGCTCTTGCTGGTCTTCACCTTCCCCCTGCAGCCTATTCACAGGCACAACAGGTTTGGGGATCTCTGCTTGCCCAGAGACGCAATCTCTCACGGTGCGCATCCTCAGCAGAGCCTGTTCCAGAACAGGCAAACGTCCGGCTCCTTGTCCCACAAGGAAGGTGGCAGCCCGGAAAGCTGTTGCTGGTCTTCACCTTCCCCCTGCAGCCTATTCACAGGCACAACCGCACTGGGAATCTCTGCTTTTCCAGAGACGCAATCTCTCACGGTGCGCATCCTCGGCAGAGCCTGTTCCCGAAAAGGCAAACGTCCGGCTCCTTGTCCCACACGGAAGGTGGCAGCCCGGAAAGCTCTTGCTGGTCTTCACCTTCCCCCTGCAGCCTATTCACAGGCACAACCGCACTGGGAATCTCTGCTTTCCCAAAGACGCAATCCCTCACGGTGCGCATCCTCGGCAGAGCCTCTTCCCGAAAAGGCAAACGTCCGGCTCCTTGTCCCACACGGAAGGTGGCAGCCCGGAAAGCTGTTGCTGGTCTTCACCTTCCCCCTGCAGCCTATTCACAGGCACAACAGGTTTTGGGATCTCTGCTTGCCCAGAGAAGGAACATCTCACGGTGCGCATCCTCGGCAGAGCCTGTTCCCGAAAAGGCAAACGTCCGGCTCCTTGTCCCACACGGAAGGTGGCAGCCCGGAAAGCTCTTGCTGGTCTTCCCCTTCCCCCTGCAGCCTATTCACAGGCACAACCACACTGGGAATCTCTGCTTTCCCAGAGACGCAATCTCTCACGGTGCGCATCCTCGGCACAGCCTGTTCCCGAAAAGGCAAACATCCGGCTCCTTGTCCCACACGGAAGGTGGCAGCCCTGAAAGTTCTTGCTGGTCTTCACCTTCCCCGTGCAGCCTATTCACAGGCACAACAGGTTTTGGGATCTCTGCTTGCCCAGAGACGCAATCTCTCACGGTGCGCATCCTCGGCAGAGCCTGTTCCCGAAAAGGCAAACGTCCGGCTCCTTGTCCCACACGGAAGGTGGCAGCCCTGAAAGCTCTTGCTGGTCTTCACCTTCCCCCTGCAGCCTATTCACAGGCACAACAGGTTTTGGGATCTGTGCTTGCCCAGAGAAGGAACATCTCACGGTGCGCATCCTCAGCAGAGCCTGTTCCCGAAAAGGCAAACGTCCGGCTCCTTGTCCCACACGGAAGGTGGCAGCCCGGAAAGCTCTTGCTGGTCTTCACCTTCCCCCTGCAGCCTATTCACAGGCACCACCGCACTGGGAATCTCTGCTTTCCCAAAGATGCAATCTCTCACGGTGCGCATCCTCGGCAGAGCCTGTTCCCGAAAAGGCAAACGTCCGGCTCCTTGTCCCACATGGAAGGTGGCAGCCCTGAAAGCTGTTGCTGGTCTTCACCTTCCCCCTGCAGCCTATTCACAGGCACAATCGCACTGGGAATCTCTGCTTTCCCAAAGACGCAATCTCTCACGGTGCGCATCCTCGGCAGAGCCTCTTCCTGAAAAGGCAAACGTCCGGCTCCTTGTCCCACACGGAAGGTGGCAGCCCTGAAAGCTGTTGCTGGTCTTCACCTTCCCCCTGCAGCCTATTCACAGGCACAACAGGCTTTGGGATCCCTGCTTGCCCAGAGAAGGAACATCTCACGGTGCGCATCCTCGGCAGAGCCTGTTCCCGAAAAGGCAAACGTCCGGCTCCTTGTCCCACACGGAAGGTGGCAGCCCTGAAAGCTCTTGCTGGTCTTCACCTTCCCCCTGCAGCCTATTCACAGGCACAACCACACTGGGAATCTCTGCTTGCACAGAGACGCAATCTCTCACGGTGCGCATCCTCGGCAGAGCCTGTTCCCGAAAAGGCAAACGTCCGGCTCCTTGTCCCACACGGAAGGTGGCAGCCCGGAAAGCTCTTGCTGGTCTTCACCTTCCCCCTGCAGCCTATTCACAGGCACAACAGGTTTTGGGATCCCTGCTTGCCCAGAGAAGGAACATCTCACGGTGCGCATCCTCGGCAGAGCCTGTTCCCGAAAAGGCAAACGTCCGGCTCCTTGTCCCACACGGAAGGTGGCAGCCCTGAAAGCTCTTGCTGGTCTTCACCTTCCCCCTGCAGCCTATTCACAGGCACAACAGGTTTTGGGATCTCTGCTTTCCCAGAGACGCAATCTCTCACGGTGCGCATCCTCGGCAGAGCCTGTTCCAGAACAGGCAAACGTCCGGCTCCTTGTCCCACAAGGAAGGTGGCAGCCCGGAAAGCTGTTGCTGGTCTTCACCTTCCCCCTGCAGCCTATTCACAGGCACAACCGCACTGGGAATCTCTGCTTTCCCAAAGACGCAATCTCTCACGGTGCGCATCCTCGGCAGAGCCTGTTCCCGAAAAGGCAAACGTCCGGCTCCTTGTCCCACACGGAAGGTGGCAGCCCTGAAAGCTCTTGCTGGTCTTCACCTTCCCCGTGCAGCCTATTCACAGGCACAACCGCACTGGGAATCTCTGCTTTCCCAAAGACGCAATCCCTCACGGTGCGCATCCTCGGCAGAGCCTCTTCCCGAAAAGGCAAACGTCCGGCTCCTTGTCCCACACGGAAGGTGGCAGCCCGGAAAGCTGTTGCTGGTCTTCACCTTCCCCCTGCAGCCTATTCACAGGCACAACAGGTTTGGGGATCTCTGCTTTCCCAGAGACGCAATCTCTCACAGTGCGCATCCTCGGCAGAGCCTGTTCCCGAAAAGGCAAACGTCCGGCTCCTTGTCCCACACGGAAGGTGGCAGCCCGGAAAGCTCTTGCTGGTCTTCCCCTTCCCCCTGCAGCCTATTCACAGGCACAACCACACTGGGAATCTCTGCTTTCCCAGAGACGCAATCTCTCACGGTGCGCATCCTCGGCACAGCCTGTTCCCGAAAAGGCAAACATCCGGCTCCTTGTCCCACACGGAAGGTGGCAGCCCTGAAAGTTCTTGCTGGTCTTCACCTTCCCCGTGCAGCCTATTCACAGGCACAACAGGTTTTGGGATCTCTGCTTGCCCAGAGACGCAATCTCTCACGGTGCGCATCCTCGGCAGAGCCTGTTCCCGAAAAGGCAAACGTCCGGCTCCTTGTCCCACACGGAAGGTGGCAGCCCTGAAAGCTCTTGCTGGTCTTCACCTTCCCCCTGCAGCCTATTCACAGGCACAACAGGTTTTGGGATCTGTGCTTGCCCAGAGAAGGAACATCTCACGGTGCGCATCCTCAGCAGAGCCTGTTCCCGAAAAGGCAAACGTCCGGCTCCTTGTCCCACACGGAAGGTGGCAGCCCGGAAAGCTCTTGCTGGTCTTCACCTTCCCCCTGCAGCCTATTCACAGGCACCACCGCACTGGGAATCTCTGCTTTCCCAAAGACGCAATCTCTCACGGTGCGCATCCTCGGCAGAGCCTGTTCCCGAAAAGGCAAACGTCCGGCTCCTTGTCCCACATGGAAGGTGGCAGCCCTGAAAGCTGTTGCTGGTCTTCACCTTCCCCCTGCAGCCTATTCACAGGCACAACCGCACTGGGAATCTCTGCTTTCCCAAAGACGCAATCTCTCACGGTGCGCATCCTCGGCAGAGCCTCTTCCTGAAAAGGCAAACGTCCGGCTCCTTGTCCCACACGGAAGGTGGCAGCCCTGAAAGCTGTTGCTGGTCTTCACCTTCCCCCTGCAGCCTATTCACAGGCACAACAGGTTTTGGGATCTGTGCTTGCCCAGAGAAGGAACATCTCACGGTGCGCATCCTCGGCAGAGCCTGTTCCCGAAAAGGCAAACGTCCGGCTCCTTGTCCCACACGGAAGGTGGCAGCCCTGAAAGCTCTTGCTGGTCTTCACCTTCCCCCTGCAGCCTATTCACAGGCACAACCACACTGGGAATCTCTGCTTGCACAGAGACGCAATCTCTCACAGTGCGCATCCTCGGCAGAGCCTGTTCCCGAAAAGGCAAACGTCCGGCTCCTTGTCCCACACGGAAGGTGGCAGCCCGGAAAGCTCTTGCTGGTCTTCACCTTCCCCCTGCAGCCTATTCACAGGCACAACAGGTTTTGGGATCCCTGCTTGCCCAGAGAAGGAACATCTCACGGTGCGCATCCTCGGCAGAGCCTGTTCCCGAAAAGGCAAACGTCCGGCTCCTTGTCCCACACGGAAGGTGGCAGCCCTGAAAGCTCTTGCTGGTCTTCACCTTCCCCCTGCAGCCTATTCACAGGCACAACAGGTTTTGGGATCTCTGCTTTCCCAGAGACGCAATCTCTCACGGTGCGCATCCTCGGCAGAGCCTGTTCCAGAACAGGCAAACGTCCGGCTCCTTGTCCCACAAGGAAGGTGGCAGCCCGGAAAGCTGTTGCTGGTCTTCACCTTCCCCCTGCAGCCTATTCACAGGCACAACCGCACTGGGAATCTCTGCTTTCCCAAAGACGCAATCTCTCACGGTGCGCATCCTCGGCAGAGCCTGTTCCCGAAAAGGCAAACGTCCGGCTCCTTGTCCCACACGGAAGGTGGCAGCCCTGAAAGCTCTTGCTGGTCTTCACCTTCCCCGTGCAGCCTATTCACAGGCACAACCGCACTGGGAATCTCTGCTTTCCCAAAGACGCAATCCCTCACGGTGCGCATCCTCGGCAGAGCCTCTTCCCGAAAAGGCAAACGTCCGGCTCCTTGTCCCACACGGAAGGTGGCAGCCCGGAAAGCTGTTGCTGGTCTTCACCTTCCCCCTGCAGCCTATTCACAGGCACAACAGGTTTGGGGATCTCTGCTTTCCCAGAGACGCAATCTCTCACAGTGCGCATCCTCGGCAGAGCCTGTTCCCGAAAAGGCAAACGTCCGGCTCCTTGTCCCACACGGAAGGTGGCAGCCCGGAAAGCTCTTGCTGGTCTTCCCCTTCCCCCTGCAGCCTATTCACAGGCACAACCACACTGGGAATCTCTGCTTTCCCAGAGACGCAATCTCTCACGGTGCGCATCCTCGGCAGAGCCTGTTCCCGAAAAGGCAAACATCCGGCTCCTTGTCCCACACGGAAGGTGGCAGCCCTGAAAGTTCTTGCTGGTCTTCACCTTCCCCGTGCAGCCTATTCACAGGCACAACAGGTTTTGGGATCTCTGCTTGCCCAGAGACGCAATCTCTCACGGTGCGCATCCTCGGCAGAGCCTGTTCCCGAAAAGGCAAACGTCCGGCTCCTTGTCCCACACGGAAGGTGGCAGCCCTGAAAGCTCTTGCTGGTCTTCACCTTCCCCCTGCAGCCTATTCACAGGCACAACAGGTTTTGGGATCTGTGCTTGCCCAGAGAAGGAACATCTCACGGTGCGCATCCTCAGCAGAGCCTGTTCCCGAAAAGGCAAACGTCCGGCTCCTTGTCCCACACGGAAGGTGGCAGCCCGGAAAGCTCTTGCTGGTCTTCACCTTCCCCCTGCAGCCTATTCACAGGCACCACCGCACTGGGAATCTCTGCTTTCCCAAAGACGCAATCTCTCACAGTGCGCATCCTCGGCAGAGCCTGTTCCCGAAAAGGCAAACGTCCGGCTCCTTGTCCCACATGGAAGGTGGCAGCCCTGAAAGCTGTTGCTGGTCTTCACCTTCCCCCTGCAGCCTATTCACAGGCACAACCGCACTGGGAATCTCTGCTTTCCCAAAGACGCAATCTCTCACGGTGCGCATCCTCGGCAGAGCCTCTTCCTGAAAAGGCAAACGTCCGGCTCCTTGTCCCACACGGAAGGTGGCAGCCCTGAAAGCTGTTGCTGGTCTTCACCTTCCCCCTGCAGCCTATTCACAGGCACAACAGGTTTTGGGATCTGTGCTTGCCCAGAGAAGGAACATCTCACGGTGCGCATCCTCGGCAGAGCCTGTTCCCGAAAAGGCAAACGTCCGGCTCCTTGTCCCACACGGAAGGTGGCAGCCCTGAAAGCTCTTGCTGGTCTTCACCTTCCCCGTGCAGCCTATTCACAGGCACAACAGGTTTTGGGATCTCTGCTTTCCCAGAGACGCAATCTCTCACGGTGCGCATCCTCGGCAGAGCCTGTTCCCGAAAAGGCAAACGTCCGGCTCCTTGTCCCACACGGAAGGTGGCAGCCCTGAAAGCTGTTGCTGGTCTTCACCTTCCCCCTGCAGCCTATTCACAGGCACAACCACACTGGGAATCTCTGCTTGCACAGAGACGCAATCTCTCACGGTGCGCATCCTCGGCAGAGCCTGTTCCCGAAAAGGCAAACGTCCGGCTCCTTGTCCCACACGGAAGGTGGCAGCCCGGAAAGCTCTTGCTGGTCTTCACCTTCCCCCTGCAGCCTATTCACAGGCACAACCGCACTGGGAATCTCTGCTTTCCCAAAGACGCAATCCCTCACGGTGCGCATCCTCGGCAGAGCCTGTTCCCGAAAAGGCAAACGTCCGGCTCCTTGTCCCACACGGAAGGTGGCAGCCCTGAAAGCTGTTGCTGGTCTTCACCTTCCCCCTGCAGCCTATTCACAGGCACAACAGGTTTGGGGATCTGTGCTTGCCCAGAGAAGGAACATCTCACGGTGCGCATCCTCGGCAGAGCCTGTTCCCGAAAAGGCAAACGTCCGGCTCCTTGTCCCACACGGAAGGTGGCAGCCCTGAAAGCTCTTGCTGGTCTTCACCTTCCCCCTGCAGCCTATTCACAGGCACAACAGGTTTTGGGATCTCTGCTTTCCCAGAGACGCAATCTCTCACGGTGCTCACCCTCGGCAGAGCCTGTTCCCGAAAAGGCAAACGTCCGGCTCCTTGTCCCACATGGAAGGTGGCAGCCCTGAAAGCTGTTGCTGGTCTTCACCTTCCCCCTGCAGCCTATTCACAGGCACAACCGCACTGGGAATCTCTGCTTTCCCAAAGACGCAATCTCTCACGGTGCGCATCCTCGGCAGAGCCTCTTCCTGAAAAGGCAAACGTCCGGCTCCTTGTCCCACACGGAAGGTGGCAGCCCTGAAAGCTGTTGCTGGTCTTCACCTTCCCCCTGCAGCCTATTCACAGGCACAACAGGTTTTGGGATCTGTGCTTGCCCAGAGAAGGAACATCTCACGGTGCGCATCCTCGGCAGAGCCTGTTCCCGAAAAGGCAAACGTCCGGCTACTTGTCCCACACGGAAGGTGGCAGCCCTGAAAGCTCTTGCTGGTCTTCACCTTCCCCGTGCAGCCTATTCACAGGCACAACAGGTTTTGGGATCTCTGCTTGCCCAGAGAAGGAACATCTCACGGTGCGCATCCTCGGCAGAGCCTGTTCCCGAAAAGGCAAACGTCCGGCTCCTTGTCCCACACGGAAGGTGGCAGCCCTGAAAGCTGTTGCTGGTCTTCACCTTCCCCCTGCAGCCTATTCACAGGCACAACCGCACTGGGAATCTCTGCTTTCCCAAAGACGCAATCTCTCACGGTGCGCATCCTCGGCAGAGCCTCTTCCTGAAAAGGCAAACGTCCGGCTCCTTGTCCCACACGGAAGGTGGCAGCCCTGAAAGCTGTTGCTGGTCTTCACCTTCCCCCTGCAGCCTATTCACAGGCACAACCGCACTGGGAATCTCTGCTTTCCCAAAGACGCAATCCCTCACGGTGCACATCCTCGGCAGAGCCTGTTCCCGAAAAGGCAAACGTCCGGCTCCTTGTCCCACACGGAAGGTGGCAGCCCTGAAAGCTCTTGCTGGTCTTCACCTTCCCCGTGCAGCCTATTCACAGGCACAACAGGTTTTGGGATCTCTGCTTGCCCAGAGAAGGAACATCTCACGGTGCGCATCCTCGGCAGAGCCTGTTCCAGAACAGGCAAACGACCGGCTCCTTGTCCCACACGGAAGGTGGCAGCCCTGAAAGCTCTTGCTGGTCTTCACCTTCCCCCTGCAGCCTATTCACAGGCACAACAGGTTTGGGGATCTGTGCTTGCCCAGAGACGCAATCTCTCACGGTGCGCATCCTCGGCAGAGCCTGTTCCCGAAAAGGCAAACGTCCGGCTCCTTGTCCCACACGGAAGGTGGCAGCCCGGAAAGCTGTTGCTGGTCTTCACCTTCCCCCTGCAGCCTATTCACAGGCACAACCGCACTGGGAATCTCTGCTTTTCCAGAGACGCAATCTCTCACGGTGCGCATCATCGGCAGAGCCTGTTCCCGAAAAGGCAAACGTCCGGCTCCTTGTCCCACACGGAAGGTGGCAGCCCTGAAAGCTCTTGCTGGTCTTCACCTTCCCCGTGCAGCCTATTCACAGGCACAACCGCACTGGGAATCTCTGCTTTCCCAAAGACGCAATCCCTCACGGTGCGCATCCTCGGCAGAGCCTCTTCCCGAAAAGGCAAACGTCCGGCTCCTTGTCCCACACGGAAGGTGGCAGCCCGGAAAGCTGTTGCTGGTCTTCACCTTCCCCCTGCAGCCTATTCACAGGCACAACAGGTTTTGGGATCTCTGCTTGCCCAGAGAAGGAACATCTCACGGTGCGCATCCTCGGCAGAGCCTGTTCCCGAAAAGGCAAACGTCCGGCTCCTTGTCCCACACGGAAGGTGGCAGCCCGGAAAGCTCTTGCTGGTCTTCCCCTTCCCCCTGCAGCCTATTCACAGGCACAACCACACTGGGAATCTCTGCTTTCCCAGAGACGCAATCTCTCACGGTGCGCATCCTCGGCACAGCCTGTTCCCGAAAAGGCAAACATCCGGCTCCTTGTCCCACACGGAAGGTGGCAGCCCTGAAAGTTCTTGCTGGTCTTCACCTTCCCCGTGCAGCCTATTCACAGGCACAACAGGTTTTGGGATCTCTGCTTGCCCAGAGACGCAATCTCTCACGGTGCGCATCCTCGGCAGAGCCTGTTCCCGAAAAGGCAAACGTCCGGCTCCTTGTCCCACACGGAAGGTGGCAGCCCGGAAAGCTCTTGCTGGTCTTCACCTTCCCCGTGCAGCCTATTCACAGGCACAACAGGTTTTGGGATCTGTGCTTGCCCAGAGAAGGAACATCTCACGGTGCGCATCCTCGGCAGAGCCTGTTCCCGAAAAGGCAAACGTCCGGCTCCTTGTCCCACACAGAAGGTGGCAGCCCGGAAAGCTCTTGCTGGTCTTCACCTTCCCCCTGCAGCCTATTCACAGGCACCACCGCACTGGGAATCTCTGCTTTCCCAAAGACGCAATCTCTCACGGTGCGCATCCTCGGCAGAGCCTGTTCCCGAAAAGGCAAACGTCCGGCTCCTTGTCCCACATGGAAGGTGGCAGCCCTGAAAGCTGTTGCTGGTCTTCACCTTCCCCCTGCAGCCTATTCACAGGCACAACCGCACTGGGAATCTCTGCTTTCCCAAAGACGCAATCTCTCACGGTGCGCATCCTCGGCAGAGCCTCTTCCTGAAAAGGCAAACGTCCGGCTCCTTGTCCCACACGGAAGGTGGCAGCCCTGAAAGCTCTTGCTGGTCTTCACCTTCCCCCTGCAGCCTATTCACAGGCACAACAGGTTTTGGGATCTCTGCTTGCCCAGAGAAGGAACATCTCACGGTGCGCATCCTCGGCAGAGCCTGTTCCCGAAAAGGCAAACGTCCGGCTCCTTGTCCCACACGGAAGGTGGCAGCCCTGAAAGCTCTTGCTGGTCTTCACCTTCCCCGTGCAGCCTATTCACAGGCACAACAGGTTTTGGGATCTCTGCTTTCCCAGAGACGCAATCTCTCACGGTGCGCATCCTCGGAAGAGCCTGTTCCCGAAAAGGCAAACGTCCGGCTCCTTGTCCCACACGGAAGGTGGCAGCCCTGAAAGCTGTTGCTGGTCTTCACCTTCCCCCTGCAGCCTATTCACAGGCACAACCGCACTGGGAATCTCTGCTTTCCCAAAGACGCAATCCCTCACGGTGCGCATCCTCGGCAGAGCCTGTTCCCGAAAAGGCAAACGTCCGGCTCCTTGTCCCACACGGAAGGTGGCAGCCCTGAAAGCTGTTGCTGGTCTTCACCTTCCCCCTGCAGCCTATTCACAGGCACAACAGGTTTTGGGATCTCTGCTTGCCCAGAGACGCAATCTCTCACGGTGCGCATCCTCGGCAGAGCCTGTTCCCGAAAAGGCAAACGTTCTGCTCCTTGTCCCACACGGAAGGCGGCAGCCCTGAGAGCTCTTGCTGGTCTTCACCTTCCCCCTGCAGCCTATTCACAGGCACAACAGGTTTTGGGATCCCTGCTTGCCCAGAGAAGGAACATCTCACGGTGCGCATCCTCGGCAGAGCCTGTTCCCGAAAAGGCAAACGTCCGGCTCCTTGTCCCACATGGAAGGTGGCAGCCCTGAAAGCTCTTGCTGGTCTTCACCTTCCCCCTGCAGCCTATTCACAGGCACAACCGCACTGGGAATCTCTGCTTTCCCAAAGACGCAATCCCTCACGGTGCGCATCCTCGGCAGAGCCTGTTCCCGAAAAGGCAAACGTCCGGCTCCTTGTCCCACACGGAAGGTGGCAGCCCTGAAAGCTCTTGCTGGTCTTCACCTTCCCCCTGCAGCCTATTCACAGGCACAACAGGCTTTGGGATCCCTGCTTGCCCAGAGAAGGAACATCTCACGGTGCGCATCCTCGGCAGAGCCTGTTCCCGAAAAGGCAAACGTCCGGCTCCTTGTCCCACACGGAAGGTGGCAGCCCTGAAAGCTCTTGCTGGTCTTCACCTTCCCCCTGCAGCCTATTCACAGGCACAACAGGTTTTGGGATCTCTGCTTTCCCAGAGACGCAATCTCTCACGGTGCGCATCCTCGGCAGAGCCTGTTCCAGAACAGGCAAACGTCCGGCTCCTTGTCCCACACGGAAGGTGGCAGCCCTGAAAGCTCTTGCTGGTCTTCACCTTCCCCCTGCAGCCTATTCACAGGCACAACCACACTGGGAATCTCTGCTTGCACAGAGACGCAATCTCTCACGGTGCGCATCCTCGGCACAGCCTGTTCCCGAAAAGGCAAACATCCGGCTCCTTGTCCCACACGGAAGGTGGCAGCCCTGAAAGTTCTTGCTGGTCTTCACCTTCCCCGTGCAGCCTATTCACAGGCACAACAGGTTTTGGGATCTCTGCTTGCCCAGAGACGCAATCTCTCACGGTGCGCATCCTCGGCAGAGCCTGTTCCCGAAAAGGCAAACGTCCGGCTCCTTGTCCCACACGGAAGGTGGCAGCCCTGAAAGCTCTTGCTGGTCTTCACCTTCCCCCTGCAGCCTATTCACAGGCACAACAGGTTTTGGGATCTGTGCTTGCCCAGAGAAGGAACATCTCACGGTGCGCATCCTCAGCAGAGCCTGTTCCCGAAAAGGCAAACGTCCGGCTCCTTGTCCCACACGGAAGGTGGCAGCCCGGAAAGCTCTTGCTGGTCTTCACCTTCCCCCTGCAGCCTATTCACAGGCACCACCGCACTGGGAATCTCTGCTTTCCCAAAGACGCAATCTCTCACGGTGCGCATCCTCGGCAGAGCCTGTTCCCGAAAAGGCAAACGTCCGGCTCCTTGTCCCACACGGAAGGTGGCAGCCCTGAAAGCTCTTGCTGGTCTTCACCTTCCCCCTGCAGCCTATTCACAGGCACAACCACACTGGGAATCTCTGCTTGCACAGAGACGCAATCTCTCACGGTGCGCATCCTCGGCAGAGCCTGTTCCCGAAAAGGCAAACGTCCGGCTCCTTGTCCCACACGGAAGGTGGCAGCCCGGAAAGCTCTTGCTGGTCTTCACCTTCCCCCTGCAGCCTATTCACAGGCACAACCGCACTGGGAATCTCTGCTTTCCCAAAGACGCAATCTCTCACGGTGCGCATCCTCGGCAGAGCCTGTTCCCGAAAAGGCAAACGTCCGGCTCCTTGTCCCACACGGAAGGTGGCAGCCCTGAAAGCTGTTGCTGGTCTTCACCTTCCCCCTGCAGCCTATTCACAGGCACAACAGGTTTTGGGATCTCTGCTTGCCCAGAGAAGGAACATCTCACGGTGCGCATCCTCGGCAGAGCCTGTTCCCGAAAAGGCAAACGTCCGGCTCCTTGTCCCACACGGAAGGTGGCAGCCCTGAAAGCTCTTGCTGGTCTTCACCTTCCCCCTGCAGCCTATTCACAGGCACAACAGGTTTTGGGATCTCTGCTTTCCCAGAGACGCAATCTCTCACGGTGCTCACCCTCGGCAGAGCCTGTTCCCGAAAAGGCAAACATCCGGCTCCTTGTCCCACACGGAAGGTGGCAGCCCTGAAAGTTCTTGCTGGTCTTCACCTTCCCCGTGCAGCCTATTCACAGGCACAACAGGTTTTGGGATCTCTGCTTGCCCAGAGACGCAATCTCTCACGGTGCGCATCCTCGGCAGAGCCTGTTCCCGAAAAGGCAAACGTCCGGCTCCTTGTCCCACACGGAAGGTGGCAGCCCTGAAAGCTCTTGCTGGTCTTCACCTTCCCCCTGCAGCCTATTCACAGGCACAACAGGTTTTGGGATCTGTGCTTGCCCAGAGAAGGAACATCTCACGGTGCGCATCCTCAGCAGAGCCTGTTCCCGAAAAGGCAAACGTCCGGCTCCTTGTCCCACACGGAAGGTGGCAGCCCGGAAAGCTCTTGCTGGTCTTCACCTTCCCCCTGCAGCCTATTCACAGGCACCACCGCACTGGGAATCTCTGCTTTCCCAAAGACGCAATCTCTCACGGTGCGCATCCTCGGCAGAGCCTGTTCCCGAAAAGGCAAACGTCCGGCTCCTTGTCCCACACGGAAGGTGGCAGCCCTGAAAGCTCTTGCTGGTCTTCACCTTCCCCCTGCAGCCTATTCACAGGCACAACCACACTGGGAATCTCTGCTTGCACAGAGACGCAATCTCTCACGGTGCGCATCCTCGGCAGAGCCTGTTCCCGAAAAGGCAAACGTCCGGCTCCTTGTCCCACACGGAAGGTGGCAGCCCGGAAAGCTCTTGCTGGTCTTCACCTTCCCCCTGCAGCCTATTCACAGGCACAACCGCACTGGGAATCTCTGCTTTCCCAAAGACGCAATCCCTCACGGTGCGCATCCTCGGCAGAGCCTGTTCCCGAAAAGGCAAACGTCCGGCTCCTTGTCCCACACGGAAGGTGGCAGCCCTGAAAGCTGTTGCTGGTCTTCACCTTCCCCCTGCAGCCTATTCACAGGCACAACAGGTTTTGGGAGCTCTGCTTGCCCAGAGAAGGAACATCTCACGGTGCGCATCCTCGGCAGAGCCTGTTCCCGAAAAGGCAAACGTCCGGCTCCTTGTCCCACACGGAAGGTGGCAGCCCTGAAAGCTCTTGCTGGTCTTCACCTTCCCCCTGCAGCCTATTCACAGGCACAACAGGTTTTGGGATCTCTGCTTTCCCAGAGACGCAATCTCTCACGGTGCTCACCCTCGGCAGAGCCTGTTCCCGAAAAGGCAAACGTCCGGCTCCTTGTCCCACATGGAAGGTGGCAGCCCTGAAAGCTGTTGCTGGTCTTCACCTTCCCCCTGCAGCCTATTCACAGGCACAACCGCACTGGGAATCTCTGCTTTCCCAAAGACGCAATCTCTCACGGTGCGCATCCTCGGCAGAGCCTCTTCCTGAAAAGGCAAACGTCCGGCTCCTTGTCCCACACGGAAGGTGGCAGCCCGGAAAGCTCTTGCTGGTCTTCACCTTCCCCCTGCAGCCTATTCACAGGCACAACAGGTTTTGGGATCTCTGCTTGCCCAGAGAAGGAACATCTCACGGTGCGCATCCTCGGCAGAGCCTGTTCCCGAAAAGGCAAACGTCCGGCTCCTTGTCCCACACGGAAGGTGGCAGCCCGGAAAGCTCTTGCTGGTCTTCACCTTCCCCCTGCAGCCTATTCACAGGCACAACAGGTTTTGGGATCTCTGCTTGCCCAGAGACGCAATCTCTCACGGTGCGCATCCTCGGCAGAGCCTGTTCCCGAAAAGGCAAAAGTTCTGCTCCTTGTCCCACACGGAAGGCGGCAGCCCTGAGAGCTCTTGCTGGTCTTCACCTTCCCCCTGCAGCCTATTCACAGGCACAAGAGGTTTTGGGATCCCTGCTTGCCCAGAGAAGGAACATCTCACGGTGCGCATCCTCGGCAGAGCCTGTTCCCGAAAAGGCAAACGTCCGGCTCCTTGTCCCACACGGAAGGTGGCAGCCCGGAAAGCTCTTGCTGGTCTTCACCTTCCCCCTGCAGCCTATTCACAGGCACAACAGGTTTTGGGATCTCTGCTTGCCCAGAGAAGGAACATCTCACGGTGCGCATCCTCGGCAGAGCCTGTTCCCGAAAAGGCAAACGTCCGGCTCCTTGTCCCACACGGAAGGTGGCAGCCCGGAAAGCTCTTGCTGGTCTTCACCTTCCCCCTGCAGCCTATTCACAGGCACAACAGGTTTTGGGATCTCTGCTTGCCCAGAGACGCAATCTCTCACGGTGCGCATCCTCGGCAGAGCCTGTTCCCGAAAAGGCAAACGTCCGGCTCCTTGTCCCACACGGAAGGCGGCAGCCCTGAGAGCTCTTGCTGGTCTTCACCTTCCCCCTGCAGCCTATTCACAGGCACAAGAGGTTTTGGGATCTCTGCTTGCACAGAGACGCAATCTCTCACGGTGCACATCCTCGGCAGAGCCTGTTCCCGAAAAGGCAAACGTCCGGCTCCTTATCCCACACGGAAGGTGGCAGCCCTGAAAGCTCTTGCTGGTCTTCACCTTCCCCCTGCAGCCTATTCACAGGCACAACCGCACTGGGAATCTCTGCTTTCCCAAAGACGCAATCCCTCACGGTGCGCATCCTCGGCAGAGCCTGTTCCCGAAAAGGCAAACGTCCGGCTCCTTGTCCCACACGGAAGGTGGCAGCCCTGAAAGCTCTTGCTGGTCTTCACCTTCCCCCTGCAGCCTATTCACAGGCACAACCGCACTGGGAATCTCTGCTTTCCCAAAGACGCAATCTCTCACGGTGCGCATCCTCGGCAGAGCCTGTTCCCGAAAAGGCAAACGTCCGGCTCCTTGTCCCACACGGAAGGTGGCAGCCCTGAAAGCTGTTGCTGGTCTTCACCTTCCCCCTGCAGCCTATTCACAGGCACAACAGGTTTTGGGATCTCTGCTTGCCCAGAGAAGGAACATCTCACGGTGCGCATCCTCGGCAGAGCCTGTTCCCGAAAAGGCAAACGTCCGGCTCCTTGTCCCACACGGAAGGTGGCAGCCCTGAAAGCTCTTGCTGGTCTTCACCTTCCCCCTGCAGCCTATTCACAGGCACAACAGGTTTTGGGATCTCTGCTTTCCCAGAGACGCAATCTCTCACGGTGCTCACCCTCGGCAGAGCCTGTTCCCGAAAAGGCAAACATCCGGCTCCTTGTCCCACACGGAAGGTGGCAGCCCTGAAAGTTCTTGCTGGTCTTCACCTTCCCCGTGCAGCCTATTCACAGGCACAACAGGTTTTGGGATCTCTGCTTGCCCAGAGACGCAATCTCTCACGGTGCGCATCCTCGGCAGAGCCTGTTCCCGAAAAGGCAAACGTCCGGCTCCTTGTCCCACACGGAAGGTGGCAGCCCTGAAAGCTCTTGCTGGTCTTCACCTTCCCCCTGCAGCCTATTCACAGGCACAACAGGTTTTGGGATCTGTGCTTGCCCAGAGAAGGAACATCTCACGGTGCGCATCCTCAGCAGAGCCTGTTCCCGAAAAGGCAAACGTCCGGCTCCTTGTCCCACACGGAAGGTGGCAGCCCGGAAAGCTCTTGCTGGTCTTCACCTTCCCCCTGCAGCCTATTCACAGGCACCACCGCACTGGGAATCTCTGCTTTCCCAAAGACGCAATCTCTCACGGTGCGCATCCTCGGCAGAGCCTGTTCCCGAAAAGGCAAACGTCCGGCTCCTTGTCCCACACGGAAGGTGGCAGCCCTGAAAGCTCTTGCTGGTCTTCACCTTCCCCCTGCAGCCTATTCACAGGCACAACCACACTGGGAATCTCTGCTTGCACAGAGACGCAATCTCTCACGGTGCGCATCCTCGGCAGAGCCTGTTCCCGAAAAGGCAAACGTCCGGCTCCTTGTCCCACACGGAAGGTGGCAGCCCGGAAAGCTCTTGCTGGTCTTCACCTTCCCCCTGCAGCCTATTCACAGGCACAACCGCACTGGGAATCTCTGCTTTCCCAAAGACGCAATCCCTCACGGTGCGCATCCTCGGCAGAGCCTGTTCCCGAAAAGGCAAACGTCCGGCTCCTTGTCCCACACGGAAGGTGGCAGCCCTGAAAGCTGTTGCTGGTCTTCACCTTCCCCCTGCAGCCTATTCACAGGCACAACAGGTTTTGGGAGCTCTGCTTGCCCAGAGAAGGAACATCTCACGGTGCGCATCCTCGGCAGAGCCTGTTCCCGAAAAGGCAAACGTCCGGCTCCTTGTCCCACACGGAAGGTGGCAGCCCTGAAAGCTCTTGCTGGTCTTCACCTTCCCCCTGCAGCCTATTCACAGGCACAACAGGTTTTGGGATCTCTGCTTTCCCAGAGACGCAATCTCTCACGGTGCTCACCCTCGGCAGAGCCTGTTCCCGAAAAGGCAAACGTCCGGCTCCTTGTCCCACATGGAAGGTGGCAGCCCTGAAAGCTGTTGCTGGTCTTCACCTTCCCCCTGCAGCCTATTCACAGGCACAACCGCACTGGGAATCTCTGCTTTCCCAAAGACGCAATCTCTCACGGTGCGCATCCTCGGCAGAGCCTCTTCCTGAAAAGGCAAACGTCCGGCTCCTTGTCCCACACGGAAGGTGGCAGCCCGGAAAGCTCTTGCTGGTCTTCACCTTCCCCCTGCAGCCTATTCACAGGCACAACAGGTTTTGGGATCTCTGCTTGCCCAGAGAAGGAACATCTCACGGTGCGCATCCTCGGCAGAGCCTGTTCCCGAAAAGGCAAACGTCCGGCTCCTTGTCCCACACGGAAGGTGGCAGCCCGGAAAGCTCTTGCTGGTCTTCACCTTCCCCCTGCAGCCTATTCACAGGCACAACAGGTTTTGGGATCTCTGCTTGCCCAGAGACGCAATCTCTCACGGTGCGCATCCTCGGCAGAGCCTGTTCCCGAAAAGGCAAAAGTTCTGCTCCTTGTCCCACACGGAAGGCGGCAGCCCTGAGAGCTCTTGCTGGTCTTCACCTTCCCCCTGCAGCCTATTCACAGGCACAAGAGGTTTTGGGATCCCTGCTTGCCCAGAGAAGGAACATCTCACGGTGCGCATCCTCGGCAGAGCCTGTTCCCGAAAAGGCAAACGTCCGGCTCCTTGTCCCACACGGAAGGTGGCAGCCCGGAAAGCTCTTGCTGGTCTTCACCTTCCCCCTGCAGCCTATTCACAGGCACAACAGGTTTTGGGATCTCTGCTTGCCCAGAGAAGGAACATCTCACGGTGCGCATCCTCGGCAGAGCCTGTTCCCGAAAAGGCAAACGTCCGGCTCCTTGTCCCACACGGAAGGTGGCAGCCCGGAAAGCTCTTGCTGGTCTTCACCTTCCCCCTGCAGCCTATTCACAGGCACAACAGGTTTTGGGATCTCTGCTTGCCCAGAGACGCAATCTCTCACGGTGCGCATCCTCGGCAGAGCCTGTTCCCGAAAAGGCAAACGTCCGGCTCCTTGTCCCACACGGAAGGCGGCAGCCCTGAGAGCTCTTGCTGGTCTTCACCTTCCCCCTGCAGCCTATTCACAGGCACAAGAGGTTTTGGGATCTCTGCTTGCACAGAGACGCAATCTCTCACGGTGCACATCCTCGGCAGAGCCTGTTCCCGAAAAGGCAAACGTCCGGCTCCTTATCCCACACGGAAGGTGGCAGCCCTGAAAGCTCTTGCTGGTCTTCACCTTCCCCCTGCAGCCTATTCACAGGCACAACCGCACTGGGAATCTCTGCTTTCCCAAAGACGCAATCCCTCACGGTGCGCATCCTCGGCAGAGCCTGTTCCCGAAAAGGCAAACGTCCGGCTCCTTGTCCCACACGGAAGGTGGCAGCCCTGAAAGCTCTTGCTGGTCTTCACCTTCCCCCTGCAGCCTATTCACAGGCACAACCGCACTGGGAATCTCTGCTTTCCCAAAGACGCAATCTCTCACGGTGCGCATCCTCGGCAGAGCCTGTTCCCGAAAAGGCAAACGTCCGGCTCCTTGTCCCACACGGAAGGTGGCAGCCCTGAAAGCTGTTGCTGGTCTTCACCTTCCCCCTGCAGCCTATTCACAGGCACAACAGGTTTTGGGATCTCTGCTTGCCCAGAGAAGGAACATCTCACGGTGCGCATCCTCGGCAGAGCCTGTTCCCGAAAAGGCAAACGTCCGGCTCCTTGTCCCACACGGAAGGTGGCAGCCCTGAAAGCTCTTGCTGGTCTTCACCTTCCCCCTGCAGCCTATTCACAGGCACAACAGGTTTTGGGATCTCTGCTTTCCCAGAGACGCAATCTCTCACGGTGCTCACCCTCGGCAGAGCCTGTTCCCGAAAAGGCAAACATCCGGCTCCTTGTCCCACACGGAAGGTGGCAGCCCTGAAAGTTCTTGCTGGTCTTCACCTTCCCCGTGCAGCCTATTCACAGGCACAACAGGTTTTGGGATCTCTGCTTGCCCAGAGACGCAATCTCTCACGGTGCGCATCCTCGGCAGAGCCTGTTCCCGAAAAGGCAAACGTCCGGCTCCTTGTCCCACACGGAAGGTGGCAGCCCTGAAAGCTCTTGCTGGTCTTCACCTTCCCCCTGCAGCCTATTCACAGGCACAACAGGTTTTGGGATCTGTGCTTGCCCAGAGAAGGAACATCTCACGGTGCGCATCCTCAGCAGAGCCTGTTCCCGAAAAGGCAAACGTCCGGCTCCTTGTCCCACACGGAAGGTGGCAGCCCGGAAAGCTCTTGCTGGTCTTCACCTTCCCCCTGCAGCCTATTCACAGGCACCACCGCACTGGGAATCTCTGCTTTCCCAAAGACGCAATCTCTCACGGTGCGCATCCTCGGCAGAGCCTGTTCCCGAAAAGGCAAACGTCCGGCTCCTTGTCCCACACGGAAGGTGGCAGCCCTGAAAGCTCTTGCTGGTCTTCACCTTCCCCCTGCAGCCTATTCACAGGCACAACCACACTGGGAATCTCTGCTTGCACAGAGACGCAATCTCTCACGGTGCGCATCCTCGGCAGAGCCTGTTCCCGAAAAGGCAAACGTCCGGCTCCTTGTCCCACACGGAAGGTGGCAGCCCGGAAAGCTCTTGCTGGTCTTCACCTTCCCCCTGCAGCCTATTCACAGGCACAACCGCACTGGGAATCTCTGCTTTCCCAAAGACGCAATCCCTCACGGTGCGCATCCTCGGCAGAGCCTGTTCCCGAAAAGGCAAACGTCCGGCTCCTTGTCCCACACGGAAGGTGGCAGCCCTGAAAGCTCTTGCTGGTCTTCACCTTCCCCCTGCAGCCTATTCACAGGCACAACAGGTTTTGGGAGCTCTGCTTGCCCAGAGAAGGAACATCTCACGGTGCGCATCCTCGGCAGAGCCTGTTCCCGAAAAGGCAAACGTCCGGCTCCTTGTCCCACACGGAAGGTGGCAGCCCTGAAAGCTCTTGCTGGTCTTCACCTTCCCCCTGCAGCCTATTCACAGGCACAACAGGTTTTGGGATCTCTGCTTTCCCAGAGACGCAATCTCTCACGGTGCTCACCCTCGGCAGAGCCTGTTCCCGAAAAGGCAAACGTCCGGCTCCTTGTCCCACATGGAAGGTGGCAGCCCTGAAAGCTGTTGCTGGTCTTCACCTTCCCCCTGCAGCCTATTCACAGGCACAACCGCACTGGGAATCTCTGCTTTCCCAAAGACGCAATCTCTCACGGTGCGCATCCTCGGCAGAGCCTCTTCCTGAAAAGGCAAACGTCCGGCTCCTTGTCCCACACGGAAGGTGGCAGCCCGGAAAGCTCTTGCTGGTCTTCACCTTCCCCCTGCAGCCTATTCACAGGCACAACAGGTTTTGGGATCTCTGCTTGCCCAGAGAAGGAACATCTCACGGTGCGCATCCTCGGCAGAGCCTGTTCCCGAAAAGGCAAACGTCCGGCTCCTTGTCCCACACGGAAGGTGGCAGCCCGGAAAGCTCTTGCTGGTCTTCACCTTCCCCCTGCAGCCTATTCACAGGCACAACAGGTTTTGGGATCTCTGCTTGCCCAGAGACGCAATCTCTCACGGTGCGCATCCTCGGCAGAGCCTGTTCCCGAAAAGGCAAAAGTTCTGCTCCTTGTCCCACACGGAAGGCGGCAGCCCTGAGAGCTCTTGCTGGTCTTCACCTTCCCCCTGCAGCCTATTCACAGGCACAAGAGGTTTTGGGATCCCTGCTTGCCCAGAGAAGGAACATCTCACGGTGCGCATCCTCGGCAGAGCCTGTTCCCGAAAAGGCAAACGTCCGGCTCCTTGTCCCACACGGAAGGTGGCAGCCCGGAAAGCTCTTGCTGGTCTTCACCTTCCCCCTGCAGCCTATTCACAGGCACAACAGGTTTTGGGATCTCTGCTTGCCCAGAGAAGGAACATCTCACGGTGCGCATCCTCGGCAGAGCCTGTTCCCGAAAAGGCAAACGTCCGGCTCCTTGTCCCACACGGAAGGTGGCAGCCCGGAAAGCTCTTGCTGGTCTTCACCTTCCCCCTGCAGCCTATTCACAGGCACAACAGGTTTTGGGATCTCTGCTTGCCCAGAGACGCAATCTCTCACGGTGCGCATCCTCGGCAGAGCCTGTTCCCGAAAAGGCAAACGTCCGGCTCCTTGTCCCACACGGAAGGCGGCAGCCCTGAGAGCTCTTGCTGGTCTTCACCTTCCCCCTGCAGCCTATTCACAGGCACAAGAGGTTTTGGGATCTCTGCTTGCACAGAGACGCAATCTCTCACGGTGCACATCCTCGGCAGAGCCTGTTCCCGAAAAGGCAAACGTCCGGCTCCTTATCCCACACGGAAGGTGGCAGCCCTGAAAGCTCTTGCTGGTCTTCACCTTCCCCCTGCAGCCTATTCACAGGCACAACCGCACTGGGAATCTCTGCTTTCCCAAAGACGCAATCCCTCACGGTGCGCATCCTCGGCAGAGCCTGTTCCCGAAAAGGCAAACGTCCGGCTCCTTGTCCCACACGGAAGGTGGCAGCCCTGAAAGCTGTTGCTGGTCTTCACCTTCCCCCTGCAGCCTATTCACAGGCACAACAGGTTTGGGGATCTGTGCTTGCCCAGAGACGCAATCTCTCACGGTGCGCATCCTCGGCA
This sequence comes from Haliaeetus albicilla, assembly GCF_947461875.1. Classification (NCBI taxonomy): domain Eukaryota; kingdom Metazoa; phylum Chordata; class Aves; order Accipitriformes; family Accipitridae; genus Haliaeetus; species Haliaeetus albicilla. Next base: position 850,020 of record NW_027212473.1, on the reverse strand, counting down.
GAGCCTGTTCCCGAAAAGGCAAACGTCCGGCTCCTTGTCCCACACGGAAGGTGGCAGCCCTGAAAGCTCTTGCTGGTCTTCACCTTCCCCCTGCAGCCTATTCACAGGCACAACAGGTTTTGGGATCTCTGCTTTCCCAGAGACGCAATCTCTCACGGTGCGCATCCTCGGCAGAGCCTGTTCCCGAAAAGGCAAACGTCCGGCTCCTTGTCCCACACGGAAGGTGGCAGCCCTGAAAGCTCTTGCTGGTCTTCACCTTCCCCCTGCAGCCTATTCACAGGCACAACCACACTGGGAATCTCTGCTTGCACAGAGACGCAATCTCTCACGGTGCACATCCTCGGCACAGCCTGTTCCCGAAAAGGCAAACATCCGGCTCCTTGTCCCACACGGAAGGTGGCAGCCCGGAAAGCTCTTGCTGGTCTTCACCTTCCCCCTGCAGCCTATTCACAGGCACAACAGGTTTTGGGATCTCTGCTTGCCCAGAGAAGGAACATCTCACGGTGCGCATCCTCGGCAGAGCCTGTTCCCGAAAAGGCAAACGTCCGGCTCCTTGTCCCACACGGAAGGTGGCAGCCCTGAAAGCTCTTGCTGGTCTTCACCTTCCCCCTGCAGCCTATTCACAGGCTCAACAGGTTTTGGGATCTCTGCTTGCCCAGAGAAGGAACATCTCACGGTGCGCATCCTCGGCAGAGCCTGTTCCCGAAAAGGCAAACGTCCGGCTCCTTGTCCCACACGGAAGGTGGCAGCCCGGAAAGCTGTTGCTGGTCTTCACCTTCCCCCTGCAGCCTATTCACAGGCACAACCGCACTGGGAATCTCTGCTTTTCCAGAGACGCAATCTCTCACGGTGCGCATCCTCGGCAGAGCCTGTTCCCGAAAAGGCAAACGTCCGGCTCCTTGTCCCACACGGAAGGTGGCAGCCCGGAAAGCTCTTGCTGGTCTTCACCTTCCCCCTGCAGCCTATTCACAGGCACAACAGGTTTTGGGATCTCTGCTTGCCCAGAGAAGGAACATCTCACGGTGCGCATCCTCGGCAGAGCCTGTTCCCGAAAAGGCAAACGTCCGGCTCCTTGTCCCACACGGAAGGTGGCAGCCCGGAAAGCTCTTGCTGGTCTTCACCTTCCCCCTGCAGCCTATTCACAGGCACAACAGGTTTTGGGATCTCTGCTTTCCCAGAGACGCAATCTCTCACGGTGCGCATCCTCGGCAGAGCCTGTTCCCGAAAAGGCAAAAGTTCTGCTCCTTGTCCCACACGGAAGGCGGCAGCCCTGAGAGCTCTTGCTGGTCTTCACCTTCCCCCTGCAGCCTATTCACAGGCACAAGAGGTTTTGGGATCCCTGCTTGCCCAGAGAAGGAACATCTCACGGTGCGCATCCTCGGCAGAGCCTGTTCCCGAAAAGGCAAACGTCCGGCTCCTTGTCCCACACGGAAGGTGGCAGCCCGGAAAGCTCTTGCTGGTCTTCACCTTCCCCCTGCAGCCTATTCACAGGCACAACCGCACTGGGAATCTCTGCTTTCCCAAAGACGCAATCTCTCACGGTGCGCATCCTCGGCAGAGCCTGTTCCCGAAAAGGCAAACGTCCGGCTCCTTGTCCCACACGGAAGGTGGCAGCCCTGAAAGCTGTTGCTGGTCTTCACCTTCCCCCTGCAGCCTATTCACAGGCACAACAGGTTTGGGGATCTGTGCTTGCCCAGAGACGCAATCTCTCACGGTGCGCATCCTCGGCAGAGCCTGTTCCCGAAAAGGCAAACGTCCGGCTCCTTGTCCCACACGGAAGGTGGCAGCCCTGAAAGCTCTTGCTGGTCTTCACCTTCCCCCTGCAGCCTATTCACAGGCACAACAGGTTTTGGGATCTCTGCTTTCCCAGAGACGCAATCTCTCACGGTGCGCATCCTCGGCAGAGCCTGTTCCCGAAAAGGCAAACGTCCGGCTCCTTGTCCCACACGGAAGGTGGCAGCCCTGAAAGCTCTTGCTGGTCTTCACCTTCCCCCTGCAGCCTATTCACAGGCACAACCGCACTGGGAATCTCTGCTTGCCCAGAGAAGGAACATCTCACGGTGCGCATCCTCGGCAGAGCCTGTTCCCGAAAAGGCAAACGTCCGGCTCCTTGTCCCACACGGAAGGTGGCAGCCCGGAAAGCTCTTGCTGGTCTTCACCTTCCCCCTGCAGCCTATTCACAGGCACAACAGGTTTTGGGATCTCTGCTTGCCCAGAGACGCAATCTCTCACGGTGCGCATCCTCGGCAGAGCCTGTTCCCGAAAAGGCAAACGTCCGGCTCCTTGTCCCACACGGAAGGTGGCAGCCCGGAAAGCTCTTGCTGGTCTTCACCTTCCCCCTGCAGCCTATTCACAGGCACAACAGGTTTTGGGATCTCTGCTTGCCCAGAGACGCAATCTCTCACGGTGCGCATCCTCGGCAGAGCCTGTTCCCGAAAAGGCAAAAGTTCTGCTCCTTGTCCCACACGGAAGGCGGCAGCCCTGAGAGCTCTTGCTGGTCTTCACCTTCCCCCTGCAGCCTATTCACAGGCACAACAGGTTTTGGGATCTGTGCTTGCCCAGAGAAGGAACATCTCACGGTGCGCATCCTCGGCAGAGCCTGTTCCCGAAAAGGCAAACGTCCGGCTCCTTGTCCCACACGGAAGGTGGCAGCCCGGAAAGCTCTTGCTGGTCTTCACCTTCCCCCTGCAGCCTATTCACAGGCACAACCGCACTGGGAATCTCTGCTTTCCCAAAGACGCAATCCCTCACGGTGCGCATCCTCGGCAGAGCCTGTTCCCGAAAAGGCAAACGTCCGGCTCCTTGTCCCACACGGAAGGTGGCAGCCCTGAAAGCTGTTGCTGGTCTTCACCTTCCCCCTGCAGCCTATTCACAGGCACAACAGGTTTGGGGATCTGTGCTTGCCCAGAGACGCAATCTCTCACGGTGCGCATCCTCGGCAGAGCCTGTTCCCGAAAAGGCAAACGTCCGGCTCCTTGTCCCACACGGAAGGTGGCAGCCCTGAAAGCTCTTGCTGGTCTTCACCTTCCCCCTGCAGCCTATTCACAGGCACAACAGGTTTTGGGATCTCTGCTTTCCCAGAGACGCAATCTCTCACGGTGCGCATCCTCGGCAGAGCCTGTTCCCGAAAAGGCAAACGTCCGGCTCCTTGTCCCACACGGAAGGTGGCAGCCCGGAAAGCTCTTGCTGGTCTTCACCTTCCCCCTGCAGCCTATTCACAGGCACAACCACACTGGGAATCTCTGCTTGCACAGAGACGCAATCTCTCACGGTGCACATCCTCGGCACAGCCTGTTCCCGAAAAGGCAAACATCCGGCTCCTTGTCCCACACGGAAGGTGGCAGCCCGGAAAGCTCTTGCTGGTCTTCACCTTCCCCCTGCAGCCTATTCACAGGCACAACAGGTTTTGGGATCTCTGCTTGCCCAGAGAAGGAACATCTCACGGTGCGCATCCTCGGCAGAGCCTGTTCCCGAAAAGGCAAACGTCCGGCTCCTTGTCCCACACGGAAGGTGGCAGCCCTGAAAGCTCTTGCTGGTCTTCACCTTCCCCCTGCAGCCTATTCACAGGCTCAACAGGTTTTGGGATCTCTGCTTGCCCAGAGAAGGAACATCTCACGGTGCGCATCCTCGGCAGAGCCTGTTCCCGAAAAGGCAAACGTCCGGCTCCTTGTCCCACACGGAAGGTGGCAGCCCTGAAAGCTCTTGCTGGTCTTCACCTTCCCCCTGCAGCCTATTCACAGGCACAACCGCACTTTGAATCTCTCCTTTCCCAAATACGCAATCTCTCACAGTGCGCATCCTCGGCAGAGCCTGTTCCCGAAAAGGTAAACTTCCGGTTCCTTGTCCCACACGGAAGGTAGCAGCCCTGAAAGCTCTTGCTGGTCTTCACCTTCCCCCTGCAGCCTATTCACAGGCACAACAGGTTTTGGGATCTGTGCTTGCCCAGAGAAGGAACATCTCACGGTGCGCATCCTCGGCAGAGCCTGTTCCCGAAAAGGCAAACGTCCGGCTCCTTGTCCCACACGGAAGGTGGCAGCCCTGAAAGCTCTTGCTGGTCTTCACCCTCCCCCTGCAGCCTATTCACAGGCACAACAGGTTTTGGGATCTGTGCTTGCCCAGAGAAGGAACATCTCACGGTGCGCATCCTCGGCAGAGCCTGTTCCCGAAAAGGCAAACGTCCGGCTCCTTGTCCCACACGGAAGGTGGCAGCCCTGAAAGCTCTTGCTGGTCTTCACCTTCCCCCTGCAGCCTATTCACAGGCACAACAGGTTTTGGGATCTGTGCTTGCCCAGAGAAGGAACATCTCACGGTGCGCATCCTCGGCAGAGCCTGTTCCCGAAAAGGCAAACGTCCGGCTCCTTGTCCCACACGGAAGGTGGCAGCCCGGAAAGCTCTTGCTGGTCTTCACCTTCCCCCTGCAGCCTATTCACAGGCACAACCGCACTGGGAATCTCTGCTTTCCCAAAGACGCAATCCCTCACGGTGCGCATCCTCGGCAGAGCCTGTTCCCGAAAAGGCAAACGTCCGGCTCCTTGTCCCACACGGAAGGTGGCAGCCCTGAAAGCTGTTGCTGGTCTTCACCTTCCCCCTGCAGCCTATTCACAGGCACAACAGGTTTTGGGATCTGTGCTTTCCCAGAGACGCAATCTCTCACGGTGCGCATCCTCGGCAGAGCCTGTTCCCGAAAAGGCAAACGTCCGGCTCCTTGTCCCACACGGAAGGTGGCAGCCCTGAAAGCTCTTGCTGGTCTTCACCTTCCCCCTGCAGCCTATTCACAGGCACAACAGGTTTTGGGATCTCTGCTTTCCCAGAGACGCAATCTCTCACGGTGCGCATCCTCGGCAGAGCCTGTTCCCGAAAAGGCAAACGTCCGGCTCCTTGTCCCACACGGAAGGTGGCAGCCCTGAAAGCTCTTGCTGGTCTTCACCTTCCCCCTGCAGCCTATTCACAGGCACAACCACACTGGGAATCTCTGCTTGCCCAGAGACGCAATCTCTCACGGTGCGCATCCTCGGCAGAGCCTGTTCCCGAAAAGGCAAACATCCGGCTCCTTGTCCCACACGGAAGGTGGCAGCCCGGAAAGCTCTTGCTGGTCTTCACCTTCCCCCTGCAGCCTATTCACAGGCACAACAGGTTTTGGGATCTCTGCTTGCCCAGAGAAGGAACATCTCACGGTGCGCATCCTCGGCAGAGCCTGTTCCCGAAAAGGCAAACGTCCGGCTCCTTGTCCCACACGGAAGGTGGCAGCCCTGAAAGCTCTTGCTGGTCTTCACCTTCCCCCTGCAGCCTATTCACAGGCTCAACAGGTTTTGAGATCTCTGCTTGCCCAGAGAAGGAACATCTCACGGTGCGCATCCTCGGCAGAGCCTGTTCCCGAAAAGGCAAACGTCCGGCTCCTTGTCCCACACGGAAGGTGGCAGCCCTGAAAGCTCTTGCTGGTCTTCACCTTCCCCCTGCAGCCTATTCACAGGCACAACCGCACTTTGAATCTCTGCTTTCCCAAATACGCAATCTCTCACAGTGCGCATCCTCGGCAGAGCCTGTTCCCGAAAAGGCAAACTTCCGGTTCCTTGTCCCACACGGAAGGTAGCAGCCCTGAAAGCTCTTGCTGGTCTTCACCTTCCCCCTGCAGCCTATTCACAGGCACAACAGGTTTTGGGATCTGTGCTTGCCCAGAGAAGGAACATCTCACGGTGCGCATCCTCGGCAGAGCCTGTTCCCGAAAAGGCAAACGTCCGGCTCCTTGTCCCACACGGAAGGTGGCAGCCCGGAAAGCTCTTGCTGGTCTTCACCCTCCCCCTGCAGCCTATTCACAGGCACAACAGGTTTTGGGATCTGTGCTTGCCCAGAGAAGGAACATCTCACGGTGCGCATCCTCGGCAGAGCCTGTTCCCGAAAAGGCAAACGTCCGGCTCCTTGTCCCACACGGAAGGTGGCAGCCCTGAAAGCTCTTGCTGGTCTTCACCTTCCCCCTGCAGCCTATTCACAGGCACAACAGGTTTTGGGATCTGTGCTTGCCCAGAGAAGGAACATCTCACGGTGCGCATCCTCGGCAGAGCCTGTTCCCGAAAAGGCAAACGTCCGGCTCCTTGTCCCACACGGAAGGTGGCAGCCCGGAAAGCTCTTGCTGGTCTTCACCTTCCCCCTGCAGCCTATTCACAGGCACAACCGCACTGGGAATCTCTGCTTTCCCAAAGACGCAATCCCTCACGGTGCACATCCTCGGCAGAGCCTGTTCCCGAAAAGGCAAACGTCCGGCTCCTTGTCCCACACGGAAGGTGGCAGCCCTGAAAGCTCTTGCTGGTCTTCACCTTCCCCCTGCAGCCTATTCACAGGCACAAGAGGTTTTGGGATCTCTGCTTGCCCAGAGAAGGAACATCTCACGGTGCACATCCTCGGCAGAGCCTGTTCCCGAAAAGGCAAACGTCCGGCTCCTTGTCCCACACGGAAGGTGGCAGCCCGGAAAGCTCTTGCTGGTCTTCACCTTCCCCCTGCAGCCTATTCACAGGCACAACAGGTTTTGGGATCTGTGCTTGCCCAGAGAAGGAACATCTCACGGTGCGCATCCTCGGCAGAGCCTGTTCCCGAAAAGGCAAACGTCCGGCTCCTTGTCCCACACGGAAGGTGGCAGCCCTGAAAGCTGTTGCTGGTCTTCACCTTCCCCCTGCAGCCTATTCACAGGCACAACAGGTTTGGGGATCTGTGCTTGCCCAGAGACGCAATCTCTCACGGTGCGCATCCTCGGCAGAGTCTGTTCCCGAACAGGCAAACGTCCGGCTCCTTGTCCCACACGGAAGGTGGCAGCCCGGAAAGCTGTTGCTGGTCTTCACCTTCCCCCTGCAGCCTATTCACAGGCACAACCGCACTGGGAATCTCTGCTTTTCCAGAGACGCAATCTCTCACGGTGCGCATCCTCGGCAGAGCCTGTTCCCGAAAAGGCAAACGTCCGGCTCCTTGTCCCACACGGAAGGTGGCAGCCCTGAAAGCTCTTGCTGGTCTTCACCTTCCCCCTGCAGCCTATTCACAGGCACAACAGGTTTTGGGATCTCTGCTTGCCCAGAGAAGGAACATCTCACGGTGCGCATCCTCGGCAGAGCCTGTTCCCGAAAAGGCAAAAGTTCTGCTCCTTGTCCCACACGGAAGGCGGCAGCCCTGAGAGCTCTTGCTGGTCTTCACCTTCCCCCTGCAGCCTATTCACAGGCACAAGAGGTTTTGGGATCCCTGCTTGCCCAGAGAAGGAACATCTCACGGTGCGCATCCTCGGCAGAGCCTGTTCCCGAAAAGGCAAACGTCCGGCTCCTTGTCCCACACGGAAGGTGGCAGCCCGGAAAGCTCTTGCTGGTCTTCACCTTCCCCCTGCAGCCTATTCACAGGCACAACCGCACTTTGAATCTCTGCTTTCCCAAAGACGCAATCCCTCACGGTGCGCATCCTCGGCACAGCCTGTTCCCGAAAAGGCAAACGTCCGGCTCCTTGTCCCACACGGAAGGTGGCAGCCCTGAAAGCTGTTGCTGGTCTTCACCTTCCCCCTGCAGCCTATTCACAGGCACAACAGGTTTGGGGATCTGTGCTTGCCCAGAGAAGGAACATCTCACGGTGCGCATCCTCGGCAGAGCCTGTTCCAGAACAGGCAAACGTCCGTCTCCTTGTCCCACACAGAAGGTGGCAGCCCTGAAAGCTCTTGCTGGTCTTCACCTTCCCCCTGCAGCCTATTCACAGGCACAACAGGTTTGGGGATCTGTGCTTGCCCAGAGACGCAATCTCTCACGGTGCGCATCCTCGGCAGAGTCTGTTCCCGAACAGGCAAACGTCCGGCTCCTTGTCCCACACGGAAGGTGGCAGCCCGGAAAGCTGTTGCTGGTCTTCACCTTCCCCCTGCAGCCTATTCACAGGCACAACCGCACTGGGAATCTCTGCTTTTCCAGAGACGCAATCTCTCACGGTGCGCATCCTCGGCAGAGCCTGTTCCCGAAAAGGCAAACGTCCGGCTCCTTGTCCCACACGGAAGGTGGCAGCCCGGAAAGCTCTTGCTGGTCTTCACCTTCCCCCTGCAGCCTATTCACAGGCACAACAGGTTTTGGGATCTGTGCTTTCCCAGGGACGCAATCTCTCACGGTGCGTATCCTCGGCAGAGCCTGTTCCCGAAAAGGCAAACGTCCGGCTCCTTGTCCCACACGGAAGGTGGCAGCCCTGAAAGCTCTTGCTGGTCTTCACCTTCCCCCTGCAGCCTATTCACAGGCTCAACAGGTTTTGAGATCTCTGCTTGCCCAGAGAAGGAACATCTCACGGTGCGCATCCTCGGCAGAGCCTGTTCCCGAAAAGGCAAACGTCCGGCTCCTTGTCCCACACGGAAGGTGGCAGCCCTGAAAGCTCTTGCTGGTCTTCACCTTCCCCCTGCAGCCTATTCACAGGCACAACCGCACTTTGAATCTCTGCTTTCCCAAATACGCAATCTCTCACAGTGCGCATCCTCGGCAGAGCCTGTTCCCGAAAAGGCAAACTTCCGGTTCCTTGTCCCACACGGAAGGTAGCAGCCCTGAAAGCTCTTGCTGGTCTTCACCTTCCCCCTGCAGCCTATTCACAGGCACAACAGGTTTTGGGATCTGTGCTTGCCCAGAGAAGGAACATCTCACGGTGCGCATCCTCGGCAGAGCCTGTTCCCGAAAAGGCAAACGTCCGGCTCCTTGTCCCACACGGAAGGTGGCAGCCCGGAAAGCTCTTGCTGGTCTTCACCCTCCCCCTGCAGCCTATTCACAGGCACAACAGGTTTTGGGATCTGTGCTTGCCCAGAGAAGGAACATCTCACGGTGCGCATCCTCGGCAGAGCCTGTTCCCGAAAAGGCAAACGTCCGGCTCCTTGTCCCACACGGAAGGTGGCAGCCCTGAAAGCTCTTGCTGGTCTTCACCTTCCCCCTGCAGCCTATTCACAGGCACAACAGGTTTTGGGATCTGTGCTTGCCCAGAGAAGGAACATCTCACGGTGCGCATCCTCGGCAGAGCCTGTTCCCGAAAAGGCAAACGTCCGGCTCCTTGTCCCACACGGAAGGTGGCAGCCCGGAAAGCTCTTGCTGGTCTTCACCTTCCCCCTGCAGCCTATTCACAGGCACAACCGCACTGGGAATCTCTGCTTTCCCAAAGACGCAATCCCTCACGGTGCACATCCTCGGCAGAGCCTGTTCCCGAAAAGGCAAACGTCCGGCTCCTTGTCCCACACGGAAGGTGGCAGCCCTGAAAGCTCTTGCTGGTCTTCACCTTCCCCCTGCAGCCTATTCACAGGCACAAGAGGTTTTGGGATCTCTGCTTGCCCAGAGAAGGAACATCTCACGGTGCACATCCTCGGCAGAGCCTGTTCCCGAAAAGGCAAACGTCCGGCTCCTTGTCCCACACGGAAGGTGGCAGCCCGGAAAGCTCTTGCTGGTCTTCACCTTCCCCCTGCAGCCTATTCACAGGCACAACAGGTTTTGGGATCTGTGCTTGCCCAGAGAAGGAACATCTCACGGTGCGCATCCTCGGCAGAGCCTGTTCCCGAAAAGGCAAACGTCCGGCTCCTTGTCCCACACGGAAGGTGGCAGCCCTGAAAGCTGTTGCTGGTCTTCACCTTCCCCCTGCAGCCTATTCACAGGCACAACAGGTTTGGGGATCTGTGCTTGCCCAGAGACGCAATCTCTCACGGTGCGCATCCTCGGCAGAGTCTGTTCCCGAACAGGCAAACGTCCGGCTCCTTGTCCCACACGGAAGGTGGCAGCCCGGAAAGCTGTTGCTGGTCTTCACCTTCCCCCTGCAGCCTATTCACAGGCACAACCGCACTGGGAATCTCTGCTTTTCCAGAGACGCAATCTCTCACGGTGCGCATCCTCGGCAGAGCCTGTTCCCGAAAAGGCAAACGTCCGGCTCCTTGTCCCACACGGAAGGTGGCAGCCCTGAAAGCTCTTGCTGGTCTTCACCTTCCCCCTGCAGCCTATTCACAGGCACAACAGGTTTTGGGATCTCTGCTTGCCCAGAGACGCAATCTCTCACGGTGCGCATCCTCGGCAGAGCCTGTTCCCGAAAAGGCAAAAGTTCTGCTCCTTGTCCCACACGGAAGGCGGCAGCCCTGAGAGCTCTTGCTGGTCTTCACCTTCCCCCTGCAGCCTATTCACAGGCACAAGAGGTTTTGGGATCCCTGCTTGCCCAGAGAAGGAACATCTCACGGTGCGCATCCTCGGCAGAGCCTGTTCCCGAAAAGGCAAACGTCCGGCTCCTTGTCCCACACGGAAGGTGGCAGCCCGGAAAGCTCTTGCTGGTCTTCACCTTCCCCCTGCAGCCTATTCACAGGCACAACCGCACTTTGAATCTCTGCTTTCCCAAAGACGCAATCCCTCACGGTGCGCATCCTCGGCACAGCCTGTTCCCGAAAAGGCAAACGTCCGGCTCCTTGTCCCACACGGAAGGTGGCAGCCCTGAAAGCTGTTGCTGGTCTTCACCTTCCCCCTGCAGCCTATTCACAGGCACAACAGGTTTGGGGATCTGTGCTTGCCCAGAGAAGGAACATCTCACGGTGCGCATCCTCGGCAGAGCCTGTTCCAGAACAGGCAAACGTCCGTCTCCTTGTCCCACACAGAAGGTGGCAGCCCTGAAAGCTCTTGCTGGTCTTCACCTTCCCCCTGCAGCCTATTCACAGGCACAACAGGTTTGGGGATCTGTGCTTGCCCAGAGACGCAATCTCTCACGGTGCGCATCCTCGGCAGAGTCTGTTCCCGAACAGGCAAACGTCCGGCTCCTTGTCCCACACGGAAGGTGGCAGCCCGGAAAGCTGTTGCTGGTCTTCACCTTCCCCCTGCAGCCTATTCACAGGCACAACCGCACTGGGAATCTCTGCTTTTCCAGAGACGCAATCTCTCACGGTGCGCATCCTCGGCAGAGCCTGTTCCCGAAAAGGCAAACGTCCGGCTCCTTGTCCCACACGGAAGGTGGCAGCCCGGAAAGCTCTTGCTGGTCTTCACCTTCCCCCTGCAGCCTATTCACAGGCACAACAGGTTTTGGGATCTGTGCTTTCCCAGGGACGCAATCTCTCACGGTGCGTATCCTCGGCAGAGCCTGTTCCCGAAAAGGCAAACGTCCGGCTCCTTGTCCCACACGGAAGGTGGCAGCCCTGAAAGCTCTTGCTGGTCTTCACCTTCCCCCTGCAGCCTATTCACAGGCACAACAGGTTTGGGGATCTGTGCTTGCCCAGAGACGCAATCTCTAACGGTGCGCATCCTCGGCAGAGCCTGTTCCAGAACAGGCAAACGTCCGGCTCCTTGTCCCACACGGAAGGTGGCAGCCCTGAAAGCTCTTGCTGGTCTTCACCTTCCCCCTGCAGCCTATTCACAGGCACAACAGGTTTTGGGATCTCTGCTTGCCCAGAGAAGGAACATCTCATTGTGCGCATCCTCGGCAGAGCCTGTTCCCGAAAAGGCAAACGTCCGGCTCCTTGTCCCACACGGAAGGTGGCAGCCCTGAAAGCTCTTGCTGGTCTTCACCTTCCCCCTGCAGCCTATTCACAGGCACAACCGCACTTTGAATCTCTGCTTTCCCAAATACGCAATCTCTCACACTGCGCATCCTCGGCAGAGCCTGTTCCCGAAAAGGCAAACGTCCGGCTCCTTGTCCCACACGGAAGGTGGCAGCCCTGAAAGCTCTTGCTGGTCTTCACCTTCCCCCTGCAGCCTATTCACAGGCACAACAGGTTTTGGGATCTGTGCTTGCCCAGAGAAGGAACATCTCACGGTGCGCATCCTCGGCAGAGCCTGTTCCCGAAAAGGCAAACGTCCGATTCCTTGTCCCACACGGAAGGTGGCAGCCCGGAAAGCTCTTGCTGGTCTTCACCCTCCCCCTGCAGCCTATTCACAGGCACAACAGGTTTTGGGATCTCTGCTTGCCCAGAGAAGGAACATCTCACGGTGCGCATCCTCGGCAGAGCCTGTTCCCGAAAAGGCAAACGTCCGGCTCCTTGTCCCACACGGAAGGTGGCAGCCCTGAAAGCTCTTGCTGGTCTTCACCTTCCCCCTGCAGCCTATTCACAGGCACAACAGGTTTTGGGATCTGTGCTTGCCCAGAGAAGGAACATCTCACGGTGCGCATCCTCGGCAGAGCCTGTTCCCGAAAAGGCAAACGTCCGGCTCCTTGTCCCACACGGAAGGTGGCAGCCCGGAAAGCTCTTGCTGGTCTTCACCTTCCCCCTGCAGCCTATTCACAGGCACAACCGCACTGGGAATCTCTGCTTTCCCAAAGACGCAATCCCTCACGGTGCACATCCTCGGCAGAGCCTGTTCCCGAAAAGGCAAACGTCCGGCTCCTTGTCCCACACGGAAGGTGGCAGCCCTGAAAGCTCTTGCTGGTCTTCACCTTCCCCCTGCAGCCTATTCACAGGCACAACAGGTTTGGGGATCTGTGCTTGCCCAGAGAAGGAACATCTCACGGTGCGCATCCTCGGCAGAGCCTGTTCCCGAAAGGGCAAACGTCCGGCTCCTTGTCCCACACAGAAGGTGGCAGCCCTGAAAGCTCTTGCTGGTCTTCACCTTCCCCCTGCAGCCTATTCACAGGCACAACAGGTTTGGGGATCTGTGCTTGCCCAGAGACGCAATCTCTCACGGTGCGCATCCTCGGCAGAGTCTGTTCCCGAACAGGCAAACGTCCGGCTCCTTGTCCCACACGGAAGGTGGCAGCCCGGAAAGCTGTTGCTGGTCTTCACCTTCCCCCTGCAGCCTATTCACAGGCACAACCGCACTGGGAATCTCTGCTTTTCCAGAGACGCAATCTCTCACGGTGCGCATCCTCGGCAGAGCCTGTTCCCGAAAAGGCAAACGTCCGGCTCCTTGTCCCACACGGAAGGTGGCAGCCCTGAAAGCTCTTGCTGGTCTTCACCTTCCCCCTGCAGCCTATTCACAGGCACAACAGGTTTTGGGATCTCTGCTTTTCCAGAGACGCAATCTCTCACGGTGCGCAACCTCCGCAGAGCCTGTTCCCGAAAAGGCAAACGTCCGGCTCCTTGTCCCACACAGAAGGTGGCAGCCCTGAAAGCTGTTGCTGGTCTTCACCTTCCCCCTGCAGCCTATTCACAGGCACAACAGGTTTTGGGATCTCTGCTTGCCCAGAGACGCAATCTCTCACGGTGCGCATCCTCGGCAGAGCCTGTTCCCGAAAAGGCAAACGTTCTGCTCCTTGTCCCACACGGAAGGCGGCAGCCCTGAGAGCTCTTGCTGGTCTTCACCTTCCCCCTGCAGCCTATTCACAGGCACAAGAGGTTTTGGGATCCCTGCTTGCCCAGAGAAGGAACATCTCACGGTGCGCATCCTCGGCAGAGCCTGTTCCCGAAAAGGCAAACGTCCGGCTCCTTGTCCCACACGGAAGGTGGCAGCCCGGAAAGCTCTTGCTGGTCTTCACCTTCCCCCTGCAGCCTATTCACAGGCACAACCGCACTTTGAATCTCTGCTTTCCCAAAGACGCAATCCCTCACGGTGCGCATCCTCGGCAGAGCCTGTTCCCGAAAAGGCAAACGTCCGGCTCCTTGTCCCACACGGAAGGTGGCAGCCCTGAAAGCTGTTGCTGGTCTTCACCTTCCCCCTGCAGCCTATTCACAGGCACAACAGGTTTGGGGATCTGTGCTTGCCCAGAGAAGGAACATCTCACGGTGCGCATCCTCGGCAGAGCCTGTTCCAGAACAGGCAAACGTCCGGCTCCTTGTCCCACACAGAAGGTGGCAGCCCTGAAAGCTCTTGCTGGTCTTCACCTTCCCCCTGCAGCCTATTCACAGGCACAACAGGTTTGGGGATCTGTGCTTGCCCAGAGACGCAATCTCTCACGGTGCGCATCCTCGGCAGAGTCTGTTCCCGAACAGGCAAACGTCCGGCTCATTGTCCCACACGGAAGGTGGCAGCCCGGAAAGCTGTTGCTGGTCTTCACCTTCCCCCTGCAGCCTATTCACAGGCACAACAGGTTTTGGGATCTGTGCTTGCCCAGGGACGCAATCTCTCACGGTGCGTATCCTCGGCAGAGCCTGTTCCCGAAAAGGCAAACGTCCGGCTCCTTGTCCCACACGGAAGGTGGCAGCCCTGAAAGCTCTTGCTGGTCTTCACCTTCCCCCTGCAGCCTATTCACAGGCACAACAGGTTTGGGGATCTGTGCTTGCCCAGAGACGCAATCTCTCACGGTGCGCATCCTCGGCAGAGCCTGTTCCAGAACAGGCAAACGTCCGGCTCCTTGTCCCACAAGGAAGGTGGCAGCCCTGAAAGCTGTTGCTGGTCTTCACCTTCCCCCTGCAGCCTATTCACAGGCACAACCGCACTGGGAATCTCTGCTTTTCCAGAGACGCAATCTCTCACGGTGCGCATCCTCGGCAGAGCCTGTTCCCGAAAAGGCAAACGTCCGGCTCCTTGTCCCACACGGAAGGTGGCAGCCCTGAAAGCTCTTGCTGGTCTTCACCTTCCCCCTGCAGCCTATTCACAGGCACAACCGCACTGGGAATCTCTGCTTTCCCAAAGACGCAATCCCTCACGGTGCGCATCCTCGGCAGAGCCTCTTCCCGAAAAGGCAAACGTCCGGCTCCTTGTCCCACACGGAAGGTGGCAGCCCGGAAAGCTGTTGCTGGTCTTCACCTTCCCCCTGCAGCCTATTCACAGGCACAACAGGTTTGGGGATCTCTGCTTGCCCAGAGAAGGAACATCTCACGGTGCGCATCCTCGGCAGAGCCTGTTCCCGAAAAGGCAAACGTCCGGCTCCTTGTCCCACACGGAAGGTGGCAGCCCGGAAAGCTCTTGCTGGTCTTCACCTTCCCCCTGCAGCCTATTCACAGGCACAACAGGTTTGGGGATCTGTGCTTGCCCAGAGAAGGAACATCTCACGGTGCGCATCCTCAGCAGAGCCTGTTCCCGAAAAGGCAAACGTCCGGCTCCTTGTCCCACACGGAAGGTGGCAGCCCTGAAAGCTCTTGCTGGTCTTCACCTTCCCCCTGCAGCCTATTCACAGGCACCACCGCACTGGGAATCTCTGCTTTCCCAAAGACGCAATCTCTCACGGTGCGCATCCTCGGCAGAGCCTGTTCCCGAAAAGGCAAACGTCCGGCTCCTTGTCCCACATGGAAGGTGGCAGCCCGGAAAGCTGTTGCTGGTCTTCACCTTCCCCCTGCAGCCTATTCACAGGCACAACCGCACTGGGAATCTCTGCTTTCCCAAAGACGCAATCTCTCACGGTGCGCATCCTCGGCAGAGCCTGTTCCCGAAAAGGCAAACGTCCGGCTCCTTGTCCCACACGGAAGGTGGCAGCCCGGAAAGCTGTTGCTGGTCTTCACCTTCCCCCTGCAGCCTATTCACAGGCACAACAGGTTTTGGGATCTGTGCTTGCCCAGAGAAGGAACATCTCACGGTGCGCATCCTCGGCAGAGCCTGTTCCCGAAAAGGCAAACGTCCGGCTACTTGTCCCACACGGAAGGTGGCAGACCTGAAAGCTCTTGCTGGTCTTCACCTTCCCCGTGCAGCCTATTCACAGGCACAACAGGTTTTGGGATCTCTGCTTGCCCAGAGAAGGAACATCTCACGGTGCGCATCCTCGGCAGAGCCTGTTCCCGAAAAGGCAAACGTCCGGCTCCTTGTCCCACACGGAAGGTGGCAGCCCGGAAAGCTGTTGCTGGTCTTCACCTTCCCCCTGCAGCCTATTCACAGGCACAACCGCACTGGGAATCTCTGCTTTTCCAGAGACGCAATCTCTCACGGTGCGCATCCTCGGCAGAGCCTCTTCCCGAAAAGGCAAACGTCCGGCTCCTTGTCCCACACGGAAGGTGGCAGCCCGGAAAGCTGTTGCTGGTCTTCACCTTCCCCCTGCAGCCTATTCACAGGCACAACCGCACTGGGAATCTCTGCTTTCCCAAAGACGCAATCCCTCACGGTGCACATCCTCGGCAGAGCCTGTTCCCGAAAAGGCAAACGTCCGGCTCATTGTCCCACACGGAAGGTGGCAGCCCGGAAAGCTGTTGCTGGTCTTCACCTTCCCCCTGCAGCCTATTCACAGGCACAACAGGTTTGGGGATCTCTGCTTGCCCAGAGAAGGAACATCTCACGGTGCGCATCCTCGGCAGAGCCTGTTCCCGAAAAGGCAAACGTCCGGCTCCTTGTCCCACACGGAAGGTGGCAGCCCGGAAAGCTGTTGCTGGTCTTCACCTTCCCCCTGCAGCCTATTCACAGGCACAACAGGTTTTGGGATCTCTGCTTTCCCAGAGACGCAATGTCTCACGGTGCTCACCCTCGGCAGAGCCTGTTCCCGAAAAGGCAAACGTCCGGCTCCTTGTCCCACACGGAAGGTGGCAGCCCTGAAAGCTCTTGCTGGTCTTCACCTTCCCCCTGCAGCCTATTCACAGGCACAACAGGTTTTGGGATCTCTGCTTGCCCAGAGAAGGAACATCTCACCGTGCGCATCCTCGGCAGAGCCTGTTCCCGAAAAGGCAAACGTCCGGCTCCTTGTCCCACACGGAAGGTGGCAGCCCTGAAAGCTCTTGCTGGTCTTCACCTTCCCCCTGCAGCCTATTCACAGGCACAACAGGTTTGGGGATCTCTGCTTGCCCAGAGAAGGAACATCTCACGGTGCGCATCCTCGGCAGAGCCTGTTCCCGAAAAGGCAAACATCCGGCTACTTGTCCCACACGGAAGGTGGCAGACCTGAAAGCTCTTGCTGGTCTTCACCTTCCCCGTGCAGCCTATTCACAGGCACAACAGGTTTTGGGATCTCTGCTTGCCCAGAGAAGGAACATCTCACGGTGCGCATCCTCGGCAGAGCCTGTTCCCGAAAAGGCAAACGTCCGGCTCCTTGTCCCACACGGAATGTGGCAGCCCTGAAAGCTCTTGCTGGTCTTCACCTTCCCCCTGCAGCCTATTCACAGGCACCACCGCACTGGGAATCTCTGCTTTCCCAAAGACGCAATCTCTCACGGTGCGCATCCTCGGCAGAGCCTGTTCCCGAAAAGGCAAACGTCCGGCTCCTTGTCCCACACGGAAGGTGGCAGCCCGGAAAGCTCTTGCTGGTCTTCACCTTCCCCCTGCAGCCTATTCACAGGCACAACCACACTGGGAATCTCTGCTTGCACAGAGACGCAATCTCTCACGGTGCGCATCCTCGGCACAGCCTGTTCCCGAAAAGGCAAACATCCGGCTCCTTGTCCCACACGGAAGGTGGCAGCCCTGAAAGTTCTTGCTGGTCTTCACCTTCCCCGTGCAGCCTATTCACAGGCACAACAGGTTTTGGGATCTCTGCTTGCCCAGAGAAGGAACATCTCACGGTGCGCATCCTCGGCAGAGCCTGTTCCCGAAAAGGCAAACGTCCGGCTCCTTGTCCCACACGGAAGGTGGCAGCCCTGAAAGCTCTTGCTGGTCTTCACCTTCCCCCTGCAGCCTATTCACAGGCACAACAGGTTTTGGGATCTGTGCTTGCCCAGAGAAGGAACATCTCACGGTGCGCATCCTCAGCAGAGCCTGTTCCCGAAAAGGCAAACGTCCGGCTCCTTGTCCCACACGGAAGGTGGCAGCCCGGAAAGCTCTTGCTGGTCTTCACCTTCCCCCTGCAGCCTATTCACAGGCACCACCGCACTGGGAATCTCTGCTTTCCCAAAGACGCAATCTCTCACGGTGCGCATCCTCGGCAGAGCCTGTTCCCGAAAAGGCAAACGTCCGGCTCCTTGTCCCACATGGAAGGTGGCAGCCCTGAAAGCTGTTGCTGGTCTTCACCTTCCCCCTGCAGCCTATTCACAGGCACAACCGCACTGGGAATCTCTGCTTTCCCAAAGACGCAATCTCTCACGGTGCGCATCCTCGGCAGAGCCTGTTCCCGAAAAGGCAAACGTCCGGCTCCTTGTCCCACACGGAAGGTGGCAGCCCTGAAAGCTGTTGCTGGTTTTCACCTTCCCCCTGCAGCCTATTCACAGGCACAACAGGTTTTGGGATCTGTGCTTGCCCAGAGAAGGAACATCTCACGGTGCGCATCCTCGGCAGAGCCTGTTCCCGAAAAGGCAAACGTCCGGCTCCTTGTCCCACACGGAAGGTGGCAGACCTGAAAGCTCTTGCTGGTCTTCACCTTCCCCGTGCAGCCTATTCACAGGCACAACAGGTTTTGGGATCTGTGCTTGCCCAGAGAAGGAACATCTCACGGTGCGCATCCTCGGCAGAGCCTGTTCCCGAAAAGGCAAACGTCCGGCTCCTTGTCCCACACGGAAGGTGGCAGCCCGGAAAGCTGTTGCTGGTCTTCACCTTCCCCCTGCAGCCTATTCACAGGCACAACCGCACTGGGAATCTCTGCTTTCCCAAAGACGCAATCTCTCACGGTGCGCATCCTCGGCAGAGCCTCTTCCTGAAAAGGCAAACGTCCGGCTCCTTGTCCCACACGGAAGGTGGCAGCCCTGAAAGTTCTTGCTGGTCTTCACCTTCCCCGTGCAGCCTATTCACAGGCACAACAGGTTTTGGGATCTGTGCTTGCCCAGAGAAGGAACATCTCACGGTGCGCATCCTCGGCAGAGCCTGTTCCCGAAAAGGCAAACGTCCGGCTCCTTGTCCCACACGGAAGGTGGCAGCCCTGAAAGCTCTTGCTGGTCTTCACCTTCCCCCTGCAGCCTATTCACAGGCACAACAGGTTTTGGGATCTGTGCTTGCCCAGAGAAGGAACATCTCACGGTGCGCATCCTCAGCAGAGCCTGTTCCCGAAAAGGCAAACGTCCGGCTCCTTGTCCCACACGGAAGGTGGCAGCCCGGAAAGCTCTTGCTGGTCTTCACCTTCCCCCTGCAGCCTATTCACAGGCACCACCGCACTGGGAATCTCTGCTTTCCCAAAGACGCAATCTCTCACGGTGCGCATCCTCGGCAGAGCCTGTTCCCGAAAAGGCAAACGTCCGGCTCCTTGTCCCACATGGAAGGTGGCAGCCCTGAAAGCTGTTGCTGGTCTTCACCTTCCCCCTGCAGCCTATTCACAGGCACAACCGCACTGGGAATCTCTGCTTTCCCAAAGACGCAATCTCTCACGGTGCGCATCCTCGGCAGAGCCTGTTCCCGAAAAGGCAAACGTCCGGCTCCTTGTCCCACACGGAAGGTGGCAGCCCTGAAAGCTGTTGCTGGTTTTCACCTTCCCCCTGCAGCCTATTCACAGGCACAACAGGTTTTGGGATCTGTGCTTGCCCAGAGAAGGAACATCTCACGGTGCGCATCCTCGGCAGAGCCTGTTCCCGAAAAGGCAAACGTCCGGCTCCTTGTCCCACACGGAAGGTGGCAGACCTGAAAGCTCTTGCTGGTCTTCACCTTCCCCGTGCAGCCTATTCACAGGCACAACAGGTTTTGGGATCTGTGCTTGCCCAGAGAAGGAACATCTCACGGTGCGCATCCTCGGCAGAGCCTGTTCCCGAAAAGGCAAACGTCCGGCTCCTTGTCCCACACGGAAGGTGGCAGCCCGGAAAGCTGTTGCTGGTCTTCACCTTCCCCCTGCAGCCTATTCACAGGCACAACCGCACTGGGAATCTCTGCTTTCCCAAAGACGCAATCTCTCACGGTGCGCATCCTCGGCAGAGCCTGTTCCCGAAAAGGCAAACGTCCGGCTCCTTGTCCCACACGGAAGGTGGCAGCCCGGAAAGCTGTTGCTGGTCTTCACCTTCCCCCTGCAGCCTATTCACAGGCACAACAGGTTTTGGGATCTGTGCTTGCCCAGAGAAGGAACATCTCACGGTGCGCATCCTCGGCAGAGCCTGTTCCCGAAAAGGCAAACGTCCGGCTACTTGTCCCACACGGAAGGTGGCAGACCTGAAAGCTCTTGCTGGTCTTCACCTTCCCCGTGCAGCCTATTCACAGGCACAACAGGTTTTGGGATCTCTGCTTTCCCAGAGACGCAATCTCTCACGGTGCGCATCCTCGGCAGAGCCTGTTCCCGAAAAGGCAAACGTCCGGCTCCTTGTCCCACACGGAAGGTGGCAGCCCGGAAAGCTGTTGCTGGTCTTCACCTTCCCCCTGCAGCCTATTCACAGGCACAACCGCACTGGGAATCTCTGCTTTTCCAGAGACGCAATCTCTCACGGTGCGCATCCTCGGCAGAGCCTGTTCCCGAAAAGGCAAACGTCCGGCTCCTTGTCCCACACGGAAGGTGGCAGCCCGGAAAGCTCTTGCTGGTCTTCACCTTCCCCGTGCAGCCTATTCACAGGCACAACCGCACTGGGAATCTCTGCTTTCCCAAAGACGCAATCCCTCACGGTGCACATCCTCGGCAGAGCCTGTTCCCGAAAAGGCAAACGTCCGGCTCCTTGTCCCACATGGAAGGTGGCAGCCCTGAAAGCTCTTGCTGGTCTTCACCTTCCCCCTGCAGCCTATTCACAGGCACAACAGGTTTGGGGATCTCTGCTTGCCCAGAGAAGGAACATCTCACGGTGCGCATCCTCGGCAGAGCCTGTTCCCGAAAAGGCAAACGTCCGGCTCCTTGTCCCACACGGAAGGTGGCAGCCCGGAAAGCTGTTGCTGGTCTTCACCTTCCCCCTGCAGCCTATTCACAGGCACAACAGGTTTTGGGATCTCTGCTTTCCCAGAGACGCAATGTCTCACGGTGCTCACCCTCGGCAGAGCCTGTTCCCGAAAAGGCAAACGTCCGGCTCCTTGTCCCACACGGAAGGTGGCAGCCCTGAAAGCTCTTGCTGGTCTTCACCTTCCCCCTGCAGCCTATTCACAGGCACAACAGGTTTTGGGATCTGTGCTTGCCCAGAGAAGGAACATCTCACCGTGCGCATCCTCGGCAGAGCCTGTTCCCGAAAAGGCAAACGTCCGGCTCCTTGTCCCACACGGAAGGTGGCAGCCCTGAAAGCTCTTGCTGGTCTTCACCTTCCCCCTGCAGCCTATTCACAGGCACAACAGGTTTTGGGATCTGTGCTTGCCCAGAGAAGGAACATCTCACGGTGCGCATCCTCGGCAGAGCCTGTTCCCGAAAAGGCAAACATCCGGCTACTTGTCCCACACGGAAGGTGGCAGACCTGAAAGCTCTTGCTGGTCTTCACCTTCCCCGTGCAGCCTAGTCACAGGCACAACAGGTTTTGGGATCTCTGCTTACCCAGAGAAGGAACATCTCACGGTGCGCATCCTCGGCAGAGCCTGTTCCCGAAAAGGCAAACGTCCGGCTCCTTGTCCCACACGGAAGGTGGCAGCCCTGAAAGCTCTTGCTGGTCTTCACCTTCCCCCTGCAGCCTATTCACAGGCACAACCGCACTGGGAATCTCTGCTTTCCCAAAGACGCAATCTCTCACGGTGCGCATCCTCGGCAGAGCCTGTTCCCGAAAAGGCAAACGTCCGGCTCCTTGTCCCACACGGAAGGTGGCAGCCCTGAAAGCTCTTGCTGGTCTTCACCTTCCCCCTGCAGCCTATTCACAGGCACAACAGGTTTTGGGATCTCTGCTTGCCCCAAGACGCAATCTCTCACGGTGCGCATCCTCGGCAGAGCCTGTTCCCGAAAAGGCAAACGTCCGGCTCCTTGTCCCACACGGAAGGTGGCAGCCCGGAAAGCTCTTGCTGGTCTTCACCTTCCCCCTGCAGCCTATTCACAGGCACAACAGGTTTGGGGATCTGTGCTTGCCCAGAGAAGGAACATCTCACGGTGCGCATCCTCGGCAGAGCCTGTTCCCGAAAAGGCAAACGTCCGGCTCCTTGTCCCACACGGAAGGTGGCAGCCCGGAAAGCTCTTGCTGGTCTTCACCTTCCCCCTGCAGCCTATTCACAGGCACAACAGGTTTTGGGATCTGTGCTTGCCCAGAGAAGGAACATCTCACGGTGCGCATCCTCGGCAGAGCCTGTTCCCGAAAAGGCAAACGTCCGGCTCCTTGTCCCACACGGAAGGTGGCAGCCCTGAAAGCTCTTGCTGGTCTTCACCTTCCCCCTGCAGCCTATTCACAGGCACAACCGCACTGGGAATCTCTGCTTTCCCAAAGACGCAATCCCTCACGGTGCGCATCCTCGGCAGAGCCT
Source organism: Haliaeetus albicilla (assembly GCF_947461875.1). NCBI lineage: Eukaryota > Metazoa > Chordata > Aves > Accipitriformes > Accipitridae > Haliaeetus > Haliaeetus albicilla. The sequence goes on along the minus strand of NW_027212473.1, from coordinate 828,043 downwards.
GTTCCCGAAAAGGCAAACGTCCGGCTCCTTGTCCCACACGGAAGGTGGCAGCCCTGAAAGCTGTTGCTGGTCTTCACCTTCCCCCTGCAGCCTATTCACAGGCACAACCGCACTGGGAATCTCTGCTTTCCCAAAGACGCAATCCCTCACGGTGCGCATCCTCGGCAGAGCCTGTTCCCGAAAAGGCAAACGTCCGGCTCCTTGTCCCACACGGAAGGTGGCAGCCCTGAAAGCTCTTGCTGGTCTTCACCTTCCCCCTGCAGCCTATTCACAGGCACAACAGGTTTTGGGATCTGTGCTTGCCCCAAGACGCAATCTCTCACGGTGCGCATCCTCGGCAGAGCCTGTTCCCGAAAAGGCAAACGTCCGGCTCCTTGTCCCACACGGAAGGTGGCAGCCCTGAAAGCTCTTGCTGGTCTTCACCTTCCCCCTGCAGCCTATTCACAGGCACAACAGGTTTTGGGATCTCTGCTTTCCCAGAGACGCAATCTCTCACGGTGCGCATCCTCCGCAGAGCCTGTTCCCGAAAAGGCAAACGTCCGGCTCCTTGTCCCACACGGAAGGTGGCAGCCCTGAAAGCTCTTGCTGGTCTTCACCTTCCCCCTGCAGCCTATTCACAGGCACAACAGGTTTTGGGATCTCTGCTTTCCCAGAGACGCAATCTCTCACGGTGCGCATCCTCGGCAGAGCCTGTTCCCGAAAAGGCAAACGTCCGGCTCCTTGTCCCACACGGAAGGTGGCAGCCCTGAAAGCTCTTGCTGGTCTTCACCTTCCCCCTGCAGCCTATTCACAGGCACAACAGGTTTGGGGATCTGTGCTTGCCCAGAGAAGGAACATCTCACGGTGCGCATCCTCGGCAGAGCCTGTTCCCGAAAAGGCAAACGTCCGGCTCCTTGTCCCACACGGAAGGTGGCAGCCCTGAAAGCTCTTGCTGGTCTTCACCTTCCCCCTGCAGCCTATTCACAGGCACAACAGGTTTTGGGATCTCTGCTTGCCCAGAGAAGGAACATCTCACGGTGCGCATCCTCGGCAGAGCCTGTTCCCGAAAAGGCAAACGTCCGGCTCCTTGTCCCACACGGAAGGTGGCAGCCCTGAAAGCTCTTGCTGGTCTTCACCTTCCCCGTGCAGCCTATTCACAGGCACAACAGGTTTTGGGATCTGTGCTTGCCCCAAGACGCAATCTCTCACGGTGCGCATCCTCGGCAGAGCCTGTTCCCGAAAAGGCAAACGTCCGGCTCCTTGTCCCACACGGAATGTGGCAGCCCTGAAAGCTCTTGCTGGTCTTCACCTTCCCCGTGCAGCCTATTCACAGGCACAACCGCACTGGGAATCTCTGCTTTCCCAAAGACGCAATCCCTCACGGTGCGCATCCTCGGCAGAGCCTGTTCCCGAAAAGGCAAACGTCCGGCTCCTTGTCCCACACGGAAGGTGGCAGCCCGGAAAGCTGTTGCTGGTCTTCACCTTCCCCCTGCAGCCTATTCACAGGCACAACAGGTTTTGGGATCTGTGCTTTCCCAGAGACGCAATCTCTCACGGTGCGCATCCTCGGCAGAGCCTGTTCCCGAAAAGGCAAACGTCCGGCTCCTTGTCCCACACGGAAGGTGGCAGCCCTGAAAGCTCTTGCTGGTCTTCACCTTCCCCCTGCAGCCTATTCACAGGCACAACAGGTTTTGGGATCTCTGCTTGCCCAGAGAAGAAACATCTCACGGTGCGCATCCTCGGCAGAGCCTGTTCCCGAAAAGGCAAACGTCCGGCTCCTTGTCCCACACGGAAGGTGGCAGCCCGGAAAGCTGTTGCTGGTCTTCACCTTCCCCCTGCAGCCTATTCACAGGCACAACAGGTTTTGGGATCTCTGCTTTCCCAGAGACGCAATGTCTCACGGTGCTCACCCTCGGCAGAGCCTGTTCCCGAAAAGGCAAACGTCCGGCTCCTTGTCCCACACGGAAGGTGGCAGCCCTGAAAGCTCTTGCTGGTCTTCACCTTCCCCCTGCAGCCTATTCACAGGCACAACAGGTTTTGGGATCTCTGCTTGCCCAGAGAAGGAACATCTCACGGTGCGCATCCTCGGCAGAGCCTGTTCCCGAAAAGGCAAACGTCCGGCTCCTTGTCCCACACGGAAGGTGGCAGCCCTGAAAGCTCTTGCTGGTCTTCACCTTCCCCCTGCAGCCTATTCACAGGCACAACAGGTTTTGGGATCTGTGCTTGCCCAGAGAAGGAACATCTCACGGTGCGCATCCTCGGCAGAGCCTGTTCCCGAAAAGGCAAACGTCCGGCTACTTGTCCCACACGGAAGGTGGCAGACCTGAAAGCTCTTGCTGGTCTTCACCTTCCCCGTGCAGCCTATTCACAGGCACAACAGGTTTTGGGATCTCTGCTTGCCCAGAGAAGGAACATCTCACGGTGCGCATCCTCGGCAGATCCTGTTCCCGAAAAGGCAAACGTCCGGCTCCTTGTCCCACACGGAAGGTGGCAGCCCTGAAAGCTGTTGCTGGTCTTCACCTTCCCCCTGCAGCCTATTCACAGGCACAACCGCACTGGGAATCTCTGCTTTCCCAAAGACGCAATCTCTCACGGTGCGCATCCTCGGCAGAGCCTGTTCCCGAAAAGGCAAACGTCCGGCTCCTTGTCCCACACGGAAGGTGGCAGCCCTGAAAGCTCTTGCTGGTCTTCACCTTCCCCCTGCAGCCTATTCACAGGCACAACAGGTTTTGGGATCTCTGCTTGCCCCAAGACGCAATCTCTCACGGTGCGCATCCTCGGCAGAGCCTGTTCCCGAAAAGGCAAACATCCGGCTCCTTGTCCCACACGGAAGGTGGCAGCCCTGAAAGCTCTTGCTGGTCTTCACCTTCCCCCTGCAGCCTATTCACAGGCACAACAGGTTTGGGGATCTCTGCTTGCCCAGAGAAGGAACATCTCACGGTGCGCATCCTCGGCAGAGCCTGTTCCCGAAAAGGCAAACGTCCGGCTCCTTGTCCCACACGGAAGGTGGCAGCCCGGAAAGCTCTTGCTGGTCTTCACCTTCCCCCTGCAGCCTATTCACAGGCACAACAGGTTTTGGGATCTGTGCTTGCCCAGAGAAGGAACATCTCACGGTCCGCATCCTCGGCAGAGCCTGTTCCCGAAAAGGCAAACGTCCGGCTCCTTGTCCCACACGGAAGGTGGCAGCCCTGAAAGCTCTTGCTGGTCTTCACCTTCCCCGTGCAGCCTATTCACAGGCACAACAGGTTTTGGGATCTGTGCTTGCCCCAAGACGCAATCTCTCACAGTGCGCATCCTCGGCAGAGCCTGTTCCCGAAAAGGCAAACGTCCGGCTCCTTGTCCCACACGGAAGGTGGCAGCCCTGAAAGCTGTTGCTGGTCTTCACCTTCCCCGTGCAGCCTATTCACAGGCACAACCGCACTGGGAATCTCTGCTTTCCCAAAGACGCAATCCCTCACGGTGCGCATCCTCGGCAGAGCCTGTTCCCGAAAAGGCAAACGTCCGGCTCCTTGTCCCACACGGAAGGTGGCAGCCCTGAAAGCTCTTGCTGGTCTTCACCTTCCCCCTGCAGCCTATTCACAGGCACAACCGCACTGGGAATCTCTGCTTTCCCAAAGACGCAATCCCTCACGGTGCGCATCCTCGGCAGAGCCTGTTCCCGAAAAGGCAAACGTCCGGCTCCTTGTCCCACACGGAAGGTGGCAGCCCTGAAAGCTCTTGCTGGTCTTCACCTTCCCCCTGCAGCCTATTCACAGGCACAACAGGTTTGGGGATCTGTGCTTGCCCTAAGACGCAATCTCTCACGGTGCGCATCCTCGGCAGAGCCTGTTCCCGAAAAGGCAAACGTCCGGCTCCTTGTCCCACACGGAAGGTGGCAGCCCGGAAAGCTCTTGCTGGTCTTCACCTTCCCCCTGCAGCCTATTCACAGGCACAACAGGTTTTGGGATCTCTGCTTTCCCAGAGACGCAATCTCTCACGGTGCGCATCCTCCGCAGAGCCTGTTCCCGAAAAGGCAAACGTCCGGCTCCTTGTCCCACACGGAAGGTGGCAGCCCTGAAAGCTCTTGCTGGTCTTCACCTTCCCCCTGCAGCCTATTCACAGGCACAACAGGTTTTGGGATCTCTGCTTTCCCAGAGACGCAATCTCTCACGGTGCGCATCCTCGGCAGAGCCTGTTCCCGAAAAGGCAAACGTCCGGCTCCTTGTCCCACACGGAAGGTGGCAGCCCTGAAAGCTCTTGCTGGTCTTCACCTTCCCCCTGCAGCCTATTCACAGGCACAACAGGTTTTGGGATCTCTGCTTGCCCAGAGAAGGAACATCTCACGGTGCGCATCCTCGGCAGAGCCTGTTCCCGAAAAGGCAAACGTCCGGCTCCTTGTCCCACACGGAAGGTGGCAGCCCGGAAAGCTGTTGCTAGTCTTCACCTTCCCCCTGCAGCCTATTCACAGGCACAACAGGTTTTGGGATCTCTGCTTGCCCAGAGAAGGAACATCTCACGGTGCGCATCCTCGGCAGAGCCTGTTCCCGAAAAGGCAAACGTCCGGCTCCTTGTCCCACACGGAATGTGGCAGCCCTGAAAGCTCTTGCTGGTCTTCACCTTCCCCCTGCAGCCTATTCACAGGCACAACCGCACTGGGAATCTCTGCTTTCCCAAAGACGCAATCCCTCACGGTGCGCATCCTCGGCAGAGCCTGTTCCCGAAAAGGCAAACGTCCGGCTCCTTGTCCCACACGGAAGGTGGCAGCCCTGAAAGCTCTTGCTGGTCTTCACCTTCCCCCTGCAGCCTATTCACAGGCACAACCGCACTGGGAGTCTCTGCTTTCCCAGAGACGCAATCTCTCACGGTGCGCATCCTCGGCAGAGCCTGTTCCCGAAAAGGCAAACGTCCGGCTCCTTGTCCCACACGGAAGGTGGCAGCCCTGAAAGCTCTTGCTGGTCTTCACCTTCCCCCTGCAGCCTATTCACAGGCACAACCGCACTGGGAATCTCTGCTTTCCCAAAGACGCAATCCCTCACGGTGCGCATCCTCGGCAGAGCCTGTTCCCGAAAAGGCAAACGTCCGGCTCCTTGTCCCACATGGAAGGTGGCAGCCCTGAAAGCTCTTGCTGGTCTTCACCTTCCCCCTGCAGCCTATTCACAGGCACAACAGGTTTGGGGATCTCTGCTTGCCCAGAGAAGGAACATCTCACGGTGCGCATCCTCGGCAGAGCCTGTTCCCGAAAAGGCAAACGTCCGGCTCCTTGTCCCACACGGAAGGTGGCAGCCCGGAAAGCTGTTGCTGGTCTTCACCTTCCCCCTGCAGCCTATTCACAGGCACAACAGGTTTTGGGATCTCTGCTTTCCCAGAGACGCAATGTCTCACGGTGCTCACCCTCGGCAGAGCCTGTTCCCGAAAAGGCAAACGTCCGGCTCCTTGTCCCACACGGAAGGTGGCAGCCCTGAAAGCTCTTGCTGGTCTTCACCTTCCCCCTGCAGCCTATTCACAGGCACAACAGGTTTTGGGATCTGTGCTTGCCCAGAGAAGGAACATCTCACCGTGCGCATCCTCGGCAGAGCCTGTTCCCGAAAAGGCAAACGTCCGGCTCCTTGTCCCACACGGAAGGTGGCAGCCCTGAAAGCTCTTGCTGGTCTTCACCTTCCCCCTGCAGCCTATTCACAGGCACAACAGGTTTTGGGATCTGTGCTTGCCCAGAGAAGGAACATCTCACGGTGCGCATCCTCGGCAGAGCCTGTTCCCGAAAAGGCAAACATCCGGCTACTTGTCCCACACGGAAGGTGGCAGACCTGAAAGCTCTTGCTGGTCTTCACCTTCCCCGTGCAGCCTAGTCACAGGCACAACAGGTTTTGGGATCTCTGCTTACCCAGAGAAGGAACATCTCACGGTGCGCATCCTCGGCAGAGCCTGTTCCCGAAAAGGCAAACGTCCGGCTCCTTGTCCCACACGGAAGGTGGCAGCCCTGAAAGCTGTTGCTGGTCTTCACCTTCCCCCTGCAGCCTATTCACAGGCACAACCGCACTGGGAATCTCTGCTTTCCCAAAGACGCAATCTCTCACGGTGCGCATCCTCGGCAGAGCCTGTTCCCGAAAAGGCAAACGTCCGGCTCCTTGTCCCACACGGAAGGTGGCAGCCCTGAAAGCTCTTGCTGGTCTTCACCTTCCCCCTGCAGCCTATTCACAGGCACAACAGGTTTTGGGATCTCTGCTTGCCCCAAGACGCAATCTCTCACGGTGCGCATCCTCGGCAGAGCCTGTTCCCGAAAAGGCAAACGTCCGGCTCCTTGTCCCACACGGAAGGTGGCAGCCCGGAAAGCTCTTGCTGGTCTTCACCTTCCCCCTGCAGCCTATTCACAGGCACAACAGGTTTGGGGATCTGTGCTTGCCCAGAGAAGGAACATCTCACGGTGCGCATCCTCGGCAGAGCCTGTTCCCGAAAAGGCAAACGTCCGGCTCCTTGTCCCACACGGAAGGTGGCAGCCCGGAAAGCTCTTGCTGGTCTTCACCTTCCCCCTGCAGCCTATTCACAGGCACAACAGGTTTTGGGATCTGTGCTTGCCCAGAGAAGGAACATCTCACGGTGCGCATCCTCGGCAGAGCCTGTTCCCGAAAAGGCAAACGTCCGGCTCCTTGTCCCACACGGAAGGTGGCAGCCCTGAAAGCTCTTGCTGGTCTTCACCTTCCCCCTGCAGCCTATTCACAGGCACAACCGCACTGGGAATCTCTGCTTTCCCAAAGACGCAATCCCTCACGGTGCGCATCCTCGGCAGAGCCTGTTCCCGAAAAGGCAAACGTCCGGCTCCTTGTCCCACACGGAAGGTGGCAGCCCTGAAAGCTGTTGCTGGTCTTCACCTTCCCCCTGCAGCCTATTCACAGGCACAACCGCACTGGGAATCTCTGCTTTCCCAAAGACGCAATCCCTCACGGTGCGCATCCTCGGCAGAGCCTGTTCCCGAAAAGGCAAACGTCCGGCTCCTTGTCCCACACGGAAGGTGGCAGCCCTGAAAGCTCTTGCTGGTCTTCACCTTCCCCCTGCAGCCTATTCACAGGCACAACAGGTTTTGGGATCTGTGCTTGCCCCAAGACGCAATCTCTCACGGTGCGCATCCTCGGCAGAGCCTGTTCCCGAAAAGGCAAACGTCCGGCTCCTTGTCCCACACGGAAGGTGGCAGCCCTGAAAGCTCTTGCTGGTCTTCACCTTCCCCCTGCAGCCTATTCACAGGCACAACAGGTTTTGGGATCTCTGCTTTCCCAGAGACGCAATCTCTCACGGTGCGCATCCTCCGCAGAGCCTGTTCCCGAAAAGGCAAACGTCCGGCTCCTTGTCCCACACGGAAGGTGGCAGCCCTGAAAGCTCTTGCTGGTCTTCACCTTCCCCCTGCAGCCTATTCACAGGCACAACAGGTTTTGGGATCTCTGCTTTCCCAGAGACGCAATCTCTCACGGTGCGCATCCTCGGCAGAGCCTGTTCCCGAAAAGGCAAACGTCCGGCTCCTTGTCCCACACGGAAGGTGGCAGCCCTGAAAGCTCTTGCTGGTCTTCACCTTCCCCCTGCAGCCTATTCACAGGCACAACAGGTTTGGGGATCTGTGCTTGCCCAGAGAAGGAACATCTCACGGTGCGCATCCTCGGCAGAGCCTGTTCCCGAAAAGGCAAACGTCCGGCTCCTTGTCCCACACGGAAGGTGGCAGCCCTGAAAGCTCTTGCTGGTCTTCACCTTCCCCCTGCAGCCTATTCACAGGCACAACAGGTTTTGGGATCTCTGCTTGCCCAGAGAAGGAACATCTCACGGTGCGCATCCTCGGCAGAGCCTGTTCCCGAAAAGGCAAACGTCCGGCTCCTTGTCCCACACGGAAGGTGGCAGCCCTGAAAGCTCTTGCTGGTCTTCACCTTCCCCGTGCAGCCTATTCACAGGCACAACAGGTTTTGGGATCTCTGCTTGCCCCAAGACGCAATCTCTCACGGTGCGCATCCTCGGCAGAGCCTGTTCCCGAAAAGGCAAACGTCCGGCTCCTTGTCCCACACGGAATGTGGCAGCCCTGAAAGCTCTTGCTGGTCTTCACCTTCCCCGTGCAGCCTATTCACAGGCACAACCGCACTGGGAATCTCTGCTTTCCCAAAGACGCAATCCCTCACGGTGCGCATCCTCGGCAGAGCCTGTTCCCGAAAAGGCAAACGTCCGGCTCCTTGTCCCACACGGAAGGTGGCAGCCCTGAAAGCTGTTGCTGGTCTTCACCTTCCCCCTGCAGCCTATTCACAGGCACAACAGGTTTTGGGATCTGTGCTTTCCCAGAGACGCAATCTCTCACGGTGCGCATCCTCGGCAGAGCCTGTTCCCGAAAAGGCAAACGTCCGGCTCCTTGTCCCACACGGAAGGTGGCAGCCCTGAAAGCTCTTGCTGGTCTTCACCTTCCCCCTGCAGCCTATTCACAGGCACAACAGGTTTTGGGATCTCTGCTTGCCCAGAGAAGAAACATCTCACGGTGCGCATCCTCGGCAGAGCCTGTTCCCGAAAAGGCAAACGTCCGGCTCCTTGTCCCACACGGAAGGTGGCAGCCCGGAAAGCTGTTGCTGGTCTTCACCTTCCCCCTGCAGCCTATTCACAGGCACAACAGGTTTTGGGATCTCTGCTTTCCCAGAGACGCAATGTCTCACGGTGCTCACCCTCGGCAGAGCCTGTTCCCGAAAAGGCAAACGTCCGGCTCCTTGTCCCACACGGAAGGTGGCAGCCCTGAAAGCTCTTGCTGGTCTTCACCTTCCCCCTGCAGCCTATTCACAGGCACAACAGGTTTTGGGATCTCTGCTTGCCCAGAGAAGGAACATCTCACGGTGCGCATCCTCGGCAGAGCCTGTTCCCGAAAAGGCAAACGTCCGGCTCCTTGTCCCACACGGAAGGTGGCAGCCCGGAAAGCTCTTGCTGGTCTTCACCTTCCCCCTGCAGCCTATTCACAGGCACAACAGGTTTTGGGATCTGTGCTTGCCCAGAGAAGGAACATCTCACGGTGCGCATCCTCGGCAGAGCCTGTTCCCGAAAAGGCAAACGTCCGGCTACTTGTCCCACACGGAAGGTGGCAGACCTGAAAGCTCTTGCTGGTCTTCACCTTCCCCGTGCAGCCTATTCACAGGCACAACAGGTTTTGGGATCTCTGCTTGCCCAGAGAAGGAACATCTCACGGTGCGCATCCTCGGCAGATCCTGTTCCCGAAAAGGCAAACGTCCGGCTCCTTGTCCCACACGGAAGGTGGCAGCCCTGAAAGCTGTTGCTGGTCTTCACCTTCCCCCTGCAGCCTATTCACAGGCACAACCGCACTGGGAATCTCTGCTTTCCCAAAGACGCAATCTCTCACGGTGCGCATCCTCGGCAGAGCCTGTTCCCGAAAAGGCAAACGTCCGGCTCCTTGTCCCACACGGAAGGTGGCAGCCCTGAAAGCTGTTGCTGGTCTTCACCTTCCCCCTGCAGCCTATTCACAGGCACAACAGGTTTTGGGATCTCTGCTTGCCCCAAGACGCAATCTCTCACGGTGCGCATCCTCGGCAGAGCCTGTTCCCGAAAAGGCAAACATCCGGCTCCTTGTCCCACACGGAAGGTGGCAGCCCTGAAAGCTCTTGCTGGTCTTCACCTTCCCCCTGCAGCCTATTCACAGGCACAACAGGTTTGGGGATCTCTGCTTGCCCAGAGAAGGAACATCTCACGGTGCGCATCCTCGGCAGAGCCTGTTCCCGAAAAGGCAAACGTCCGGCTCCTTGTCCCACACGGAAGGTGGCAGCCCGGAAAGCTCTTGCTGGTCTTCACCTTCCCCCTGCAGCCTATTCACAGGCACAACAGGTTTTGGGATCTGTGCTTGCCCAGAGAAGGAACATCTCACGGTCCGCATCCTCGGCAGAGCCTGTTCCCGAAAAGGCAAACGTCCGGCTCCTTGTCCCACACGGAAGGTGGCAGCCCTGAAAGCTCTTGCTGGTCTTCACCTTCCCCGTGCAGCCTATTCACAGGCACAACAGGTTTTGGGATCTGTGCTTGCCCCAAGACGCAATCTCTCACAGTGCGCATCCTCGGCAGAGCCTGTTCCCGAAAAGGCAAACGTCCGGCTCCTTGTCCCACACGGAAGGTGGCAGCCCTGAAAGCTGTTGCTGGTCTTCACCTTCCCCGTGCAGCCTATTCACAGGCACAACCGCACTGGGAATCTCTGCTTTCCCAAAGACGCAATCCCTCACGGTGCGCATCCTCGGCAGAGCCTGTTCCCGAAAAGGCAAACGTCCGGCTCCTTGTCCCACACGGAAGGTGGCAGCCCTGAAAGCTCTTGCTGGTCTTCACCTTCCCCCTGCAGCCTATTCACAGGCACAACCGCACTGGGAATCTCTGCTTTCCCAAAGACGCAATCCCTCACGGTGCGCATCCTCGGCAGAGCCTGTTCCCGAAAAGGCAAACGTCCGGCTCCTTGTCCCACACGGAAGGTGGCAGCCCTGAAAGCTCTTGCTGGTCTTCACCTTCCCCCTGCAGCCTATTCACAGGCACAACAGGTTTGGGGATCTGTGCTTGCCCTAAGACGCAATCTCTCACGGTGCGCATCCTCGGCAGAGCCTGTTCCCGAAAAGGCAAACGTCCGGCTCCTTGTCCCACACGGAAGGTGGCAGCCCGGAAAGCTCTTGCTGGTCTTCACCTTCCCCCTGCAGCCTATTCACAGGCACAACAGGTTTTGGGATCTCTGCTTTCCCAGAGACGCAATCTCTCACGGTGCGCATCCTCCGCAGAGCCTGTTCCCGAAAAGGCAAACGTCCGGCTCCTTGTCCCACACGGAAGGTGGCAGCCCTGAAAGCTCTTGCTGGTCTTCACCTTCCCCCTGCAGCCTATTCACAGGCACAACAGGTTTTGGGATCTCTGCTTTCCCAGAGACGCAATCTCTCACGGTGCGCATCCTCGGCAGAGCCTGTTCCCGAAAAGGCAAACGTCCGGCTCCTTGTCCCACACGGAAGGTGGCAGCCCTGAAAGCTCTTGCTGGTCTTCACCTTCCCCCTGCAGCCTATTCACAGGCACAACAGGTTTTGGGATCTCTGCTTGCCCAGAGAAGGAACATCTCACGGTGCGCATCCTCGGCAGAGCCTGTTCCCGAAAAGGCAAACGTCCGGCTCCTTGTCCCACACGGAAGGTGGCAGCCCGGAAAGCTGTTGCTAGTCTTCACCTTCCCCCTGCAGCCTATTCACAGGCACAACAGGTTTTGGGATCTCTGCTTGCCCAGAGAAGGAACATCTCACGGTGCGCATCCTCGGCAGAGCCTGTTCCCGAAAAGGCAAACGTCCGGCTCCTTGTCCCACACGGAATGTGGCAGCCCTGAAAGCTCTTGCTGGTCTTCACCTTCCCCCTGCAGCCTATTCACAGGCACAACCGCACTGGGAATCTCTGCTTTCCCAAAGACGCAATCCCTCACGGTGCGCATCCTCGGCAGAGCCTGTTCCCGAAAAGGCAAACGTCCGGCTCCTTGTCCCACACGGAAGGTGGCAGCCCTGAAAGCTCTTGCTGGTCTTCACCTTCCCCCTGCAGCCTATTCACAGGCACAACCGCACTGGGAGTCTCTGCTTTCCCAGAGACGCAATCTCTCACGGTGCGCATCCTCGGCAGAGCCTGTTCCCGAAAAGGCAAACGTCCGGCTCCTTGTCCCACACGGAAGGTGGCAGCCCTGAAAGCTCTTGCTGGTCTTCACCTTCCCCCTGCAGCCTATTCACAGGCACAACCGCACTGGGAATCTCTGCTTTCCCAAAGACGCAATCCCTCACGGTGCGCATCCTCGGCAGAGCCTGCTCCCGAAAAGGCAAACGGCCGGCTCCTTGTCCCACACGGAAGGTGGCAGCCCTGAAAGCTCTTGCTGGTCTTCACCTTCCCCCTGCAGCCTATTCACAGGCACAACAGGTTTTGGGATCTCTGCTTGCCCAGAGAAGGAACATCTCACGGTGCGCATCCTCGGCAGAGCTTGTTCCCGAAAAGGCAAACGTCCGGCTCCTTGTCCCACATGGAAGGTGGCAGCCCTGAAAGCTGTTGCTGGTCTTCACCTTCCCCCTGCAGCCTATTCACAGGCACAACCGCACTGGGAATCTCTGCTTTCCCAAAGACGCAATCCCTCACGGTGCGCATCCTCGGCAGAGCTTGTTCCCGAAAAGGCAAAGGTCCGGCTCCTTGTCCCACACGGAAGGTGGCAGCCCGGAAAGCTGTTGCTGGTCTTCACCTTCCCCCTGCAGCCTATTCACAGGCACAAGAGGTTTTGGGATCCCTGCTTTCCCAGAGAAGGAACATCTCACGGTCCGCATCCTCGGCAGAGCCTGTTCCCGAAAAGGCAAACGTCCGGCTCCTTGTCCCACACGGAAGGTGGCAGCCCTGAAAGCTGTTGCTGGTCTTCACCTTCCCCGTGCAGCCTATTCACAGGCACAACCGCACTGGGAATCTCTGCTTTCCCAAAGACGCAATCCCTCACGGTGCGCATCCTCGGCAGAGCCTGTTCCCGAAAAGGCAAACGTCCGGCTCCTTGTCCCACACGGAAGGTGGCAGCCCGGAAAGCTGTTGCTGGTCTTCACCTTCCCCCTGCAGCCTATTCACAGGCACAACCGCACTGGGAATCTCTGCTTTCCCAAAGACGCAATCCCTCACGGTGCGCATCCTCGGCAGAGCCTGTTCCCGAAAAGGCAAACGTCCGGCTCCTTGTCCCACACGGAAGGTGGCAGCCCTGAAAGCTCTTGCTGGTCTTCACCTTCCCCCTGCAGCCTATTCACAGGCACAACAGGTTTTGGGATCTGTGCTTGCCCCGAGACGCAATCTCTCACGGTGCGCATCCTCGGCAGAGCCTGTTCCCGAAAAGGCAAACGTCCGGCTCCTTGTCCCACACGGAAGGTGGCAGCCCTGAAAGCTCTTGCTGGTCTTCACCTTCCCCCTGCAGCCTATTCACAGGCACAACAGGTTTTGGGATCTCTGCTTTCCCAGAGACGCAATCTCTCACGGTGCGCATCCTCCGCAGAGCCTGTTCCCGAAAAGGCAAACGTCCGGCTCCTTGTCCCACACGGAAGGTGGCAGCCCTGAAAGCTCTTGCTGGTCTTCACCTTCCCCCTGCAGCCTATTCACAGGCACAACAGGTTTTGGGATCTCTGCTTTCCCAGAGACGCAATCTCTCACGGTGCGCATCCTCGGCAGAGCCTGTTCCCGAAAAGGCAAACGTCCAGCTCCTTGTCCCACACGGAAGGTGGCAGCCCTGAAAGCTCTTGCTGGTCTTCACCTTCCCCCTGCAGCCTATTCACAGGCACAACAGGTTTTGGGATCTCTGCTTGCCCAGAGAAGGAACATCTCACGGTGCGCATCCTCGGCAGAGCCTGTTCCCGAAAAGGCAAACGTCCGGCTCCTTGTCCCACACGGAAGGTGGCAGCCCTGAAAGCTCTTGCTGGTCTTCACCTTCCCCCTGCAGCCTATTCACAGGCACAACCGCACTGGGAATCTCTGCTTTCCCAAAGACGCAATCTCTCACGGTGCGCATCCTCGGCAGAGCCTGTTCCCGAAAAGGCAAACGTCCGGCTCCTTGTCCCACACGGAAGGTGGCAGCCCTGAAAGCTCTTGCTGGTCTTCACCTTCCCCCTGCAGCCTATTCACAGGCACAACAGGTTTTGGGATCTCTGCTTGCCCCAAGACGCAATCTCTCACGGTGCGCATCCTCGGCAGAGCCTGTTCCCGAAAAGGCAAACGTCCGGCTCCTTGTCCCACACGGAAGGTGGCAGCCCTGAAAGCTCTTGCTGGTCTTCACCTTCCCCCTGCAGCCTATTCACAGGCACAACAGGTTTTGGGATCTCTGCTTGCCCAGAGAAGGAACATCTCACGGTGCGCATCCTCGGCAGAGCCTGTTCCCGAAAAGGCAAACGTCCGGCTCCTTGTCCCACACGGAAGGTGGCAGCCCGGAAAGCTCTTGCTGGTCTTCACCTTCCCCCTGCAGCCTATTCACAGGCACAACAGGTTTTGGGATCTGTGCTTGCCCAGAGAAGGAACATCTCACGGTCCGCATCCTCGGCAGAGCCTGTTCCCGAAAAGGCAAACGTCCGGCTCCTTGTCCCACACGGAAGGTGGCAGCCCTGAAAGCTCTTGCTGGTCTTCACCTTCCCCGTGCAGCCTATTCACAGGCACAACAGGTTTTGGGATCTGTGCTTGCCCCAAGACGCAATCTCTCACAGTGCGCATCCTCGGCAGAGCCTGTTCCCGAAAAGGCAAACGTCCGGCTCCTTGTCCCACACGGAAGGTGGCAGCCCTGAAAGCTCTTGCTGGTCTTCACCTTCCCCCTGCAGCCTATTCACAGGCACAACAGGTTTTGGGATCTGTGCTTGCCCCAAGACGCAATCTCTCACGGTGCGCATCCTCGGCAGAGCCTGTTCCCGAAAAGGCAAACGTCCGGCTCCTTGTCCCACACGGAAGGTGGCAGCCCTGAAAGCTCTTGCTGGTCTTCACCTTCCCCCTGCAGCCTATTCACAGGCACAACAGGTTTTGGGATCTCTGCTTTCCCAGAGACGCAATCTCTCACGGTGCGCATCCTCCGCAGAGCCTGTTCCCGAAAAGGCAAACGTCCGGCTCCTTGTCCCACACGGAAGGTGGCAGCCCTGAAAGCTCTTGCTGGTCTTCACCTTCCCCCTGCAGCCTATTCACAGGCACAACAGGTTTTGGGATCTCTGCTTTCCCAGAGACGCAATCTCTCACGGTGCGCATCCTCGGCAGAGCCTGTTCCCGAAAAGGCAAATGTCCGGCTCCTTGTCCCACACGGAAGGTGGCAGCCCTGAAAGCTCTTGCTGGTCTTCACCTTCCCCCTGCAGCCTATTCACAGGCACAACAGGTTTGGGGATCTCTGCTTGCCCAGAGAAGGAACATCTCACGGTGCGCATCCTCGGCAGAGCCTGTTCCCGAAAAGGCAAACGTCCGGCTCCTTGTCCCACACGGAAGGTGGCAGCCCGGAAAGCTGTTGCTGGTCTTCACCTTCCCCCTGCAGCCTATTCACAGGCACAACAGGTTTTGGGATCTCTGCTTGCCCAGAGAAGGAACATCTCACGGTGCGCATCCTCGGCAGAGCCTGTTCCCGAAAAGGCAAACGTCCGGCTCCTTGTCCCACACGGAAGGTGGCAGCCCTGAAAGCTCTTGCTGGTCTTCACCTTCCCCCTGCAGCCTATTCACAGGCACAACAGGTTTTGGGATCTGTGCTTGCCCCAAGACGCAATCTCTCACGGTGCGCATCCTCGGCAGAGCCTGTTCCCGAAAAGGCAAACGTCCGGCTCCTTGTCCCACACGGAATGTGGCAGCCCTGAAAGCTCTTGCTGGTCTTCACCTTCCCCGTGCAGCCTATTCACAGGCACAACCGCACTGGGAATCTCTGCTTTCCCAAAGACGCAATCCCTCACGGTGCGCATCCTCGGCAGAGCCTGTTCCCGAAAAGGCAAACGTCCGGCTCCTTGTCCCACACGGAAGGTGGCAGCCCTGAAAGCTGTTGCTGGTCTTCACCTTCCCCCTGCAGCCTATTCACAGGCACAACCGCACTGGGAATCTCTGCTTTCCCAAAGACGCAATCTCTCACGGTGCGCATCCTCGGCAGAGCCTGTTCCCGAAAAGGCAAACGTCCGGCTCCTTGTCCCACACGGAAGGTGGCAGCCCTGAAAGCTCTTGCTGGTCTTCACCTTCCCCCTGCAGCCTATTCACAGGCACAACCGCACTGGGAACCTCTGCTTTCCCAAAGACGCAATCCCTCACGGTGCGCATCCTCGGCAGAGCCTGTTCCCGAAAAGGCAAACGGCCGGCTCCTTGTCCCACACGGAAGGTGGCAGCCCTGAAAGCTCTTGCTGGTCTTCACCTTCCCCCTGCAGCCTATTCACAGGCACAACAGGTTTTGGGATCTCTGCTTGCCCAGAGAAGGAACATCTCACGGTGCGCATCCTCGGCAGAGCCTGTTCCCGAAAAGGCAAACGTCCGGCTCCTTGTCCCACATGGAAGGTGGCAGCCCGGAAAGCTGTTGCTGGTCTTCACCTTCCCCCTGCAGCCTATTCACAGGCACAACCGCACTGGGAATCTCTGCTTTCCCAAAGACGCAATCCCTCACGGTGCGCATCCTCGGCAGAGCTTGTTCCCGAAAAGGCAAAGGTCCGGCTCCTTGTCCCACACGGAAGGTGGCAGCCCGGAAAGCTCTTGCTGGTCTTCACCTTCCCCCTGCAGCCTATTCACAGGCACAACAGGTTTTGGGATCCCTGCTTTCCCAGAGAAGGAACATCTCACGGTGCGCATCCTCGGCAGAGCCTGTTCCCGAAAAGGCAAACGTCCGGCTCCTTGTCCCACACGGAAGGTGGCAGCCCGGAAAGCTCTTGCTGGTCTTCACCTTCCCCCTGCAGCCTATTCACAGGCACAACAGGTTTTGGGATCTCTGCTTTCCCAGAGACGCAATCTCTCATGGTGCGCATCCTCGGCAGACCCTGTTCCCGAAAAGGCAAACGTCCGGCTCCTTGTCCCACACGGAAGGTGGCAGCCCTGAAAGCTCTTGCTGGTCTTCACCTTCCCCGTGCAGCCTATTCACAGGCACAACAGGTTTTGGGATCTGTGCTTGCCCAGAGAAGGAACATCTCACGGTGCGCATCCTCGGCAGAGCCTGTTCCCGAAAAGGCAAACATCCGGCTACTTGTCCCACACGGAAGGTGGCAGACCTGAAAGCTCTTGCTGGTCTTCACCTTCCCCGTGCAGCCTATTCACAGGCACAACAGGTTTTGGGATCTCTGCTTGCCCAGAGAAGGAACATCTCACGGTGCGCATCCTCGGCAGAGCCTGTTCCCGAAAAGGCAAACGTCCGGCTCCTTGTCCCACACGGAAGGTGGCAGCCCTGAAAGCTGTTGCTGGTCTTCACCTTCCCCCTGCAGCCTATTCACAGGCACAACCGCACTGGGAATCTCTGCTTTCCCAAAGACGCAATCTCTCACGGTGCGCATCCTCGGCAGAGCCTGTTCCCGAAAAGGCAAACGTCCGGCTCCTTGTCCCACACGGAAGGTGGCAGCCCTGAAAGCTCTTGCTGGTCTTCACCTTCCCCCTGCAGCCTATTCACAGGCACAACAGGTTTTGGGATCTCTGCTTGCCCCAAGACGCAATCTCTCACGGTGCGCATCCTCGGCAGAGCCTGTTCCCGAAAAGGCAAACGTCCGGCTCCTTGTCCCACACGGAAGGTGGCAGCCCTGAAAGCTCTTGCTGGTCTTCACCTTCCCCCTGCAGCCTATTCACAGGCACAACAGGTTTGGGGATCTGTGCTTGCCCAGAGAAGGAACATCTCACGGTGCGCATCCTCGGCAGAGCCTGTTCCCGAAAAGGCAAACGTCCGGCTCCTTGTCCCACACGGAAGGTGGCAGCCCTGAAAGCTCTTGCTGGTCTTCACCTTCCCCCTGCAGCCTATTCACAGGCACAACAGGTTTTGGGATCTGTGCTTGCCCAGAGAAGGAACATCTCACGGTGCGCATCCTCGGCAGAGCCTGTTCCCGAAAAGGCAAACGTCCGGCTCCTTGTCCCACACGGAAGGTGGCAGCCCTGAAAGCTGTTGCTGGTCTTCACCTTCCCCGTGCAGCCTATTCACAGGCACAACCGCACTGGGAATCTCTGCTTTCCCAAAGACGCAATCCCTCACGGTGCGCATCCTCGGCAGAGCCTGTTCCCGAAAAGGCAAACGTCCGGCTCCTTGTCCCACACGGAAGGTGGCAGCCCTGAAAGCTGTTGCTGGTCTTCACCTTCCCCCTGCAGCCTATTCACAGGCACAACCGCACTGGGAATCTCTGCTTTCCCAAAGATGCAATCCCTCACGGTGCGCATCCTCGGCAGAGCCTGTTCCCGAAAAGGCAAACGTCCGGCTCCTTGTCCCACACGGAAGGTGGCAGCCCTGAAAGCTCTTGCTGGTCTTCACCTTCCCCCTGCAGCCTATTCACAGGCACAACAGGTTTTGGGATCTGTGCTTGCCCCAAGACGCAATCTCTCACGGTGCGCATCCTCGGCAGAGCCTGTTCCCGAAAAGGCAAACGTCCGGCTCCTTGTCCCACACGGAAGGTGGCAGCCCTGAAAGCTCTTGCTGGTCTTCACCTTCCCCCTGCAGCCTATTCACAGGCACAACAGGTTTTGGGATCTCTGCTTTCCCAGAGACGCAATCTCTCACGGTGCGCAACCTCCGCAGAGCCTGTTCCCGAAAAGGCAAACGTCCGGCTCCTTGTCCCACACGGAAGGTGGCAGCCCTGAAAGCTCTTGCTGGTCTTCACCTTCCCCCTGCAGCCTATTCACAGGCACAACAGGTTTTGGGATCTCTGCTTGCCCCAAGACGCAATCTCTCACGGTGCGCATCCTCGGCAGAGCCTGTTCCCGAAAAGGCAAACGTCCGGCTCCTTGTCCCACACGGAAGGTGGCAGCCCTGAAAGCTCTTGCTGGTCTTCACCTTCCCCCTGCAGCCTATTCACAGGCACAACAGGTTTTGGGATCTCTGCTTGCCCAGAGAAGGAACATCTCACGGTGCGCATCCTCGGCAGAGCCTGTTCCCGAAAAGGCAAACGTCCGGCTCCTTGTCCCACACGGAAGGTGGCAGCCCGGAAAGCTGTTGCTGGTCTTCACCTTCCCCCTGCAGCCTATTCACAGGCACAACCGCACTGGGAATCTCTGCTTTCCCAAAGACGCAATCTCTCACGGTGCGCATCCTCGGCAGAGCCTGTTCCCGAAAAGGCAAACGTCCGGCTCCTTGTCCCACACGGAAGGTGGCAGCCCTGAAAGCTCTTGCTGGTCTTCACCTTCCCCCTGCAGCCTATTCACAGGCACAACAGGTTTTGGGATCTCTGCTTGCCCCAAGACGCAATCTCTCACGGTGCGCATCCTCGGCAGAGCCTGTTCCCGAAAAGGCAAACGTCCGGCTCCTTGTCCCACATGGAAGGTGGCAGCCCGGAAAGCTCTTGCTGGTCTTCACCTTCCCCCTGCAGCCTATTCACAGGCACAACAGGTTTTGGGATCTCTGCTTGCCCAGAGAAGGAACATCTCACGGTGCGCATCCTCGGCAGAGCCTGTTCCCGAAAAGGCAAACGTCCGGCTCCTTGTCCCACACGGAAGGTGGCAGCCCGGAAAGCTCTTGCTGGTCTTCACCTTCCCCCTGCAGCCTATTCACAGGCACAACAGGTTTTGGGATCTGTGCTTGCCCAGAGAAGGAACATCTCACGGTCCGCATCCTCGGCAGAGCCTGTTCCCGAAAAGGCAAACGTCCGGCTCCTTGTCCCACACGGAAGGTGGCAGCCCTGAAAGCTCTTGCTGGTCTTCACCTTCCCCGTGCAGCCTATTCACAGGCACAACAGGTTTTGGGATCTGTGCTTGCCCCAAGACGCAATCTCTCACAGTGCGCATCCTCGGCAGAGCCTGTTCCCGAAAAGGCAAACGTCCGGCTCCTTGTCCCACACGGAAGGTGGCAGCCCTGAAAGCTGTTGCTGGTCTTCACCTTCCCCGTGCAGCCTATTCACAGGCACAACCGCACTGGGAATCTCTGCTTTCCCAAAGACGCAATCCCTCACGGTGCGCATCCTCGGCAGAGCCTGTTCCCGAAAAGGCAAACGTCCGGCTCCTTGTCCCACACGGAAGGTGGCAGCCCGGAAAGCTCTTGCTGGTCTTCACCTTCCCCCTGCAGCCTATTCACAGGCACAACCGCACTGGGAATCTCTGCTTTCCCAAAGACGCAATCCCTCACGGTGCGCATCCTCGGCACAGCCTGTTCCCGAAAAGGCAAACGTCCGGCTCCTTGTCCCACACGGAAGGTGGCAGCCCTGAAAGCTCTTGCTGGTCTTCACCTTCCCCCTGCAGCCTATTCACAGGCACAACAGGTTTTGGGATCTGTGCTTGCCCCAAGACGCAATCTCTCACGGTGCACATCCTCGGCAGAGCCTGTTCCCGAAAAGGCAAACGTCCGGCTCCTTGTCCCACACGGAAGGTGGCAGCCCGGAAAGCTCTTGCTGGTCTTCACCTTCCCCCTGCAGCCTATTCACAGGCACAACAGGTTTTGGGATCTCTGCTTTCCCAGAGACGCAATCTCTCACGGTGCGCATCCTCCGCAGAGCCTGTTCCCTAAAAGGCAAACGTCCGGCTCCTTGTCCCACACGGAAGGTGGCAGCCCTGAAAGCTCTTGCTGGTCTTCACCTTCCCCCTGCAGCCTATTCACAGGCACAACAGGTTTTGGGATCTCTGCTTTCCCAGAGACGCAATCTCTCACGGTGCGCATCCTCGGCAGAGCCTGTTCCCGAAAAGGCAAACGTCCGGCTCCTTGTCCCACACGGAAGGTGGCAGCCCGGAAAGCTCTTGCTGGTCTTCACCTTCCCCCTGCAGCCTATTCACAGGCACAACAGGTTTGGGGATCTGTGCTTGCCCAGAGAAGGAACATCTCACGGTGCGCATCCTCGGCAGAGCCTGTTCCCGAAAAGGCAAACGTCCGGCTCCTTGTCCCACACGGAAGGTGGCAGCCCGGAAAGCTGTTGCTGGTCTTCACCTTCCCCCTGCAGCCTATTCACAGGCACAACAGGTTTTGGGATCTCTGCTTGCCCAGAGAAGGAACATCTCACGGTGCGCATCCTCGGCAGAGCCTGTTCCCGAAAAGGCAAACGTCCGGCTCCTTGTCCCACACGGAAGGTGGCAGCCCTGAAAGCTCTTGCTGGTCTTCACCTTCCCCGTGCAGCCTATTCACAGGCACAACAGGTTTTGGGATCTGTGCTTGCCCCAAGACGCAATCTCTCACAGTGCGCATCCTCGGCAGAGCCTGTTCCCGAAAAGGCAAACGTCCGGCTCCTTGTCCCACACGGAATGTGGCAGCCCTGAAAGCTCTTGCTGGTCTTCACCTTCCCCGTGCAGCCTATTCACAGGCACAACCGCACTGGGAATCTCTGCTTTCCCAAAGACGCAATCCCTCACGGTGCGCATCCTCGGCAGAGCCTGTTCCCGAAAAGGCAAACGTCCGGCTCCTTGTCCCACACGGAAGGTGGCAGCCCGGAAAGCTCTTGCTGGTCTTCACCTTCCCCCTGCAGCCTATTCACAGGCACAACCGCACTGGGAATCTCTGCTTTCCCAAAGACGCAATCCCTCACGGTGCGCATCCTCGGCAGAGCCTGTTCCCGAAAAGGCAAACGTCCGGCTCCTTGTCCCACACGGAAGGTGGCAGCCCTGAAAGCTCTTGCTGGTCTTCACCTTCCCCCTGCAGCCTATTCACAGGCACAACCGCACTGGGAATCTCTGCTTTCCCAAAGACGCAATCCCTCACGGTGCGCATCCTCGGCAGAGCTTGTTCCCGAAAAGGCAAACGGCCGGCTCCTTGTCCCACACGGAAGGTGGCAGCCCGGAAAGCTCTTGCTGGTCTTCACCTTCCCCCTGCAGCCTATTCACAGGCACAAGAGGTTTTGGGATCCCTGCTTTCCCAGAGAAGGAACATCTCACGGTGCGCATCCTCGGCAGACCCTGTTCCCGAAAAGGCAAACGTCCGGCTCCTTGTCCCACACGGAAGGTGGCAGCCCTGAAAGCTCTTGCTGGTCTTCACCTTCCCCGTGCAGCCTATTCACAGGCACAACAGGTTTTGGGATCTGTGCTTGCCCAGAGAAGGAACATCTCACGGTGCGCATCCTCAGCAGAGCCTGTTCCCGAAAAGGCAAACGTCCGGCTCCTTGTCCCACACGGAAGGTGGCAGCCCTGAAAGCTGTTGCTGGTCTTCACCTTCCCCCTGCAGCCTATTCACAGGCACAACCGCACTGGGAATCTCTGCTTTCCCAAAGACGCAATCTCTCACGGTGCGCATCCTCGGCAGAGCCTGTTCCCGAAAAGGCAAACGTCCGGCTCCTTGTCCCACACGGAAGGTGGCAGCCCTGAAAGCTCTTGCTGGTATTCACCTTCCCCCTGCAGCCTATTCACAGGCACAAACGCACTGGGAATCTCTGCTTTCCCAAAGACGCAATCTCTCACGGTGCGCATCCTCGGCAGAGCCTGTTCCCGAAAAGGCAAACGTCCGGCTCCTTGTCCCACATGGAAGGTGGCAGCCCTGAAAGCTGTTGCTGGTCTTCACCTTCCCCCTGCAGCCTATTCACAGGCACAACCGCACTGGGAATCTCTGCTTTCCCAAAGACGCAATCCCTCACGGTGCGCATCCTCGGCAGAGCCTGTTCCCGAAAAGGCAAACGTCCGGCTCCTTGTCCCACATGGAAGGTGGCAGCCCTGAAAGCTCTTGCTGGTCTTCACCTTCCCCGTGCAGCCTATTCACAGGCACAACAGGTTTTGGGATCTCTGCTTGCCCAGAGACGCAATCTCTCACGGTGCGCATCCTCGGCAGAGCCTGTTCCCGAAAAGGCAAACGTCCGGCTCCTTGTCCCACACGGAAGGTGGCAGCCCTGAAAGCTCTTGCTGGTCTTCACCTTCCCCCTGCAGCCTATTCACAGGCACAACAGGTTTTGGGATCTCTGCTTGCCCAAAGAAGGAACATCTCACGGTGCGCATCCTCGGCAGAGCCTGTTCCCGAAAAGGCAAACGTCCGGCTCCTTGTCCCACACGGAAGGTGGCAGCCCGGAAAGCTGTTGCTGGTCTTCACCTTCCCCCTGCAGCCTATTCACAGGCACAACCGCACTGGGAATCTCTGCTTTCCCAAAGACGCAATCTCTCACGGTGCGCATCCTCGGCAGAGCCTGTTCCCGAAAAGGCAAACGTCCGGCTCCTTGTCCCACACGGAAGGTGGCAGCCCTGAAAGCTCTTGCTGGTCTTCACCTTCCCCCTGCAGCCTATTCACAGGCACAACAGGTTTTGGGATCTCTGCTTGCCCAGAGACGCAATCTCTCACGGTGCGCATCCTCGGCAGAGCCTGTTCCAGAACAGGCAAACGTCCGGCTCCTTGTCCCACACGGAAGGTGGCAGCCCTGAAAGCTCTTGCTGGTCTTCACCTTCCCCCTGCAGCCTATTCACAGGCACAACCGCACTGGGAATCTCTGCTTTCCCAGAGACGCAATCTCTCACGGTGCGCATCCTCGGCAGAGCCTGTTCCCAAAAAGGCAAACGTCCGGCTCCTTATCCCACACGGAAGGTGGCAGCCCGGAAAGCTCTTGCTGGTCTTCACCTTCCCCCTGCAGCCTATTCACAGGCACAACAGGTTTTGGGATCTGTGCTTGCCCAGAGAAGGAACATCTCACGGTGCGCATCCTCGGCAGAGCCTGTTCCCGAAAAGGCAAACGTCCGGCTCCTTGTCCCACACGGAAGGTGGCAGCCCGGAAAGCTGTTGCTGGTCTTCACCTTCCCCCTGCAGCCTATTCACAGGCACAACCGCACTGGGAATCTCTGCTTTCCCAAAGACGCAATCTCTCACGGTGCGCATCCTCGGCAGAGCCTGTTCCCGAAAAGGCAAACGTCCGGCTCCTTGTCCCACACGGAAGGTGGCAGCCCTGAAAGCTCTTGCTGGTCTTCACCTTCCCCCTGCAGCCTATTCACAGGCACAACCGCACTGGGAATCTCTGCTTTCCCAAAGACGCAATCTCTCATGGTGCGCATCCTCGGCAGAGCCTGTTCCCGAAAAGGCAAACGTCCGGCTCCTTGTCCCACACGGAAGGTGGCAGCCCGGAAAGCTCTTGCTGGTCTTCACCTTCCCCCTGCAGCCTATTCACAGGCACAAGAGGTTTTGGGATCCCTGCTTTCCCAGAGACGCAATCCCTCACGGTGCGCATCCTCGGCAGAGCCTGTTCCCGAAAAGGCAAACGTCCGGCTCCTTGTCCCACACGGAAGGTGGCAGCCCTGAAAGCTCTTGCTGGTCTTCACCTTCCCCCTGCAGCCTATTCACAGGCACAACAGGTTTTGGGATCTCTGCTTGCCCCAAGACGCAATCTCTCACGGTGCGCATCCTCGGCAGAGCCTGTTCCCGAAAAGGCAAACGTCCGGCTCCTTGTCCCACACGGAAGGTGGCAGCCCTGAAAGCTCTTGCTGGTCTTCACCTTCCCCCTGCAGCCTATTCACAGGCACAACAGGTTTTGGGATCTGTGCTTGCCCCAAGACGCAATCTCTCACGGTGCGCATCCTCGGCAGAGCCTGTTCCCGAAAAGGCAAACGTCCGGCTCCTTGTCCCACACGGAAGGTGGCAGCCCGGAAAGCTCTTGCTGGTCTTCACCTTCCCCCTGCAGCCTATTCACAGGCACAACAGGTTTTGGGATCTCTGCTTGCCCAGAGAAGGAACATCTCACGGTGCGCATCCTCGGCAGAGCCTGTTCCCGAAAAGGCAAACGTCCGGCTCCTTGTCCCACACGGAAGGTGGCAGCCCTGAAAGCTCTTGCTGGTCTTCACCTTCCCCATGCAGCCTATTCACAGGCACAACAGGTGTTGGGATCTCTGCTTTCCCAGAGACGCAATCTCTCACAGTGCGCATCCTCGGCAGAGCCTGTTCCCGAAAAGGCAAACGTCCGGCTCCTTGTCCCACACGGAAGGTGGCAGCCCGGAAAGCTCTTGCTGGTCTTCACCTTCCCCCTGCAGCCTATTCACAGGCACAACAGGTTTTGGGATCTCTGCTTGCCCAGAGAAGGAACATCTCACGGTGCGCATCCTCGGCAGAGCCTGTTCCCGAAAAGGCAAACGTCCGGCTCCTTGTCCCACATGGAAGGTGGCAGCCCTGAAAGCTCTTGCTGGTCTTCCCCTTCCCCCTGCAGCCTATTCACAGGCACAACCGCACTGGGAATCTCTGCTTTCCCAAAGACGCAATCTCTCACGGTGCGCATCCTCGGCAGAGCCTGTTCCCGAAAAGGCAAACGTCCGGCTCCTTGTCCCACATGGAAGGTGGCAGCCCTGAAAGCTGTTGCTGGTCTTCACCTTCCCCCTGCAGCCTATTCACAGGCACAACCGCACTGGGAATCTCTGCTTTCCCAAAGACGCAATCCCTCACGGTGCGCATCCTCGGCAGAGCCTGTTCCCGAAAAGGCAAACGTCTGGCTCCTTGTCCCACACGGAAGGTGGCAGCCCTGAAAGCTCTTGCTGGTCTTCACCTTCCCCCTGCAGCCTATTCACAGGCACAACAGGTTTTGGGATCTCTGCTTGCCCACAGACGCAATCTCTCACGGTGCGCATCCTCGGCAGAGCCTGTTCCCGAAAAGGCAAACGTCCGGCTCCTTGTCCCACACGGAAGGTGGCAGCCCGGAAAGCTCTTGCTGGTCTTCACCTTCCCCCTGCAGCCTATTCACAGGCACAACAGGTTTGGGGATCTGTGCTTGCCCAGAGAAGGAACATCTCACGGTGCGCATCCTCGGCAGAGCCTGTTCCCGAAAAGGCAAACGTCCGGCTCCTTGTCCCACACGGAAGGTGGCAGCCCTGAAAGCTCTTGCTGGTCTTCACCTTCCCCATGCAGCCTATTCACAGGCACAACAGGTGTTGGGATCTCTGCTTTCCCAGAGACGCAATCTCTCATGGTGCGCATCCTCGGCAGAGCCTGTTCCCGAAAAGGCAAACGTCCGGCTCCTTGTCCCACACGGAAGGTGGCAGCCCTGAAAGCTGTTGCTGGTCTTCACCTTCCCCCTGCAGCCTATTCACAGGCACAACCGCACTGGGAATCTCTGCTTTCCCAAAGACGCAATCCCTCACGGTGCGCATCCTCGGCAGAGCCTGTTCCCGAAAAGGCAAACGTCCGGCTCCTTGTCCCACACGGAAGGTGGCAGCCCTGAAAGCTCTTGCTGGTCTTCACCTTCCCCCTGCAGCCTATTCACAGGCACAACCGCACTGGGAATCTCTGCTTTCCCAAAGACGCAATCCCTCACGGTGCGCATCCTCGGCAGAGCCTGTTCCCGAAAAGGCAAACATCCGGCTCCTTGTCCCACATGGAAGGTGGCAGCCCTGAAAGCTCTTGCTGGTCTTCACCTTCCCCCTGCAGCCTATTCACAGGCACAACAGGTTTTGGGATCTGTGCTTGCCCAGAGAAGGAACATCTCACGGTGCGCATCCTCGGCAGAGCCTGTTCCCGAAAAGGCAAACGTCCGGCTCCTTGTCCCACACGGAAGGTGGCAGCCCTGAAAGCTCTTGCTGGTCTTCACCTTCCCCCTGCAGCCTATTCACAGGCACAACAGGTTTTGGGATCTCTGCTTGCCCAAAGAAGGAACATCTCACGGTGCGCATCCTCGGCAGAGCCTGTTCCCGAAAAGGCAAACGTCCGGCTCCTTGTCCCACACGGAAGGTGGCAGCCCGGAAAGCTGTTGCTGGTCTTCACCTTCCCCCTGCAGCCTATTCACAGGCACAACCGCACTGGGAATCTCTGCTTTCCCAAAGACGCAATCTCTCACGGTGCGCATCCTCGGCAGAGCCTGTTCCCGAAAAGGCAAACGTCCGGCTCCTTGTCCCACACGGAAGGTGGCAGCCCTGAAAGCTCTTGCTGGTCTTCACCTTCCCCCTGCAGCCTATTCACAGGCACAACAGGTTTTGGGATCTCTGCTTGCCCAGAGACGCAATCTCTCACGGTGCGCATCCTCGGCAGAGCCTGTTCCAGAACAGGCAAACGTCCGGCTCCTTGTCCCACACGGAAGGTGGCAGCCCTGAAAGCTCTTGCTGGTCTTCACCTTCCCCCTGCAGCCTATTCACAGGCACAACCGCACTGGGAATCTCTGCTTTCCCAGAGACGCAATCTCTCACGGTGCGCATCCTCGGCAGAGCCTGTTCCCAAAAAGGCAAACGTCCGGCTCCTTATCCCACACGGAAGGTGGCAGCCCGGAAAGCTCTTGCTGGTCTTCACCTTCCCCCTGCAGCCTATTCACAGGCACAACAGGTTTTGGGATCTGTGCTTGCCCAGAGAAGGAACATCTCACGGTGCGCATCCTCGGCAGAGCCTGTTCCCGAAAAGGCAAACGTCCGGCTCCTTGTCCCACACGGAAGGTGGCAGCCCGGAAAGCTGTTGCTGGTCTTCACCTTCCCCCTGCAGCCTATTCACAGGCACAACCGCACTGGGAATCTCTGCTTTCCCAAAGACGCAATCTCTCACGGTGCGCATCCTCGGCAGAGCCTGTTCCCGAAAAGGCAAACGTCCGGCTCCTTGTCCCACACGGAAGGTGGCAGCCCTGAAAGCTCTTGCTGGTCTTCACCTTCCCCCTGCAGCCTATTCACAGGCACAACCGCACTGGGAATCTCTGCTTTCCCAAAGACGCAATCTCTCATGGTGCGCATCCTCGGCAGAGCCTGTTCCCGAAAAGGCAAACGTCCGGCTCCTTGTCCCACACGGAAGGTGGCAGCCCGGAAAGCTCTTGCTGGTCTTCACCTTCCCCCTGCAGCCTATTCACAGGCACAAGAGGTTTTGGGATCCCTGCTTTCCCAGAGACGCAATCTCTCATGGTGCGCATCCTCGGCAGAGCCTGTTCCCGAAAAGGCAAACGTCCGGCTCCTTGTCCCACACGGAAGGTGGCAGCCCTGAAAGCTCTTGCTGGTCTTCACCTTCCCCCTGCAGCCTATTCACAGGCACAACAGGTTTTGGGATCTCTGCTTGCCCCAAGACGCAATCCCTCACGGTGCGCATCCTCGGCAGAGCCTGTTCCCGAAAAGGCAAACGTCCGGCTCCTTGTCCCACACGGAAGGTGGCAGCCCTGAAAGCTCTTGCTGGTCTTCACCTTCCCCCTGCAGCCTATTCACAGGCACAACAGGTTTTGGGATCTCTGCTTGCCCAGAGAAGGAACATCTCACGGTGCGCATCCTCGGCAGAGCCTGTTCCCGAAAAGGCAAACGTCCGGCTCCTTGTCCCACACGGAAGGTGGCAGCCCTGAAAGCTCTTGCTGGTCTTCACCTTCCCCATGCAGCCTATTCACAGGCACAACAGGTGTTGGGATCTCTGCTTTCCCAGAGACGCAATCTCTCACAGTGCGCATCCTCGGCAGAGCCTGTTCCCGAAAAGGCAAACGTCCGGCTCCTTGTCCCACACGGAAGGTGGCAGCCCGGAAAGCTCTTGCTGGTCTTCACCTTCCCCCTGCAGCCTATTCACAGGCACAACAGGTTTTGGGATCTCTGCTTGCCCAGAGAAGGAACATCTCACGGTGCGCATCCTCGGCAGAGCCTGTTCCCGAAAAGGCAAACGTCCGGCTCCTTGTCCCACATGGAAGGTGGCAGCCCTGAAAGCTCTTGCTGGTCTTCCCCTTCCCCCTGCAGCCTATTCACAGGCACAACCGCACTGGGAATCTCTGCTTTCCCAAAGACGCAATCTCTCACGGTGCGCATCCTCGGCAGAGCCTGTTCCCGAAAAGGCAAACGTCCGGCTCCTTGTCCCACATGGAAGGTGGCAGCCCTGAAAGCTGTTGCTGGTCTTCACCTTCCCCCTGCAGCCTATTCACAGGCACAACCGCACTGGGAATCTCTGCTTTCCCAAAGACGCAATCCCTCACGGTGCGCATCCTCGGCAGAGCCTGTTCCCGAAAAGGCAAACGTCCGGCTCCTTGTCCCACACGGAAGGTGGCAGCCCTGAAAGCTCTTGCTGGTCTTCACCTTCCCCCTGCAGCCTATTCACAGGCACAACAGGTTTTGGGATCTCTGCTTGCCCACAGACGCAATCTCTCACGGTGCGCATCCTCGGCAGAGCCTGTTCCCGAAAAGGCAAACGTCCGGCTCCTTGTCCCACACGGAAGGTGGCAGCCCGGAAAGCTCTTGCTGGTCTTCACCTTCCCCCTGCAGCCTATTCACAGGCACAACAGGTTTGGGGATCTGTGCTTGCCCAGAGAAGGAACATCTCACGGTGCGCATCCTCGGCAGAGCCTGTTCCCGAAAAGGCAAACGTCCGGCTCCTTGTCCCACACGGAAGGTGGCAGCCCTGAAAGCTCTTGCTGGTCTTCACCTTCCCCATGCAGCCTATTCACAGGCACAACAGGTGTTGGGATCTCTGCTTTCCCAGAGACGCAATCTCTCATGGTGCGCATCCTCGGCAGAGCCTGTTCCCGAAAAGGCAAACGTCCGGCTCCTTGTCCCACACGGAAGGTGGCAGCCCTGAAAGCTGTTGCTGGTCTTCACCTTCCCCCTGCAGCCTATTCACAGGCACAACCGCACTGGGAATCTCTGCTTTCCCAGAGAAGGAACATCGCACGCTGCGCATCCTCGGCAGAGCCTGTTCCCGAAAAGGCAAACGTCCGGCTCCTTGTCCCACACGGAAGGTGGCAGCCCTGAAAGCTCTTGCTGGTCTTCACCTTCCCCCTGCAGCCTATTCACAGGCACAACCGCACTGGGAATCTCTGCTTTCCCAAAGACGCAATCCCTCACGGTGCGCATCCTCGGCAGAGCCTGTTCCCGAAAAGGCAAACATCCGGCTCCTTGTCCCACATGGAAGGTGGCAGCCCTGAAAGCTCTTGCTGGTCTTCACCTTCCCCCTGCAGCCTATTCACAGGCACAACAGGTTTTGGGATCTGTGCTTGCCCAGAGAAGGAACATCTCACGGTGCGCATCCTCGGCAGAGCCTGTTCCCGAAAAGGCAAACGTCCGGCTCCTTGTCCCACACGGAAGGTGGCAGCCCTGAAAGCTCTTGCTGGTCTTCACCTTCCCCCTGCAGCCTATTCACAGGCACAACAGGTTTTGGGATCTCTGCTTGCCCAAAGAAGGAACATCTCACGGTGCGCATCCTCGGCAGAGCCTGTTCCCAAAAAGGCAAACGTCCGGCTCCTTGTCCCACACGGAAGGTGGCAGCCCGGAAAGCTGTTGCTGGTCTTCACCTTCCCCCTGCAGCCTATTCACAGGCACAACCGCACTGGGAATCTCTGCTTTCCCAAAGACGCAATCTCTCACGGTGCGCATCCTCGGCAGAGCCTGTTCCCGAAAAGGCAAACGTCCGGCTCCTTGTCCCACACGGAAGGTGGCAGCCCGGAAAGCTCTTGCTGGTCTTTACCTTCCCCCTGCAGCCTATTCACAGGCACAACAGGTTTTGGGATCTCTGCTTGCCCAGAGACGCAATCTCTCACGGTGCGCATCCTCGGCAGAGCCTGTTCCAGAACAGGCAAACGTCCGGCTCCTTGTCCCACACGGAAGGTGGCAGCCCTGAAAGCTCTTGCTGGTCTTCACCTTCCCCCTGCAGCCTATTCACAGGCACAACCGCACTGGGAATCTCTGCTTTCCCAGAGACGCAATCTCTCACGGTGCGCATCCTCGGCAGAGCCTGTTCCCAAAAAGGCAAACGTCCGGCTCCTTGTCCCACACGGAAGGTGGCAGCCCGGAAAGCTCTTGCTGGTCTTCACCTTCCCCCTGCAGCCTATTCACAGGCACAACAGGTTTTGGGATCTGTGCTTGCCCAGAGAAGGAACATCTCACGGTGCGCATCCTCGGCAGAGCCTGTTCCCGAAAAGGCAAACGTCCGGCTCCTTGTCCCACACGGAAGGTGGCAGCCCTGAAAGCTCTTGCTGGTCTTCACCTTCCCCCTGCAGCCTATTCACAGGCACAACCGCACTGGGAATCTCTGCTTTCCCAAAGACGCAATCCCTCACGGTGCGCATCCTCGGCAGAGCCTGTTCCCGAAAAGGCAAACGTCCGGCTCCTTGTCCCACACGGAAGGTGGCAGCCCGGAAAGCTCTTGCTGGTCTTCACCTTCCCCCTGCAGCCTATTCACAGGCATAAGAGGTTTTGGGATCCCTGCTTTCCCAGAGATGCAATCTCTCATGGTGCGCATCCTCGGCAGAGCCTGTTCCCGAAAAGGCAAACGTCCGGCTCCTTGTCCCACACGGAAGGTGGCAGCCCGGAAAGCTCTTGCTGGTCTTCACCTTCCCCCTGCAGCCTATTCACAGGCACAACCGCACTGGGAATCTCTGCTTTCCCAAAGACGCAATCCCTCACGGTGCGCATCCTCGGCAGAGCCTGTTCCCGAAAAGGCAAACGTCCGGCTCCTTGTCCCACACGGAAGGTGGCAGCCCGGAAAGCTCTTGCTGGTCTTCACCTTCCCCCTGCAGCCTATTCACAGGCACAACAGGTTTGGGGATCTGTGCTTGCCCCAAGACGCAATCTCTCACGGTGCGCATCCTCGGCAGAGCCTGTTCCCGAAAAGGCAAACGTCCGGCTCCTTGTCCCACACGGAAGGTGGCAGCCCTGAAAGCTCTTGCTGGTCTTCACCTTCCCCCTGCAGCCTATTCACAGGCACAACAGGTTTTGGGATCTCTGCTTGCCCAGAGAAGGAACATCTCACGGTGCGCATCCTCGGCAGAGCCTGTTCCCGAAAAGGCAAACGTCCGGCTCCTTGTCCCACACGGAAGGTGGCAGCCCTGAAAGCTCTTGCTGGTCTTCACCTTCCCCATGCAGCCTATTCACAGGCACAACAGGTGTTGGGATCTCTGCTTTCCCAGAGACGCAATCTCTCACAGTGCGCATCCTCGGCAGAGCCTGTTCCCGAAAAGGCAAACGTCCGGCTCCTTGTCCCACACGGAAGGTGGCAGCCCGGAAAGCTCTTGCTGGTCTTCACCTTCCCCCTGCAGCCTATTCACAGGCACAACAGGTTTTGGGATCTCTGCTTGCCCAGAGAAGGAACATCTCACGGTGCGCATCCTCGGCAGAGCCTGTTCCCGAAAAGGCAAACGTCCGGCTCCTTGTCCCACACGGAAGGTGGCAGCCCGGAAAGCTCTTGCTGGTCTTCACCTTCCCCCTGCAGCCTATTCACAGGCACAACAGGTTTTGGGATCTGTGCTTGCCCAGAGAAGGAACATCTCACGGTGCGCATCCTCGGCAGAGCCTGTTCCCGAAAAGGCAAACGTCCGGCTCCTTGTCCCACACGGAAGGTGGCAGCCCTGAAAGCTCTTGCTGGTCTTCACCTTCCCCCTGCAGCCTATTCACAGGCACAACCGCACTGGGAATCTCTGCTTTCCCAAAGACGCAATCTCTCACGGTGCGCATCCTCGGCAGAGCCTGTTCCCGAAAAGGCAAACGTCCGGCTCCTTGT
Organism: Haliaeetus albicilla; assembly: GCF_947461875.1. Classification (NCBI taxonomy): domain Eukaryota; kingdom Metazoa; phylum Chordata; class Aves; order Accipitriformes; family Accipitridae; genus Haliaeetus; species Haliaeetus albicilla. The sequence continues at coordinate 796,179 of NW_027212473.1, read as the reverse complement.
CCCACATGGAAGGTGGCAGCCCTGAAAGCTCTTGCTGGTCTTCACCTTCCCCCTGCAGCCTATTCACAGGCACAACCGCACTGGGAATCTCTGCTTTCCCAAAGACGCAATCTCTCACGGTGCGCATCCTCGGCAGAGCCTGTTCCCGAAAAGGCAAACGTCCGGCTCCTTGTCCCACATGGAAGGTGGCAGCCCTGAAAGCTCTTGCTGGTCTTCACCTTCCCCGTGCAGCCTATTCACAGGCACAACAGGTTTTGGGATCTCTGCTTGCCCAGAGACGCAATCTCTCACGGTGCGCATCCTCGGCAGAGCCTGTTCCCGAAAAGGCAAACGTCCGGCTCCTTGTCCCACACGGAAGGTGGCAGCCCGGAAAGCTCTTGCTGGTCTTCACCTTCCCCCTGCAGCCTATTCACAGGCATAAGAGGTTTTGGGATCCCTGCTTTCCCAGAGATGCAATCTCTCATGGTGCGCATCCTCGGCAGAGCCTGTTCCCGAAAAGGCAAACGTCCGGCTCCTTGTCCCACACGGAAGGTGGCAGCCCTGAAAGCTCTTGCTGGTCTTCACCTTCCCCGTGCAGCCTAGTCACAGGCACAACAGGTTTTGGGATCTGTGCTTGCCCCAAGACGCAATCTCTCACGGTGCGCATCCTCGGCAGAGCCTGTTCCCGAAAAGGCAAACGTCCGGCTCCTTGTCCCACACGGAAGGTGGCAGCCCGGAAAGCTCTTGCTGGTCTTCACCTTCCCCCTGCAGCCTATTCACAGGCACAACAGGTTTGGGGATCTGTGCTTGCCCCAAGACGCAATCTCTCACGGTGCGCATCCTCGGCAGAGCCTGTTCCCGAAAAGGCAAACGTCCGGCTCCTTGTCCCACACGGAAGGTGGCAGCCCGGAAAGCTCTTGCTGGTCTTCACCTTCCCCCTGCAGCCTATTCACAGGCACAACAGGTTTTGGGATCTCTGCTTGCCCAGAGAAGGAACATCTCACGGTGCGCATCCTCGGCAGAGCCTGTTCCCGAAAAGGCAAACGTCCGGCTCCTTGTCCCACACGGAAGGTGGCAGCCCTGAAAGCTCTTGCTGGTCTTCACCTTCCCCATGCAGCCTATTCACAGGCACAACAGGTGTTGGGATCTCTGCTTTCCCAGAGACGCAATCTCTCACAGTGCGCATCCTCGGCAGAGCCTGTTCCCGAAAAGGCAAACGTCCGGCTCCTTGTCCCACACGGAAGGTGGCAGCCCGGAAAGCTCTTGCTGGTCTTCACCTTCCCCCTGCAGCCTATTCACAGGCACAACAGGTTTTGGGATCTCTGCTTGCCCAGAGAAGGAACATCTCACGGTGCGCATCCTCGGCAGAGCCTGTTCCCGAAAAGGCAAACGTCCGGCTCCTTGTCCCACACGGAAGGTGGCAGCCCTGAAAGCTGTTGCTGGTCTTCACCTTCCCCCTGCAGCCTATTCACAGGCACAACCGCACTGGGAATCTCTGCTTTCCCAAAGACGCAATCTCTCACGGTGCGCATCCTCGGCAGAGCCTGTTCCCGAAAAGGCAAACGTCCGGCTCCTTGTCCCACATGGAAGGTGGCAGCCCTGAAAGCTCTTGCTGGTCTTCACCTTCCCCCTGCAGCCTATTCACAGGCACAACCGCACTGGGAATCTCTGCTTTCCCAAAGACGCAATCCCTCACGGTGCGCATCCTCGGCAGAGCTTGTTCCCGAAAAGGCAAAGGTCTGGCTCCTTGTCCCACACGGAAGGTGGCAGCCCGGAAAGCTCTTGCTGGTCTTCACCTTCCCCCTGCAGCCTATTCACAGGCACAACAGGTTTTGGGATCTGTGCTTGCCCAGAGAAGGAACATCTCACGGTGCGCATCCTCGGCAGAGCCTGTTCCCGAAAAGGCAAACGTCCGGCTCCTTGTCCCACACGGAAGGTGGCAGCCCGGAAAGCTCTTGCTGGTCTTCACCTTCCCCCTGCAGCCTATTCACAGGCACAACAGGTTTTGGGATCTCTGCTTTCACAGAGACGCAATTTCTCATGGTGCGCATCCTCGGCAGAGCCTGTTCCCGAAAAGGCAAACGTCCGGCTCCTTGTCCCACACGGAAGGTGGCAGCCCTGAAAGCTCTTGCTGGTCTTCACCTTCCCCCTGCAGCCTATTCACAGGCACAACAGGTTTTGGGATCTGTGCTTGCCCAAAGAAGGAACATCTCACGGTGCGCATCCTCGGCAGAGCCTGTTCCCGAAAAGGCAAACGTCCGGCTCCTTGTCCCACACGGAAGGTGGCAGCCCGGAAAGCTCTTGCTGGTCTTCACCTTCCCCCTGCAGCCTATTCACAGGCACAACCGCACTGGGAATCTCTGCTTTCCCAAAGACGCAATCTCTCACGGTGCGCATCCTCGGCAGAGCCTGTTCCCGAAAAGGCAAACGTCCGGCTCCTTGTCCCACACGGAAGGTGGCAGCCCGGAAAGCTCTTGCTGGTCTTCACCTTCCCCCTGCAGCCTATTCACAGGCACAACCGCACTGGGAATCTCTGCTTTCCCAAAGACGCAATCTCTCACGGTGCGTATCCTCGGCAGAGCCTGTTCCCGAAAAGGCAAACGTCCGGCTCCTTGTCCCACATGGAAGGTGGCAGCCCTGAAAGCTCTTGCTGGTCTTCACCTTCCCCCTGCAGCCTATTCACAGGCACAACCGCACTGGGAATCTCTGCTTTCCCAAAGACGCAATCCCTCACGGTGCGCATCCTCGGCAGAGCCTGTTCCCGAAAAGGCAAACGTCCGGCTCCTTGTCCCACATGGAAGGTGGCAGCCCTGAAAGCTCTTGCTGGTCTTCACCTTCCCCCTGCAGCCTATTCACAGGCACAACAGGTTTTGGGATCTGTGCTTGCCCAGAGAAGGAACATCTCACGGTGCGCATCCTCGGCAGAGCCTGTTCCAGAACAGGCAAACGTCCGGCTCCTTGTCCCACACGGAAGGTGGCAGCCCTGAAAGCTCTTGCTGGTCTTCACCTTCCCCATGCAGCCTATTCACAGGCACAACCGCACTGGGAATCTCTGCTTTCCCACAGACGCAATCTCTCACGGTGCGCATCCTCGGCAGAGCCTGTTCCCGAAAAGGCAAACGTCCGGCTCCTTGTCCCACACGGAAGGTGGCAGCCCGGAAAGCTGTTGCTGGTCTTCACCTTCCCCCTGCAGCCTATTCACAGGCACAACAGGTTTTGGGATCTGTGCTTGCCCAGAGAAGGAACATCTCACGGTGCGCATCCTCGGCAGAGCCTGTTCCCGAAAAGGCAAACGTCCGGCTCCTTGTCCCACACGGAAGGTGGCAGCCCGGAAAGCTCTTGCTGGTCTTCACCTTCCCCCTGCAGCCTATTCACAGGCACAACCGCACTGGGAATCTCTGCTTTCCCAAAGACGCAATCTCTCACGGTGCGCATCCTCGGCAGAGCCTGTTCCCGAAAAGGCAAACGTCCGGCTCCTTGTCCCACACGGAAGGTGGCAGCCCGGAAAGCTCTTGCTGGTCTTCACCTTCCCCCTGCAGCCTATTCACAGGCACAACCGCACTGGGAATCTCTGCTTTCCCAAAGACGCAATCCCTCACGGTGCGCATCCTCGGCAGAGCCTGTTCCCGAAAAGGCAAACGTCCGGCTCCTTGTCCCACACGGAAGGTGGCAGCCCGGAAAGCTCTTGCTGGTCTTCACCTTCCCCCTGCAGCCTATTCACCGGCACAAGAGGTTTTGGGATCCCTGCTTTCCCAGAGACGCAATCTCTCATGGTGCGCATCCTCGGCAGACCCTGTTCCCGAAAAGGCAAACGTCCGGCTCCTTGTCCCACACGGAAGGTGGCAGCCCTGAAAGCTCTTGCTGGTCTTCACCTTCCCCCTGCAGCCTATTCACAGGCACAACAGGTTTGGGGATCTGTGCTTGCCCCAAGACGCAATCTCTCACGGTGCGCATCCTCGGCAGAGCCTGTTCCCGAAAAGGCAAACGTCCGGCTCCTTGTCCCACACGGAAGGTGGCAGCCCGGAAAGCTCTTGCTGGTCTTCACCTTCCCCCTGCAGCCTATTCACAGGCACAACAGGTTTTGGGATCTGTGCTTGCCCCAAGACGTAATCTCTCACGGTGCGCATCCTCGGCAGAGCCTGTTCCCGAAAAGGCAAACGTCCGGCTCCTTGTCCCACACGGAAGGTGGCAGCCCGGAAAGCTCTTGCTGGTCTTCACCTTCCCCCTGCAGCCTATTCACAGGCACAACAGGTTTTGGGATCTCTGCTTTCACAGAGACGCAATTTCTCATGGTGCGCATCCTCGGCAGAGCCTGTTCCCGAAAAGGCAAACGTCCGGCTCCTTGTCCCACACGGAAGGTGGCAGCCCTGAAAGCTCTTGCTGGTCTTCACCTTCCCCCTGCAGCCTATTCACAGGCACAACAGGTTTTGGGATCTGTGCTTGCCCAAAGAAGGAACATCTCACGGTGCGCATCCTCGGCAGAGCCTGTTCCCGAAAAGGCAAACGTCCGGCTCCTTGTCCCACACGGAAGGTGGCAGCCCGGAAAGCTCTTGCTGGTCTTCACCTTCCCCCTGCAGCCTATTCACAGGCACAACCGCACTGGGAATCTCTGCTTTCCCAAAGACGCAATCTCTCACGGTGCGCATCCTCGGCAGAGCCTGTTCCCGAAAAGGCAAACGTCCGGCTCCTTGTCCCACACGGAAGGTGGCAGCCCGGAAAGCTGTTGCTGGTCTTCACCTTCCCCCTGCAGCCTATTCACAGGCACAACCGCACTGGGAATCTCTGCTTTCCCAAAGACGCAATCTCTCACGGTGCGTATCCTCGGCAGAGCCTGTTCCCGAAAAGGCAAACGTCCGGCTCCTTGTCCCACATGGAAGGTGGCAGCCCTGAAAGCTCTTGCTGGTCTTCACCTTCCCCCTGCAGCCTATTCACAGGCACAACCGCACTGGGAATCTCTGCTTTCCCAAAGACGCAATCCCTCACGGTGCGCATCCTCGGCAGAGCCTGTTCCCGAAAAGGCAAACGTCCGGCTCCTTGTCCCACATGGAAGGTGGCAGCCCTGAAAGCTCTTGCTGGTCTTCACCTTCCCCCTGCAGCCTATTCACAGGCACAACAGGTTTTGGGATCTGTGCTTGCCCAGAGAAGGAACATCTCACGGTGCGCATCCTCGGCAGAGCCTGTTCCAGAACAGGCAAACGTCCGGCTCCTTGTCCCACACGGAAGGTGGCAGCCCTGAAAGCTCTTGCTGGTCTTCACCTTCCCCATGCAGCCTATTCACAGGCACAACCGCACTGGGAATCTCTGCTTTCCCACAGACGCAATCTCTCACGGTGCGCATCCTCGGCAGAGCCTGTTCCCGAAAAGGCAAACGTCCGGCTCCTTGTCCCACACGGAAGGTGGCAGCCCGGAAAGCTGTTGCTGGTCTTCACCTTCCCCCTGCAGCCTATTCACAGGCACAACAGGTTTTGGGATCTGTGCTTGCCCAGAGAAGGAACATCTCACGGTGCGCATCCTCGGCAGAGCCTGTTCCCGAAAAGGCAAACGTCCGGCTCCTTGTCCCACACGGAAGGTGGCAGCCCGGAAAGCTCTTGCTGGTCTTCACCTTCCCCCTGCAGCCTATTCACAGGCACAACCGCACTGGGAATCTCTGCTTTCCCAAAGACGCAATCTCTCACGGTGCGCATCCTCGGCAGAGCCTGTTCCCGAAAAGGCAAACGTCCGGCTCCTTGTCCCACACGGAAGGTGGCAGCCCGGAAAGCTCTTGCTGGTCTTCACCTTCCCCCTGCAGCCTATTCACAGGCACAACCGCACTGGGAATCTCTGCTTTCCCAAAGACGCAATCCCTCACGGTGCGCATCCTCGGCAGAGCCTGTTCCCGAAAAGGCAAACGTCCGGCTCCTTGTCCCACACGGAAGGTGGCAGCCCGGAAAGCTCTTGCTGGTCTTCACCTTCCCCCTGCAGCCTATTCACCGGCACAAGAGGTTTTGGGATCCCTGCTTTCCCAGAGACGCAATCTCTCATGGTGCGCATCCTCGGCAGACCCTGTTCCCGAAAAGGCAAACGTCCGGCTCCTTGTCCCACACGGAAGGTGGCAGCCCTGAAAGCTCTTGCTGGTCTTCACCTTCCCCCTGCAGCCTATTCACAGGCACAACAGGTTTGGGGATCTGTGCTTGCCCCAAGACGCAATCTCTCACGGTGCGCATCCTCGGCAGAGCCTGTTCCCGAAAAGGCAAACGTCCGGCTCCTTGTCCCACACGGAAGGTGGCAGCCCGGAAAGCTCTTGCTGGTCTTCACCTTCCCCCTGCAGCCTATTCACAGGCACAACAGGTTTTGGGATCTGTGCTTGCCCCAAGACGTAATCTCTCACGGTGCGCATCCTCGGCAGAGCCTGTTCCCGAAAAGGCAAACGTCCGGCTCCTTGTCCCACACGGAAGGTGGCAGCCCGGAAAGCTCTTGCTGGTCTTCACCTTCCCCCTGCAGCCTATTCACAGGCACAACAGGTTTTGGGATCTCTGCTTTCACAGAGACGCAATCTCTCATGGTGCGCATCCTCGGCAGAGCCTGTTCCCGAAAAGGCAAACGTCCGGCTCCTTGTCCCACACGGAAGGTGGCAGCCCTGAAAGCTGTTGCTGGTCTTCACCTTCCCCCTGCAGCCTATTCACAGGCACAACAGGTGTTGGGATCTCTGCTTTCCCAGAGACGCAATCTCTCACAGTGCGCATCCTCGGCAGAGCCTGTTCCCGAAAAGGCAAACGTCCGGCTCCTTGTCCCACACGGAAGGTGGCAGCCCGGAAAGCTCTTGCTGGTCTTCACCTTCCCCCTGCAGCCTATTCACAGGCACAACAGGTTTTGGGATCTCTGCTTGCCCAGAGAAGGAACATCTCACGGTGCGCATCCTCGGCAGAGCTTGTTCCCAGAAAGGCAAACGTCCGGCTCCTTGTCCCACACGGAAGGTGGCAGCCCGGAAAGCTCTTGCTGGTCTTCCCCTTCCCCCTGCAGCCTATTCACAGGCACAACAGGTTTTGGGATCTGTGCTTGCCCAGAGAAGGAACATCTCACGGTGCGCATCCTCGGCAGAGCCTGTTCCCGAAAAGGCAAACGTCCGGCTCCTTGTCCCACATGGAAGGTGGCAGCCCTGAAAGCTGTTGCTGGTCTTCACCTTCCCCCTGCAGCCTATTCACAGGCACAAACGCACTGGGAATCTCTGCTTTCCCAAAGACGCAATCCCTCACGGTGCGCATCCTCGGCAGAGCCTGTTCCCGAAAAGGCAAACGTCCGGCTCCTTGTCCCACATGGAAGGTGGCAGCCCTGAAAGCTGTTGCTGGTCTTCACCTTCCCCCTGCAGCCTATTCACAGGCACAACCGCACTGGGAATCTCTGCTTTCCCAAAGACGCAATCTCTCACGGTGCGCATCCTCGGCAGAGCCTGTTCCCGAAAAGGCAAACGTCCGGCTCCTTGTCCCACACAGAAGGTGGCAGCCCTGAAAGCTCTTGCTGGTCTTCACCTTCCCCCTGCAGCCTATTCACAGGCACAACCGCACTGGGAATCTCTGCTTTCCCAAAGACGCAATCTCTCACGGTGCGCATCCTCGGCAGAGCCTGTTCCCGAAAAGGCAAACGTCCGGCTCCTTGTCCCACACGGAAGGTGGCAGCCCTGAAAGCTGTTGCTGGTCTTCACCTTCCCCCTGCAGCCTATTCACAGGCACAACCGCACTGGGAATCTCTGCTTTCCCAAAGACGCAATCTCTCACGGTGCGCATCCTCGGCAGAGCCTGTTCCCGAAAAGGCAAACGTCCGGCTCCTTGTCCCACATGGAAGGTGGCAGCCCTGAAAGCTCTTGCTGGTCTTCACCTTCCCCCTGCAGCCTATTCACAGGCACAACCGCACTGGGAATCTCTGCTTTCCCAAAGACGCAATCTCTCACGGTGCGCATCCTCGGCAGAGCCTGTTCCCGAAAAGGCAAACGTCCGGCTCCTTGTCCCACATGGAAGGTGGCAGCCCTGAAAGCTCTTGCTGGTCTTCACCTTCCCCGTGCAGCCTATTCACAGGCACAACAGGTTTTGGGATCTCTGCTTGCCCAGAGACGCAATCTCTCACGGTGCGCATCCTCGGCAGAGCCTGTTCCCGAAAAGGCAAACGTCCGGCTCCTTGTCCCACACGGAAGGTGGCAGCCCTGAAAGCTGTTGCTGGTCTTCACCTTCCCCCTGCAGCCTATTCACAGGCACAACCGCACTGGGAATCTCTGCTTTCCCAGAGACGCAATCTCTCACGGTGCGCATCCTCGGCAGAGCTTGTTCCCGAAAAGGCAAACGTCCGGCTCCTTGTCCCACATGGAAGGTGGCAGCCCTGAAAGCTCTTGCTGGTCTTCACCTTCCCCCTGCAGCCTATTCACAGGCACAACCGCACTGGGAATCTCTGCTTTCCCAAAGACGCAATCCCTCACGGTGCGCATCCTCGGCAGAGCTTGTTCCCGAAAAGGCAAAGGTCCGGCTCCTTGTCCCACACGGAAGGTGGCAGCCCGGAAAGCTCTTGCTGGTCTTCACCTTCCCCCTGCAGCCTATTCACAGGCACAACAGGTTTTGGGATCTGTGCTTGCCCAGAGAAGGAACATCTCACGGTGCGCATCCTCGGCAGAGCCTGTTCCCGAAAAGGCAAACGTCCGGCTCCTTGTCCCACACGGAAGGTGGCAGCCCGGAAAGCTCTTGCTGGTCTTCACCTTCCCCCTGCAGCCTATTCACAGGCACAACAGGTTTTGGGATCTCTGCTTTCACAGAGACGCAATCTCTCATGGTGCGCATCCTCGGCAGACCCTGTTCCCGAAAAGGCAAACGTCCGGCTCCTTGTCCCACACGGAAGGTGGCAGCCCTGAAAGCTCTTGCTGGTCTTCACCTTCCCCCTGCAGCCTATTCACAGGCACAACAGGTTTTGGGATCTGTGCTTGCCCAAAGAAGGAACATCTCACGGTGCGCATCCTCGGCAGAGCCTGTTCCCGAAAAGGCAAACGTCCGGCTCCTTGTCCCACACGGAAGGTGGCAGCCCGGAAAGCTCTTGCTGGTCTTCACCTTCCCCCTGCAGCCTATTCACAGGCACAACCGCACTGGGAATCTCTGCTTTCCCAAAGACGCAATCTCTCACGGTGCGCATCCTCGGCAGAGCCTGTTCCCGAAAAGGCAAACGTCCGGCTCCTTGTCCCACACGGAAGGTGGCAGCCCGGAAAGCTGTTGCTGGTCTTCACCTTCCCCCTGCAGCCTATTCACAGGCACAACCGCACTGGGAATCTCTGCTTTCCCAAAGACGCAATCTCTCACGGTGCGTATCCTCGGCAGAGCCTGTTCCCGAAAAGGCAAACGTCCGGCTCCTTGTCCCACATGGAAGGTGGCAGCCCTGAAAGCTCTTGCTGGTCTTCACCTTCCCCCTGCAGCCTATTCACAGGCACAACCGCACTGGGAATCTCTGCTTTCCCAAAGACGCAATCCCTCACGGTGCGCATCCTCGGCAGAGCCTGTTCCCGAAAAGGCAAACGTCCGGCTCCTTGTCCCACATGGAAGGTGGCAGCCCTGAAAGCTGTTGCTGGTCTTCACCTTCCCCCTGCAGCCTATTCACAGGCACAACAGGTTTTGGGATCTGTGCTTGCCCAGAGAAGGAACATCTCACGGTGCGCATCCTCGGCAGAGCCTGTTCCAGAACAGGCAAACGTCCGGCTCCTTGTCCCACACGGAAGGTGGCAGCCCTGAAAGCTCTTGCTGGTCTTCACCTTCCCCATGCAGCCTATTCACAGGCACAACCGCACTGGGAATCTCTGCTTTCCCACAGACGCAATCTCTCACGGTGCGCATCCTCGGCAGAGCCTGTTCCCGAAAAGGCAAACGTCCGGCTCCTTGTCCCACACGGAAGGTGGCAGCCCGGAAAGCTCTTGCTGGTCTTCACCTTCCCCCTGCAGCCTATTCACAGGCACAACCGCACTGGGAATCTCTGCTTTCCCAAAGACGCAATCCCTCACGGTGCGCATCCTCGGCAGAGCCTGTTCCCGAAAAGGCAAACGTCCGGCTCCTTGTCCCACACGGAAGGTGGCAGCCCGGAAAGCTCTTGCTGGTCTTCACCTTCCCCCTGCAGCCTATTCACCGGCACAAGAGGTTTTGGGATCCCTGCTTTCCCAGAGACGCAATCTCTCATGGTGCGCATCCTCGGCAGACCCTGTTCCCGAAAAGGCAAACGTCCGGCTCCTTGTCCCACACGGAAGGTGGCAGCCCTGAAAGCTCTTGCTGGTCTTCACCTTCCCCGTGCAGCCTATTCACAGGCACAACAGGTTTTGGGATCTGTGCTTGCCCCAAGACGCAATCTCTCACGGTGCGCATCCTCGGCAGAGCCTGTTCCCGAAAAGGCAAACGTCCGGCTCCTTGTCCCACACGGAAGGTGGCAGCCCGGAAAGCTCTTGCTGGTCTTCACCTTCCCCCTGCAGCCTATTCACAGGCACAACAGGTTTTGGGATCTGTGCTTGCCCCAAGACGCAATCTCTCACGGTGCGCATCCTCGGCAGAGCCTGTTCCCGAAAAGGCAAACGTCCGGCTCCTTGTCCCACACGGAAGGTGGCAGCCCGGAAAGCTCTTGCTGGTCTTCACCTTCCCCCTGCAGCCTATTCACAGGCACAACAGGTTTTGGGATCTCTGCTTGCCCAGAGAAGGAACATCTCACGGTGCGCATCCTCGGCAGAGCCTGTTCCCGAAAAGGCAAACGTCCGGCTCCTTGTCCCACACGGAAGGTGGCAGCCCTGAAAGCTGTTGCTGGTCTTCACCTTCCCCCTGCAGCCTATTCACAGGCACAACAGGTGTTGGGATCTCTGCTTTCCCAGAGACGCAATCTCTCACAGTGCGCATCCTCGGCAGAGCCTGTTCCCGAAAAGGCAAACGTCCGGCTCCTTGTCCCACACGGAAGGTGGCAGCCCGGAAAGCTCTTGCTGGTCTTCACCTTCCCCCTGCAGCCTATTCACAGGCACAACAGGTTTTGGGATCTCTGCTTGCCCAGAGAAGGAACATCTCACGGTGCGCATCCTCGGCAGAGCTTGTTCCCAGAAAGGCAAACGTCCGGCTCCTTGTCCCACACGGAAGGTGGCAGCCCGGAAAGCTCTTGCTGGTCTTCACCTTCCCCCTGCAGCCTATTCACAGGCACAACAGGTTTTGGGATCTGTGCTTGCCCAGAGAAGGAACATCTCACGGTGCGCATCCTCGGCAGAGCCTGTTCCCGAAAAGGCAAACGTCCGGCTCCTTGTCCCACATGGAAGGTGGCAGCCCTGAAAGCTCTTGCTGGTCTTCACCTTCCCCCTGCAGCCTATTCACAGGCACAAACGCACTGGGAATCTCTGCTTTCCCAAAGACGCAATCCCTCACGGTGCGCATCCTCGGCAGAGCCTGTTCCCGAAAAGGCAAACGTCCGGCTCCTTGTCCCACATGGAAGGTGGCAGCCCTGAAAGCTGTTGCTGGTCTTCACCTTCCCCCTGCAGCCTATTCACAGGCACAACCGCACTGGGAATCTCTGCTTTCCCAAAGACGCAATCTCTCACGGTGCGCATCCTCGGCAGAGCCTGTTCCCTAAAAGGCAAACGTCCGGCTCCTTGTCCCACATGGAAGGTGGCAGCCCTGAAAGCTCTTGCTGGTCTTCACCTTCCCCCTGCAGCCTATTCACAGGCACAACCGCACTGGGAATCTCTGCTTTCCCAAAGACGCAATCTCTCACGGTGCGCATCCTCGGCAGAGCCTGTTCCCGAAAAGGCAAACGTCCGGCTCCTTGTCCCACACGGAAGGTGGCAGCCCTGAAAGCTGTTGCTGGTCTTCACCTTCCCCCTGCAGCCTATTCACAGGCACAACCGCACTGGGAATCTCTGCTTTCCCAAAGACGCAATCTCTCACGGTGCGCATCCTCGGCAGAGCCTGTTCCCGAAAAGGCAAACGTCCGGCTCCTTGTCCCACACGGAAGGTGGCAGCCCTGAAAGCTGTTGCTGGTCTTCACCTTCCCCCTGCAGCCTATTCACAGGCACAACCGCACTGGGAATCTCTGCTTTCCCAAAGACGCAATCCCTCACGGTGCGCATCCTCGGCAGAGCCTGTTCCCGAAAAGGCAAACGTCCGGCTCCTTGTCCCACATGGAAGGTGGCAGCCCGGAAAGCTCTTACTGGTCTTCACCTTCCCCCTGCAGCCTATTCACAGGCACAACAGGTTTTGGGATCTCTGCTTGCCCAGAGAAGGAACATCTCACGGTGCGCATCCTCGGCAGAGCCTGTTCCCGAAAAGGCAAACGTCCGGCTCCTTGTCCCACACGGAAGGTGGCAGCCCTGAAAGCTCTTGCTGGTCTTCACCTTCCCCCTGCAGCCTATTCACAGGCACAACAGGTTTTGGGATCTCTGCTTGCCCCAAGACGCAATCTCTCACGGTGCGCATCCTCGGCAGAGCCTGTTCCCGAAAAGGCAAACGTCCGGCTCCTTGTCCCACACGGAAGGTGGCAGCCCGGAAAGCTCTTGCTGGTCTTCACCTTCCCCCTGCAGCCTATTCACAGGCACAACAGGTTTTGGGATCTGTGCTTGCCCCAAGACGCAATCTCTCACGGTGCGCATCCTCGGCAGAGCCTGTTCCCGAAAAGGCAAACGTCCGGCTCCTTGTCCCACACGGAAGGTGGCAGCCCTGAAAGCTCTTGCTGGTCTTCACCTTCCCCCTGCAGCCTATTCACAGGCACAACCGCACTGGGAATCTCTGCTTTCCCAAAGACGCAATCCCTCACGGTGCGCATCCTCGGCAGAGCCTGTTCCCGAAAAGGCAAACGTCCGGCTCCTTGTCCCACACGGAAGGTGGCAGCCCGGAAAGCTGTTGCTGGTCTTCACCTTCCCCCTGCAGCCTATTCACAGGCACAACCGCACTGGGAATCTCTGCTTTCCCAGAGACGCAATCTCTCACGGTACGCATCCTCGGCAGAGCCTGTTCCCGAAAAGGCAAACGTCCGGCTCCTTGTCCCACACGGAAGGTGGCAGCCCTGAAAGCTCTTGCTGGTCTTCACCTTCCCCATGCAGCCTATTCACAGGCACAACCGCACTGGGAATCTCTGCTTTCCCAAAGACGCAATCCCTCACGGTGCGCATCCTCGGCAGAGCCTGTTCCCGAAAAGGCAAACGTCCGGCTCCTTGTCCCACACGGAAGGTGGCAGCCCTGAAAGCTGTTGCTGGTCTTCACCTTCCCCCTGCAGCCTATTCACAGGCACAACAGGTTTTGGGATCTGTGCTTGCCCAGAGAAGGAACATCTCACGGTGCGCATCCTCGGCAGAGCTTGTTCCCGAAAAGGCAAACGTCCGGCTCCTTGTCCCACATGGAAGGTGGCAGCCCTGAAAGCTGTTGCTGGTCTTCACCTTCCCCCTGCAGCCTATTCACAGGCACAACCGCACTGGGAATCTCTGCTTTCCCAAAGACGCAATCCCTCACGGTGCGCATCCTCGGCAGAGCTTGTTCCCGAAAAGGCAAAGGTCCGGCTCCTTGTCCCACACGGAAGGTGGCAGCCCGGAAAGCTGTTGCTGGTCTTCACCTTCCCCATGCAGCCTATTCACAGGCACAACAGGTTTTGGGATCTGTGCTTGCCCAGAGAAGGAACATCTCACGGTGCGCATCCTCGGCAGAGCCTGTTCCCGAAAAGGCAAACGTCCGGCTCCTTGTCCCACACGGAAGGTGGCAGCCCTGAAAGCTCTTGCTGGTCTTCACCTTCCCCCTGCAGCCTATTCACAGGCACAAGAGGTTTTGGGATCCCTGCTTTCCCAGAGACGCAATCTCTCATGGTGCGCATCCTCGGCAGAGCCTGTTCCCGAAAAGGCAAACGTCCGGCTCCTTGTCCCACACGGAAGGTGGCAGCCCGGAAAGCTCTTGCTGGTCTTCACCTTCCCCCTGCAGCCTATTCACAGGCACAACAGGTTTTGGGATCTGTGCTTGCCCAGAGAAGGAACATCTCACAGTGCGCATCCTCAGCAGAGCCTGTTCCCGAAAAGGCAAACGTCCGGCTCCTTGTCCCACACGGAAGGTGGCAGCCCTGAAAGCTCTTGCTGGTCTTCACCTTCCCCCTGCAGCCTATTCACAGGCACAACAGGTTTTGGGATCTGTGCTTGCCCAGAGAAGGTACATCTCACGGTGCGCATCCTCGGCAGAGCCTGTTCCTGAAAAGGCAAACGTCCGGCTCCTTGTCCCACACGGAAGGTGGCAGCCCGGAAAGCTCTTGCTGGTCTTCACCTTCCCCCTGCAGCCTATTCACAGGCACAACAGGTTTTGGGATCTGTGCTTGCCCAGAGAAGGAACATCTCACGGTGCGCATCCTCGGCAGAGCCTGTTCCCGAAAAGGCAAACGTCCGGCTCCTTGTCCCACACGGAAGGTGGCAGCCCGGAAAGCTCTTGCTGGTCTTCACCTTCCCCCTGCAGCCTATTCACAGGCACAACAGGTTTTGGGATCTCTGCTTTCGCAGAGACGCAATCTCTCACGGTGCGCATCCTCGGCAGAGCCTGTTCCCGAAAAGGCAAACGTCCGGCTCCTTGTCCCACACGGAAGGTGGCAGCCCGGAAAGCTCTTGCTGGTCTTCACCTTCCCCCTGCAGCCTATTCACAGGCACAACAGGTTTTGGGATCTCTGCTTGCCCAGAGAAGGAACATCTCACCGTGCGCATCCTCGGCAGAGCCTGTTCCCGAAAAGGCAAACGTCCGGCTCCTTGTCCCACACAGAAGGTGGCAGCCCGGAAAGCTCTTGCTGGTCTTCACCTTCCCCCTGCAGCCTATTCACAGGCACAAACGCACTGGGAATCTCTGCTTTCCCAAAGACACAATCTCTCACGGTGCGCATCCTCGCCAGAGCCTGTTCCCGAAAAGGCAAACGTCCGGCTCCTTGTCCCACACGGAAGGTGGCAGCCCGGAAAGCTGTTGCTGGTCTTCACCTTCCCCCTGCAGCCTATTCACAGGCACAACCGCACTGGGAATCTCTGCTTTCCCAAAGACACAATCTCTCACGGTGCGCATCCTCGGCAGAGCCTGTTCCCGAAAAGGCAAACGTCCGGCTCCTTGTCCCACACGGAAGGTGGCAGCCCGGAAAGCTCTTGCTGGTCTTCACCTTCCCCCTGCAGCCTATTCACAGGCACAACAGGTTTTGGGATCTCTGCTTTCCCAGAGACGCAATCTCTCACGGTGCGCATCCTCGGCAGAGCCTGTTCCCGAAAAGGCAAACGTCCGGCTCCTTGTCCCACACGGAAGGTGGCAGCCCGGAAAGCTCTTGCTGGTCTTCACCTTCCCCCTGCAGCCTATTCACAGGCACAACAGGTTTTGGGATCTGTGCTTGCCCAGAGAAGGAACATCTCACGGTGCGCATCCTCGGCAGAGCCTGTTCCCGAAAAGGCAAACGTCCGGCTCCTTGTCCCACATGGAAGGTGGCAGCCCTGAAAGCTGTTGCTGGTCTTCACCTTCCCCCTGCAGCCTATTCACAGGCACAAACGCACTGGGAATCTCTGCTTTCCCAAAGACGCAATCCCTCACGGTGCGCATCCTCGGCAGAGCCTGTTCCCGAAAAGGCAAACGTCCGGCTCCTTGTCCCACATGGAAGGTGGCAGCCCGGAAAGCTGTTGCTGGTCTTCACCTTCCCCCTGCAGCCTATTCACAGGCACAACCGCACTGGGAATCTCTGCTTTCCCAAAGACGCAATCTCTCACGGTGCGCATCCTCGGCAGAGCCTGTTCCCGAAAAGGCAAACGTCCGGCTCCTTGTCCCACATGGAAGGTGGCAGCCCTGAAAGCTCTTGCTGGTCTTCACCTTCCCCCTGCAGCCTATTCACAGGCACAACCGCACTGGGAATCTCTGCTTTCCCAAAGACGCAATCTCTCACGGTGCGCACCCTCGGCAGAGCCTGTTCCCAAAAAGGCAAACGTCCGGCTCCTTGTCCCACACGGAAGGTGGCAGCCCGGAAAGCTCTTGCTGGTCTTCACCTTCCCCCTGCAGCCTATTCACAGGCACAACCGCACTGGGAATCTCTGCTTTCCCAAAGACGCAATCTCTCACGGTGCGCATCCTCGGCAGAGCCTGTTCCCGAAAAGGCAAACGTCCGGCTCCTTGTCCCACATGGAAGGTGGCAGCCCTGAAAGCTCTTGCTGGTCTTCACCTTCCCCCTGCAGCCTATTCACAGGCACAACCGCACTGGGAATCTCTGCTTTCCCAAAGACGCAATCCCTCACGGTGCGCATCCTCGGCAGAGCCTGTTCCCGAAAAGGCAAACGTCCGGCTCCTTGTCCCACATGGAAGGTGGCAGCCCGGAAAGCTCTTGCTGGTCTTCACCTTCCCCCTGCAGCCTATTCACAGGCACAACAGGTTTTGGGATCTGTGCTTGCCCAGAGAAGGAACATCTCACGGTGCGCATCCTCGGCAGAGCCTGTTCCCAAAAAGGCAAACGTCCGGCTCCTTGTCCCACACGGAAGGTGGCAGCCCTGAAAGCTCTTGCTGGTCTTCACCTTCCCCCTGCAGCCTATTCACAGGCACAACAGGTTTTGGGATCTCTGCTTGCCCAAAGAAGGAACATCTCACGGTGCGCATCCTCGGCAGAGCCTGTTCCCGAAAAGGCAAACGTCCGGCTCCTTGTCCCACACGGAAGGTGGCAGCCCGGAAAGCTGTTGCTGGTCTTCACCTTCCCCCTGCAGCCTATTCACAGGCACAACCGCACTGGGAATCTCTGCTTTCCCAAAGACGCAATCTCTCACGGTGCGCATCCTCGGCAGAGCCTGTTCCCGAAAAGGCAAACGTCCGGCTCCTTGTCCCACACGGAAGGTGGCAGCCCTGAAAGCTCTTGCTGGTCTTCACCTTCCCCCTGCAGCCTATTCACAGGCACAACAGGTTTTGGGATCTCTGCTTGCCCAGAGACGCAATCTCTCACGGTGCGCATCCTCGGCAGAGCCTGTTCCAGAACAGGCAAACGTCCGGCTCCTTGTCCCACACGGAAGGTGGCAGCCCTGAAAGCTGTTGCTGGTCTTCACCTTCCCCCTGCAGCCTATTCACAGGCACAACCGCACTGGGAATCTCTGCTTTCCCAGAGACGCAATCTCTCACGGTGCGCATCCTCGGCAGAGCCTGTTCCCAAAAAGGCAAACGTCCGGCTCCTTGTCCCACACGGAAGGTGGCAGCCCTGAAAGCTCTTGCTGGTCTTCACCTTCCCCCTGCAGCCTATTCACAGGCACAACAGGTTTTGGGATCTGTGCTTGCCCAGAGAAGGAACATCTCACGGTGCGCATCCTCGGCAGAGCCTGTTCCCGAAAAAGCAAACGTCCGGCTCCTTGTCCCACACGGAAGGTGGCAGCCCGGAAAGCTGTTGCTGGTCTTCACCTTCCCCCTGCAGCCTATTCACAGGCACAACCGCACTGGGAATCTCTGCTTTCCCAAAGACGCAATCTCTCACGGTGCGCATCCTCGGCAGAGCCTGTTCCCGAAAAGGCAAACGTCCGGCTCCTTGTCCCACACGGAAGGTGGCAGCCCGGAAAGCTCTTGCTGGTCTTCACCTTCCCCCTGCAGCCTATTCACAGGCACAAACGCACTGGGAATCTCTGCTTTCCCAAAGACGCAATCCCTCACGGTGCGCATCCTCGGCAGAGCCTGTTCCCGAAAAGGCAAACGTCCGGCTCCTTGTCCCACACGGAAGGTGGCAGCCCGGAAAGCTCTTGCTGGTCTTCACCTTCCCCCTGCAGCCTATTCACAGGCACAAGACGTTTTGGGATCCCTGCTTTCCCAGAGACGCAATCTCTCATGGTGCGCATCCTCGGCAGAGCCTGTTCCCGAAAAGGCAAACGTCCGGCTCCTTGTCCCACACGGAAGGTGGCAGCCCTGAAAGCTCTTGCTGGTCTTCACCTTCCCCCTGCAGCCTATTCACAGGCACAACAGGTTTTGGGATCTGTGCTTGCCCCAAGACGCAATCTCTCACGGTGCGCATCCTCGGCAGAGCCTGTTCCCGAAAAGGCAAACGTCCGGCTCCTTGTCCCACACGGAAGGTGGCAGCCCGGAAAGCTCTTGCTGGTCTTCACCTTCCCCCTGCAGCCTATTCACAGGCACAACAGGTTTTGGGATCTGTGCTTGCCCCAAGACGCAATCTCTCACGGTGCGCATCCTCGGCAGAGCCTGTTCCCGAAAAGGCAAACGTCCGGCTCCTTGTCCCACACGGAAGGTGGCAGCCCTGAAAGCTGTTGCTGGTCTTCACCTTCCCCCTGCAGCCTATTCACAGGCACAACCGCACTGGGAATCTCTGCTTTCCCAAAGACGTAATCCCTCACGGTGCGCATCCTCGGCAGAGCCTGTTCCCGAAAAGGCAAACGTCCGGCTCCTTGTCCCACACGGAAGGTGGCAGCCCGGAAAGCTCTTGCTGGTCTTCACCTTCCCCCTGCAGCCTATTCACAGGCACAACCGCACTGGGAATCTCTGCTTTCCCAGAGACGCAATCTCTCACGGTACGCATCCTCGGCAGAGCCTGTTCCCGAAAAGGCAAACGTCCGGCTCCTTGTCCCACACGGAAGGTGGCAGCCCTGAAAGCTCTTGCTGGTCTTCACCTTCCCCATGCAGCCTATTCACAGGCACAACCGCACTGGGAATCTCTGCTTTCCCAAAGACGCAATCCCTCACGGTGCGCATCCTCGGCAGAGCCTGTTCCCGAAAAGGCAAACGTCCGGCTCCTTGTCCCACACGGAAGGTGGCAGCCCTGAAAGCTCTTGCTGGTCTTCACCTTCCCCCTGCAGCCTATTCACAGGCACAACAGGTTTTGGGATCTGTGCTTGCCCAGAGAAGGAACATCTCACGGTGCGCATCCTCGGCAGAGCTTGTTCCCGAAAAGGCAAACGTCCGGCTCCTTGTCCCACATGGAAGGTGGCAGCCCTGAAAGCTGTTGCTGGTCTTCACCTTCCCCCTGCAGCCTATTCACAGGCACAACCGCACTGGGAATCTCTGCTTTCCCAAAGACGCAATCCCTCACGGTGCGCATCCTCGGCAGAGCTTGTTCCCGAAAAGGCAAAGGTCCGGCTCCTTGTCCCACACGGAAGGTGGCAGCCCGGAAAGCTGTTGCTGGTCTTCACCTTCCCCATGCAGCCTATTCACAGGCACAACAGGTTTTGGGATCTGTGCTTGCCCAGAGAAGGAACATCTCACGGTGCGCATCCTCGGCAGAGCCTGTTCCCAGAAAGGCAAACGTCCGGCTCCTTGTCCCACACGGAAGGTGGCAGCCCGGAAAGCTCTTGCTGGTCTTCACCTTCCCCCTGCAGCCTATTCACAGGCACAACAGGTTTTGGGATCTCTGCTTTCCCAGAGACGCAATCTCTCATGGTGCGCATCCTCGGCAGAGCCTGTTCCCGAAAAGGCAAACGTCCGGCTCCTTGTCCCACACGGAAGGTGGCAGCCCTGAAAGCTCTTGCTGGTCTTCACCTTCCCCCTGCAGCCTATTCACAGGCACAACAGGTTTTGGGATCTCTGCTTGCCCAGAGAAGGAACATCTCACGGTGCGCATCCTCGGCAGAGCCTGTTCCCGAAAAGGCAAACGTCCGGCTCCTTGTCCCACACGGAAGGTGGCAGCCCGGAAAGCTCTTGCTGGTCTTCACCTTCCCCCTGCAGCCTATTCACAGGCACAACCGCACTGGGAATCTCTGCTTTCCCAAAGACGCAATCTCTCACGGTGCGCATCCTCGGCAGAGCCTGTTCCCGAAAAGGCAAACGTCCGGCTCCTTGTCCCACACGGAAGGTGGCAGCCCTGAAAGCTCTTGCTGGTCTTCACCTTCCCCCTGCAGCCTATTCACAGGCACAACCGCACTGGGAATCTCTGCTTTCCCAAAGACGCAATCCCTCACGGTGCGCATCCTCGGCAGAGCCTGTTCCCGAAAAGGCAAACGTCCGGCTCCTTGTCCCACATGGAAGCTGGCAGCCCTGAAAGCTCTTGCTGGTCTTCACCTTCCCCCTGCAGCCTATTCACAGGCACAACAGGTTTTGGGATCTGTGCTTGCCCAGAGAAGGAACATCTCACGGTGCGCATCCTCGGCAGAGCTTGTTCCCGAAAAGGCAAACGTCCGGCTCCTTGTCCCACATGGAAGGTGGCAGCCCGGAAAGCTCTTGCTGGTCTTCACCTTCCCCCTGCAGCCTATTCACAGGCACAACCGCACTGGGAATCTCTGCTTTCCCAAAGACGCAATCCCTCACGGTGCGCATCCTCGGCAGAGCTTGTTCCCGAAAAGGCAAAGGTCCGGCTCCTTGTCCCACACAGAAGGTGGCAGCCCGGAAAGCTGTTGCTGGTCTTCACCTTCCCCCTGCAGCCTATTCACAGGCACAACAGGTTTTGGGATCTGTGCTTGCCCAGAGAAGGAACATCTCACCGTGCGCATCCTCGGCAGAGCCTGTTCCCGAAAAGGCAAACGTCCGGCTCCTTGTCCCACACGGAAGGTGGCAGCCCTGAAAGCTGTTGCTGGTCTTCACCTTCCCCGTGCAGCCTAGTCACAGGCACAACAGGTTTTGGGATCTGTGCTTGCCCAGAGAAGGAACATCTCACGGTGCGCATCCTCGGCAGAGCCTGTTCCCGAAAAGGCAAACGTCCGGCTCCTTGTCCCACACGGAAGGTGGCAGCCCTGAAAGCTCTTGCTGGTCTTCACCTTCCCCCTGCAGCCTATTCACAGGCACAACAGGTTTTGGGATCTCTGCTTTCCCAGAGAAGGAACATCTCACGGTGCGCATCCTCGGCAGAGCCTGTTCCCAAAAAGGCAAACGTCCGGCTCCTTGTCCCACACGGAAGGTGGCAGCCCGGAAAGCTCTTGCTGGTCTTCACCTTCCCCCTGCAGCCTATTCACAGGCACAACAGGTTTTGGGATCTCTGCTTGCCCAGAGAAGGAACATCTCACGGTGCGCATCCTCGGCAGAGCCTGTTCCCGAAAAGGCAAACGTCCGGCTCCTTGTCCCACACGGAAGGTGGCAGCCCTGAAAGCTCTTGCTGGTCTTCACCTTCCCCCTGCAGCCTATTCACAGGCACAAACGCACTGGGAATCTCTGCTTTCCCAAAGACGCAATCCCTCACGGTGCGCATCCTCGGCAGAGCCTGTTCCCAAAAAGGCAAACGTCCGGCTCCTTGTCCCACACGGAAGGTGGCAGCCCGGAAAGCTCTTGCTGGTCTTCACCTTCCCCCTGCAGCCTAGTCACAGGCACAACAGGTTTGGGGATCTGTGCTTGCCCAGAGAAGGAACATCTCACGGTGCGCATCCTCGGCAGAGCCTGTTCCCGAAAAGGCAAACGTCCGGCTCCTTGTCCCACACGGAAGGTGGCAGCCCTGAAAGCTCTTGCTGGTCTTCACCTTCCCCCTGCAGCCTATTCACAGGCACAACAGGTTTTGGGATCTCTGCTTGCCCAGAGAAGGAACATCTCACGGTGCGCATCCTCGGCAGAGCCTGTTCCCGAAAAGGCAAACGTCCGGCTCCTTGTCCCACACGGAAGGTGGCAGCCCGGAAAGCTCTTGCTGGTCTTCACCTTCCCCCTGCAGCCTATTCACAGGCACAACAGGTTTTGGGATCTGTGCTTGCCCAGAGACGCAATCTCTCACGGTGCGCATCCTCGGCAGAGCCTGTTCCCGAAAAGGCAAACGTCCGGCTCCTTGTCCCACACGGAAGGTGGCAGCCCTGAAAGCTCTTGCTGGTCTTCACCTTCCCCCTGCAGCCTATTCACAGGCACAAACGCACTGGGAATCTCTGCTTTCCCAAAGACGCAATCCCTCACGGTGCGCATCCTCGGCAGAGCCTGTTCCCAAAAAGGCAAACGTCCGGCTCCTTGTCCCACACGGAAGGTGGCAGCCCTGAAAGCTCTTGCTGGTCTTCACCTTCCCCCTGCAGCCTATTCACAGGCACAACAGGTTTTGGGATCTGTGCTTGCCCAGAGAAGGAACATCTCACGGTGCGCATCCTCGGCAGAGCCTGTTCCCGAAAAGGCAAACGTCCGGCTCCTTGTCCCACATGGAAGGTGGCAGCCCTGAAAGCTCTTGCTGGTCTTCACCTTCCCCCTGCAGCCTATTCACAGGCACAACAGGTTTTGGGATCTGTGCTTGCCCAGAGACGCAATCTCTCACGGTGCGCATCCTCGGCAGAGCCTGTTCCCGAAAAGGCAAACGTCCGGCTCCTTGTCCCACACGGAAGGTGGCAGCCCGGAAAGCTCTTGCTGGTCTTCACCTTCCCCCTGCAGCCTATTCACAGGCACAACAGGTATTAGGATCTCTGCTTGCCCAGAGAAGGAACATCTCACGGTGCGCATCCTCGGCAGAGCCTGTTCCCGAAAAGGCAAACATCCGGCTCCTTGTCCCACACGGAAGGTGGCAGCCCTGAAAGCTCTTACTGGTCTTCACCTTCCCCCTGCAGCCTATTCACAGGCACAACAGGTTTTGGGATCTGTGCTTGCCCAGAGAAGGAACATCTCACGGTGCGCATCCTCGGCAGAGCCTGTTCCCGAAAAGGCAAACGTCCGGCTCCTTGTCCCACACGGAAGGTGGCAGCCCTGAAAGCTCTTGCTGGTCTTCACCTTCCCCCTGCAGCCTATTCACAGGCACAAGAGGTTTTGGGATCCCTGCTTTCCCAGAGACGCAATCTCTCATGGTGCGCATCCTCGGCAGAGCCTGTTCCCGAAAAGGCAAACGTCCGGCTCCTTGTCCCACACGGAAGGTGGCAGCCCGGAAAGCTCTTGCTGGTCTTCACCTTCCCCCTGCAGCCTATTCACAGGCACAACAGGTTTTGGGATCTGTGCTTGCCCAGAGAAGGAACATCTCACAGTGCGCATCCTCAGCAGAGCCTGTTCCCGAAAAGGCAAACGTCCGGCTCCTTGTCCCACACGGAAGGTGGCAGCCCTGAAAGCTCTTGCTGGTCTTCACCTTCCCCCTGCAGCCTATTCACAGGCACAAACGCACTGGGAATCTCTGCTTTCCCAAAGACACAATCTCTCACGGTGCGCATCCTCGGCAGAGCCTGTTCCCGAAAAGGCAAACGTCCGGCTCCTTGTCCCACACGGAAGGTGGCAGCCCTGAAAGCTCTTGCTGGTCTTCACCTTCCCCCTGCAGCCTATTCACAGGCACAAACGCACTGGGAATCTCTGCTTTCCCAAAGACGCAATCCCTCACGGTGCGCATCCTCGGCAGAGCCTGTTCCCAAAAAGGCAAACGTCCGGCTCCTTGTCCCACACGGAAGGTGGCAGCCCTGAAAGCTCTTGCTGGTCTTCACCTTCCCCCTGCAGCCTATTCACAGGCACAACAGGTTTTGGGATCTGTGCTTGCCCAGAGAAGGAACATCTCACGGTGCGCATCCTCGGCAGAGCCTGTTCCCGAAAAGGCAAACGTCCGGCTCCTTGTCCCACATGGAAGGTGGCAGCCCTGAAAGCTCTTGCTGGTCTTCACCTTCCCCCTGCAGCCTATTCACAGGCACAACAGGTTTTGGGATCTGTGCTTGCCCAGAGACGCAATCTCTCACGGTGCGCATCCTCGGCAGAGCCTGTTCCCGAAAAGGCAAACGTCCGGCTCCTTGTCCCACACGGAAGGTGGCAGCCCGGAAAGCTCTTGCTGGTCTTCACCTTCCCCCTGCAGCCTATTCACAGGCACAACAGGTATTAGGATCTCTGCTTGCCCAGAGAAGGAACATCTCACGGTGCGCATCCTCGGCAGAGCCTGTTCCCGAAAAGGCAAACGTCCGGCTCCTTGTCCCACACGGAAGGTGGCAGCCCTGAAAGCTCTTGCTGGTCTTCACCTTCCCCCTGCAGCCTATTCACAGGCACAAACGCACTGGGAATCTCTGCTTTCCCAAAGACACAATCTCTCACGGTGCGCATCCTCGGCAGAGCCTGTTCCCGAAAAGGCAAACGTCCGGCTCCTTGTCCCACACGGAAGGTGGCAGCCCTGAAAGCTCTTGCTGGTCTTCACCTTCCCCCTGCAGCCTATTCACAGGCACAACCGCACTGGGAATCTCTGCTTTCCCAAAGACACAATCTCTCACGGTGCGCATCCTCGGCAGAGCCTGTTCCCGAAAAGGCAAACGTCCGGCTCCTTGTCCCACACGGAAGGTGGCAGCCCGGAAAGCTCTTGCTGGTCTTCACCTTCCCCCTGCAGCCTATTCACAGGCACAACAGGTTTTGGGATCTCTGCTTTCCCAGAGACGCAATCTCTCACGGTGAGCATCCTCGGCAGAGCCTGTTCCCGAAATGGCAAACGTCCGGCTCCTTGTCCCACACGGAAGGTGGCAGCCCTGAAAGCTGTTGCTGGTCTTCACCTTCCCCGTGCAGCCTATTCACAGGCACAACAGGTTTTGGGATCTGTGCTTGCCCAGAGAAGGAACATCTCACGGTGCGCATCCTCGGCAGAGCCTGTTCCCGAAAAGGCAAACGTCCGGCTCCTTGTCCCACACGGAAGGTGGCAGCCCTGAAAGCTCTTGCTGGTCTTCACCTTCCCCCTGCAGCCTATTCACAGGCACAACAGGTTTTGGGATCTCTGCTTTCCCAGAGAAGGAACATCTCACGGTGCGCATCCTCGGCAGAGCCTGTTCCCAAAAAGGCAAACGTCCGGCTCCTTGTCCCACACGGAAGGTGGCAGCCCGGAAAGCTCTTGCTGGTCTTCACCTTCCCCCTGCAGCCTATTCACAGGCACAACAGGTTTTGGGATCTCTGCTTTCCCAAAGACGCAATCCCTCACGGTGCGCATCCTCGGCAGAGCCTGTTCCCAAAAAGGCAAACGTCCGGCTCCTTGTCCCACACGGAAGGTGGCAGCCCGGAAAGCTCTTGCTGGTCTTCACCTTCCCCCTGCAGCCTAGTCACAGGCACAACAGGTTTGGGGATCTGTGCTTGCCCAGAGAAGGAACATCTCACGGTGCGCATCCTCGGCAGAGCCTGTTCCCGAAAAGGCAAACGTCCGGCTCCTTGTCCCACACGGAAGGTGGCAGCCCTGAAAGCTCTTGCTGGTCTTCACCTTCCCCCTGCAGCCTATTCACAGGCACAACAGGTTTTGGGATCTCTGCTTGCCCAGAGAATGAACATCTCACGGTGCGCATCCTCGGCAGAGCCTGTTCCCGAAAAGGCAAACGTCCGGCTCCTTGTCCCACACGGAAGGTGGCAGCCCGGAAAGCTCTTGCTGGTCTTCACCTTCCCCCTGCAGCCTATTCACAGGCACAACAGGTTTTGGGATCTGTGCTTGCCCAGAGACGCAATCTCTCACGGTGCGCATCCTCGGCAGAGCCTGTTCCCGAAAAGGCAAACGTCCGGCTCCTTGTCCCACACGGAAGGTGGCAGCCCTGAAAGCTCTTGCTGGTCTTCACCTTCCCCCTGCAGCCTATTCACAGGCACAAACGCACTGGGAATCTCTGCTTTCCCAAAGACGCAATCCCTCACGGTGCGCATCCTCGGCAGAGCCTGTTCCCAAAAAGGCAAACGTCCGGCTCCTTGTCCCACACGGAAGGTGGCAGCCCTGAAAGCTCTTGCTGGTCTTCACCTTCCCCCTGCAGCCTATTCACAGGCACAACAGGTTTTGGGATCTGTGCTTGCCCAGAGAAGGAACATCTCACGGTGCGCATCCTCGGCAGAGCCTGTTCCCGAAAAGGCAAACGTCCGGCTCCTTGTCCCACACGGAAGGTGGCAGCCCTGAAAGCTCTTGCTGGTCTTCACCTTCCCCCTGCAGCCTATTCACAGGCACAACAGGTTTTGGGATCTGTGCTTGCCCAGAGAAGGAACATCTCACGGTGCGCATCCTCGGCAGAGCCTGTTCCCGAAAAGGCAAACGTCCGGCTCCTTGTCCCACATGGAAGGTGGCAGCCCTGAAAGCTCTTGCTGGTCTTCACCTTCCCCCTGCAGCCTATTCACAGGCACAACAGGTTTTGGGATCTGTGCTTGCCCAGAGACGCAATCTCTCACGGTGCGCATCCTCGGCAGAGCCTGTTCCCGAAAAGGCAAACGTCCGGCTCCTTGTCCCACACGGAAGGTGGCAGCCCGGAAAGCTCTTGCTGGTCTTCACCTTCCCCCTGCAGCCTATTCACAGGCACAACAGGTATTAGGATCTGTGCTTGCCCAGAGAAGGAACATCTCACGGTGCGCATCCTCGGCAGAGCCTGTTCCCGAAAAGGCAAACATCCGGCTCCTTGTCCCACACGGAAGGTGGCAGCCCTGAAAGCTCTTACTGGTCTTCACCTTCCCCCTGCAGCCTATTCACAGGCACAACAGGTTTTGGGATCTGTGCTTGCCCAGAGAAGGAACATCTCACGGTGCGCATCCTCGGCAGAGCCTGTTCCCGAAAAGGCAAACGTCCGGCTCCTTGTCCCACACGGAAGGTGGCAGCCCTGAAAGCTCTTGCTGGTCTTCACCTTCCCCCTGCAGCCTATTCACAGGCACAAGAGGTTTTGGGATCCCTGCTTTCCCAGAGACGCAATCTCTCATGGTGCGCATCCTCGGCAGAGCCTGTTCCCGAAAAGGCAAACGTCCGGCTCCTTGTCCCACACGGAAGGTGGCAGCCCGGAAAGCTCTTGCTGGTCTTCACCTTCCCCCTGCAGCCTATTCACAGGCACAACAGGTTTTGGGATCTGTGCTTGCCCAGAGAAGGAACATCTCACAGTGCGCATCCTCAGCAGAGCCTGTTCCCGAAAAGGCAAACGTCCGGCTCCTTGTCCCACACGGAAGGTGGCAGCCCTGAAAGCTCTTGCTGGTCTTCACCTTCCCCCTGCAGCCTATTCACAGGCACAAACGCACTGGGAATCTCTGCTTTCCCAAAGACACAATCTCTCACGGTGCGCATCCTCGGCAGAGCCTGTTCCCGAAAAGGCAAACGTCCGGCTCCTTGTCCCACACGGAAGGTGGCAGCCCTGAAAGCTCTTGCTGGTCTTCACCTTCCCCCTGCAGCCTATTCACAGGCACAACCGCACTGGGAATCTCTGCTTTCCCAAAGACACAATCTCTCACGGTGCGCATCCTCGGCAGAGCCTGTTCCCGAAAAGGCAAACGTCCGGCTCCTTGTCCCACACGGAAGGTGGCAGCCCGGAAAGCTCTTGCTGGTCTTCACCTTCCCCCTGCAGCCTATTCACAGGCACAACAGGTTTTGGGATCTCTGCTTTCCCAGAGACGCAATCTCTCACGGTGAGCATCCTCGGCAGAGCCTGTTCCCGAAATGGCAAACGTCCGGCTCCTTGTCCCACACGGAAGGTGGCAGCCCGGAAAGCTCTTGCTGGTCTTCACCTTCCCCCTGCAGCCTATTCACAGGCACAACAGGTTTTGGGATCTGTGCTTGCCCAGAGAAGGAACATCTCACGGTGCGCATCCTCGGCAGAGCCTGTTCCCGAAAAGGCAAACGTCCGGCTCCTTGTCCCACATGGAAGGTGGCAGCCCTGAAAGCTGTTGCTGGTCTTCACCTTCCCCCTGCAGCCTATTCACAGGCACAAACGCACTGGGAATCTCTGCTTTCCCAAAGACGCAATCCCTCACGGTGCGCATCCTCGGCAGAGCCTGTTCCCGAAAAGGCAAACGTCCGGCTCCTTGTCCCACATGGAAGGTGGCAGCCCTGAAAGCTCTTGCTGGTCTTCACCTTCCCCCTGCAGCCTATTCACAGGCACAACAGGTTTTGGGATCTCTGCTTGCCCAGAGAAGGAACATCTCACGGTGCGCATCCTCGGCAGAGCCTGTTCCCGAAAAGGCAAACGTCCGGCTCCTTGTCCCACACGGAAGGTGGCAGCCCTGAAAGCTCTTGCTGGTCTTCACCTTCCCCCTGCAGCCTATTCACAGGCACAACAGGTTTTGGGATCTCTGCTTGCCCAAAGAAGGAACATCTCACGGTGCGCATCCTCGGCAGAGCCTGTTCCCGAAAAGGCAAACGTCCGGCTCCTTGTCCCACACGGAAGGTGGCAGCCCGGAAAGCTGTTGCTGGTCTTCACCTTCCCCCTGCAGCCTATTCACAGGCACAACCGCACTGGGAATCTCTGCTTTCCCAAAGACGCAATCTCTCACGGTGCGCATCCTCGGCAGAGCCTGTTCCCGAAAAGGCAAACGTCCGGCTCCTTGTCCCACACGGAAGGTGGCAGCCCTGAAAGCTCTTGCTGGTCTTCACCTTCCCCCTGCAGCCTATTCACAGGCACAACAGGTTTTGGGATCTCTGCTTGCCCAGAGACGCAATCTCTCACGGTGCGCATCCTCGGCAGAGCCTGTTCCAGAACAGGCAAACGTCCGGCTCCTTGTCCCACACGGAAGGTGGCAGCCCTGAAAGCTCTTGCTGGTCTTCACCTTCCCCCTGCAGCCTATTCACAGGCACAAACGCACTGGGAATCTCTGCTTTCCCAGAGACGCAATCTCTCACGGTGCGCATCCTCGGCAGAGCCTGTTCCCGAAAAGGCAAACGTCCGGCTCCTTGTCCCACACGGAAGGTGGCAGCCCGGAAAGCTCTTGCTGGTCTTCACCTTCCCCCTGCAGCCTATTCACAGGCACAACAGGTTTTGGGATCTGTGCTTGCCCAGAGAAGGAACATCTCACGGTGCGCATCCTCGGCAGAGCCTGTTCCCGAAAAAGCAAACGTCCGGCTCCTTGTCCCACACGGAAGGTGGCAGCCCGGAAAGCTCTTGCTGGTCTTCACCTTCCCCCTGCAGCCTATTCACAGGCACAACCGCACTGGGAATCTCTGCTTTCCCAAAGACGCAATCTCTCACGGTGCGCATCCTCGGCAGAGCCTGTTCCCGAAAAGGCAAACGTCCGGCTCCTTGTCCCACACGGAAGGTGGCAGCCCGGAAAGCTCTTGCTGGTCTTCACCTTCCCCCTGCAGCCTATTCACAGGCACAACCGCACTGGGAATCTCTGCTTTCCCACAGACGCAATCCCTCACGGTGCGCATCCTCGGCAGAGCCTGTTCCCGAAAAGGCAAACGTCCGGCTCCTTGTCCCACACGGAAGGTGGCAGCCCGGAAAGCTCTTGCTGGTCTTCACCTTCCCCCTGCAGCCTATTCACAGGCACAAGAGGTTTTGGGATCCCTGCTTTCCCAGAGACGCAATCTCTCATGGTGCGCATCCTCGGCAGACCCTGTTCCCGAAAAGGCAAACGTCCGGCTCCTTGTCCCACACGGAAGGTGGCAGCCCGGAAAGCTCTTGCTGGTCTTCACCTTCCCCCTGCAGCCTATTCACAGGCACAACAGGTTTTGGGATCTGTGCTTGCCCCAAGACGCAATCTCTCACGGTGCGCATCCTCGGCAGAGCCTGTTCCCGAAAAGGCAAACGTCCGGCTCCTTGTCCCACACGGAAGGTGGCAGCCCGGAAAGCTCTTGCTGGTCTTCACCTTCCCCCTGCAGCCTATTCACAGGCACAACAGGTTTTGGGATCTGTGCTTGCCCCAAGACGCAATCTCTCACGGTGCGCATCCTCGGCAGAGCCTGTTCCCGAAAAGGCAAACGTCCGGCTCCTTGTCCCACACGGAAGGTGGCAGCCCTGAAAGCTGTTGCTGGTCTTCACCTTCCCCCTGCAGCCTATTCACAGGCACAACCGCACTGGGAATCTCTGCTTTCCCAAAGACGCAATCCCTCACGGTGCGCATCCTCGGCAGAGCCTGTTCCCGAAAAGGCAAACGTCCGGCTCCTTGTCCCACACGGAAGGTGGCAGCCCTGAAAGCTGTTGCTGGTCTTCACCTTCCCCCTGCAGCCTATTCACAGGCACAACTGCACTGGGAATCTCTGCTTTCCCAGAGACGCAATCTCTCACGGTACGCATCCTCGGCAGAGCCTGTTCCCGAAAAGGCAAACGTCCGGCTCCTTGTCCCACACGGAAGGTGGCAGCCCTGAAAGCTCTTGCTGGTCTTCACCTTCCCCATGCAGCCTATTCACAGGCACAACCGCACTGGAAATCTCTGCTTTCCCAAAGACGCAATCCCTCACGGTGCGCATCCTCGGCAGAGCCTGTTCCCGAAAAGGCAAACGTCCGGCTCCTTGTCCCACACGGAAGGTGGCAGCCCTGAAAGCTGTTGCTGGTCTTCACCTTCCCCCTGCAGCCTATTCACAGGCACAACAGGTTTTGGGATCTGTGCTTGCCCAGAGAAGGAACATCTCACGGTGCGCATCCTCGGCAGAGCTTGTTCCCGAAAAGGCAAACGTCCGGCTCCTTGTCCCACATGGAAGGTGGCAGCCCTGAAAGCTGTTGCTGGTCTTCACCTTCCCCCTGCAGCCTATTCACAGGCACAACCGCACTGGGAATCTCTGCTTTCCCAAAGACGCAATCCCTCACGGTGCGCATCCTCGGCAGAGCTTGTTCCCGAAAAGGCAAACGTCCGGCTCCTTGTCCCACACGGAAGGTGGCAGCCCGGAAAGCTGTTGCTGGTCTTCACCTTCCCCATGCAGCCTATTCACAGGCACAACAGGTTTTGGGATCTGTGCTTGCCCAGAGAAGGAACATCTCACGGTGCGCATCCTCGGCAGAGCCTGTTCCCGAAAAGGCAAACGTCCGGCTCCTTGTCCCACACGGAAGGTGGCAGCCCTGAAAGCTCTTGCTGGTCTTCACCTTCCCCCTGCAGCCTATTCACAGGCACAACAGGTTTTGGGATCTCTGCTTTCCCAGAGACGCAATCTCTCACGGTGAGCATCCTCGGCAGAGCCTGTTCCCAAAAAGGCAAACGTCCGGCTCCTTGTCCCACACGGAAGGTGGCAGCCCTGAAAGCTCTTGCTGGTCTTCACCTTCCCCCTGCAGCCTATTCACAGGCACAACAGGTTTTGGGATCTGTGCTTGCCCAAAGAAGGAACATCTCACGGTGCGCATCCTCGGCAGAGCCTGTTCCCGAAAAGGCAAACGTCCGGCTCCTTGTCCCACACGGAAGGTGGCAGCCCGGAAAGCTGTTGCTGGTCTTCACCTTCCCCCTGCAGCCTATTCACAGGCACAACCGCACTGGGAATCTCTGCTTTCCCAAAGACGCAATCTCTCACGGTGCGCATCCTCGGCAGAGCCTGTTCCCGAAAAGGCAAACGTCCGGCTCCTTGTCCCACACGGAAGGTGGCAGCCCGGAAAGCTGTTGCTGGTCTTCACCTTCCCCCTGCAGCCTATTCACAGGCACAACCGCACTGGGAATCTCTGCTTTCCCAAAGACGCAATCCCTCACGGTGCGCATCCTCGGCAGAGCCTGTTCCCGAAAAGGCAAACGTCCGGCTCCTTGTCCCACATGGAAGGTGGCAGCCCTGAAAGCTGTTGCTGGTCTTCACCTTCCCCCTGCAGCCTATTCACAGGCACAACCGCACTGGGAATCTCTGCTTTCCCAAAGACGCAATCCCTCACGGTGCGCATCCTCGGCAGAGCCTGTTCCAGAACAGGCAAACGTCCGGCTCCTTGTCCCACACGGAAGGTGGCAGCCCGGAAAGCTCTTGCTGGTCTTCACCTTCCCCCTGCAGCCTATTCACAGGCACAACAGGTTTTGGGATCTCTGCTTTCCCAGAGAAGGAACATCGCACGGTGCGCATCCTCGGCAGAGCCTGTTCCCGAAAAGGCAAACGTCCGGCTCCTTGTCCCACACGGAAGGTGGCAGCCCGGAAAGCTGTTGCTGGTCTTCACCTTCCCCCTGCAGCCTATTCACAGGCACAACCGCACTGGGAATCTCTGCTTTCCCAGAGACGCAATCTCTCACGGTGCGCATCCTCGGCAGAGCCTGTTCCCAAAAAGGCAAACGTCCGGCTCCTTGTCCCACACGGAAGGTGGCAGCCCGGAAAGCTCTTGCTGGTCTTCACCTTCCCCATGCAGCCTATTCACAGGCACAACCGCACTGGGAATCTCTGCTTTCCCAAAGACGCAATCCCTCACGGTGCGCATCCTCGGCAGAGCCTGTTCCCGAAAAGGCAAACGTCCGGCTCCTTGTCCCACATGGAAGCTGGCAGCCCTGAAAGCTCTTGCTGGTCTTCACCTTCCCCCTGCAGCCTATTCACAGGCACAACAGGTTTTGGGATCTGTGCTTGCCCAGAGAAGGAACATCTCACGGTGCGCATCCTCAGCAGAGCTTGTTCCCGAAAAGGCAAACGTCCGGCTCCTTGTCCCACATGGAAGGTGGCAGCCCGGAAAGCTCTTGCTGGTCTTCACCTTCCCCCTGCAGCCTATTCACAGGCACAACCGCACTGGGAATCTCTGCTTTCCCAAAGACGCAATCCCTCACGGTGCGCATCCTCGGCAGAGCTTGTTCCCGAAAAGGCAAAGGTCCGGCTCCTTGTCCCACACAGAAGGTGGCAGCCCTGAAAGCTGTTGCTGGTCTTCACCTTCCCCCTGCAGCCTATTCACAGGCACAACAGGTTTTGGGATCTGTGCTTGCCCAGAGAAGGAACATCTCACCGTGCGCATCCTCGGCAGAGCCTGTTCCCGAAAAGGCAAACGTCCGGCTCCTTGTCCCACACGGAAGGTGGCAGCCCTGAAAGCTCTTGCTGGTCTTCACCTTCCCCCTGCAGCCTATTCACAGGCACAACAGGTTTTGGGATCTGTGCTTGCCCAGAGAAGGAACATCTCACGGTGCGCATCCTCGGCAGAGCCTGTTCCCGAAAAGGCAAACGTCCGGCTCCTTGTCCCACACGGAAGGTGGCAGCCCTGAAAGCTCTTGCTGGTCTTCACCTTCCCCCTGCAGCCTATTCACAGGCACAAGAGGTTTTGGGATCCCTGCTTTCCCAGAGACGCAATCTCTCATGGTGCGCATCCTCGGCAGAGCCTGTTCCCGAAAAGGCAAACGTCCGGCTCCTTGTCCCACACGGAAGGTGGCAGCCCTGAAAGCTCTTGCTGGTCTTCACCTTCCCCGTGCAGCCTATTCACAGGCACAACAGGTTTGGGGATCTGTGCTTGCCCAGAGAAGGAACATCTCACGGTGCGCATCCTCGGCAGAGCCTGTTCCCGAAAAGGCAAACGTCCGGCTCCTTGTCCCACACGGAAGGTGGCAGCCCGGAAAGCTGTTGCTGGTCTTCACCTTCCCCCTGCAGCCTATTCACAGGCACAACCGCACTGGGAATCTCTGCTTTCCCAAAGACGCAATCTCTCACGGTGCGCATCCTCGGCAGAGCCTGTTCCCGAAAAGGCAAACGTCCGGCTCCTTGTCCCACACGGAAGGTGGCAGCCCGGAAAGCTCTTGCTGGTCTTCACCTTCCCCCTGCAGCCTATTCACAGGCACAACAGGTTTTGGGATCTGTGCTTGCCCAGAGAAGGAACATCTCACGGTGCGCATCCTCGGCAGAGCCTGTTCCCGAAAAGGCAAACGTCCGGCTCCTTGTCCCACACGGAAGGTGGCAGCCCGGAAAGCTCTTGCTGGTCTTCACCTTCCCCCTGCAGCCTATTCACAGGCACAACAGGTTTTGGGATCTCTGCTTGCCCAGAGAAGGAACATCTCATGGTGCGCATCCTCGGCAGAGCCTGTTCCCGAAAAGGCAAACGTCCGGCTCCTTGTCCCACACGGAAGGTGGCAGCCCGGAAAGCTCTTGCTGGTCTTCACCTTCCCCCTGCAGGCTATTCACAGGCACAACAGGTTTTGGGATCTGTGCTTGCCCAGAGAAGGAACATCTCACGGTGCGCATCCTCGGCAGAGCTTGTTCCCGAAAAGGCAAACGTCCGGCTCCTTGTCCCACACGGAAGGTGGCAGCCCTGAAAGCTCTTGCTGGTCTTCACCTTCCCCCTGCAGCCTATTCACAGGCACAAGAGGTTTTGGGATCCCTGCTTTCCCAGAGACGCAATCTCTCATGGTGCGCATCCTCGGCAGAGCCTGTTCCCGAAAAGGCAAACGTCCGGCTCCTTGTCCCACACGGAAGGTGGCAGCCCGGAAAGCTGTTGCTGGTCTTCACCTTCCCCCTGCAGCCTATTCACAGGCACAACCGCACTGGGAATCTCTGCTTTCCCAAAGACGCAATCCCTCACGGTGCGCATCCTCGGCAGAGCCTGTTCCCGAAAAGGCAAACGTCCGGCTCCTTGTCCCACACGGAAGGTGGCAGCCCTGAAAGCTCTTGCTGGTCTTCACCTTCCCCCTGCAGCCTATTCACAGGCACAACCGCACTGGGAATCTCTGCTTTCCCAAAGACGCAATCCCTCACGGTGCGCATCCTCGGCAGAGCCTGTTCCCGAAAAGGCAAACGTCCGGCTCCTTGTCCCACACGGAAGGTGGCAGCCCGGAAAGCTGTTGCTGGTCTTCACCTTCCCCCTGCAGCCTATACACAGGCACAACAGGTTTTGGGATCTGTGCTTGCCCAGAGAAGGAACATCTCACGGTGCGCATCCTCGGCAGAGCCTGTTCCCGAAAAGGCAAACGTCCGGCTCCTTGTCCCACACGGAAGGTGGCAGCCCTGAAAGCTCTTGCTGGTCTTCACCTTCCCCCTGCAGCCTATTCACAGGCACAAACGCACTGGGAATCTCTGCTTTCCCAAAGACGCAATCCCTCACGGTGCGCATCCTCGGCAGAGCCTGTTCCCAAAAAGGCAAACGTCCGGCTCCTTGTCCCACACGGAAGGTGGCAGCCCTGAAAGCTCTTGCTGGTCTTCACCTTCCCCCTGCAGCCTATTCACAGGCACAACAGGTTTTGGGATCTGTGCTTGCCCAGAGAAGGAACATCTCACGGTGCGCATCCTCGGCAGAGCCTGTTCCCGAAAAGGCAAACGTCCGGCTCCTTGTCCCACACGGAAGGTGGCAGCCCTGAAAGCTCTTGCTGGTCTTCACCTTCCCCCTGCAGCCTATTCACAGGCACAACAGGTTTTGGGATCTCTGCTTTCGCAGAGACGCAATCTCTCACGGTGCGCATCCTCGGCAGAGCCTGTTCCCGAAAAGGCAAACGGCCGGCTCCTTGTCCCACATGGAAGGTGGCAGCCCGGAAAGCTCTTGCTGGTCTTCACCTTCCCCCTGCAGCCTATTCACAGGCACAACAGGTTTTGGGATCTGTGCTTGCCCAGAGAAGGAACATCTCACGGTGCGCATCCTCGGCAGAGCCTGTTCCCGAAAAGGCAAACGTCCGGCTCCTTGTCCCACACGGAAGGTGGCAGCCCTGAAAGCTCTTGCTGGTCTTCACCTTCCCCCTGCAGCCTATTCACAGGCACAACAGGTTTTGGGATCTCTGCTTGCCCAGAGAAGGAACATCTCACGGTGCGCATCCTCGGCAGAGCCTGTTCCCGAAAAGGCAAACGTCCGGCTCCTTGTCCCACACGGAAGGTGGCAGCCCGGAAAGCTCTTGCTGGTCTTCACCTTCCCCCTGCAGCCTATTCACAGGCACAACAGGTTTTGGGATCTCTGCTTTCCCAGAGAAGGAACATCTCACGGTGCGCATCCTCGGCAGAGCCTGTTCCCGAAAAGGCAAACGTCCGGCTCCTTGTCCCACACGGAAGGTGGCAGCCCTGAAAGCTCTTGCTGGTCTTCACCTTCCCCCTGCAGCCTATTCACAGGCACAACAGGTTTTGGGATCTGTGCTTGCCCCAAGACGCAATCTCTCACGGTGCGCATCCTCGGCAGAGCCTGTTCCCGAAAAGGCAAACGTCCGGCTCCTTCTCCCACACGGAAGGTGGCAGCCCGGAAAGCTCTTGCTGGTCTTCACCTTCCCCCTGCAGCCTATTCACAGGCACAACAGGTTTTGGGATCTGTGCTTGCCCAGAGAAGGAACATCTCACGGTGCGCATCCTCAGCAGAGCCTGTTCCCGAAAAGGCAAACGTCCGGCTCCTTGTCCCACACGGAAGGTGGCAGCCCTGAAAGCTCTTGCTGGTCTTCACCTTCCCCCTGCAGCCTATTCACAGGCACAACAGGTTTTGGGATCTGTGCTTGCCCAGAGAAGGTACATCTCACGGTGCGCATCCTCGGCAGAGCCTGTTCCTGAAAAGGCAAACGTCCGGCTCCTTGTCCCACACGGAAGGTGGCAGCCCGGAAAGCTCTTGCTGGTCTTCACCTTCCCCCTGCAGCCTATTCACAGGCACAACAGGTTTTGGGATCTGTGCTTGCCCAGAGAAGGAACATCTCACGGTGCGCATCCTCGGCAGAGCCTGTTCCCGAAAAGGCAAACGTCCGGCTCCTTGTCCCACACGGAAGGTGGCAGCCCAGAAAGCTCTTGCTGGTCTTCACCTTCCCCCTGCAGCCTATTCACAGGCACAACAGGTTTTGGGATCTCTGCTTTCGCAGAGACGCAATCTCTCACGGTGCGCATCCTCGGCAGAGCCTGTTCCCGAAAAGGCAAACGGCCGGCTCCTTGTCCCACACGGAAGGTGGCAGCCCGGAAAGCTCTTGCTGGTCTTCACCTTCCCCCTGCAGCCTATTCACAGGCACAACAGGTTTTGGGATCTCTGCTTGCCCAGAGAAGGAACATCTCACGGTGCGCATCCTCGGCAGAGCCTGTTCCCGAAAAGGCAAACGTCCGGCTCCTTGTCCCACACAGAAGGTGGCAGCCCGGAAAGCTCTTGCTGGTCTTCACCTTCCCCCTGCAGCCTATTCACAGGCACAAACGCACTGGGAATCTCTGCTTTCCCAAAGACACAATCTCTCACGGTGCGCATCCTCGGCAGAGCCTGTTCCCGAAAAGGCAAACGGCCGGCTCCTTGTCCCACACGGAAGGTGGCAGCCCGGAAAGCTCTTGCTGGTCTTCACCTTCCCCCTGCAGCCTATTCACAGGCACAACAGGTTTTGGGATCTCTGCTTTCCCAGAGACGCAATCTCTCACGGTGAGCATCCTCGGCAGAGCCTGTTCCCAAAAAGGCAAACGTCCGGCTCCTTGTCCCACACGGAAGGTGGCAGCCCTGAAAGCTCTTGCTGGTCTTCACCTTCCCCCTGCAGCCTATTCACAGGCACAACAGGTTTTGGGATCTCTGCTTGCCCAGAGACGCAATCTCTCATGGTGCGCATCCTCGGCAGAGCCTTTTCCCGAACAGGCAAACGGCCGGCTCCTTGTCCCACACGGAAGGTGGCAGCCCTGAAAGCTGTTGCTGGTCTTCACCTTCCCCCTGCAGCCTATTCACAGGCACAACAGGTTTTGGGAATCTGTGCTTGCCCAGAGAAGGAACATCTCACGGTGCGCATCCTCGGCAGAGCCTGTTGCCGAAAAGGCAAACGTCCGGCTCCTTGTCCCACACGGAAGGTGGCAGCCCTGAAAGCTGTTGCTGGTCTTCACCTTCCCCCTGCAGCCTATTCACAGGCACAACCGCACTGGGAATCTCTGCTTTCCCAAAGACACAATCTCTCACGGTGCGCATCCTCGGCAGAGCCTGTTCCCGAAAAGGCAAACGTCCGGCTCCTTGTCCCACACGGAAGGTGGCAGCCCGGAAAGCTCTTGCTGGTCTTCACCTTCCCCCTGCAGCCTATTCACAGGCACAACAGGTTTTGGGATCTGTGCTTGCCCAGAGAAGGAACATCTCACGGTGCGCATCCTCGGCAGAGCTTGTTCCCGAAAAGGCAAACGTCCGGCTCCTTGTCCCACACGGAAGGTGGCAGCCCTGAAAGCTCTTGCTGGTCTTCACCTTCCCCGTGCAGCCTATTCACAGGCACAACAGGTTTTGGGATCTCTGCTTTCCCAGAGACGCAATCTCTCACGGTGAGCATCCTCGGCAGAGCCTGTTCCCGAAAAGGCAAACGTCCGGCTCCTTGTCCCACACGGAAGGTGGCAGCCCTGAAAGCTCTTGCTGGTCTTCACCGTCCCTTGGCTGTCTATTCACAGGTAAAATCACCCTGGGGTTCAGTGCTTTTCCTTAGACCTGGCAGTTCAAAAAACTTTTAGTTTGCTGATGTTAAAGAGCATTTATGTTGCTATTGCAAAAAATAGATGTTGCAATACTTTGAGGTTGCTATTGCAAAACTTTGAAGTTGCTCTTGCAAAGCGTTCGGTTGGCTATTGCAAAACATTGATGTTGGTATTGCAAAAGACATTGAGGTTGGTATTGCAAAACACGTTGTGGTTCCTATTGCAAAACCTCTTGAGGTTGATATTGCATAATGTGTTGGTGTTGCTATTGCAAAAAATATTGAGGTTGCTATTGCAAAACATGTTATTTTTGCTATTGCAAAACACATCAAGGTTGCTACTGCACGACATTGAGGTGGTATTGCAAAACACATTATTTTTTGCTATTGCAAAACACATCAAGGTTGCTACTGCACGACATTGAGGTTGCTATTGCAAACCACATTGAGGTGGTATTGCAAAACACTGTGAGGTTGCTATTGCAAAACACTTTGAGGTTACTATTGCAAAATACATTCAGTTTGATATTGCAAAACGTTGAGG
This sequence comes from Haliaeetus albicilla, assembly GCF_947461875.1. Lineage (NCBI taxonomy): Eukaryota > Metazoa > Chordata > Aves > Accipitriformes > Accipitridae > Haliaeetus > Haliaeetus albicilla. The sequence continues at coordinate 758,001 of NW_027212473.1, read as the reverse complement.
TTGGTATTGCAAAACACATGGAGATTGCTATTAAAAAACACATTTAGGTTCAAGTTGCAAAACATTGTGGTTGCTATTGCAAATCACACTGAGGTTGTTATTGTAAATCCGTGAGGTTACTATTGCAAAACTTTTAGGTTGCTCTTGCAAAATGTTGTGTTGGCTATTGCAAAATATGGTGAGGTTGCTATTGCAAAACGTTGATGTTGCTATTGAAAACCACACTGAGGTTGGTATTGCAAAACACATCAAGATTGCTATTGCAAAACATTGAGGTTGCTGTTGCAAAACAATGTTGAGATTGCTCTTGCAAACTTTGAGTTTCCGATTGCAAAAAAATTTTGAGGACACTATTGAAAAACACATTGAGTTTGGTATTGCAAAACGTTTAGGTTTCTATTGCAAAACAACATTGAGGTTGCTGTTGCAAAAAATGTTGAGTTTGCTATTGCGAAACATTGAGCTTTGTATTGCAAAACATGTTGATACTGCTATTGCAAAAGACGATGAGGTTGCTATTGCAAAACACGTTGAGGTGCTATTGCAAAACATCGAGGTTTCTCTTGCACAACACGTTCATTTGGCTCTTGCAAAACACTTTGAAGTTCCTATTGCAAAAACGTTGTGGTTGGTATTGCAAAACACGTTTAGGTTGCTATTGCAAAACGTGTGGAGGTTGCTATTGTGAACCACTTCAAGGTTGCTATTGCAAAACACATTGTGGTTGCTATTGCAAAACACATTGTGGTTGATATTGCAAAACACTTTGAGGTTGCTATTGTAAAAAACATTGAGGTTGAAATTGTAAAACACCTTTAGGATGCTACTGCAAAACTTTAAGGTTACTATTGCAAAACACATTGAGGTTGCTATTACAAAACACATTTAGGTTGATATTGCAAAACTCTGAGGTTGCTATTGCAAAACACTATGTTGACTTTGCTATTGCAAAACACATAGAGATTGCTACTGCAAAACTTTGAGGTTACTATTTGCGGCGCTTTCCCATCACAACAATCTAGGAGAAACGACGCATTGCCAGGGACTCGCCCTGGGGAGAAATGGACCAACACAGATACTGTGGATCAAGCGATTTCTCCGTTTAATTGCTGCGTAACACTTGGTTATATACCATAGCCATGCGCAAGCCATCTACTGATTGGTTAACATGTACTGTCCACGCGCCTAAAGCAATAGTTCGATTGGATAAGGTCTTCTGATCATGCGAACGATTCCTCCTGTCTTTGCCTTGCCAGGTGTACTGCTTTCGGTCACGTAGGCCCATCTTGTTTAGCTTTTTGTGCCTGTTTCATCAAACTTTGTAGCAACAGTTAGCCTTCCCTGGGTCCTTGAGGCCCGCTACTTGCAGGTGCCTCTGGCTCAGATTGAACAGCCCCATTGTGTCTCTTGTTGGCTATGTATCTATTTTTCTAATTATCCCACACTACTGAAAAACTTTTATGTTGCTCTTGCAAAATGTTGGGTTGGCTATTGCAAAACGTTGATGTTGCTATTGCAAAACACGTTATGTCTGCTATTGTAAAACACGTGATTCCTATTGCAAAACGCATTGAGGTTGCTATTGCAAACCGTGAGGTTGCTATTTTAAAATGTTGAGGTTGCTATTGCAAAACACTTTGAGGTTGCGGTTGCAAAATACTTGAGGTGCTATTGCAAAACATTGAGATTGCTGTTCAAAAACACGAGGTTGGTGTTGCAAACATTGAGGTTGCTATTGCAAAAAAATTTGAGGTTGCTACTGCAAGACATTGAGGTTGCTATTGCAAAACACATTGTGGTTGGTATTGTAAAACACTTTGAGGTTGATATTGCAAAATTCTCAGATTGCTATGGCAAAACATGTTGCGGTTTCTATTGCAAAATATTGAGGTTGTTATTGCAAAACATGTTGAGGTTGCTATCACAAAACATTGATTTTGCTATCTCCCGGTGAGACAGAGGAGAGCTCTACACAAAGCCCTCTGTCTCAAACACCCTTTTGATTGTGGTTTCTTAGCAATTGGAGTGCAGATGCTGACAAGCACTTTTACATTAAGAGTAGTTTCATCTCAGCAATTGAAATACCAGGACTGACCCCCTGACCAACACTTTTCCCAGAAATCCACTGCTGCTGAGCAGGGCTGACTCCTCAGCAGTGCAGTCAGTGGGCAGAGGTCCTGCTCCTCATGGCACATTCAGCTAGCATCAACGAGAGCTCCAGCTATGGAGCTGAACATACATCTCTTTGAAATTGAAAAGCTGTGGTGAGTATGTAGTATGAGAAATGGCTTTGATTTTTGTCGGAGAATAATGCCCTAACTTCTCGCTGTCCTTTCCTCCTTGTTCAGTGCTCCACACCTAGAGGCAGCAGATGTCTAATAGCAGCTCCATCACTGAGTTCCTCCTCGCTGTTGCCTCCTCCTCCTCCTGTTGCCTCCTACAGCATCCTGGTGCAAACTCCTCTCTGTTAGTGTTGCCTCCACTTGCCTCCTGTTTCATCCTATTATCTCCTCCTTTTTCTCTTTTTGTTGACTCCTGTTGCTGCCTCCTTCTTTTGTCTCTGGTGTCCTACTCTGTCATCCTCTTGTCTCCTCTTTCTTCCTTCTTCTGTGGCCTCCTATTGCCTCCTCCTCCTCCACTTGCCTCCTGTTGCCTCATCTGGCATCCTGTGGTCTCTTCCTTTTTCTCTTTCTGTTGCCTCCTCCTCCTTCTTGTCCTGCTCCTTCCTTTTGCCTCCTCCTCCTTCACCTGTGTCCATCTGTGTCCTCCTCCTGCCTCCAGAATTCTGCCCCCACTATTGCCTCCTGTTGCATCCTCCTCCTCCTCCTGTTTCCTACTCCTATTCCTCTTGCTGACCTTTGTCTCCTGGTACCTCTTCCTCCTAAGCCCCTCTTGCCTCCTTTTGCCTCTCTCCTTTGCTTCATCTCGTAAGCCTCCTCTCCTCAACTGTTGCCTTCTGCTGCCTCCTCTTGCCTCCACTTCCTCATCCTCCTCTTGTTTGCTCTGTCTTCCTCCTGCTCCTCCTCCTCCTTTCACTGCCTTCTCTTGACCCTTGGTATGTCCTCCTCCTCCTCCTTCCCCTCTTCCTCTTTTCTCCTCTTGCCTCCTGTTGCTACTTGTTTTGTCCTCGGCCTCCTCCTCCTCATGTTCCCTTCTCCTCCAGGAGGCAAGAGGAGATCCTGGGAGAGTGAAGGAAGAGCAGGCAGGGAAAGGCAGCAGGAGGCAAGAGGACGTGGAGACAGGAGGCAGGAGGAAGAGGAGGATGCAACAGGAGGCAACAGCAGTCAATATTAGGAGGAGGAGGAGAAGGCAAGAGCAGGATGAGGTGGAGGAGGGAATGGGAGGCAGGAGGATGCAAGAGCAGGAGGTGGAGGAGGAGGCAAGAGGAGGCAACAAGAAGCAAGAGGAGGCAAGAGGAAGAAAGAGAGGAGGGGGAGGAGGAGGAACAGAGGGGGAAGTAGGCAAGAGGAGGCCATATGAGCCAGATCGGCCAGCAGGAGGCGAAGAGAGGAAAGTGGAGGAGGAGTAAGAGGCAAGAGGAGGTAAGAGGAGGCAAGAGGATGATGAGGCAAAAGGAGGCCAAAGGAGGAGGAAGAGAAGGAGAAGGAAATTGGAGGCAGCAGGAGGCAAGACGAGAACAGCAAAGCAGGTGGAGAAGGAGGCACTAAAAGGCCAGTGGAGCCCCTAGAAGGAGGAAGACACCTTTTCCTTTTGCCTCCTGTTGCCTGCTGTTGCCTCCTCCCTCGTCATGTTGTGTCCTGTTTCTCCTCTTGCCTTCACCGATTCTTCCATCCTTCTCCACCTCCTCCTCGTCCTCCTCCATTACCTGTTTTATCCTGTTTCCTCTTCATGCATCTTATGGCATACCGTTGCCACCTCCTGTTTTGCTTCCTCTTGCCTCCTTTTGCCTCCTGCTTTACCTCTGGTGTCCTCCTGTGTCCCCTCTTGGCTCAAGTTTGTCTTACTTCTTTGCCTTCTGTTGCCTCCTGCAGCATCCTGTTGCCTCCTCCTCCTTTTCTTGTTGATTTGATTTGTGGTAAATTAAATTGATTTTGTTTCTTCCTCAAGTTGAGTCTGTTTTTTGCCCGTGACCATAAGTGGTGAGTGATCCCTCCCAGTCCTTATCTTGACCCATGCACCTGCCTTTTTATTTCTCCTTATCCCACCAGGGGCAAGTGGGAGTGAATGAGCAGCTGCATGGTGCTTTGATACCAGCTGGGCTTAAACCATGACAGCCTCCTGGTACCTCTTCCTCCTAAGACCCTCTTGCCTCCTGTTGCCTCTCTCCTTTGCTCCATCCTGTAGGCCTCCTCTCCTCAACTCTTGCCTTCTGCTGCCTCCTCTTGCCTCCACTTCTTCATCCTCCTCTTGTCTCCTCTTGCTTCCTCCTCCTCCTCCTCCTTCCCCTCTTGGTCTTTTCTCCTCTTGCCTCCTTTTGCCACTTGTTTTTTCCTGTTGCCTCCTCCTCCTCTTCACTCCTCCTCTTACTCTTGCATCATGTTGCATCCTCCTCTGTGCATCCTGTTGCCTCTTACTGCCCCTAATGCCTACTCCTCCACCTCCTCCAGATTTGTACTCTTGCCTCCTCTTGTCTCCTTCTCCTCTTCCTTATATTGTCTCCTCTTGCCTCCTCTTGTCTTCTACTTCACCTGCTCATCATCAACATCCTCCTGTTGCTTTCTCTTACCTCCTTTTTACTCCTCGTGCATGTACCTCCTTTTGCTTCCTTCTCCTCCTGTTGCTTCCTGTCCCCTTCTCCTCCTCCTCCTCCTCTGTTTGCCTCTTTTTCATGTCCTTTTTCCTTGTCCTCTTGTTTCCTCCTGTGCTCTCCTTTTCCTGTTGCCTCTTATTGTCTCCTCCTTCTGTTTCCTCCACCAGCTTTCTCCTGCTCCTCCTCATCTATTTCTCCATTTGCCTACTCTTGCGTCCTGTTTTTATTCAATCCTACTCATGTTGCCTCTGGTCTCCTCATTCTTCCATTTCCTCCTCCTCCTTATCCTCCTCATGTTATGTCTTCCTTCTGTTGCCACCTTTTTCCTTCCATTGTCTCTTGTTTCCTCCTCTTGCCTTCTTCTCTTTCTCCTCCTGTTGCCTCTTGTTGGTTCCTTTTCCCTTATCTCCTGTGTGCTGCTTTGTCCTTCTGTTGACTCCTCTTTTTCCTTCTCCTATTGACTCCTGTTGACTTATTGCCTCTTCCTCCTCCTCCTGTTGCCTCCTCCTGCCTCTTGTTTCATCCTGTTGCCTCCTTTTTCTGTTTTTCTTGCCCCCTCTGGCCCCCTTCTCCTTGTCCTCCTGTGGCCTCCTGTTGCCTCCTGGCTTTTTATAGAAAGAGCACTGTCTGTAAATCAAGCATTTACAAGTCCTAAGGGGGCAACTTGGACTGGAACTGCTACAGGACAGTGAGATCTGTGACAGCCCTGTGGCCAGGGATGCCTCCACCATTGTCTGCTTCTGCTGAGGACTGAGGCAGTGACTCATATTCTTTTATATGGGTTTCAAGTCCAGATTAGGATTCTTGTACTGAGACAGCAAACCACGTACTCAGATTTGACCTGATCTGCAGAGGGTCCAGGTAATTAGGAAACATAAGTTAAGTTACATTAGGATCCAGGTGATTAGAAATTATAAGTTCAGTTGTATTATAAATTCTGTATTCTGCTACTTATAAACTGTTCTACATTGATTCTGCTTGTAGAAATCCTGTGCTATTCTACTCATAAATTTGACGCTGTACTAGTTATAGTATCCTGTTAAGAAAAGAAAGCTTAATTATAACTATGATTTAGTGCCATAATCATTCTGGCAAGAATTCCTAAAAGAACCTGTCTTTCCCCTTAGTCTCGGGTGACACTCTTGCACACAGTTCTCCACAATGTGACATGGGAAGGAGGTGGCTCATGATAGCTGCTTGTAGTTCAGCAGCTCAAACTTGACATCATCTGCAAAGAGGAGGAATGTCATCACTGCCACAGCAGGTACAATTTCCAGGGAAGATTCATAGCAAAGTTCTAGAGAAAAGGTCGTTTACAGAAACAGCTTTTGCAGAGTCAGTTGTTTTGCAGGAGCTCAAGCTGTCCCCTGACCTTTGGTGGTAATTGTCTACTTCTCCCAGCCCTTTACAAGGAACAGGAAGCACACAAGCCACGATCCCCAAGACCTGGAGGGGGAAAGCAGAGGGCACCTGCTTCCTTCTCCCCAGGGATAATCACTGTGGGGAACGTGAGCTCCCGCAGCCATCATTCGTCAATGTCCAGCTGGAAGATGGGTCTGTGAACCACAAATATGAGTCATTTGCCATGGAATTGCTCTTGGACCACAGCAAAGATCCTGAGGTTCCTGAGTCCTGCAACGAGGACATGCTGCCCAGGGAAAAGACAAAAAGGCTGATGAGACAATATATTAGAGATAGGAAAAGTGAAAGCTTTTGAAAAAAAAACCCCATGTTCTCAATTTTTTTCTTTCACCTCCTTAAAATATTTGCTGACATCTCTTGGCTAGAGAAGATCCCAGGCATTTCCACATGTGGAATACCTGTAAGACTTATTCCCGTGGATTATCTTTGGCACAGACCCAGCATTATCCCCTGTCTCTCTGCTTGGTCTCTCCACTGACCGCAGGGAAGAGTGAAGCCCTGTGGGGTGCTGAATACCTTCTCAGACTGGATCTCAACTTGGTTTTTCTCTAGGTTTGCCAAGAAGCTGCTCCAGGTACACGAGGTGGTCTCAGAGTGCTGCTATGATGCTCAGGGAAGGATCGCTCCTCAGGGCCCAGGCTCTCAGGAAGACTGAAGCCCTACAGGGCGAGGGGGACCAGGATGCCAGCCCACCTTGTCCAGCTTCAGCTGTCCCAGCATGTAATCAGACACAGCTCCCCAGACAGCCACGATCTCTGGAAAGCAAGGAAAAGAGGTCCCAGGCTCTAGGCTAGACAGCTCATGGACTCTCCGCAAGCTCCTTGCCCCGGGGATGACAGATGCTGGTGTACACAGAGAGCCCAGAAAAACACTGCCATGGCTGTGGAGGTCCCAGAGAAAGCTGGCTCTGAATGGTCCCACTTTTGAGGGGACTGAGCCCTGCCCACAGGAGCCTCGATACTCAGGGCAACCCCAGTACCAGGACCTGGCAGTCCTGGCAGCCACATTGTCCCCCGAGCCCGGTGGAATCCTCAGGCAGGGCTCTTGTGACAGTCCCCAGCCCTGTCCAGCCTCCCCACAGCCCAGCTTCTGATGTCTGACAGCCCCACTGCGACCCCTGGGAAAGGAGCTTCCCAAACCCTCACCATTGGTGGAGAGCTGCAGTAGTGTGGACAACAAGCAGCTCAGCTCCAAGCTGATGGCCATGGTGCAGCAGCCCTCCATTGACCTTACTACTTGCCCTCAGCTCAGGAGAAGGGACACTCTTCCTGGCTCCTCACCCCAAACTCCTCTCTGACGTTCTCCCATCCATCAGCGAGGGTCCCCCAGCGCATCCCTGCTGCCTCCTGACCCCACTCTCAGCCACAGAGCGGCTCTGAAGGGCAGCGGTGGGGAGTCCCTGAGCAGTGCCCAGCAGCACCCAGGCCTCACTGGGAAGTGCCGGTACTGCTGTGGCACTGGGGACACCTCCCTCTGATGCACTGCACCCCCCTGTGACATCAGCCCACGTCATTTGAAGGTCCATTGTGACACCAGCAGGGAGATGGTACAGCTGGGCAGGGAGGCGAGAGATTTCCCCCCTTGTCCTGAGAAACAGTCACCCTTTTCTCACCAGTCCTTTTCCAAATATTGTGTCTGCCCCCTGCACCAACAGGGCTCTGATACTGGGACCCTGTCTGGTCAGGCGGGGTTTTGGGGTTGGCTGCAGTTGGGATGTTTTCAAGAGATGGGATTGAAGGTCTGTGGGGTACAGCAGCCCCTCCTGTGTTACCAAACACTCTCTGCATTGTCTCACTCTCATCGTAGGAACAGCACATGCTTCACTGCACTAGTTTTGGCTGGGATGCAGTTAGTTTTCTTCATGGCAGCCCATAGGGTAATGTGGTTTGGTTTTATGACCAAAGCAGTCCTGATAAAACACTGATGATTCAGCTATTGCTGAACAGTGCTTGCACAGCATCAAGGGCTTCTCTGTTCCTCACTCTTGCCCACCAGCAAGTAGGCTGGGGGTGGGCAAGAAGCTGCAAGGGGACATAGCCGGGACAGCTGACCCCAGCAGACCAAGGGGATATTGCATACATTATGACGTCATGCTTAGCAATCAAAGCTGGGGCAAGAAGGAGTAAGGCGGTGAGGTGGGTATGTTAAAGGCTATGGTGTTTGTCTTCCCAGCTAATTCCCTCAGATACTGGATATGTCCCTCAGCAGTGGTCCACTTGACTTGGTAACCTGCATGATCTTCTTTGAAGGGATACCTTTCCTTCGCACTCAACTGGAGCCAACTCTAGGGGCACCTGATATAGTTGGGGGCTGGTCTCCAGTTTAGCCACAATGTCTGTTTGTGTGTCTTCAGATCCAGAGACCCTCTCTTCTCCTTGAGGGTGTAAATAGTCATGAATAGTGCTCTGTAGGCACAGGCCAGGTCCCCAAACAGTGCAACAACTTGTGTCTCTTTGGGATAGCCAGGGCCAGGGCATGCTCTTTTCAAACATTCTGTCACTTCATTAGGATCCCACACTTGTGCGGGGGTGAAGTCCCAGACATGACAACCATTCCAGGTACCTGCCCAGATTCTTCCATGTGCCTTGCCACCTAATACTGCACTGCCTTGGGTCATATCCCAGTGCTGATCTCTCAAAAGAGCTGCTTAACCTTTGAAAAAGCAGAAACAATATTCCTAAGAAGTACCAACAGGAGTATTGGAGTATACCCAAGGATGCTCACGATACTGAAAAGTTATTGTAAGAAGAGAGAAAATACCTACCTCACAGGAGAAAAAGGGGAAGGTGCCCTTCTCTTTCCTCCACTAATTGGCTCTTGGAAGAGAAAAGGGAAAAACTGTAATTGTGAAGTGTCTCCGTAAGGTAGTTCCCAAAATACAGGCAAGGCATAAATGCAGGGCCCAAATACCAAAACAGGATCAAGGCCACTGCTTTTATCATAATTCTTCCAGGCAAAACACCACCAACTGCTACACAGCACAGCAAAAAAGGGAGCATGGCACAGATCGGATAAAGCAATGTCGAGAACAGAGAAGTCAACATCATGACCAGCAACTCTTCAAGAGATGTAATAATTATAGGTTCCCTCTAGTACACTCTGGTCAAACACTTTGAGCCTCATGTTGGGCTTAACCCCAGTAGGCAGCTAAGCATCACACAGCTCACACAGCTCAATCACTTCCCAACCTGCAATGGAATAGGGAGAGAATTGGGAGTTAAAGTGCAAAAACATTTGAGTTGAGATAAAGACAATTTAATAAGAAGAATAGGGGGGAACACCCACACATGCACAAAAATACCCAACCCAAACCAAGAAAAGTACGTGATGCAAAAAAATCCCAATTGCTCACCGCCGATGGATGCTCAGCCAGTACCTGAGAAACAGCAGCCCCCTGCAATTATTCCCACCCACCCCCACCACCTCCCCAATTTGATTTCTGAGCACAACATCATATGGTCTGGAATATCCCTTTGGTCATCTGGGGTCAGCGGTCCCAGGTGTGTCCCCTCCCAACTTCTTGTTCACCCCATGCCTGCTCACTGGCAGGGCACTATGAAAAGCAGAAAAGGCCTCAATGCTAACTAGGCAAGAACTGCTCAGCAATATGTAAAACATCCCTGTGCTACCAGCACTGTTGTAAGAACACATCCAAAACATAGCACCATACAGGCTCCCATGATGAAAATTAACTCTGTCCCAGCTAAAACCAGCACACAGGCACCATTATTGATAAACACGCACACGCTTTCAGTTGCAGATACAGCTGTAAAATATGTACAACTATAGATACAGCCAGACACCGCAGCTTTCCGCATTGCAGATACAAGTATGGTCACACACGCAAGCACACACTCCATTACACCTACAACTACAGCTGCAGCTCCTAATACCATTACGGATAGAGGTGCCATTAAACATACAGGTACTGATCCAAATGCAATTGAAGGCACACACATACAGATACCAGTACAGACGCAGGTACAGGTACAATTAGGCATGGAGGTACCCATATAGATACTGTTACAGACACTGATTGCAGTAAAAAGACCGCGACACTGCTACAGACAGTCACACCCATACCGAGACCGTGAGATGTACAAAGACCATTAGAGAGAGCCTTGCTGATACTATGTCAGCTAGCGAGTCTTTGGAACTTAAAAGAGGGACTTGGAACCTATAAATGAGGTTTTGGACACTAAAAATGCATCTTTGGCCTCTAAACCTGAGCCTTTGGAAACTAAACCTGAGCCTTTGGACCATTAAAAGGAGGCTGCTCTCTAGAGAGAGGCTTTCTGCACCTTAAAATAAGGTTTTAGATCCAAAAAATGAAAATGTGGGCCCTAAAAAAGGCTATGGCTAACAAACAACAGGTTTGGACCCTAAAAAGGAGTATTTCTGCCCTAAACATGATGCTTTGGACCCTAATCAAGAAGGCAACCTATTGGTTCTTCTATAGAGCCCAGAAATGAAGCTTTGCTCCCGAATATAGGGCTTTGGGCACTCCAGTGGAGGCTTAGTGTTATGTAAAGGCAGTATTAATAAGCCTTCTCCCTCCCAAAGTCAAAGTCAAGATTAACACTTTCAAGATACTTTTTTTTTTTGCCCTTGGCTTTTGACTCATTAAGGCAAAAAGTATTCTGTTACTTTCTCTCTCTAGTTTCTACAGGGACATCCATTGCAACAGCAGAAGTGGAGGTGACGTCACATGAACCACTTCTTTGCTTAGACCTAACAAGTAAAACCACAGGAGACGTTAATTCCTGCAATGGAATGTCTTGCTCAAAGTTACTAACCATACACAATTTCAACACCGAGCTGCTCCTCTTTAAGGAGATTGATCGTGCATCCCTCACCCCTTCCACCTGGACCTCCAAGCCGCACACACAGCAACCAGCTAATAAGGCAGATAGAAACAGCAAAAAGTTTGCAGGAAGTCTGGTATCAAAGACCCTCCCTCACCCAGTCTTTATGCATGAGTAACTTTTCTTTCAATCACTTTGACAGAGCACTTGCTCCATAAACAAAGGAAAGTATTTCAGTTGAATTGTTGCAGTTTGAACTTTATTTAAAACAGCTGTAATCTAATCTGCATAGTCCTGGGGCAGTATTGAACTTCTGGAATAGCCAGGGAAACTCCAGAACAGTGACGTCACTCTGCACTGGGCCAAGCGCTGAGTCAGGGTATATTAAGGTAAAGCATGTAACCTCACCTATGCTGTATCAAGTCTGGGAAACTAGTAACCTAACTTCTTCCTGAACTTCTTCTTAACACCCTAAGAGTGAGAGGAACAAAAAAAAAAAAAAAAAAGTAAGAGCAATCAAAAGATAATTCTGCAAAGCAAAAGTAAAAAAAAATAAACAAATCCATGTAAATGCATATATTTTGATATCAATTAGCTAGGTTAGTTTGAGACTAGTTGCATAAATGCATATGCTGACCTAGAGGTTAAGGGCAAGACAGCCTTTAACAGCCTTGGGATACTCAAGTGGAAGAATTTGTTTAAAAGCATGGTTATATCACAGGGTTGTAGACTACTACAAAACACTTACTTTTCACATTTGCTTTGCTGTTTATCTTATCACCTACTTCAGCTTTAATTCCTTCAAATTCCTGATGGATTTTTATTTACACAGGTGCTGAAGTTGTATACCTACTGTAACTAGTACACAGACTTGACAGTATTTAAATACCATGGTTTTAACCTTGGTCACAAAACCAAGGTAACCATTTTACAAACTCAAGGTGTGGCTCTGCTAAAAGCCACTTAAGTTACATGGATTCTGTTTCTTAATTTTAACCTGTGAGTAAACCTAAGCTTTGCACTCTGAAGTTTTGGGGTTTTTGGAGGGGAGAAGGAAGAAGAAGACCTCTCAAACCCACTAAGGCAAATTTTCTAAGAGATAAATTGCACTTGAAGCAAGCTGGAAACCAGAGGTAATAAGGAAAAAAAGTAAGTATATGGCCATAGTCATGCTTTCTCCACAAGTTTGGAATACTAGCAGTAGGGGGAATGCAGGAGAACGAGGACCTCACAAGATAGCTACGTGCCTCTTGGGTCTTGTCACTAGGGTTTTAGGTGGATGCTTAAGATGATCAGAGCTCAGAATTGCTGTTTAAGCCAAGCAACTAATTTTAAAAGAATTCAGGGGTATCTCTTGTCCGCACAGCAAACTGGGACTTCTGCTGTCAATGCAGTTTGCAAGCTGCACTATTCAGAGGCTGTTAATTCAAACCCTGGAAATACTAGAAGCAGGAAAGCAGTGTTCCTAGTCTCCTCAAATTTACTCTACCATGACATTATCATTTCGTAAAACATATTTTTTGTGGCACTGCCCCCCCCCCCAACCTTACATTTGTTTTAGTTGTTTGGGGTTTTTGAGCAGATCCCATGTGTATTTTAAAAAAAAAAAAAAAAAAAAAAAAAAACTTAAATTTCTCTTTGGAAGACAGTATTTTACAGTACATACAAAAATACTCTGGAAAAACATAGAACTTCATTTACAAAAACACCAAATTATAAAGAAATTACAATAGAGAGATAGCATAACATTTGCTTCATGTGATCAGGATTTCTCCCCAGACCAGACCTTCAGACTACTACAAGTTTTGATGTAATCATGTAGACAGCTTTCAGGCTTTATCTGAAACCATTCTCTGCATGCCAATTGCTTTCAAGACTGTACCTTGCAGGTGGGTAGTAGTGTCACAACAGCCTTGGCTATTGCAACATTTAAGTACATCTTCAGCCATGTGTTCTGAGTTTAGCTTTACTACCCAGTGACAACAAAAAAATCCCATCAAGTCTCGTGCTGCAGCAGTCTTAAGACAAAAATCAGATACAATGGCAAGGGACATGTCTATCTTCTCCACATCTTGGTAGCATCCTCTGCTGCATTTTCTTCAATATTTAAATTATTAATGGACCTCCATGGGAGGCAATACTTGTGTAGTGCATGGCTGCGTTAGGCAGAGGAAAGCTACTAGCTGAGAAAGCTGAGTACTATTGTGATAGGTGCACAGAAGTGTATGTGCCAAATGGGAAAATAATTTAAGATAAGAACAATATATGCACGTGCACTAGGAAAGCACAAATGGATACAAGCACGTTCATATACACTTTGAACGACAGCGTGCTTGCAGTGACTAGTTAACCTGTTTACACACATTCTGAATCCAAGTCACAGGACAGGTTGGGTTTTGTGGCTTTTTCAAAAGCTGTTTCAGCTAGTGATAGTTAAGACTTTTAAAAAGACTAATAAGGATAACTCTTACAAGAATATATTTGGGAAATGAAGACTGAAATAAGTTAAACTAAAAAGCATATTTTTGTTTACATCAACAAACACATAGAGTATTTGTGTGAGGTAGTCTGGGCACTGGAACAGTCCGTTCAGCTTTCCAGTTAGTCCACTGAGTAAAACCCCTTCAAAATTATGTTGTCTGTAGATCTGCTGATGACATCTTCTGGATTGCCACCATCTTTGCTGAATCCTGGCCAGTTAACTAGAAGAACAGAATACACAGGCCCAGAATAATTGCTATGCTAAAATTACCCTCATATTTGAGTACAGCTTCCAGTCAACACATTAAGTGTATTAGTGGCCATTCTTAAAACATTTAGACAAGACTACCATTACCACACGGCAATCTCAAGCCTCGCAAAAAGTCTTATTACCCAAACCTTGAAATCTGTACTTGAAATATTCAATAGTAGGTAACAGTTCTGCAAGCTGATTCTTTACAAGTATCAAAATTGAGCTTTTTCTAGTTGTTCTTTGCCTCTGCCTCAAATCAGAGGTCAAGCCACACAAACAGCTGTTTAAGGAGAGTTATGTATAGCAATAAAACAAATCAAGCATTAATCGAAAGCTTCCACAAAAACAAGATTTAACTAGCAACTCCACACTGTCATGTCAGCAGTGGACAACCTATTGAGTAGGCTGCTGATTTCTAAAGCAGCAAACCTATCAATATGCATTCAAAAATCATCTGGCAGAACAAGATTAGCTCATACTTTTAAATTTATAAGATTCATATCCACTTCATTTTGAGATTTTTTTTTTTTCCTGAATTAAGAACCGCTTCCAAATAAGTCAGTTCATTCAGCAATTGGTCAGTGCAGTAATATACAAGTACAGTAGTATTTAGAGACCCTGCCACCAGACCAGAAACAGTCACTAGTGCCAGATCTTGGAAAAAAAAAAATTGTTTAATAGCTATACAGTATATTCGAGACAATTTCTCATACCTACATCCTAGGAAAACTATCATTATGCTTAAATTTAGATTCCTGAATCCACTGGGGATGTATATATACATTTCTTCTCAGTTATGTCATTCATTGTACATCAATAATTAATTCTACTTCAAACACTCCCTGGCCTAGACCCCCCTCTCCTTACTTTTTCTCTGTCTACTAGTTTTTGGGGGCATTCTTCTGATGTAGGTGAGCAAGGTCCTTTAGTGGTCAGTGAATAAGGTCATTTAAGTGCAGCATTCTTAGGATCTGTAATTGGAGTCCCACTTAATTCATGCTGTCCTTGGACAAAATGTGATCCGCATGGAGAAACTGTGTTATGTCCTGGAATGGTGCACCCAACTGGAGCTCCCAATGTTCTTATTGCAACTGTAGCCTCCAGTTCTGTAGGAGACACTGAGCTTCTAGAGTTCAGCCATGAAATTAAAGACTGGATTCCATCCGCTACTTCAATACATACTTGAATCAGTAACAGAAATGGAGAGTCCCTTGGACACTGATGGCACAGCTACATGAGGTAGCACCATCAGATTTCTGATACACAGCATTTCTGTAAAAGTCAAATGCCAGAGTTATAAAATGCTAGTTTGTAAAATACTGTACTTTTCCTTTCCAGAAAGTCCATGCAAGACAAATGTCTATCTTCTTATCTCATTGTCGCACTCTACTGAACAACAAACTCACAGGCAATCTAGAATGAGATCTTCATTTTGCTGAACTTCAGACCGCAAATTTAAACTTAAGCATTTTCTTTAGTCAGTCTCTATGTACTTGCACTGTTTTCCAGGGTAGTATATCCAGCTGTCGTGGTTTAACCCCAGCCAGCAACTAAGCACCACGCAGCCGCTCACTCACTCCCCCCCCATCCAGTGGGATGGGGGAGAAAATCAGGAAAAGAAGTAAAACTCCTGGGTTGAGATAAGAACGATTTAATGGAACAGAAGAGAAGAAACTAATAATGATAATGGTAACACTAATAAAATGACAACAGTAGTAATAAAAGGATTGAAATGTACAAATGATGCACAGGGCAATTGCTCACCACCCGCCGACCGACACCCAGCCAGTCCCCGAGCGGCGAATCCCTGCCCCCCCACTGCCCAGTTCCTAAACTAGATGGGAGGTCACATGGTATGGAATACACTGTTGGCCAGTTTGGGTCAGGTGCCCTGGCTGGGCATGAGAAGCTGAAAAATCCTTGACTATAGTCTAAACACTACTGAGCAACAACTGAAAACATCAGTGTTATCAACATTCTTCACATACTGAACTCAAAACATACCACTGTACCAGCTACTAGGAAGACAGTTAACTATATCCCAGCTGAAACCAGGACACCAGCACTCTGTACTGCTTTTCATGAATGTATCTGCTCTACCCATACAGGCATCCAATTTTTATTTTTTTTTTAATGCTACTGCTACAGTACCAAACAGTCTGAATACAGAAGGCATTACTCATTTGGTAGTCTTGGGCTATTACTCTCAAGATTACATATTCCTCCTGTGCTGAAGTAGTTTATGAACAAAGAGACTTCCCAGGAAGTGACAGACACTTTTACTGCACAAGTTCTCATACTGCTGCACCAAATCATCAGCAGCTCTAGTGTTTCTGTGATCAAGATCAGCACTTCATTAGAACATGCTTGGCATTAACCATTTTTTTTGTTAGAAAGAACAGCTACCTACTTATAAAACACTCCAGCTTCAAGTTACACGCTAACCTAAGGGGAACTACATTCAAGACCAAATAATTGCTCTGTTATCATGTTCTTCTTTCTTCCTATATGTGTTCACATACACTGAATTAATTTTTTCAAGGATTTCTTTAACCTGTCTCTCCCCATGTGCCCAAAGGAGATGACAGCTTTGTTCCTGAAGCCATTAGAGCGCTCCACGTGCTTATGAACAACATAGATTCAACACAAAATCCTAGACCTCATTCACATTGCGAGTCAGTTAAAAAGCAGCTTCTTCACAGTTTTAAGGTTATGGTGCTAACCTTTATCTCTCTGCTGTAGAAGTGTCCAATTTAGAAATCTTATTTAAAGAAGAGACATTATCTGGTGTTCTGGAGTCTGTGTCTCTGGAACTGTCCAAACAACTTCCATCTGAAGAAGTCCTTTTGCACTGAAGCCCACTAGCATTTTGACTAGCACCTAGCATGCTTTGCTGAAACAACAACAACAAAATAATGAAGTAATTATTAAAGCAAAAAAAAAATGCCAGAAGAGCCAAATTTTTATTATACCTTCTTTCTTTTCTGTAAGGTTTCTGCAGGCAAAAAATAGTGGAGATGCTTTCTCTTCACATGAGCTGCCTCAGTCTTCATACCATCCTTTAGCATATTGAGGTTGTTAGCCTGGCTGGAAACTAACAGGAAATTTAGCGTTGTAGCTTAGTGGGAATGTTTGCATTAGGTATTTGTCAAAGTTACACATGGTTTCTTTAGAAGCAGCAAGCCTTTAAGTCTGTCCAGCCCAAACAAAGAATAAGAAGTTGTCCCAAGATGAACGTGACCCAAGATGCCCATTTCACATCCAGTACAGACCAGGTATGTAATAGCTATTTAAGTTCAAATATACATTTATGTGCTCAGTTACAGCTGTGGTTTGCTAATCATGCAGCTCACATCTGAGCTGATTTTAGCCTGAAGGAGATAATACTCCTTAACCCTTAGTTTTCTGGTTGAAAATAGATCTAGAGGAATTTCTGAATCAACCCAACTGTGCTCAGCTGATGAGAGACCAGACACCTTAATCAAGATTTAGACTAATTTTTTTGTTTGATATTTACTGTGGTGATTGGGGGGGGGGCGTTTCACTAATTCGGGTGTTAAAACTCTATCTGTCCAAGACAGTCTAGATTTTAGGGACATCTGACTTATCAGAACCACCACAATTTAAACCAGTTTTTCTTAATTGCCTGCAAAGAACCTTTTATGCAACTAAAAAATGCTATACTAGCACAGAAGTTATTACAGAATTAAGTCACATTTAGGTAAGTTTAACAAGCCTATCATGAGCATAACTGGAAAGTCAGCTTACTAACATACAGAGTGGGAATCAAAGTAAGGACATGCAACAAAAACAAAAAGGCTTATCAGTCTTTCTACAGGAGACCTAGAAGTGAAATAAAAGCACACATATGAACATTCACACTGGTATGAACAGTTGCTTCAAAGTAAATTCAATAATGTTTTTATGGAAAAGTGAGATAAAGTTCATTTAACAAAAGCCTTCCGAACTATGAGCCTTATACTCTTGAGCCCATCAACTTGCCCTCTAGAGATATTCTCTCAAAGTCAAGGCACATGATAAAAGCTTTCTTGCATGTAACTACTGGCCACTCCCACATTTGCCAAGGGATATCACACCTCTCAAGAAACACCTTTTCTGTTCAATCTCTCTGGATTCAAACCCTGTATCTGAAACATATTGTCGGCTGTGCTTCACTAAACTAAGAGCACACAGCTATGCTAATAAAGTTTGTGCATAGAAATACAGGATTTAACATTAGTTCTAGCCTCTTAGCAGTACATAAACCTTGTTGACATAATTTACATTTGCCACAACATTGAAACACAGTGCCACTGGATGTAACGTATAAGACAAGCATCAGTTCAGAGAAGAGTACAAGTCTGAGGAAGTCACCCCACCTGGCTTGAAACTCAGACAAGAGTTTTGATGCTTTTTTTCTGTGTTTTTCTCATATCCCAAAGCATGAGCTAAAAAGAAGGTCAGCTTTTACTGCATTTACTCATGTTGTCTGAGCAACACAACACACAGCTCATGCTGGTACCATGGATAAATGTTTGTTTGAACTGATGAAGAGTTTAAAGGAGCCCACCATTAGAACTTTTTGCCCAAACACACTTGTCACTTCAGAAGAGTAACCTGATTTCCTTAGTTCATCATTATGATAGCTAGGCACGAGCCTGACAGCACACATGCACTTCTGAAAGGCACAAGAGCAGGCAGCTTGGGAAGAAGCAAACAGATTGTGGCAAAAAGACCTATACTTTCAAATGACTGCTCACCCCAAAATCCCTTTATTCTAGCATTATCTAACAACACTTGAAATATTACTTTATTTCTACATCTATCAAAAGTAATAATGGAAGATGAACATGAAGATTTACATGCGAGACTGCATGTCATTACAAGGTGACCACTCACTGCCTTTCAAAGTTCTGGGATGATATCATACATAAACTGTTATTTTGGAAAAAATACTCTCAACAGGCATTAACAACTTATTTTAGAGACTGATACAGTTAATTCCCACTTTCAAAGTTCAGCAACTGACAACTGTTTTTGACAAGTGTAGCTACACCCAGTAAATGGACATCTCCTGGCTTCACATCTGACTGTCCACCTCATGAATCGCAGTTCCTTTGTGAGAGTTTACTATGATCTGCAGAGCAGTTATTTCACGTGTGGTATATGGTATAGGACTTTAGTACACACTTTTGTTTCAAGATGGACTTACTGTGCCAAAGTGTCAAAACAGTATGTTTTTCAGGCTAATCTTCTATGTATCGCGCTCGGTAGAAATATCTAATAGCTAATACCAGAAGGAACCACAATTCACTTTGTGAAGCAACTTGCACTAGAATAAAAAAATGAAACCCTACCAGACTAGAGCAAAATATAGGCTTACCTTTGAACGACTGTATAACATACGTTAAATCAACGTTAACACTTGCTGCATTTTCCACTTTCCTAAATACAATTCCAGGAAACCACATTGACATTGACACATATCCACTCCTAAAAAGACAGATTCACAAATCTATCATTTATGCACAGATGCCAATTATCTGGATGCTAGTATGTACTCTCAAGAAGGGAGTAAGCAAAACAATTTAGTTGTATGCAGCAGCTAAAGATTAGAGTCAGCCCATACTTAAGTTCTCTGAGAACTCCTCCCTGAAGTTCTCCCTTCTTTAAAAAGATCCTACATGCTCAGAACCTTACCTGTGAGGCCTCATACCTACAAAACAGTAGGTACGTAACCGAACATCTCTCGCAGGTAAGCTGAGGTGAATGAATACAAGCAAAGTGCAATACTGTTGTGGGTTGACCCTGGCTGGATGCCAGGTGCCCACCAAAGCCATTCTATCACTCCCCCTCCTCAGCTGGACAGGGGAAAGAAAATATAACGAAGAGCTTGTGGGTCGAGATCAGGACGGGAGAGATCACTCACCTGTTACCATCATGGGCAAAACAGACTCAGCTTGGGGAAAATTAACTCAATTTATTACAAATCAACCAGAGTAGGGTAATGAGAAATAAAACCAAATCTCAGAACACCTTCCCTCCACCCCTCCCTTCCTCCCAGGCACAACTTCACTCCTGGATTCTCTACCTACGCACCCCAGCAGCACAGGGAGACGGGGAATGGGGTTTATGGTCAGTTCATCACACGTTATTTTCTGCCGCTTCATCATCCTCAGGGGGAGGGCTCATCACACTCTTCCCCTGCTCCAGCGTGGGGTCCCTCCCACAGGAGACAGTCCTCCACGAACTTCTCCAATGTGGGTCCTTCCCACGGGCTGCAGTTCTTCACAAACTGCTCCAGCATGGGTCCTTTCCACAGTGTGCCGTCCTTCAGGAGCACACTGCTCCAGCGTGGGTCCCCCACGGGGTCACAAGTCCTGCCAGAAAACCTGCTCCATGGGCTCCTGTCTCCACAGATCCGCTGGTCCTGCCAGGAGCCTGCTCCAGTGCAGGGTTCCCGCGGGGTCACAGCCTCCTTCGGGAACCCACCTGCTCTGGTGTAGGGTCCTCCACAGGCTGCAGGTGGATATCTGCTCCACCGTGGACCTCCATGGTCTGCAGGGGGACAGCCTGCCTCACCAGGGTCTTCACCAGGGGCTGCAGGGGAATCTCTGCTCTGGCGCCTGGAGCATCTGCTCCCCATCATTCTTCACTGATCTTGGTGTCTGCAGGGTTGTTTCTCTTACATGTTCTCACTTCCTCTCTCCGGCTGCTGTTTCTGTCCCAGCAACTTTTTTTCCTTATTAAATATGTTATCACAGAGGTGTTACCACTATCGCTGATTGGCTCGGCCTTGGCCGGTGGCGGGTCCGTCTCAGAGCCGGCTAGTATTGGCTCTGTCAGACACAGGGGAAGCTTCCAGCAGCTTCTTATAGAAGCCACCCCTGTAACCCCCCCCCCCACTACCAAAACCTTGCCACACAAAGACAATACAAATACATTGGCCAAACTGTATTTCAGAAAAGTAATGAAACTCACTGTTTACAAAGTTCTCATCTGCCAGGGAAAGACTGGCTTTACATGTGCAATAGATAGAAATTAATTCCTCTCCAAGTTTCCAACTAGCACACGAATTTCAGATTCAACAAGGCCAATCCTAATAAGAACAAGAGCCATTTACTCATTTTTAACTGTATCCAGCACATTTGTTATATGCCTTTTTACAATACAATGCTAATACAAAAATGCTAACCAGTCAGTAAGTAGTAAGTTTCATTCAGCTGAGCAGATACTGGATATTTATATCACACACAGTATAGTTTGAGAAGTTTCCAGTGACATTTGAGCTTTAAAGTTTCCAAAGACAGAGGTAAACAAGTTTAACTTGTACTCTTAACGGGTCAGATACAACACTTCAACATATGACCTATGATGAAAATATCAACAAGAAGCAGATTCCCAGCAGCTCTGGCTGCATTTTGAAGAGCAGCAAAACTCCTTTTTGCCCCTAAGATCAAGGAGAGCAACAGTTTAGAAAAGGCTCAAGCACAACTGTTCAATTACACCTGAGTAAAGATGCAATTCTTCCTGCAGATTGACCTGTGAAAAGAGTTTACCCTTTTCCAGGCAAACTCAAAAAATATAGTTCCTTTAATAAACAAATGATCTAGTCAACACAGTCTCAACAGAAACTTGCCCAAGAAATGTATCATGACCAGAAAGGCTCTTCATTTAAATGAAGTACTGGCATTTTACCCTTTTACCTAAAACACTGCTAGCTTTGAAAGCAGTCAGAACTCTACGTTCTTCAAAAGTATCTTATGTTGATGAACAACAGAGATGTGTCATCTATTCCCAAATCCATTCAAGAGTTGGTGAACTAAACTTGTTCTTATAGCAGACAAACTGAAGCAAATTTATCTTCTGCTTTTCATTTTCCCAGATGCAAAACTAAGCCCCATTTGCTGCCATTTCTGTCACTGCAAAAAACATCAGCTTTTACTGGAGCCAGAACTTTCCTCATCTTTATTGTGAGATACGATAAACTTTGTTCACTTAAAAACATTTCACATCAAAAACTATTTGGCTCTAAGCCCTCTGCCCATAACTCCTTGTTGTATACCTAACTGCAACTGACATCAAGCTGTAGCTGATACGATTTTTAAGTGAACACATTAAAAAGTTCAGGTAAAAGGTATTACCTATTAGAGCTATTTTTAAACATGAGAGAAGATGTCTTTTAGAGGTAGCATAAGAATTAAATTATTTGCCTTAAAGCGCAAGCCAAACTTTGAAGTATAACCAAGGTGCCCTCAGAACAGTGGTCTGTTACACAGAGCTATTTCGCTTGCTTACTTGAGCAAAGCAGGTAAAGTACTCATTTCTTAAGAGTGAGAACACCACATACATTAGAGTACCTTAATTCCTCACCGTTTCCCCTTATTTCAAGATTCACAGTTAGTCAGCTGGTTCACACAGGTTAAACAAGTTGTTATTGGTGTATCTCCTTTGAGACAGTGACAAATGTCATGTCGTAAGCAGTCATTTTCTCTCACTACAGTTGAAGTGGTTCTCACATTACATTTCACAAAGTAGATCAGCACCCCTGCAATGTACCTATCCACTACCAAGCGTGCTGAGATGATAATTTTCAGCACTAAACATAAGATGCCTGAGCAAACTACTAGATTAAAAGTTTGTAAATACTATTTATCAGCATTCAGATGCTCTGTGCAGACGGTCAGGTTTCACCTAGATTAAACAGCCTTGTTTCACTTCACTGGAGAAAAGGAGGCTCTGGAATAGGCTGACTACATAACCAGAGCAACTTAGCATTGAGTGTAATCTAGTCCTAAATTAAATATTACATCCAGTAAAAAAGTTATGAAACCAAGTCTTCTAAGGCTCTACAACAGTGGTCTTCAAAGTGGGGGGGGGGCAGGGTGTATGCCGGGGGTGTACACCAGGGGGTGCACAAGACAATCCACTGGGTATGGGAAGAAAATACTAGAACTTCAGTAATGTGTATGTAACTTGTAAATAAGTAGATATATACTGCAACTATGTGTTTAATTTTTTTTTTTTCTCTCAGGACTGCACAAAAATCTGGAGACCACTGCTCTCTAACTCAGTAAAAGATCTAACTCTCCAGTGTCCACTACACATCTGATGACATCAAGTAATCCCCGTTTACTTCAGACTCTGCGACAAGGAACATCTTCCTAACTGAAGCAGTGTTGGGTAAGTAGTCTCCTTAGACTCCTTGCATCTGCTTCTCCAGATGACACAGAGCATCTGACCTTCAGG
Organism: Haliaeetus albicilla; assembly: GCF_947461875.1. Lineage (NCBI taxonomy): Eukaryota > Metazoa > Chordata > Aves > Accipitriformes > Accipitridae > Haliaeetus > Haliaeetus albicilla. The sequence goes on along the minus strand of NW_027212473.1, from coordinate 735,080 downwards.
CATATGCACACTAACCCTCTTTGTTCCTTCTCATCATGACTTAGATCTTTAGGTTAACTTCTGAAACAGCAAGATTTATGTTAACTTCCCTTCACAAGAAAGCTTTCAGTTTTGCTGATGAACTGTCTACTTAACTTGGTACTGTATTCCATGCCTAGTTGCAGAGTTGAATGCTTTATTTTTGTTAACTGTATTAACTAATGAAGTGCAACACTGAACTGAGTGTCAATTATCTATTGAATCCACATTCAAAGCAAGTCTTACCACTCTAAGTGATGCTCTTCAGTGGAGGCACTAGCAGTCAGCACAATACAATGTCTAGAAGAAAAGAAAAAATAATATCCTAGCTCAGGACTTTGTATTCCTTCAAGTGAAATCAAAACTGCCTTAAATGTATAGAATGTGACTTCCAGACATGACAGATTATATCCTGCATTCGGCACAGTATTAACTGAAGAAAAACTGATTACACCCTTTATAATTGCATTCTGCTACATTCTAAGTATCAGAGTTGATTTCTTTTAATAAAAACAGTGTCAGTGGCATAACACATATAGTTTTTCTCTCTTCCCTCTACTTATCCTTACCGAAATTCATATGACTACCTCCAGTTTCTGAAAAACAAACACCAATGCCATCTTCTATTTAGACTGCAAGCTAAAACTATCTATGCTAACCAGTAAGTAAATAATTTCAAGTTCAGATAACAGATTTCATACATACTTGTATTTCTGAAAGAAGTTCTGTGGTTCAAAGAGCTTTGGTCAGTCCGATTTTCCTTGGAGGATCTCATTTGTAACTGCAAGACCTATAATTAAGGTTGAAAAACTTATTACTTTTTTTTTTTTTTTAAAGACTAGCAGAGCATGATATAAACTTTATAAGATAAAGGTTTTGAACAATGATTGACAGATCAAAAAGCAGGGATTCCCTTGACACAATGCAGGTCTACTACAACAGTTCATTGTAAAACTGGTCCCTTATTGCCTGCAACAGATATACTTCCCAGAGAACTCTTCTGCCTAAAAGGGCGGAACACCTCGCAGAATATAACCAATTCAGATAATGTGGTTTCATAGAGGAAAATTTATACTTTTTAATCAATTAATATGCATGGAAAGAACTTTACCATGTTTTAACTCCTCTACCGCTACCGCTCATGCTGATGTAGATACGTTGTATGTAGAGTTCTGCTGTGGATAGGCTGGGGTAATGATAGGCATTACATGATATCGGTCTCATCAGTTCACCTATGATGTTAAAACAATTGTGCTCAGCACCAGCAGCTTAGCTTAGAAGAAAGTTTAAAGGCTTCCAAATTCAATGTCTACATACCCTAGGGTCCCATACTGGTAAGTTAAGATTGCTCTCTTCGTGTTGTTTCAGCAATACAGGTTTTGGCCACTCCCTGTATAAGAAAAGCCAGTAACTAACTGTCCATTTAAAACTCTGCCATGTAATTCAGGGTAGGATTGAATGTTGTTGGTGTAAATCTTATATAAAGAACTACCACAAAAAGTGTAACTACTTTCTGCAAATTAAAATAGTCATAAATAGCTCTTACCATTTTGAAAAAAAACAAGAACGTCTTAATCAGAGTAGTAGCCAAAGCGTTTGGCTAGAGCTGATACATTCTTGCTACTAGCATGGCCCAGGAAACCCTACCAATGAATCCCAGCATGTTGGAGTAAATGCCACATCATACAATGGATATGCTGTCATTAGCCTGTAGTCTTTCAATACCCAAGTATATTCCTTCAAATTTACAGCACCAACCTCACAATCTATAGAATACCTAGTACACTTCAGCCTCAAAGTCAGTTATTTTTTCAGTGCAATGAGGCCAAAATTGTTGGTCCTCACAGCGATGAGAAAAAGAATCATTACCACACCACTTCCCAAAATACTGCTACTCTGAAATTTGCCTGCACTGCTACAGCTACTGCTTCATCCAACTTCCCTTAAGAAAAAGGTTCTACCATTCTTCTAGCACTTGCTCTAGTCACATGCGCAAACAGTATTTTCTTATTCCTTATGTATCGAGCTTTTATACTTCACTTGGCATTTTTATCCTTTGTAGTCAGGTTCCTGATAAGCAACGCAGCACCTTGTCCTGTAGGCACTCCCCTCTTCTCCCCACTCTACCCTCATTAAAAAACACACAGAATCTGCCCCATGGGGGTAAAAAACTGTTATTTAAACAGCTATCCAAAGCTGAAGGAATTCTAATGTTATTATTTTTTCAGCATGAGGTACCTCTGAAAAGTTTAAAGATCACAAACAATCACATTACTCACATTTTGCCCACAGTTTAATTGCAGTGTGAGCCAGAAGTTCTCTTTATTTGGCACTAGGTGTAGTGTTTCATCAGTAACTCTGCAGCCTGTAAGAAAAAATGTTGAAGCACAGAACTTCCTAGTAACATCTTGTCCTGGGTTCAGCTGGAATAGAGTTAATTTTCACAGGAACCTGGGAGGGGGCACAGCCAGGACAGCTGACCTGAACTAGCCAAGGAGGTATTCCATACCATGTGACATCATGCTCAGTACATAAATGGGGAGCGGGCTGGGGGGGCTCTCGGCTTTCAGTGGGGGAAGTGGCGGAGCATTGGGTTCTGGGTGGTGAGCAGTTGCACTGTGCACCACTTGTTTGGTATATTCTTTTATTAGTACCGTTGTTGCTGTAATGTCTTTTTTTGTGTTGTCCCAGTAAATTGTCCTTATCTCAAAGCTCAAGGATACTTTTTTTTTTTTTTCCTTTTCTCCTTTCTGATTCTCCTCCCCATCCCACTGGAGGGGGGCAGGAAGAGTGAGCGAGCGGCTGCGTGGTCCTTTGTTACCAGCTGCGCTGAAACCACGACACAGGTACAAGTTGTTTTTATGCTATGCTGGATCAATAACTTACAGTTTATCCTTCAAGTCTATGAAAACAAGTTTGGATTACTTGCTTTGTATTACCTTAAAAATTAGAGATTACACGTAACTTTCAGTATCACGTCAGGTAACTGGTGCCCTCAACAGCTTTTTCATACTTTAGACTGCAGCCAACAATTTTCAGTAAGGCCCTTCCACAGGATTCCGAAAGCTAGGTTTCTTTCGACAGCCAGGAACAATTAAACCAGTGAGTGTTAAACAGTGAGCAAGTCAGGCTTCAGTATTTTAAATTTGGGGTTGGTTTTGTTTGTTTGTTTGTTTTGTTGTGTTTTTTTTTTAATGAACTACCACACATTCTTCTCTATCAAGTGCTCTACCTATTCATCTGAAGTAGTTTCTGTGGCAAACTGGAACAATGTGCACACCCCAATCAAAGAAACATGAAACACAACTTGAAACATCTAAATTTCAGCCCACTCACCACCTCCTCAGATCTCAAGTATACAGGGGATCAGTTTCTGCATCTTGTACAGAAACTTGGGTTGTGTAATGTGCATTCCACACCAATTTTAGTAATATTTTCTTTTTAAAGATGTGTAAATATGCTTACCATTTAAGCTTCATATACATCTTATATCCAGGCTTCTGAGATGTGAGTCATCTCTGAGATCAAGCTTATCAGAAACAGTTGGCATAGACAGTCTTGCAAACATGAGATCAATCTTAAGAGGAAGAAAGTGCCAGCCATTAGAATGCCACACAGTTTGCAAACAGCACACTAGTGGGGGACAGTCATTCAAGTCTAAAAAGAAAGGTTAACATTTGTATTTAGAATTATGTGACTATAGATACATCTCCCGAGATTTATTGACCAGAAGACTCCATAAAATTTCTAAAAGTTCCATATTTTATTTACAAAACCTTCATTGCATCACCCCTTTCTTTTTAAGCTAGGGAAAGGAAGAGGGGTTTTTAAGTTGAAAAAAAGATTACTCTAGACTTAGAATTTTAATTAAAAAGGAACTTAAAATTAATCACAGAATTAAGACAAGTTCAATCACCTCAACTATACTTCAGCAAAGGAGAGAGCATTTTCTTTAGGCAGTAAGCCCTTTTGATCCTGAAGTATCTGGGGTTTAGTACAGTCTGAGGCAAGAAAATTATTCTGTGAATGTCTGTACCAGATAAAGGCCACAAAAAGGTCACTGAATAAATGTCTTCATAATAGTGATACCAAGCAGTAACTTGCTTAGGTATTAGAGCATGCAGGTCTTTATTAATTGTGTAAGAAGTATTCAAGATACCAGGATTCCTGCAGCTGACAAACCTAGGCAGGAGTCAAATGAGTACTTTTACTTTCCATTTTCCAGATTGTTTGTCCCATGACCACTTCATTTTGGATTTGCAGCAAAACATTTAGTCTGCTCACATGTTTCACACAGTGAACTACACTATACGCATCCCTCTGTAGAAAGCTCACTTGTCAGAGCTAAGAAGAGTTAGCAAGGACACTTCCTCTGCTCCCACTCTGCACGATCCTAGAGATAAATGCTATTCAAGCAGGCTACCTTGGTCTACAGCACAGGTTTAGAAAAAGATGTCCCTGATGCTCCCATGCCTGCCAGGCTTCCTAGGGGCTTATTTTCCTATAAGCAATGTATTCTCCTGGGATAGGTTGTGGTCCAAAACAGCACAGTCACAGGTCCCTGGAAAAGTTATCCTATTCCAAAGCACGAAAAAAATTTACTCACTTAAAGAAAAAAAATGCTTACCTCAAGGCCATCAAACTCAAACTTGACAAGTGGTACATATGCATCTTCAACTGCCTGTAAAGGAGAGGATAACTGTGTAAGAAAAAATGTTTTGCTACTTTAATGTTTCTCCTAAACTACGATCAAATGCAGAATTTACACTGCTAACTACTCAGTATAAAGACTGAGCTGCTTCCAAACCAAAAAAAACTTATAATAAGCTGCAAGCAGTATAGCACTAATACAGTACTAATACTAGCATTCAGAAGTTATTTAGCCAAGAGATTCAGAGGCTGATCATGTATTGTAATGAACAAACAGTGCACAATGAGCCATCAGTATCAGAGGTTGTAAGGTACTTACCTTGGTGGTGAGGAAGAAAAGCAAGAGATTTCCATAGCTATCTTACTACTGGTTAACATCCAGAGAAATCTAGAAAATTCTGTCCACATTTGACAGCGTGCACAAGCCTCCTGTATTTTTATTTTCTACCATGCCTGAGATGCTATCAGCTACCTTATGGGACAATTTCCAATTTTGTAGACCACTTGTTAGAGCTGTGCCACAGCCCACTGAGTCTGTTTTCAGGTGGCAGTCTTCTAAACGAAGGCTCATTAGCTATGCATATGAAATCTTTCAAAATGTCTGTACAAGGAAGACTAGGCTGACAGAAACACTTCTCAGGAGTTTGGGTTTATACGCAAGGTACACAACATAGGCACCGAGGGTGATTTTACAAGGCAGTTTTGCACGTTCGCAGCACAGCTCCTATTAACTTTATGTAAAGTTGACTGTGTATCTCTTCTACAAAGTCTCAGGCTGAGTCTCAGAAACCTTTCCACATCACATTCAACTTGCTTAGATCTCAGGCTGCCCCTTCCTCTACCTGCATGCAGTTACCTTATTTCCAAGCCCCTTACTACATCTAAAGTTAAAGCAAGGCTCCTAGGGACAATCTTGCTTTTTGATACTATAGCCAACTCATTCCCAAACCATGGGTAGGGAAAAAGTGAACCACAAAGAGTCTTATGTGATGTACAGTCATTGGGGAAGGGAACCAAAAGCTTGACTTCAACATTTTCATGCTGCGTAAAGAGTATTTTAGAAGGTACTCAGAAACAATTCCCTTTTTAATTTTGGTTTGTAAGACAACAACTACCAATATGAGTCTTCAACATGAATATTCTTATTGTAGGAGTTGCACAGTCTATCAAAGAGAGAGCTTACTCACTCTTAGATTTTTTATTTCCTCCTGATGTTTGAGTTTTTCAAAGAACGACTGAAAGAAATCCTATCTTTCTACATGTCTAGGAGCAACACAAACAGCATCTATGTCAGCACCTGCAAAGAGATTCCATTTCTTCTGTTACCATTGGAAGACACTTTCAAACATTAGAACTATGACCAGACAACAAAAGTTTACCTTTACTGTGTATTTCAAGCCTGTAAGAACCACACATAAATATTTTGCCACCAACATTTGCTACTGCTGAAGGGGAAAGATTCTGTGGGTAGAAGAGAAAGAGTTTTCTGTAGAATGTAAAATACACATTGAGCTACGTGCAAGTTTAACTAGCATGTAAGTTATTTAGAAAGACTACAACAGCCTCCATAAACAATGTCTTCTCCCTCCCGTACTGAGTTGTTAGTCTAATAGACTGATACTGTTTTTCTGAAGTGAGTGCTTGCAGCTCACAAACAAAACAAAAAAAAGATGAGTAATGTAGCAATCATTTCATCAATTTAAACAAACTAAGACCTACTATCAGTCTTCCCTGCAGCCAGCCCACATAAATTAACACAATCTAAGAGCCATACCAAAGGCAAGTCTAGTGTAATAATGCCAAACTAGATTGAGTGCTGTAGGCTGTTTGGGGCAAGATTATTGCCCATTTACCATCTTTCTCACCCCACAATATGTTTTTTCAGCTTTCTTAACTCCTACAAGTCAACTGATGGAGCCAATTCACAAATTTATTCAGTGCCCCAAGGACTTGAAGAGCTTGATCTGAAGTATCTTTTATACTTTATTTCAATGACAGTTATTACGGATCTCCTTGATACTTAAGAAAGTTAAAAGTTCAACTTCAGCATAAATCCTAGTTTCTTTAAAAGAAACAAAAAGGCTTCAGCTGTTTTGATAAGAATGTATCAAAAATCCTTACCTTGCTCTCACCAAGTTCTGAAATCCATTCTTTGACCAAGTTATTCAGCTTACCAAGAATGACCAGCCTGTAAAGAAAACTCATGTTAAGTTTGCCCTAATCGCCCCCCCGCCCAAGGAGATCAACAAATTTGACAGTCTTGTTATACCCATGGTTCAGTTCTTCCTCATCTTCAAATACCCCAAATGCTTTCATCACTTCAACCAGCTTCTGAGTATGAATGCAATCTCTATCCTTAGGAGGAGCCAAGCTAATTGGAGAAGTAATTCCACAGTGCCTTTGAGGCTGGTTCTGCAGCCTAAGAGTACTGTGGGAGACAATAAAATACTGAAGACTCCATAAAAGAAAAAAAAAAAAACAAACCAACCACCTTACTGGAAAACACCCTTCCACTTAACCGGTTTCCAAATCAGCTTCTGTTCTTTTGCCCAACATTAACATAAATGAGGAAAAAAAGATCCTGCTTATGGTTTTTAGATAACTTGACCTAACTTAGAAGTCACAACTACTTTTTTAAAAAAAAATTGTGGATATAAGAAAAGATCCAAGTTGCTACCCTCTTAAGACAGCTTATTTGCATTGCGCTAGAGAGTTATAACTGATTGCCAGGAAATGAAAAGGTTTGAAGTTCACGAAGGGTGACACTACATACAGCACAAGTTTTGGACATAAATGTGTTTCATATCAGTTTTGATTTAAGGATATTCCCATCAGCTTCTTGCTAACATTAAACAAGACAATTTAACACTGGCTTCTTTTAGTTCAATGTCTTTGCTGTGCTTCTACTGATTCTGGAAGGACATTATAGTTTATTGTAGAGGAAGGACATATAACAAAGTGGTCTGTTAAACAGAGTTGTTACAGCAAATTCAGCATTACCTTGGTTTCGTTTACAGAAGAGGATGAATGAAAACATCAACCAATCTGCAGCTAATGTTGCTAGCAGAGCCTTGTGCTTCTAACACAGTGTTCAATTTTTATAGTTCAGAGGCGTAGCTGTACATACATCTGTTTTAATCTAAATCCAAGAGCTGTATGTCAGCACGCAGAGCAGCACAAGTTAAGATCTGTTTGTAGAAGGTGCTCAAATCTGCTTTAACTAGCTCACTGCCCAGTTAGGTTGAGCAGGACACCAGGCACCTGGGTTTGGAGGCCCACAGGGTTACTGCCCCTGGAACTCCAAGCACAGCAAGGCATCATTTTCACCTCCAACCCTCCACTTGCCCTGTCTGCTTAGACTTCTTTGCAATCAGAAGCAGCACAGGACTGACATGGCAGGACAACATTAAATTAAAAGCAGCATGAGCTTTTTTTTTTTTTTTTACACCATAGAACCCTTGCTTTAGAAAGGGAAAAATGGAGAAAGAAACCCCTACTTTGCATTACCAGCTGAAAGCAGGAGAGAGAAAGGAGTGGGACAAGGAAGTGAGGACTGTACTTAATGGATCAAGGGTTTCTACAGAAACACTAGTAGCAAAAGGGGGAGACACATTAAAAAGGTCTCTACAACTCATCATGCTTGTCAAAGAGTCCATATCCAACCCCTAAGGCTAAAGGGATTAATGATGCCTTTATTCAAACCAGACATTTTCCTATTTCATATATGGACAACTTCAAATATTAGCTGGGTTAGTCGAGAGATGCTTAGAACTATTTAAGGCATCTGACCCACTTTGGCTGGAATGGGATGAGGAAGTGCTCAAAGGACAGCTTCAACACTTGATTTTAAAAAGATTGCTTATTGCAGCTCCTTATTTCTAATTGTTGCCTTTACTCTTCCACTGAGGAAAGATGGATTTCTCTCTCTCAGAGTAGCTTTATCCAACTATAGACATGGCTTTTAGTCATCTAGTGGGTTCCCTCCGCCTCCCTTCTCTATGAGCTCATTTTTCAAACTTTTTTCTATGCGTTTTCCAAAAAGCTGGAGCGGGGGGGAGGGTATTAGAACTGTAGTCCTATCAACTAGTCTCCCCAGTCAGAACAGCTGTTTACTTGCAAGTGTAACTAGGCCTTGACCTAATTTGCCTTGCCTTGTTTATAGGCATTGTCAATTTCCACTTTATAAGTAAAAATAGTCATAATTAATATTTTCCTTCTTATGATATCATTTTCATAACAAATACAGAAGGAAAGCTTATGTTTAATTGCTGTGCATTACATCTAAATTAAAACAACTACAGCAGCAACTTCTTCCATGTTTTACACATTACTTGCAGTGTACAACTTGCACTTCAGAAAGTTTGCACAACACAAGAATGGGTTTTAGACTTTGCTAGCATCCAAGATCTTTCCAGGCTACAGAAGGCCACCATCTGCCTTTTGTTGCCCCATTCTTCCTGCAGAGGCTATAATTAGAGATTGACATAAAGGACAATATCGATTAGATATAGCAGATATTATCAACAGCAAATTCTCTTAGTCAAGAGTAGATGTTTTTCAGTTGCCTGCATGTATTACTGAAAATTTGATCTCACAACTTAAAAGTTGAGCAAAATGGCACTTGGAAAGCTTTACTGAGAATGACTTATGCCCAATAGAATTTGTTCCCTTTTTGGAATTAAATAAATAAATAAATATCTTACTTCTCTCTCTCAACTGTACCAGACTGCCAGGCATATACAAAGAAGAGATCTTAAAAGAGAAAGTAGCATGCATGGCATAATACCTATTCATCCATCAGCCTTCTGTTTAAATGAGAAGTCTCTGGCAGTTTAATATTTTGCCAACTCTTGCTATGATTTGTCCACCACAGTGAACAGCTCCAACATACTTCAGTTCCAAGAGATCCTAATTTTATACAAGAAGTTAAACTGATTTGTTCCAAGTTTTGTCACTTGTTTATAGCTTCACAAAGCTGCAAGCCATTTATCCTGCATACTCCGAGAGACAACGGATAAGTTCACACTATTACAGTTCAGGGAGTTGCAGCCATCAGGGCGGTGTATGAGCCTTCACTGTGAATGCATCTCTCCGACTTATGAGGTCAGCCTGCCTCCAGCTGGGTAGAAATTTATCACTCCAGCCTTTTCTACCGTCACCACTTGGGAGGAGGAATGAATGTAAATCAGCTCCTGAACCCTCCAAATTGATAGCACAAAACAAAACAAAACAAAACCCCCAAACAACAAACAAACCAAATCCAACCAAGCAAGAAAACCCCCAAACCCTGTGACGTTCACTGAAGTAACACCAGCTACACCTTCCATTCCTACTGCACAAACTCATGCTAAAAAAAGCCTGCAGACACCTGCTGGCAAGTTAAAGCACCTTGTTCCTGATGCCAGCATAAAGATAAAGCCACTTTTTTTTCTGCCTTGAAGCTGGGTTGGTAGCCTGAAAGCAGTGCCAGCATCCCGTATAGCACAGATAATAACTCACCTTCTCTCGAACTTGTTTTATCTTCTTCCACGTACACTTCCTATGCTGTTGCCTCACAATGATGTATTTGGCCTGCTCTTGTCCCTGAATTGTTATTTTCTTGCTTCCTGAATTGGAGATTTTAGACAATCTGTGGAATGGATCCTGGGTTTTGTTCTGGTTTATCTTTAAGATTTTATAAACACAGTGCACCCTTACAATCTATCTATAACACATATCTTCCAAAAGGAAGGACTGACCTGACACTGCAATAACAGATACAACAGACTCCTCTCTCTCCAACTGAGAGAAAGCAGTTTGGCTATTTGGGCTGACTAAATTGAAGAAACTCAAAACTGACATAAAATAGGAGTGTTGACTTTTCCAAGAATTTGCTCAATCAGTGTCAACTAAGTTGTTATAAAAAGAATGTTGGAGGCTGACTTCTATTAGAACCCCCAAAACTTCCTTAGTTTGGCTAAATACAATTTTGATTATTCTAGTTATACACAGTTATTAGAACAGCATTACTGGAATCTGAGGAACATACATGCCCAATGTGGCATCGGACGGATGTTTCGCCTAATACTTTAACTGCCAACATGTGCCTACACCAGGTAACATGATGACATTTACATAAAGTGCTTGTAAGAAAAAGCTATTTGTAAAAAGCTGAAAGGGAAGAAAATACTAATTTACGTCTCCTTAAGCAAGGCGTAATTGTATAAGGCTAAATTTACTTTTCAAATACATTATCTGTTGTTGTCACAGCTTACAACTCTTTAGAAACAACCTGGCAAATTCACGTCAAATTATTAGGGGGTTCTAGAAATCAATTTCTACAGCCCTGTTCAGCCAGAAATCAAAAGGGTGGCTTTCCACCTGAGCCTTTAAATGTTTTTAATTCTGATATGTAATTATGGTTTCCTCCCAAAGAGTTCCTTTTTCAGGGTCTTCTTTTCAATCAGGTACTTGAGTTTTATTTTAAATAATTTTACTGCAAGCACAGATTCCATTTGTTAAACCCAATCCAAATTAGGCCATTTAAAAATTAATGACTGCTTGTATTCTCCACAACTATCTTCTGCATACTTACTTCATTATAAATCAGCTGTTGCAGAAGTTAAGTGCTATGGCCTCGTTTAACAGCTTACAAATAGTAATACATTGGATTTCTGTAGAATACATAGAGTCCCCAGCCTGCTCTGCCACCTGCTGAGCAAATTGTACTGGCTCTCGCTGGATGACCTTTTGGAGTGGAGAGAGGAAAAAGCAAAAAATCCCATTTGGTTTATCTGAAGATCATTTTTTAAAAGACATTCTAAAGTTACAGTTTCTTACCAGTGGTGGGTATTGATTGTCTTTGGGGGCCCAGACGACTTGCTAATGCTGGCTGTCTTTGCACAGGAACCTGAGAGCCCTTGTGAATAAACACAGACAGTTGGAAAATAAGCTCTACTAAAATATAAGAATCGCTGCATATGTTGAAATAAAGCTTACCTTCTCTTCCAACGACCTGCTGGTTGACAGAGAGGAAGATGTAGAAGGTTCAGCAGCAGTCACCAGAGCAGCAGGAGGTATAACAGTATTGAGTGGTGGTGGAGGCAGTGGCAGCTGCTGCTGTTGTTGCTGCCAAATCTGTTGACAGAGCCTTTTTGTGTAGCCAGCTCCACTCTTGAAGTTGTTCACAGCCTGGAAGCAGAAAAACGTTTACAAAAAAGGTAAGATGAAACTTCAGCAGATATACGAACAAAAGCCTTCAAAGAGGAAAACTGCTTGTGTATTCCTGTAAATGCTATCAGTCCTAAAAGAAACCAACATACAGATATTTGAACACATCACATTAAACACTGATATTAATGACTGGTAACTCCGAGTAACTGTATGTAATGTACTTCAGTGTTAACACCGAATTTGAAAGCGAGGCAATCATGTTAAACAAAAGTGTGACCTGAATTTGCCAGGTTGTCTCTAAAGAGTTGTAAGCTGTGACAACAACAGATAATGTATTTGAAAAGTAAATTTAGCCTTATACAATTACGCCTTGCTTAAGGAGACGTAAATTAGTATTTTCTTCCCTTTCAGCTTTTTACAAATAGCTTTTTCTTACAAGCACTTTATGTAAATGTCATCATGTTACCTGGTGTAGGCACATGTTGGCAGTTAAAGTATTAGGCGAAACATCCGTCCGATGCCACATTGGGCATGTATGTTCCTCAGATTCCAGTAATGCTGTTCTAATAACTGTGTATAACTAGAATAATCAAAATTGTATTTAGCCAAACTAAGGAAGTTTTGGGGGTTCTAATTAATTATAAAAACACATATATGATTTATAGGTGAATATGGTCTTTAATTGAGAGCATGAAGCTAGAAATGTTCAATAGTGTAAAAAAATTCTAGTATGCAGCAAATAACTATACAGTTTTGACATTTCACTATTGTAACATCTGAAGATGTAGCATAGGCTGTGTCTTGATGTTTCAACTAGTCTTTTTCCTACTATCTAGTACAGCGAGAAGTCCCCAACCTCAAGGTTAATGAATAAAACACATCTCAAAAAAACATTAGTAGGTTTGAGTTCTGAAGGTTTTAACCAACTCTTCCATGGAGAAGAATGTGGATTAAATGCTTAACTACCCGCTTGTTGCAGACCACCATAAGTCCCCAGAGTTGGCTATATAATTTAGTATGAAAGAAAGGGCTGTGGACAAACTAGACTCATTCAATATCTAACACTGTAATCACCTGCAGAATTAGCTACTCTTCTCATATTCATCCTTCCACATGTCAAGAAGATTTAACTAGACACGTAAAAAGGGGGAAAAGCTTCCTGGCTTTTTTTTCCCTTTATACAAGAAGAGCGCTTTCATATTGAGCGTATACTTAAATATTAAATAGAACTGGTAACAAAGTAATTTCATTATCTCCTCTTTCAGCTTTCAGAAAATCAGATGTGATGTTTTGAATTAACAAACATGGGAGTAACACTTACATTTGTCACAATAACTGTTTCCACAGCAGGGAATAACAGCTGCACAAGTCATTATATCCTTACAAATGAGACATAACAACTCATCTGGTACAGGATCATTGGAGGAGGAGAAGGAGGATGGCTCCTCTGGTAAAAAGGGAGGCTTTTCCTTCTTTCCCCTAGCATAAGCTTCCCTGGAGGAGGGGTGGGGAAGGAAAAAGAAACAAGTTAAAGATAGGTTTAGTTAAAGGAAAACTTTTCCAAGCTCTGGCTTTTTTCAAAGGAAGATAGGAAATGGAATTCTTCTCACTCCACATTAGCCTTCTAAAACATAGGCACTTAGTTTAAACTACTTTCTCTATAGCCACAACACTAGAAGAGGGAGGGGGGAACAATTTTCCTTCTGCAGAACTCTCCCATTCATTGGATCAACTAAGAAATAAGCTCAGACTAGAAAAGTAATTTTTGACAGCTAGAAATCAGGCAAAATGAATCCCACCTCTCCTTTGCCAGAGGATAAATGTAAATTGCAGGATCAGGATAAAGGTAGTCTCCAAGTAATTACATTTTCTAAAAGGAATAAGTCTATGTTACAGCTTCTACAAAAGAAGATCCATGATGGAAAAAAGGAAGTGCTACAAAGCGCATTTTAAAACAGCCACTCCTGTCAACACACAGTAGTTTTTTCTTAGTTTATAGCAACAGGAAGACTTCAGTCTGTTTCACACATAAGATTTAATAAAAGTCAGAAGGGGAGGAAATCTCAGTCCAACAGCTACCTGCTAAATTTGGCAAGAAGCCTTTGAAACAGAAAACAGAAGGAAAATGAACTTTCAAGAAGAACGACTCCACTGTAAACACTACCGAAATGTTTTGCAGAAACGCAGATTCTTAGCATACCACAAGTTTAACCAAATTCCAGGGGCATGAGCAGGAGGATCACCCTCTTTTAATATTAGAAAGTATCACAGATTTTCAGGTTAAGATACAATGACAGTGCTTCCTCCCTTGGAATGACAGATGCTGGCCAACTTGGTTGCATTGCCACTCAAGATATTTATGTGTGGTTTCTCTCCTTCACTTTTTGGTCGGTCCACTTAATTCCATACTTATGCATTAATAGTTGGTATTGCATATTTTTTCAGTGTTTGTCAGCATAGCACCCTTTGTATTGGGCACCTCTATCATGAAACTCCGTGGAATTGCTGTGCTTTTTTTTTAATTCTGGGAACAGTCTCGAAATTTTTCTCCTCTTCAAGAAAAGAGAGGCAGACGTACCTCAAGACTCATACTTAGAATGGCATTTCCCTGATTATTTTAAGCAGCAAAAGCCTTGAATCCTCTCCTTTCACCTAGCGTAAGGGTTGCTCAACTGTAATACTGCTTCTTCTAAATGAATATAGCCAGGATGTTCCAAAGGCTTGAGCAGAGTTTTGAATTCAAGTGACATTCTTTGGCTTAAATTCAGGTTCCTCAAGGCTGACATATGCCTTAGCTCACCATCCACTCAGAGAAGAGACACAAACCTGCTGCTCCTCCTCCAAAGCACAATTCAGAGTGAGAGCTTAATCCAGTGCTCTGAATCAGTCACTTGAGAAACCTACATTCACTGTCTATAGGTGATGGTTGAATTCATACCTCACACATATACCTTCAGTGACTAACGTGAAATGGCATCAATACTCAACCAGGGACTTAGTGTAATTAAAACACGCAAATATTCAATAGATGGGGTCAAGAGAAATGTCTTGGTTTTATACAAAATAATAAAAACTGTGAACTGCCATTAAAAAGAGTGGAAAACAGAAGAATTTCCAGTAATACTGAAGTATATAAAAATATGCATGAAAATTCACAGAGAAAGATCTATGGACGTATTTAATGTCTACGACCTAGAAAGAAAATTTCACCTTTATAATTCCATCTTCCCCTTGAATTTTAAAGGGCTTTGCAACATTGCCATATAAGCTCTGCATTTCACCCCAAGAGAAACAATTCTTTATATGAGTATTCATGTATTTGTTACGTAACTGCCAAGGTAAAACAATTAACAACTAGAGTAACACCTGAAGTCCCCCACAATCATACCCCATTTGTTGGGCAGTTCTTTATGTAGTGGCCAGGTCTTCCACAACGAAAGCAAGTATATGATGGTGGAGGTGGACCCAAGGGTTCTTCATGTGACTAAAAGTTTTTTGGGGAAAAAAGAAAAAGCTAGGCACATGTCTCTCTTGTTAAAACACACATCTCTGCACTTTATCGATAATCTTCAAAGAACAGTTTGGACATATCAACACTTACTTGATTGTATCATATTTACAGCAGGACTGTATCACCAAAGCTTTTATTTCATCTTCTTCGGAAGCACTGGCTTCAGCCAGATTGGCAGTCTGTTTAACAGGTAATTATTTGACACGCACATTAGAAATGCATTTAAGAAATGCACACAGCCAAAGTCAACACCATTCACCCCATCCTGTAAAGAGCAGCACAACGCTAGCTGAGGTTGCATGAAAACAGCAGTTTACGTAAAATATAGCTGTACTGAAGAGGTTCTGGGGAGTCCTTAAACAATTACAGGGTGTATATGTGCCTGTTAACTTACATGAAAAGAGCATCCTTGGGCACTCAAAACCTTAGGCTTTCTTTGTGCCTTACATTAAGACTTGTGTAACCAATCCAATTTTCTTCCAAGTGGACTGAAGCCATATGCAGCAAAAATTACACTATCCAGTATTTTTAAGATGATTTTTAAGATCCAGCAATGCCCACTGCTGGGGGTGAATGTGCTCAGTAATGCCCCATAAGCTGACATGATCACTTTTCTTCCTTTACTCCCCACACTTGGATGGACCTCCAGAAAACATCCATGAGCCTGGAGAATGCACAGACCTCCTGGGCTGATGTCGCATCACTGCAGGGGAAGCGGAAATGTTTCTAAGACACAAAGGTATTCAGGGAGAGACTGGGGGGGGGGCTGTTAAAGGCAGGAAGATGCTGTGAAACAGCGGGGAGTGGGAGGGTGTCATGCTGTAGTGAAATAGGGTGAGTTTTGATTTTGAGGCAGCAGAAGGAGGAGGATGTGCAGTTTAGTGCTGGGATGTGGAGATAAATAGAGGATTCAAGTGAGCCTGGGAGCTGGGACATCTTGAGTGACTGAGGAGCATTAGCAGGGCTCTGGAAGAAGCTGCACAGGTTATTGAGAATTCACAGCCTTTGGCAAAACCTCAGAAAAACAGAGCTTTTTGTTTGAAGGAGTAGTCAGTGAGGACAGAAAGTCATCCATAAAGCTTGGGACATCATGGGGTCAGAGCAAGGTGAGGAAGCAGGAGTGGTGGTTAAAAGCTGCAGCGAAAGAGGCACAGACATAGAACCGTGTAGGACAGGCTGTGGTGGGGTTGGCCCCTTTGTGGGGTCAGAGATCCCCCAGCAGAACTGAAATCCTTGTCTGTTTGCCTCTGGCTGCTGACTCTTCCACTGTAGCCCCTGAGAGGACACCAGTTCCTTACAACCCCAGCACTTCGTTGCCTCCTCACCCACCTTCCATAGAGCCTGGGAGGAGTCCTATTGCTGTCCTGAACTTGGCATCATCACACACCCCCACATCTCACTGCTCCCTGGAACAGTCCTGAGCATGCCATGAGAGAAAGGATCCCCATTCCTAGGGTATGGGGGTCAGCACTTGAGCCTCCTGCTTGATGAAACACATCAAGGCCGTTCACAGCTGCCTGCACGGTTGATTTTCAACCTCTAACCAATGCCTCTGTGTCCCTGCTTCACCAGCCCCCAGGGACAGTCACCTTGTCATCTCATTCCCTCCATGATCGCTTCAACTATGGCCCTCAGTGGGACTAAATAACACCTTCAGAAACGTGGGAGACTTGCTGCTGACTTGTGCTTCTCTAGAGGCCAGTGAAATCTTCTTTCAGCATCTGCAGTTCAGGAACTTGGCACCAGAGGGCTCATTAACATGCCAAATGCCCTAACAAGCCAAGCCTCTGGGCATAACTTTCCTTCCTTCCTCAGTTATTAGGTGGTTAGTTTGAGACGTTTCTGGAGTGCAGTCCAAGTGAAAAGTTTTCAGTAACAAATATCAGTAAGAAACAATTTCATCTTTTTCCGCTTCTTATTTTTCTGCTCACACATTAAGGGATACCAGCAAACTCCAACTGATACTGACCCTCAGCATCTCCTAATGGACTCTGAATATGCAGAGAAGCCAAGACTCTGTATGTCAGACACTCTATGGGCAGTCTTTGTCCCTACCTCCAACCCCACCACTTCTCTCATCAGCCACCTGGGACTTACAGAAGCTTTGTTCAATTCTAAGCTTTCTCCACTACAGTCTGTAGCTGCATGTTTCAACCCATTGACACCAGTTGCCACCTGCTTCACTTGGAGAACAAGCTGCACACAGACACAGAAGCATGTTTCTTAATTGCCAAAAAACAAAACCAAAGGAAGGCGTGGTTCAATAAGAAATAAACCACCCTCCTCTGATCTATATTAAGTCCACCTTACCTCCTCTGAAGTCCACTTTCCACAGTGGATAGTCTTAGAGCAACAGAAAACACATTTTTGTGTCAAGCACAGATCCCAAGAACCCCAAAAGACCTCCCTGTCCCAGGCTCTGTTTGTCTATATTCCCTCACAGTGAGTCACATGCTGAAGTCAGGAGCTCCCTCCATTCACAGAAGGAAGCAAAGAGACAAAGTGAACAAAATGCTCTCTCTTGAAGAGCCAAATCTGCACTAACCCCAACATATCTGGGTTACAGAAGCATCTTCAAGTAGACTCTGCAGCATCTAGACCCACTCATTTCTCATTCTTCTCCAGCACTGGACACGTTGAGTGCAATTGTCCAGGCTTGCCTTTCTACTCAAGGGAGAAAAATCAGTTGTGTCAACTGAGATGCTTTGGCCTACCCTGCCTGTCCACCAGCTCCTGCTCCAGAAAGGTTCCTGACAGCCCTGGGTCACATTTCCCAGTGCCATGTGGCATCTTCAGCTACCCCTGGGAATCTTGGAGGCTGTGGCCATCTCTATGTGGGCAACTGCATCAACCCCTGAAAGAAGATTTAGGCACAATTTGAAACATGCAGAAAAGATGTCGTGTAATATGTGTGTAAGTATTCTTTTTGACAACCTTGGCACTGACCTGTAAATTCTCATTATTTTTTCACAGGCCATGGATATGGACCAGCAAGCTGATGACACATTCTCTCCCTCTATGCAAATACATATTTATACATCCAGTCTCTTTTGAATAGTAACATTTGAGTTTGCTCAAGTAGCCCCTGATTTGATTCCTATCCACCATTGCCTGTTTTCCGTCAGAGTCCTGCCCTGAGGCACAAAGACCTGGGAGACCTTGCTGGTGATAAGAGCACATAAAATCTCTCAGATCTATCTATACATACTCTTACTAAACTTAGGGGTGATCCCATATAATCTTTACTTCTTCTTTACCTGTCCCTGAAGTAATAACAGCTCATTATGGTGCCCTTGAATCTACTTTCAAGTTTCAACTCAGTTTTGATATAGGTCATTTCTGTGCTTGGAGGATGCTGTCCTTGAAGAGCACTCTATGAAGCTCTGCTGCCTTTCAATGCTGATGACCATGCGACCCCACTAAAACTCCCCAGAATAGGCCAAAGTCTGCTCTTCTAATGTCCAGCATCTGCAGTCTTCTATTTTCCTTCCTCACTCCCCTTGGGAGCTGGGACCTCACTATTTCATTTTCATCACATAAAAGGCTTGCACTGACCTGCGGTTCCCTGGCCAGCTCTGCCTTGCTGGCAAGTATCAGATCCAAGTTTGCATTACCCTTGTTGGCCCATCTGGCAGCTGTGTGAAGATGTTCCCCGAAGGCACTTCAGAAACTGCCTGGACTGTGTGCATGCTGCTGTGTTCCCCTTCCAGAAAATGCCAGAGTTGTTAAAGTCCCCAGTGAGGCCCAGGCTTCTACATCCAGAGACTTCCTTGGGGTGCTTAGAAAAGACCGTGCCCACTTCCTCACCTGACTGTGGGTTCCTCAACTCCAACCACAATGTCACCTTTACTGGCCCCTCCTCTGACCCTCACCCACAAGGGCTGACCCAACTTCTCACTGGCCCCAGTAGGGAGCTCCATACATCCAAGCAACTCCTTCACTTTGAGGGAACCCCACTCCTGATCCTTCCAGCCTGTCTCTCCTGAGAACCGGTACCACTCCATTGCAGCACTCAAGTTTGAAAGTGTAGGCATACGTCTTGTGACCCCAGTGTGATGTGCTTGATGTTTAAAGAAGGGACAATGAGAAGGTGATTCTTGCACCTCACTCTTTCACATAGGAGAAATGTCACTGCTGAAAGAAGCATCTCTCCCCAGCTGTGGGAGGGAACATCAGTGATTGCTTCAGCCTGTTGCCCAGCAGGTTCCCCTGGAGCCCCAGGGACACCAGGACGGAGCCCAGAGGGGGCAGAGAAAGTGACACATTGGGCTGATCCTCTGCTGCTGAGCTGGGCTGGGCTCCTGGGCTGGAAGGAGCTCATGGCAAGGAGGCAGTGCTGCAGAGAGACAGCTCTGCCCAGGAGCAGCTCCTCTGCAAAGCACAGCAGGGTTGAGGGCACTGCCTGCAGGCACCAAGGGGAGAGGAGGGAAGTGAGAGGGAGGTTAAAGGCAGTCTGGGGTGTGAGGACAGAGGAGAGCTGACCTGGAGAAAAAACTTCACAGCCCTTAACAGGGTAAGTGTCTTGCTGCAGGGCAATGAAGCTCTGGTTCCTGGAATGACCTCCTAAAGCTGGCACATCCCACAGCCTATGGGATCTGTCAGAGGGACTCTCACAGTTTCTCCAGTGTAGAGAAAAAGGACGTGCTTTGGAGCACAGCTTCCCTGCTGCACCCTCAGAGGGACAGGGCATGTCAGCTGCCTTCACCTGGGGATGGCTGCAGAGTGTGAAGGTGGGTGTGCAGCCAGGGGTGCCCAGGGCTGTCCTTCTGAGCAGGGTCCTTGCGGCCAGGGGGCTGTGTGCTGGGGCAGGGACTCTGCCGCTGGTCAGGGTAAGTACTCAGCCTGCCTGGGGAGCTCTAACAGCAGAGTGGGGAGAAGCTGTGGGTGGATGAAGCATCTCACAGCAGGGCAGGGTCCTTCTGCTGACAAGAGGGTGCTGTGTCGATCAGGGCTGCTCACAGATCCAGATCATCCCAGGACATTTCAAGACAACCTTTCAAGGGCAAGCTCAAAGCAGGGATTACTATATCATAAAGGTCTTTCCTGAGTCTGCTTTTTCAGTTTCCTACTCTTGGGGAATTTTCAGGAGAAATGGAAAAGGAGCTGTCATGCTTGAAGAAGTCACTGAGACTCCTGAGCTGTAACTCTGAGGGATCAGTAAGTCTGATAGGAGCCTCCTGAAGTAGAGCACAGGGACTGAGAACAACTGCCTGGCTCTGTTGGTGTCTGGGAGGTGGCATGTACAGCTGGGTAAGGGTAACTCTTTCCTGAGTGCCTGGCTGCCTCTGCCTTTGCCTCTCTGAGCCAGACCCTCACGCTATTTTTCCTTGCTTCTCACTAGTCTGTGTTATTGCTACTGTTACCTTTTCCCTGCTGTCAGGCTCTATGGGGGTGGGAGTTTCAGCTGAGAGTCACACACTGATCTTGTGGGTCCTCCCACGCAGGTGCGTCCATGGGAACGAGGTTACAGGTGTCCAAGCTTCCCTCCAAGCTGTGGGGCTGTGGGCAACGCAGCCTGTGTCATTCCCTAGGAAATGAGCTGACTCTCCCTTCCTGAGATACCATCATCAGGACAATTGGCTATTTTCTTGGGGTGTCCTTCCAAGCTGTGAGCTGCCCTCCAGGATGCAGGTCTGTCCCATAGCATCTTGGTGTTTCTGAATGCCCCATGGAGAAGCACAGAGACAGCAAGACTGAGGAAATGCAGCTGGGTTTGTGAAATGAACCATGCATGTCCTTGGCAAGAAGTGGGGTGCAGAGACCTTGAGACAGGGGGAGACACTTGGTGTTGGACAGTGGGTCTCTCTGCTCTCAGTAGTGCCTGGAGTCTTTTCAGGTTAACATGGGGCTGTGATACCCACCATTCCAGAAAGGTGCAAGCCCAGGGTAGCTGGCAACAAGACAGAGTGACAGATCAGCTCCCCTCCCTTCTTGACTGCATTGCAGGCAGTACTCTTTCCTCGCAGGACCCACTTTATTTTCTCTGAGTACAGCGGAAAAGATGAGGGTTTCTGAAATCCAAGAATATTACCAGGTGTGATTGCGGAGAGCTGTAATAAAACCCTCTCAAACAATGCTTTGATTGTGTTTTCTTAGCCCTGGGAGTGCAGATGTTGACAAACAATTTACATTAGAAGTACTTTCATCTGACCAATTCAAACACAAGCACTGACCCCCCCAATGGACACCATTCCCAGAAACACACTGCTGCAGAGCAGGGCTGATTCCTTGGCAGCCAGTAGGCAGAGGTCCTGATCCTCAGGGCACACTCAGCCAGCATCAACCAGAGCTCCAGCAATGGAGCTGAACAAAGAAATCATTGCTATAGTAAAGGTGATGTGAATGTGTAGTACAAGAAATGGCTTTGATTTTGGTCAGAGAATAATGTCCTAACATGTCACTGCCCTTGCCTCCTTGTTCAGTGCTCCACACCCAGAGGCAGCAGATGTCCAACAGCAGCTCCATCACCCAGTTCCTCCTCCTGGCATTTGCAGACACGCGGGAGCTGCAGCTCTTGCACTTCTGGCTCTTCCTGGGACTCTACCTGGCTGCCCTCCTGGCCAACAGCGTCAACATCACTGCCGTAGCCTGTGACCATCGCCTCCACACACCCATGTACTTCGTCCTCCTCAATCTCTCCCTCCTTGACCTGGGCGCCATCTCCACCACTGTCCCCAAAGCCATGGCCAACACCCTCTGGGACACCAGGGCCATGTCCTAACCAGGATGTGCTGCACAGCTCTTTATGTTCATCTTTTTGATGTCAGCAGAGTATTTTCTTCTCACTGTCATGGCCTATGACTGCTACGTTGCCATCTGCAAACCCCTGCACTACGGGACCCTCCTGGGCAGCAGAGCTTGTGTCCACATGGCAGCAGCTGCCTGGGGCTGTGTGTTTCTCTATGCTGTGCTGCACACTGCCAATACATTTTCAGTACCTCTCTGCCAAGGCCTGAATGACGCTGCCCTTCCTTCCCCTTCATGCTTTCAAATTAGGGAGAGTTCTCAGGGTCTCCCTGACCACAGAAATAATTCACATCAGGTGCAGGGATGATTTATATGTGCCCCCATACATACAGCCCTGACCATATCTAGAATCCATCAATATGTGTTTTTGAGATTTCCCCAGGTGTGTCAGTATCTATTAAAAAAAAAAAAGAAAGAAAAAAAAGAAACATTGACCTTCCAAAACATAAATATATGCAACCAGTAGTCCGCATCTTTGGTAGCAGACTGGAAGTGGTGGCAGGGGTAGCGGGGCATCCTGCTGAAGTGAAATAAGTTGAGTTTTGATTTTGAGGTGGCAGAAGGAGGACATGTATTTCAGGGCTGGTATACAGAGAGAAATAGAAGATTCAAGCAAGTGTGGGGCTGTGATAGTTTGGGTGCGAGAAGAGCGTGATCAGGGTATTGGAAGAAGGAAGACAGGTTGTGGGCAACTCACAGGCCTTGACCAATCCTTGCTTAACCACAGCTGCGTGTTTGAAGCAACAGCCAGTAAGGACAGAAGGGCATCAGTCTGGCTTGGGAGATCCCAGGGTCCAAGTGTGGTGGGGAAAAGGGGACGTAGTTAAGTCTGCCGGGAAATCAGCACAGGCATAGGACAGTGTAGGACAGCCTGCAATGGGGATGATCAAGGGCATTGCTGAGCTGTGGTGCTGCAATGGAGGGATACAGGCTCTGCCCAGCGAGCAGCAGGGAGGACAAGGACTATGCTCCCTGTATGAAGGGGAAGCTTGGATTGTGGGGGTCCTGTATGTGACAGACAACAGGTTGGACTAGCTTTTGTCATTTAGGATCAGAGCAGGAGTCAGCAAGAGTGACCTTGTGTTAGAAGTTGCAAGCTGCTTCCTCAGGGAGAGGAGACAGAAAAAGTCTTTTGTCAGCAACCCCAGGAAGTCTCCAGGTTCATGAGCGGGCTCTGTGGAGGGTGGGTGAGGAGGCAAGGAGGCACTGGAGCTGCAAGGACCTCATGTCCTTTTGCATGTACAGAGTGTTTACTGCTGGTGACTACATCCTACGATCAGTACTGGGCTGTGTGCCACCCCCTGCTCTCTACAAGACTCAGGAACTGCCAGGTCTGTCTCCTTTGCTAGGGGGATTTCTGTCAGCTACAGTAATCATTTCAGTCATGACCCAGATACCATTCTGTGGCCCCAGTGGAGTGGACCACCTCTTCTGCGATTTCACCCCATTGCTGGAGCTTTCACACGCTGGCACTGTGACACTCATGCTCTTTGCTGTCATGACTGGCTTTTTAGATCCCATCCTCCCCTTCCTGTTCACATGGTCATCCTGTGTGCATCAGAGCTGCCACCCTGAAGAACGTCTCCCATCCGGCGCAGGCAGGCACAAAGACTTCTCCACCTGCTCCTGCCGCCTCACTAGTGCCATTGTTTTCTACAACACCCTCATCCTTGGGTGTGTGATGCCCAGAAGAACCCTCCTGAGTGAGCTTGACGAAGCCCCTTATCTACACCATCCTCACATCCCTGTTCAATCCTCTCATCTACAGCCTGTGGACTAGAAAGGTTGGGGGAGGGGGACACTGAGAAAAATGCTCAGGGAAGCTGTGAGCTGCACGGAGAGCCCATGGGAGTTGTTGGCCTGCAGGAAGAGATCGTTTCTGGTTCTCTTTTGAACCAGCCCAGAGGACCTGGACTGGCATGTGCGGTGTCCTGGGCACTCCCCTGCAAGTGTGGGATATGAAGACGGCTTTTGGTGTGCAACGCAGCAGAGAGGTGCTGGTGGAGCTGGCTGGTGTCATCATGAGGCCTCTCTCAAACATCTTGGAAGGGGCAGAGAAATCAGGGTGGTTCCAAGATCCTCAGAAAAGGCAAATCTCAAACCCATCTTCAAGAAGGGCAAAAAGGAGGATTGGGAGTGTTACAGGTTGGCCACCTTCACCTCAGTCCCTGGCAAGGTGACAGGGAAAATGCTCTTGCAGCCATCTCCATCACTTCAAGGACAAGAAAAGGATTGCTGAAGCCATGTGGGAGGGGAAAGAAGGGCATGCTGTGTACCTGGACTTTTGCAAGTCCTTGGATGTGGTTTCCCGTAGTCTCCTTAGAGTGGATTGTTGACATCTGTACTGAAGATGTGGACGATGCAATGCATGGGAAGTTCGCTGGACGATCAGGATCAAATTCCATCAATGGCACAAAGTCCTCTGAGAACCCAGCAGCATCCCTCCGTGATCAGCAAAATTTCACAAAAGATCATTAAATGCTGGAAATTAAGACTTTTTCTGCTATTACATAGATTTCTTTTTCTGCATAGGCTTCCACATTTTTCTAAAATTTACATTCTGATCTTGATTCAGTTGTCCGCACAGAGGTGGCCATGGCATCCAAGCTGCCCTGTGGTAACTGAAGCACCCATGTGGGAAAAGTGATGCAGGAATCCTTCGGATGTACGAGTGGGTTTGCAGGCAGGGAACCTCTGGGGTGGTGCAGGGCATCACCTTCCTCCAGTGCTGCTGGGTAGGCTGTGAAGAGGCCTCTCAAGCACAGCAGACAGTATGTCTCCTTGGATGGTGGCTGTGAGGTCACTTCTGACTGGTCAGCAGCAGCAGGGAGACAGATACTCTGAGGTCATGAAGGTCATCAGGAAGCTGCCCTCAACAAGATGACACATTTGGGGAAGTCAGGAGGAGCCTGGGCAAAAGAAATGGGAGATTTGGGGGAGGGAAGAGGGGCTTGACCAACAGACACAAAAGATTTTGAAGAGGTAAAATGGGCTAAGGGGACATTGCTGTGAAAACACTGACTGTGAAAACATTCCTGTTAAGCCCTTACACTATCTCTAACGAATAATCTTAAACCTAACCCTATCCCTAAATACTACTTCTCCCCATTACAGTAATCCACTGTTACTAACCTAACTGAGCTTAGGCTATCCCTAACCTCAAATCTTACATCTAAGCCAAATCCCAAACCCACAACCCCTTACCCTTACACTTACCCGGTTGCTCAGCCTAGCCCCTAGCCTCTACCCCTAGTATTAATATGTTGGCCTTAATCCTAGCCCCCACCCCAGCCCTAAACAAAACCCTAACCCACCATGCTAGCCCACACCTTAAACACTAGCCAGGGAACCTCAGGAGAACACCAAACTCCCTAAGCCTTTGCCTAATCCTCAACCCTGAAAGGTGAGCTCTAATCCCTAAGCTCCAACCTGAACACCGAATCCCTGACGCTCTCTTTCCCACGCTCTACTGCCCTCATCTTGGTCACCTCTCCTCAACCTGACGTAAGCTATTTGACCCTGTGGGACCAGGGCAGGGACTGTGAGGTCCCAGAACAGTCGCATGGCATTGGGAGAGGAATGTGAGGTGACCTGTGTCTGATGAGCTCATAGGGTACAAGGAGGAGATGGGTGGGAACGCTATGGTGAGGTCAGCTGTGCCTCAGGATCTCATGGGACAGCAGGAGGCACAAGGCTGGGAAGGTGGCTGTGAGGTCCCTTCTGTCCTTGGAGTTGATAGGCCAGCAGCAGGAACATGGCTGGGAAAGGGACTGCGAGGTCACTTCTTTCTGAAGGAGCTGATAGGTCAGCCCTTGACTCATGGCTGGGATATGTGCTTTTACACTCACATCTGCCAGTGTCTCTACAGGCCAGCAAAAGCGTGTTGATTGTAAGAATCCCTTTCCCCTGCTACCTGGTAGGCCCGTCCAGGACGAGGGCTCAGATATGGGTTCTCACACCTCTTCTGCCTGAGTACATGACGGCACAGCAGCAGTCAAGTGGCTTGGAAGATCGTGGTGAGGTTACTTCTGTCTGGTCAGTTGACATGCCACGAGAAGGCTAATGGGTTGGGCTATCACTCCGACACCAATTATGTCTGAGAAGCTCATAGGCCAGTAGGAGGCACATGGCCATGAAGGCGAGTGTGAGGTCATTGGAATCTCCAATCTCTTGGGGTCATTGGCCATCAGCAGACACATGGCTGCCATGTTGACTATGACATCACTTCTGCCTGAGAATCTGATAGCCAGCAGCAGGCACATGACTTGGTGGTTGTTCTGTACCTGGAGGTTCTGGTTTCTTACATCCTCAGAAAGAAAGGCACACAGCCTCAGTGCAGTATCATTTAAAATGCCATTTGATAGAGCAAACACTACAAACAGTGAATAAGGCCAACTGCATACAGGCCTGTATTAGGAGAGGCATGGCCACCCAGGCAAGGGTGTTCTCATTCCTCGATGAGATGTGTCCACATCTGCACTAGAGTGACTGCGTGTGGGGTTCTTCCCCAGTCTGGAGGAGCAGGGAAGAACTGGAGCTGTCCCAGAGAACATCTGCCAGGATGGGGGCTCTTTGGAGAGGCTGAGGGACTTGGGCTTCTTTAGCCTGGTGAAGTGGAGGCTCAGGGCACTATAGTAATAAAGTGCACCTGCTTGAAGGGTGGCTTCAGAGATGATGGAGCTTTTCTTGGTAGTGGGAAGAGAAGGAAACCTGTGCAAAGTGCAGCTTGAAAGGTTCAGACTGGATGTGTTGAGAAAGAAATGTCACTCAAAGGGTAGCCTTGAGGTGCAAGAGGTCACCCAGAGAGAGCCCAGATCAGCCCATGGCATTGTGTTTCAAGGAAAATCCAGCCAGGCTGGAGACACATCCGTGAAGGAGCAGAAATGCTGGGGTGAGAGCTAGGTGGGAAAGCAAGATGGACCTCAACAGCCTGAAGGGAAGGAGGTAAGGCATGGGAGAGGTTATGACAGCCTGCAGTAGAGATGGCCAAGTGTTCTGGCAAGGCTGAAAGGCCAAACAGGTCCAAGGGATTTGTCATCTTGGATTTGACAGTAGCTTCTGCCACTGAGGCCTACCAGGTAAAACTTGTTTTGAGGCTCTGGACTTAGTTTCTTCCTCATCCCTGCTTGGGGAAACCAGGATACTTTTTACAGTTTTCCTACACTTGGCATTGCTCACCCTCACATCCTGCTGCCCCCAGGAAGAGCCCTGACTCACCTGTGAGGGACAGAATCTGTCTTCCCAAGGCCTGGAGATCAGGGCTTGGCCTTTCTGCTTCATAAAACAAACCAAATATTTTCTCAGCATTATAGCCTCCTTCACAGTGCTTTTGCCTACCTGCAATCACAGCCTCCAAGTATCTGCTGTAACGAGTCCCTGGGGAGGCTTTGTCAGTAATGGCCCTCAGTGGGGCCCATTAATGCTTCAAGGTACTTTGCTTCTGGCTTTGACTTTGACTTCTTGAGAAGTTTCTTTCAGTCTGCTCTCAGTAGCTGAGGTTCATGGACTCAGCCTCAAATACACCATGGGGCTCATTAAAATACAGAAAGCCCTAACGATCCTTGTGTCTTCCTGCAATTATCTCCAAGTCTGCAAGACTTGTACAGCTAATTAGAAAAATTTCATAGTGTAGTTAAGGAGGATGGGGTTTACGGTCATCACACGTTATTTTCTGCTGCTTCATCCTCCTCAGGGGGAGGGCTCATCACACTCTTCCCCTGCTCCAGTGTGGGATCCCATCCACGGGAGACAGTCCTCCACGAACTTCTCCAACGTGGGCCCTTCCCACGGGCTGCAGTTCTTCATGAACTGCTCCAGCATGGGTCCTTTCCATGGTGTGCAGTCCTTCAGGAGCACACTGCTCCAGCGTGGGTCCCCCACGGGGTCACAAGTCCTGCCAGAAAACCTGCTCCAACGTGGGCTCCTCTCTCCACAGATCCACAGGTTCTGCCAGGAGCCTGCTCCAGTGCGGGGTTCCCATGGGGTCCCAGCCTCCTGCGGGAACCCACCTGCTCCGGCGTGGGGTCCTCCACGGGCTGCAGGTGGATATCTGCTCCACTGTGGACCTCCATGGACTGCAGGGGGACAGCCTGCCTCACCATGGTCTTCCTTCTCCACGGGCTGCAGGGGAATCTCCGCTCCAGCACCTGGAGCATCTCCTCCTCCTCCTTCTTCACTGACCTTGGTGTCCGCAGGGTTATTTCTGTTACATGTTCTCACTCCTCTCTCTGGCGGCTGTTTCTCACTGTCCCAACTTTTTTTTCCTTCTTAAAAATATCACAGAGGCGTTACCACTATCGCTGATTGGCTCGGCCTTGGCCGGCGGCGGTTTCGTCTTAGAGCTGGCTGGTATGGGCTCTCTCGAACACAGGGGAAGCTTCCAGCAGCTTCTTACAGAAGCCACCCCTGTAACCACCCCCCCACTACCAAAACCTTGCCACACAAAACCAATACACTTTGATAAGGGCACTAGGTGCACTTATGCATGCAAAGTAGGTTCATGACTCAGATGTAGTGACGCAAATGCAAATATTTGTGTAGAGACATAAAAACTGTGAATGAAAAATAACAGCAGCAATAATGATAATTATATTAAAAAAGAAAAAGAAAAAAAAGCAACACAAAAAGCCACAACAAACAAAAAAAAACAACATAAAAAAACTAGAATCGGATAGTCTGGGAATCATATGTGGAGAGAGGTGGTAATATTCTCACTACTGAAAAATGTCAATGAAATCACTTTCTTAAGGGCATCCTTGAGCTCCTGGTTCCTCATGCTGTAGATAAGGGGGTTCACTGCTGAAGACGCCACTGAGTATAGATCTGCTTTCACCAGGTACAGAGATGGGGAGAAGATGGAGGGGGGCTTCAGGTAGGCAAGAATGGCAGAGCTTACAAACACGGACACCACGGCCAGGTGAGGGAGGCATGTAGAAAAGGCTTTGTGCCTGCTCAGAGGGGATCTTAAGCACAGCCCTGACGATCTATGCATAGGATACCAAAATGAAAACAAAACACACACTGTCCCACACAAGAACCTTGTCTCTAAATTGGAGAAACATGTATATGACAGATGGACCACTTGGTGGATAAGGAATTGACAGGATGGTCACACTCAAAGAGTTGTGGTCAACGGCTGGATGTCCAAGTGGAGAGCAGTGACAAGTGGCGTTCCTCAGGGGCTGGTATTGGGACCAGCCCTGTTTAATATCTTTCTTGGCTACAAGGACAGTGGGACTGAGTGCACCCTCAGCAAGTTTGCCAACAACACCAAGCTGTGTGGTGCAGTTGACATGCTGGAGGGAAGGGATACCATCCAGAGGGACCGTGACAGGCTTGAGAGGTGGGCCTGTGCAAACCTCATGAAGTTCAACCAGGCCAAGTGAGAGGTGCTACATGTGGGTCAAGGCAATCCCAAGCATAAATACAGGCTTGGCAATGAGTAGATTGAGAGAAGCTCTGCGGACTGATACTGGTTGATGAGGAGCTCAACGTGACCCAGCAATGTGCACTTGCAGCCCAGGAAGCCAATCATATCCTCAGCTGCATCAAAAGAAGCATAACCAGCAGGTCAATTCTCCCCCTCTACTCTGCTCTCGTGAGACCCCACCTGGAGTACTGCCTTCATCTCTGGGGCCCCCAACATAAGAAGGACATGGACCTGTTGGAGAGAGTCCAGAGGAGGGCCATGAAGATGATCAGAGGGCTTGAGCACCTCCCTATGAAGACAGGCTGAGAGCGTTTGGGTTGTTCATCCTGGAGAAGAGAAGGCTCTGGGGAGACCTTATAGCAGCCTTCCAGTACATAAAGGGGCCTACAGGAAAGCCGGAGAGGGGCTTTTTACAAGCTTATGTAGTGATAGGACAAGGTGTAATGGATTTAAACCAAAAGAGGGTAGATTTAGATTAGATGTAAGGAAGAATTTCTTCATTGTGAGCGTGGTGAGGCACTGGAACAGGTTGCCCAGAGAAGTTGTGGATGTCCCATCCCTGGAAGTGTTCAAGGCCAGTGTTGTGGTTTAAACCCAGCCAGCAACTAAGCACCACGCAGCCGCTCACTCACTCCCCCCCCACCCAGTGGGATGGGGGAGAAAATCGGGAAAAAGAAGTAAAACCAGTGGGTTGAGATAAGAACGGTTTACTAGAACAGAAAGGAAGAGACTAATAATGATAATGATAACACTAATAAAATGACAACAGCAATAATAAAAGGATTGGAATGTACAAATAATGCGCAGTGCAATTGCTCACCACCTGCCGATCGACACCCCGCCAGTCTCCGAGCAGCAATTCCCCTCCCCCACTCCCCAGTTCCTATACTAGATGGGACGTCGCATGGTATGGAATACCCTGTTGGTCAGTTTGGGTCAGGTGACCTGGCTGTGTCCTGTGCCAACTTCTTGTGCCCCTCCAGCTTTCTCGCTGGCTGGGCATCAGAAGCTGAAAAATCCTTGACTTTAGTCTAAACGCTACTTAGCAACAACTGAAAACATCAGTGTTATCAACATTCTTCACATACTGAACTCAAAACATAGCACTGTACCAGCTACTGGGAAGACAGTTAACTCTATCCCAGCTGAAACCAGGACACTTTGAACCACTTAACATTCCATGAGAAATACCCCAAGAGCTCAAGAAGAAAGAGCAGAAAGACAGGAGACAGGTGAAAGCCTAGAGCACCAGCTAGACGGAATGAAAGACCCTCTTCCTTCTCTGAAGCTTCAGCAAGGCTTCCTTCACCTGCTTGTTCCTCCGACTGTAAATGACGGGGTTCAAACTGGGGCTGACGAGACTGTAGAAAAGGGAAAGAACTTTCTCCCTCCCAGAGGAGTTACCGCTCCTGGGCCCTGCGTACATGAAGATGGCGTTTCCATAAAAGACACCTACCACGGTCGGGTGGGAGCCACACGTGGACAAGGCTTTGTGCCATCCTGGCACAGAGCGGATGCGCAGATCGGTGGCCGGGGTGTCCAGGGAGGAAATCAGGATTAAGGCTAAAGGCAAGAGGAAGAAGCACACACAAATAGCAAAGATCAGGACTTTATTGGCAGGAGCGGCAGTGCAGGCCAGCTTTAAGACAGCAAGAACTTCACAGGAGAAGTGGACAACCTCGCAGGGGCCACAGAAAGGCAGGTGTAAAGCCAGAGAGGCTTGCAGTGTACCAAATACGAACGCCAAAGCCCACAAAACTGTGGCAAGGGTGAGGCGCAGCCTCCAGATCATGATGAGGGCATAGCGCGGGGGGCGGCAGATTGCCACGTAGTGAACATAAGACATCACGGCCAGCAGCACACACGCTGTAAGTGCAAAGATTAAATAAAGATGGATCTGTGCCCCACACCCAGCAACGGAGAGGGTTCTGCCTTGTCCAAGGAGGCTCCTTAGCATACGGGGGACATTGCTGGAGGTGTAGCAGATGTCCGCGATGGAGAAGTGGCAGAGGAAGAAGTACACGGGGCTGTGGAGGCAGTAGTCCAGGCAGATAAGCAGAAAGACAAGTGCGTTTCCCATCAGAGTGGCAGAGCAGAGGGCAGAGAAAAGGCCAAAGAGGCAGCGCTGCAGGGCTGGGGTGCTGCAGAACCCCAGGAGGACGAATTCTGTGACAGTCGTTTCATTCTGCACGCTGTGCTGGAGGTGAGGCAGCACAAACTGCGACCACGGAGTTCTGGAAGCGAAGGAGCAAGGAAAAGGAAACAAAAAGGAGAGTTTTCCTAAGAATGTTGTGTCCTTCTTTACTCTTTACGCTGCAGCTCCCTTCTCCCTGTTTTTCCCTCTGACTCCAGTGAAAGGTGCGTACCACCCTCCCCATGCTGAGCGACGCACATCTGAATTGCAAGCTCCAATCTCTCTGCAAACTTTGAGCAGTTTGACCAATCTCGCACAACTTTGCTGCCTAGCTTGCCCTTGAAGTCCTTCTTTTCCTGGGTTGGGTTTGGGTTCTTTTTGCAGGGGGTGGGGAGGGGCAGGGTGTGGTGTCGCTGTTGGAGAAGATAAGATGATGAAGATTGCAGGTGTCGATTAAGGTGAAGTCAGAACAACTTCAAAGCAGCTATTTTAAATTAAGTCCATGTTAAAAGGAATGCACAGTTCACAGAATAATTCCAGTTTTACCATTAAACCAACCAGCGTTTCCAAGCCACTGCTGTGTCCTCTTTACCTTCGTGAAATGCATTCCTATTGAATCCTGCAGTTGCTTGATCCAACTCCCCTTCCCAGCAGGGAGGCTACTGCAGGCCCGGGAAGGTCAGGCAGAACGTCACCTTGGTTCCTGCTGTGCAGCTGCTCGCCGTTACCAGTTTCGCAGGGTGCTGGTCAAGGTCCCTGGGCATCCCCTGGCACTTGTCTCCACGCGGCTCTCTGGTCTCCAAGATCTTCCGCCACTTCCAGGATATTTCCTCCAGCCAGGATCTTCACCTTTTCCTTCCTGGGTCCCTTTCTTCTCTTCAAGATCCCTTCTTCTTGCTGGGAACCCTTCTTTTTGCCACCACCTCTTCTTTCTGGAACCCCACGCCCCCAGTTTTCCCAATCTAAGTTGTCTATGTGAGCAGTACGATGCCTGATCAGCCTCCGAATTAAGGCTTCTGGCTCCTAGCTCTGTATTAACTGTAGGATTCGGGACATGCCACTTTTGCTTATTCCAGGTGTTACCCAAATTTACAACCAGCCCACGCTGGCTGCGTGTAGCAAGAAGCAGGCTTCTGCTTGACAGCTCAGAATTCAGTTTCAGACATTCACACGCACAGACCTTGCCACACACGTGCACCCCGTCACGTCTTGCCTGGTAACCTTCACAGTTTGAGCCAGTTTTTTGTCTACGGCCGGGCTTCAGAGGCAGGGCATGGCCACAGAAGCGCATCCCCCCCGTCAGTCTGTGAGCTGAGCAAGGGAGACTCAATACTTGTCTGGTGAGCCTCATACCCAGGCAATGTGGGCGATCCCTCTCCTGCGACAGCCCTGGCAAAAGCCACAGCAGGGTGCTCCCTTGCCTCTGCCTAGGTCACTGGGGTTCCCCTGCCTGCCATTGCTCCTTTGTCCTCCTCTGTGTTTGTGGAGATGAACCTTCAACCACACAACCTAACACCTACAACGCCGGGAAAAAGAGAGGCTGCAGAGGGTCCAGCGGGGAAGGTCGCCGATGTAAAATGCTCTTTGTGAGAGGCAGCACACCCAGCTCACCTCCTTGCTCCTGAGCTGCTCTATCGGAAGCACTGCGTGCAGGACGCTCTGCTCAACAGGCTGTGTCTGTATCTGACTGCCTTGTCCTTGCTACAGCACCGTGTGCTGGGGGAACGCCACGGAGAGCAAGGAGGACGCTCTTTCCCCAGGAGCAACGGAGGGTGCTCAGCTGAGTGCTGCTGCAGGGGCCAAAGTGGAGCAGGCAGGCAGGCAGGGGAAGGCAGGAACGAGGGAGCTGGGAGTAACCGGCCAGTCTGGGAGATGCCCGAGAGGCTCGAGAACCCTGTAAGCACAGGACGAGCTTAGAGGAGGAGGTTCAACGTGAGGCCCTGTGCTTAACCATGCCCTCCAGATCTGGACCTTCTCTGGTTCCCGAGTTACCGTGCAGTTTAACAGCCTGGTGCAGAGATCCTGACTGGGAGATCACTGTACCTCCAGGAGTTAGGGATCCACCTAACAGTTAACCTGAGCGGGTGCAGGTCTGTGCCGCGCTGTACCTACAGCGTGGCCTTCAGGCTGTGTCCCTACACATGTCCCTTGGCCACAGGATAAACGGAGCTCGTTGACTGTAACAGAGGAGCCTCCAGGCAGCTCCTGCTTGGTACCAGCGATTACGCCACCTGCGTGGCCCTGCCGTTATCTAAAGTACAGCAAGAAGTCCGCGCGTGAACATCCTTTACGCATAGAGTTGTTTTCTTCTAAGAAAAGTTGTATAACACCGTGAATGACCAAAAGGAGGAACTTCTCCACAGGCAGGATCTGTACAGTGTGCCAAGGGAAAATCCATCCGGGGTCTGCCCAATGCTGCATGAACGCAGGGTCCCCAGCATCTGAAGGGACCTAAGATTTACTTGCTACCTAGATGCCTCTTCTTGCTGCCTGTATGCCTTCTTCCTGGCTACC
Source organism: Haliaeetus albicilla (assembly GCF_947461875.1). Lineage (NCBI taxonomy): Eukaryota > Metazoa > Chordata > Aves > Accipitriformes > Accipitridae > Haliaeetus > Haliaeetus albicilla. The sequence continues at coordinate 700,925 of NW_027212473.1, read as the reverse complement.
TCGCCTCCCAAGATCTTGCCCACCCTCCGCCTACTGGGGAGGGGGGGAATGTTAGAGAGACAGCCTCGATGCTGTGCCAGCACTGCTCAGCCATGGCCAAAACACTGCTGTGTTATCAACAGCTTTCTAGCTACCAGTACAGAGCACAGCACTACGAGGGCTGCTGTGGGGTAAAGGAACTCCAACTCAGCCAGACCCAATACAGAAGGAAAGTGGAGGAACAACAGAGGGGGCAGCCCAGGGACACAGAGCCCCAGGTCTCATCTGGCCGCTCCTGTGACCATACGGTGTATTCAAAATCAAATACCTGAAGTGCTCCCTTAGATGCAGTTTACAGCCAGGGGACAAGAAGGTGGCAGTTCTGCATTTTGCAGCTTCCAGGCTGATGGCAGAGCCAAAGCAAAAAAAAAAAGAAACCAAACCAAACCAGACCAAGAGAGGTAAAACTGGAGCGCAGGGAGCAAATGCTTTTCTTTCACCTTAGGCCAACTGCTCAGACGCTCTCTATGCTGCCCTGCCACAGAGGGCATCCCTCTCGTACCAGTAAGAGACATAAGAGTGAATTAAAGCCAGGACCCCAAACCAGAACAAAAACCCGGTCGTGATGAAGAAGAAAGTGGAGAATGCATCAAATATAACAGAAAATTATTTTGGACGTTCCCAGTTTACATTTGGAAAAAAGAGAAAAAAAAAAAGAAGAGGAATTAGGTATTAAAAGAGCAGCACTGAATGATAAAGCAGTAGCAGTCCCTCTACCACTACAAACCCACACCCCCACACGCACGTACGCACGCAGACTTAACACCACCAAACTCCCATTGACTGTGACGTTCACCTCAGCTTGCTGGTCTAGAGATACTGAATGCCTGAAGCACACCAAGGATAACTGAAAACGTCTGCATGGCTTTAATGGGAATCCTCCAACTGAAACAAAGCGCTTTCTCCCTCCGTCTCCGTTGGCACATCCCCAAGTCACGCTCTCACTCCTCTCCTTCAAAGTCAAGATTCCTAAACGTGAAAAGCGGGAGTGGGGAAAGGCGAAGGGAAGAGAAAAAGAGGGAGAGCATCATCAGTGGAAGACCTGCCAGCTGCTGCTGATTCAGCCCTGTTCGGGGGACCACCCCAGCAGAGAGGAGCTGGTTTGCATGCCACGGTCCTCACTGCCTGTTCCCAGGGACAGGCCGTTTGCTCAGCCTTGCCGGCCAAAGCGTGGGAAAAGCGTAGGCATGCGCCGTCGCTTGCAGAGGAGCACGGTCACGTTCACGTGCAATCCTTTACCTTTTTCCTCCCTGGATTCAAAGGGTTTCTGTCTTCAGAGTGAGAGCCTTCCATACGGTCGTTTGTGACATTTCATCCAGGGTAATAATCTCAGAAAGATCAGTCCTGCAATAAATATTTTAAATAGCAATCCGTGATTATGGGAACTGATGCCACCAAGGGCATTAGCATCAGCAAGAGGAACAGCGGAGCCCCGAGAATCAAAGCTCCGCATAAGCGTGGGAGGTTTTGCTGGATGAGGAGTTTTGGGAGGCAAGCCGGGGAGCCGCAGAGCAACAGCTCTGTGCAAAGGCTCTTGCTGGGGTTTAGCCCCGGTCCGGGTTCCCAAGCCACTGCTGGTACAGATCACGCCTGCAACTCCTCATGTGTAAGTATGAGGATCTCCAGCTACCGTAAAGGCACTGATGATGCAAGGTTTGGGGGTCAAACGCGAGTGCTGCAGCCACTCTGCTTGGGGTCAGAGCCCTGCGATCACCTCCTGCAGCCCTGCCCCCGAATTTGATTTTCCCACCAAGCTGCCTGCTGGTTTCTGTGGGATGCCCCACAAAGAGGCAAGTGGAGAAAACTCTGCCAAACACCTTCAAGCTAATCTTGCCGGGGGTCCTGGCGCTTGGTGGGGCTTTACCTGTCACTGCCTTGCTTTGGGATATCCACGTCACTGGTCTTCCCCACGTTCAGCTGAACTGAACTTGCAGCAGCAGCAGCTTCCATCGCCCTCCTGGACTCCTGATGTTAAAAAGGGACAAATCACGTTCTCTGTCTTTGGTCAAAGTGGAGATAAGCTGAATGCCCAGCACAAACTTAGCAGTCTGCCCTCCCCTTCTGCCCCTTGGCAGCTATAGGTATTAGTGCAGCAGGGGAGAAACCGTTCACTCCAAAGATTTCGGGGCAGGGAGATTGTGTGTTCAAAACACGATTATGAGCAAACCTTGCCAGCAGCAGCAGCAGCAGCAGCAGCATCACCATCTAATAATAATCATCATCATAATGATAATGACCTTTGTGAAAAACAACTCGTTTTAAAAATTACACCTGTATTCAACTGTTCAGCTCACTGCTACTTGAGGAAACAAAGGTTACAACGTGGGATCCAGGCTATTGGGATCTATTTTGACTGAGTGCTGATCTTCCCCCAACGTTTCCAGACAAGCTGTAAGAGAAACAGGCAATCTCACAGCCCGACGGAGATGTCCAGCCCCGAGGACCCAGCAAGCCTTACCTCTTCTTCTTCTCCAGCTTCATTTCTGGCATCGTCCAACTTCTTCTTCCTTTCTGGCATAAGGTCATCCAGAAAGCCGAGCTCTCGCTTTGAGAAGCAGAAATCCATCGCTTTCCGGACAAAGACGAGAGCCAAAACCTTCACGAATAAGAGGGAAGATGCGGTGAGCTCAGAGATGATGCCACCTCTCGCTCCAACGCTGCAAACACCCCGCTGCCGAGCGGCGGCAGCTCTTACCATCATGGGAAAGATGATGGCGGCACGGGACACCTTGATGGTCCAGAGCAGGACGAGGCAGGTCAGCTGGATCACCGTGAACAAATGCACCTTTCGCAAGGGCACGTGCCGCAGGTAGATGAAATCCGGCTGGTGTTTCGCCGGCATCCAAAACAGCTTCAAGCGATCAAAGAACTGCAAAATAAAAGGGAAAGGTTGCCACCTTGGGACTGCGGCAAGTTTCTGGCCCTCTCAAGACGTGGAGGCAGTTTGCAGCATCTCGCTTGCCGTCAGAAATCCTGGATCCCACCGCGTTCCTCCTGGGAGCAGCACCCATTTTCCCTTCGCTCCATCTATCAACCGGCTTGCCCCTGAGAGCTGCCCACCAAACGGCAACTATTCCATGCCATTCCATTATTAGCATTTCTCGGCCCACTGAATCCCCCAGCGAGGATTTCCACCAGTGGTAGAAACTGCCTTCCCTTTGCACTGAATTCCCCCGCTTTCACGTAACCAAACACTGACCGGCCCTAAACCCTGAAACAGAGAGCGCTGAACTTGCCTGGTCCTCCCAGCCCTATATACCTCCTGTGCCTCCACCAATCTTTTTCTTACACAAAAGAGTTTCATTGCTTGCTCTGCGAGAAGTTCTTCCCATGCCACTGCTTTTTTCCCTGCTGCTACGGAGACAAAATACCAGGGAGCCGACATGCTGCACGCTGTAAAAGAGTCCATACCTGAATTCCTCTGAGCGACGACACACCCATGTAGAGAAAGACACCATAAAGCACAGGCATTGGTATAAACTGGGGGGAAAAAGAAAAAAAAAAAAAAAAAGAATGCAATCGTTTCTTTTTCTATATTGCATTTTCAGTATTACCACCCTCTTCCACAGGCACTGCCTAAAATTGCTTGAAGCTTTCCAGCTTCCGTTCAGGCTTAGAGATGGGTCAGATTTTAACCATTAAAGATTTTGTGCGCACGAGTGAGCTAAGGCTCTGCTTTAGGCTGAACTTGGGAGTTACCTCTCCTCAGAATAATCCTGTTTTCCAGAAAGGTTGGAGGAAAATAGGCGATTTCACCCGTGCTACCCTATGCCGCATTCTGTGGCGGTAGAAAAACACTTCTGCCTATTCTTGGGGCAACAGGCAAAGGCCACAGGCCTCCTTTTAGCCTAGAGACGAGATTACTTTGTGGGAGGAACGTGCAAGGAAGCCCACGGGGATGACCTCAGTCTGTTTAGCTCCTGGGAACGGCTGCTCCGGGGCGTTTGGGGAGCAAATTGCAGCCAGTAACGGGCTGCCTGTTTGAAAGAGAGCAGATGTGCTGGTCTGAATATGCTCAACTGTAACCCATAAACATGGGCGGGCCTGAAAGGCACCCGAAAATTCAAGCAGTTGCGTTGCTCGCTCGCCTCGAGCACACCAAACGGGGGCCTGAAGGGCTGCAAAGCCTAACGGAGGCTGGTTCCCACCATGGGTCAAGCCCCAAGGGTTGGGATCACCTCCTCCTCCTCCGCTCCACAACTAACTACTCAGGCCTGCAGAGAGGGGACTGTTTTTCGGTAACCTCCAACAAGCTCGCGGTTGTTGGGTGGTTTGCATTTTCCTCTCACCTTTAACACGGAAGTGAAGAAGACGGAGCAGCCCATGAGCACAAAGATCAGCAAGCCAGTGACTCTCTGCTCTCGTATCCCCAGAAACTTGGGTTGTTCTCCTGGAGCTGAGCAGTCAGACTCTACTTTGAGGCTATTCACGTGGGTGATGGACAGGACGGTCGCAGCCACAAACCAGGGCAGCCCCATCACAGAGCACACCCCGAGCATCACGGCCACCACAAAAAGGTCCAGGTGGTACCCGCATCCTTTCTGCAGGCAGGAAAACAAGAAACAGAGCATCCCATAGCACAAGAGCAAGGAGAACGTCGCAAGTCAGACTCAAACCCTGCTCGAGCACAAGTCAACTTCTTCAGAATTTAAAACAAGAAATGGAAACAAGTGAGGGTGTATGCAGGCTTTGCACAAGCACCTGGCGTGAAAATCTGGCAGGAGTTCAGACACAAGGGATATGGGGAGCTTGTGCGATACATACTTCTCCAAAAAAAACCCACCCACAACCCAAAACCACCAAACCATTTTTTTCACTCACAAAGAAAATTCTACCACTTGCAAGGAAGGTGTGACTCTGAGTTATCCCTGGCAGCGCATCAAAACAATTCATTCCCCGCACCTCCTGCTGCTGCCATTTTAAAACAAAAACGCGCTTCTGTATTGCTCCAAGATTAATTTGCTCCTCCAAAAGGTTGCTCATCTGAACTGCCCTGTCACTTGCTCCCTGCATCATCGTTAATCCAGGAGAGCACCCTGCCACGCAGCCTGACCTTGTCCCAAACCAATGCCTTCAGAAAGCATCGGGAATAAGAGCTTCTCCCCAGACCTGCAGCCCAGAAGGGGCTGGGGCTGGCGTCATCTCTCACAGGCCCTTACCTTCAGCTTGTGCTCCTTCCTGTTCACAATAACGGCACTGATCTGCTGGTCCATGAATATCAAGATGGTGCAGAGCAGAGCTGGGACGAGCGCAGCCAACACCGTCCACCAAGGGTTGGGTCCTATGGGGTTGATGAACCACCCGCGGTCGTCTCTGGTAGGCTGCAACAAAGCCCACACATCAGCATCGTCTCCCAGCCCAGGCACTCCACTGGCTTTCATTTTCCCCTCCCTCCCTGTGTCAGAGCACCTCCCAGCCCTGGCTTCATGTCCCCCTCTCCCGTGGGCTTCAGCAGTGCCAGTCTCCTCTTTGCAAGCACCTCTAGATACTTCTCCTGTAGGCATCTAGTTTTGGGGCCATCTTCTCCTTTCCAGGAGGAAGCAAGGCACTTGGAGGTGGAAGAGGAGATGGTCACACCACCAGCATCTCCTCCAGACTCAGCCCTGCCCTGCCCCGGCATCACCTTGTGGCACCCCCACCTGCCAAAACACCCCATTACCTTGAACGCATGGGGGACCTGGAGCTTCGGCGATGGGATCCCAACCACAAAGTCAAGGAGCACCATGATGACGATGGTGAGGAAAACAGCAAAGTCGCTCACTGTGGACCGTACCTGGGGCAAGGAACCAGAGGTGAAAGGGGCATGGCAAACAGGGCCGTAACGTGAGATGCAAGAGTTGCAGACATCCACAACATTAAGGCTGGTTAACCAAATCCCACCACCCCTCTGAGCACGTGCAGCCTGATCCCTTGCTTAGATACTGTTGCTGTGTTTGTCCCTGTGAGATCTGGTGTCAGACAATAAAAAAAGCTTAATTAGGCAGACAAGGGTTGGTTTAAGTCAAAACCTAAAAATAATAACATTAAAAATAAGAAAACAGATGCCTGCCACTACAGCTACACTCACAGCTACAATGGCAACAAGGCACTGAGGCATCCTTTAGTCCTCAAAAGGAAGCTCCTCATTTGACTCTACTTTCCGCTCGAGCACATAATGCACAGGAGGTAAGGAAAAAAAACCCCAAACCCCAAAACTTTGGGAAACCTGACTTCCTACTACCTGAGGAGGAAAAAAAAAAAAAAATTAAAAAAAATCAAACCCCAAAAATGTTCAGTCTGGGGCAGGTCACGAGGCAGGTGGGAAATGCTACGATGATTTTGCACTCATGGAAATGAGTGCGGGACATCCAAGCTCTTGGAGAGCTTGGCCTGCAAGGCCAACGTTTCCCAGCTTGACCAAGGCGGGGCAAATACTGCTTAGTGCTCCGGGAAAGCCATTTTGGGAAACGAGTGTGGAGATGGACGCTGGCCACCATCTTCTACTTACTCTGGTTAGAAAGTAGTGGCTGGTTTTAAACTTCTTCAAGAAGCTTGACAGGGCAAAGGTGGCGAAGAAGAGGATGCAGCACCAGACGAACACGTCAGGCGTGTAGGGGCCGTCGTGTCCACAGGCAGGTCCTTGAAACTCCCCACGCAAATACCGACATTCCTGGAGAAACAGAGCGTCAGGACACAAAGGCAGTGCACGTGCGGCAGGGAAACCTCGCATAGCTAGGGGGTTTTGAGGATCTTGGTCCAAGATCCACGACCCTGTAACTGCTCCTGCCAATGGAGATTTATATTTAATGAGCAGCAGCAGCTGAACAAGTGACACATCGAACTACAGAGCGGAGAAATGAGATGTGAGGGGACACCATACCACACACCCTCGGCACGTCCTCTGCCTGCCATTTGAGCAATCGTGGCTAAAGACGACACCAGAGGGGAAGGAAACACTGGAAACTCTTGGGGATAGAGAGAGAGGGAAGAGGGAAGGAGGGCTAAAGACAACCATGGTAGGAAAGGAGGAGAAGAGACAAATCGTCCCGTCCCAGGGGAGGGCTCGCAGAACCTGGCCAAGAGGGCCTGAAGGCCACCATAAGAGCCTGCCGCCCTAGGCCCGGGCTCTGCTTCCAGCAACAACAGCCTGAGAGGCTGCTCAGACATGCAAATTTATGCATGTACCTACAGACAGCACTGAACGAGAAAGCAAGGCCTGGGGGGGAGCATTTCCCCTCTGCTCAGGGCTGCTGAGGCCAGTCTGTGTGCTCCATCCAGACTGGGCTCCCCAGGACAAGACTGGCACTCACTGGGGTGAGCCCTGCAAAAGGCCACAAAGAGGATGAAGGGACTGGAGCACTCTTCACATGCGGAGAGGCTGGGAGAGCTGGGACTGTTCAGCCTGGAGAAGGCTCAGGGGACTCTTATCAATGTACACCTCATGGAAGGGAATGAAGAAGAGGGAACCGGGCTCACCTCAGCAGCACCTTCTGGCAGGACAAGAGGCAAAGGGCACAAACCACAAAACATGAAATTAAAGCTGAACACAAGAAAAAACTTTCTGACAGCAACTGTGGTCGAGCACTGCAACCAGTTGCCTACAGAAGTTGTGGTGTCTCCACCCTTGTAGCCCACTCAAAACCTGAGGGGACACGTCCTGGGCAACCTGCTCTGGGTGACCCTGCTTGAGCAGGAGGGCTTGGACTCGATGATATCAAAGGTCCCGAAAACCTCAATGGTTCTGTGAAAGCCACAGACAGAGATCTCTGCCTCAAGCCGAGAGGCAGCAGTCATCAGCCGACTCAGAGGAGCAGGCTGGGAGGCAGCAGGCTGGGAGGCAGCTAGAAAACTCTTCCCAGTTCCTCCCTTGTCATCCCTGCCTCAGGTGTGCAAGCCAGTGCAGCGCTTTGTTGAGCTGCCCAGTTCTCATCCCGCTGTGATTCTGCAGGTAACATTAACACAAAGGAGTGAGAGGGGAAGAGCTGTAGTTAACGGCATGGGAACCTGAAAGCACACGACAACTTTTCCCCAAACGTGGGCAATGTTGCTTAGATTCTGTCACCTATGGAAGAGAAGGAAGACGACAAATGGGCCAAAGGGTTACACAGGAATGAAATACGAGGAAGGTGCAAGAGACATCAAAAACATCGATATGTGCCCCGGAAGACTATTTTGTAGTCAACTGACCTGCCCATACCTGACTGTGGGCATGAGGCCTCCGCTCCGGCTTCCGCTCTTCTCCCCTTCACTGTTTCTTCCACTGCAGCACTTTCTGACACTTCTTTTCTTCTCTTGACCTTCAAAACATTGCAAACTTGGTATTGATAAAATTTGATTTTGACTTTTCTATCTTAGAACAAAAGTCAGACTTAATATACATCCGTGTTTCACAACGTTGTCCAGGCTTACACAACAAAAAAAAACAAAAAATGTCTCAGGAATAAAAGATTAGCTGCCTTATTCAAACAGAAGGTAAGCACTGAGAGGCCATCCAGAGAATTATGCTCAACAGTTTTAAACAAGAACTACTGCTTCCCAGGACATCCTACTTGCTCCATTTTTAGAGGAGGGCCTAGGAACATAATTAGCAGGAACATAATGCTAGCAGAGAGAGTGGGATTTCCTCTGGGGGAATTTGGACAGGACACCTTCACTAATTCCCTCCATCTTCAGACACTTACCTGTATTGAAAACATACCCACCCTGAGATCTCACTAAACAACTACTTTCCAAAGAAGCTTAACTTGGTTGTTTTCGACACATACAGCACTTAGGAAACTACTTCATTATTCAGCAATATTGACCTCATACAGACTCTCACAGCGAAGAAACCATTTGACAGCTCAGCTCAGACTTGCCGAAAACACATTTAACTGAAGCCAGCACGGCTCTCACGTCCTCAGGCAGGACTTCATTCAAAGTCCACTGGAATTGACAGGAAGGTTTCCCTCAACTTGGATGGTTCTAGGTGAGAATTCACTCCCACCTTACACTGCCTGACTGACACCCAGAAACAGGACAACTACAGCATTGCCTAGATATATCTTCTGCTTCTCCAGACTACATGCAATATCACTGTTTTAAAAAAAAAAAACACAACAACACACAAAACAGAACCACACACACAACTTACAAGCTCATCACTGCCCTTGTTCACTTCTTTACCTGTAACAGAGGTATTATAAAATCTGGTGAATATTTGGTGACTGCACTTTCTTTAACCAACTTTATAGTACATTTTTGCATTGCACCGCACATCCTGAGACCAAGATAAATGACTTAAAACAATGCTGGACTTCCATATGATATCTTGAAACTGAAGAACTGCAAATACAGCTCTTTCAGAATTCCTGGCTGTGAATAACACATGCCAGTGGGATGGGGACAATTGCTTTGGACTACTTGTCCATTTGATAAGGGAGACCAGAATATCTACTAAGCGCTCACAAGAAAGACCAGCAGCAGCCTTTCCCAGGGACCAATAATCAGAACAGGAAACAGTAAGAAAAAAACCTCAGTTTTCACAACAGAGGAGGTTCAATGCAGAGTCCCACAGAGGTCTCAGCTGGGGCCTGAGGCTCTTCAGGGAATTCCCAGAAAACCTGGAAAATGAGACACGAGGGAGGTGACAACATTTGCTAATTATACAAAAGACATTATTACCATTATTACTATCATTATTTAGAAAAACAAATGCATTCTTTCTTTAGGAAAACAGAAACAAAGAGTGTGAAATTCAGCATCAACAAATGTAGTCAAGCACAAGGAAGAAAAACACGTGTTCCATATATATATGTGCTGGCTCCAGCCTAGCTACTGACATTCAAGAATGAAGGCTGGGAGCCACTGGGCATTGCTTCATAAAAATACTAGCTGAAGAGTCAGCAGTGGGTGAAAAGGCAAAGAGAAATTCCAGACATTTTCAAAAAGCAATACAGGACAAAAGAGAACACATTGCTATGCTCTATTTCAAATCCATGGTACAGCCATACTGCACGCAGTTTTGCTCCCTCTAATTCAAAGACACAGTGGAGGAAGGGAAAGGGAAAAGCAAGACATAGATTGTAGATGTTTCCAGACATTATCCAAACATAACCACAGTGACTTACCACAAGATACGTCGTGCTGAAAAGAGCCGAGTTCTAGATACATCGTGCAAATGCAGGGATAAGGCACAAGGTGGACATTCTCATGTTTGAATCTCATCTTCGATACTCTCTCCCATTTACTCACATCTGAGAACAACGATAAGACTTAAGAACATAGCACTAACATTTCAAAGGAGCAGGAGTCCTCTTGTAAAGCTTCAAAAGTCATACCACGCTGAACGTATATGCAGAAGGGAGCACCTTACAATCTGTCAGTGTGAACTTGGTGACAAAACGCTCGTAACACATTACAAGAAACACTCATCCAGGTGACACTCTCCCATCAGTTGCTTGTATTAATAGCATTGTGTTTCCTTAACTGTATCTGGCTTCAGTCCTGACATCTTCCCGCAAAAAACAACATGCCAGGCGCTCCCAACCCTGTGAATAAAACCTCATCAGCTTTCCTAACTAAAAAGTAATTCTTTTAAAAATTATTTTTAAAACTGAAAAGGACTAGGATTCACAGGAGTAGCGTCACTACATTCACTTCACAGTTCAAAATGGGAGGACAAAAGATAATTGACATGACAAACGCCACAGATACAGACGTTCCTTCCTGGGGGTGCAGTTCGCACACCTAGGAGCTCATGCATGCAAGAATGGGTGACGCCAGGCAGCAGTCTCCTTACGTGCCTCTGATCTCAGGAAGAAACAGGTAACATAAATACTTTTACTCCATTTGCTAGCAGAAACTAACATCCTGAGGACCAGAGATGGAGCCCAAGATTTGCTTAGATGAAACGCTGACACAATCAGTTCCTTTAAGGGATGAAATTGTTCGTTTGCGTTTGGCTTCAAGGACTCCCACAGCTGGTGATTAACTAAGAGGTATGCTACAGCGAGGAGCCCGACACACAGATTGCAGGACAACTCATCACGCCAGGCCTCTGAGCTTGCAGTTCTCCGCAGGGCCCGGTGCTGGCTGAGCAGGTGGATGGACTTCCCAGTTCTAGAAATACAAGCTCGTGAATCAAACCCTCCTCAAGCACGCAGGCAAAACTGGCTGCGCTTTAGCGAAGCAAACCAACAACGAGGCTTCGGTTGTTTGGGTGCCTCCTGTCTGACGATGCCCTGGGCTACTTTCTCTTCCTGGCAGTAACAGGAATAAGTTGCTCTCATACCTACCAGCTTCTGACAGAGAAAGAGGATGATCTCGTTCTTGCCTGCTAGGACCAGGGGTGGCAATAACGCAGTCTGCCGAGACTGGAAGGGAATGCCTTGGAGGCGGAAACACATGGGTGTTCATTACTCCCGGGCACTCGGAATCACGGGAGGTGATGATGCCAAAGGGCCTGATCTGATTCACAAACTGACACACCTTAGGACTGAAAAGGCTTCTCCTTCAACTAACTTACTTTTCTCTGCAACAACAGCCTCAGGAGAGTAACTTCTTCTTAACCTTTTACACTACAGCAACTACAATATTTAATCCTAATGTACCTTACAAGAAAACTACTGCGGTCTTCTCTGCTAGTGGGCCAACGCTGCTGCGCCTGTAAGGAGCGCTTTACGTTTTATTAACCTTTTGAAACAATGCACTAGCTTTCCTTGCAATCGCATTACGTGGGCTTCCTGGGACTTTATACATACACGTTCATTTTCTCTGGCTAAATCAGATTTGGAACGCAGGGGCGTCCATCTTGAAAACACTGCAAAACATTCTTTTTACATACATCAGCTCTCTGGTGAAGGCAACAACTGAGGAGGATCTTCAGCTAGTGTAAAACTGCAAAGCTCAAAGGAGTCGTACTCCAGCTAACGATCTGCGCACTACTAGGCAGGAATGTCGAATTAAGCAATGCCCAACAGATACAAGTCATTGGACCTTTTCTTTTACAAGTAGGAAAGAAAGGGTACGCAGAAAGATAGTGAAGTGGTCTGTAGAAAATGGATGTAAATCATCAAGATTTCCAAGGATTACTCGAATTGCTTCCTGGAGAGGCCAAAACAAGAAAGGAAGGAAGAATATTAACAAATAGCCACAATTCCACTGTCAAGTACAGTTTTCAGGCTTGGGAAAAAAAAAATTACAGCTTGTAGGAGTCATGGAAGAGCAGGTTCCAGATATTTTGCTTTTCCTCCTCTCCTTCTTCCCCCCGCTCCCTCCCATCACCTTAGAGCACGCTGCCCTAACAGATTCACAGAAATTGAAGTGAATGAATATCTTAACCCTGAATTAACATGGAAGCATTACTACGGAGAGTGGAGGTGTGCTTTTAAATTTAAGAAGTTCTACATTTAAGAAGCCTCCTCCTTGCCAGCACAACACGTGCAGAATTGACCTGTTTCAAAAATAAACATATTCCCCTTTTTCGGAATATTGACCCAATTCAGTTACAAAGGAACTGTAATTCAGCCCCAACAAACTCCTGCTTTATAAATGGGAAACTTTTTCTAGGAATACCTTTCAGTATTTTCAAAAGTGAAAAAGAAAAAATAATTAACCAATAATTTTCTATATCAGTTAAGATCAGCACATTTTCTTCAATAATATTTACAATGCTACTACTGTACTCTGAAGATTTGTTTAAACTTAACTAACAGGAGCATTTTTAAGCAGGCAGTATATTGGTCTCATTTCCTCGGGAATGGCAGGGGCTTTCTTCTGTCTCAGGAAGAAGATGACAACAACAGAACTCATCAGCTGTCACCAAGCTTGGCCACAAAGTAATGGCGTCATTAAAAGAACGTTCCCTGGCTTCCACAGCTATGAGGAAAGCACGTGCAATTGAGCGTTAGATTAGCTGCTACCAAGCTAGCTCACCAGTACTGCCACAGCTCCTGAAAAACTAGGAGGGTCTGACAGCTAGTCAAGCCTGAGAAGTTCAAAGCAGTGGTCAGGTCTGGGGCCAAGAGCGAAACCACGGGTAAGTGCTACTGCAGAACGAATCTGAACAGGAACCAGCAAGGCACGGAGTGCAACTAGCTCCACAAATAGGAGTTTTCATTTGTCCAATTTCAACAGTCAGTAGCTTCTTTGAAGTATTTCTGATAAAAGCATTACTCGCTTACGCTAATGCTGCCTGTTGATGACATTTTTCATTTACGTCCTTTTTTTCACCCTCGTACTCTCCAGAGAAGTTCCCCATTACTCGCACTTGAAATGCTGCATTTGACAAAACGTCCTCCGTCCCATAACAAACAAAAGATTTGCTCGGCCTAACATTCAGCTAAGCTCCCGTGGACCTGCTTCATCTCCTACCTCTAACTCCTTGACAGCACTTTCAGTGGTGTCGAGATCCAGACGGCTGTGAAACAGAGAGAGTTAGTCCCACCCCAGCCAAAAAGCAACAGAGCTACATGCCTTGTAAGAGTTTAAACAACAACAAAACATCATTCCCATTGCACTGAGAAAATACTTTGCAGGCAGATGAATTCCCAGTTTATTGTTCTTAAAAAACATCCAGTCTTCCACAAGGACTGTTTCTTTTCCATTTTATGCCCATTTGTATTTTGTGCGTCTGAGGATACAAAGGATGAGAGATCAGATCTTTTCAGTCAATCCTCACTAACCTTTAGGACTGGGGTTTTTGACAAGGTGCCCTCAAACCAGCACCTCTCTCTTCCAGCCTATCGCAATGCCATTCTGCTCAAGGGACTAAAAGAAGGAACCGGCAGGACGTGTCTCTCAATCCCCTCCACAGTGCAAACCTGCAGAGGAACGGGCCTTCACAGCATTGGAGCTAGGCCCTGTGATGCTGGGAGTTATGGACTGCCTGCATCAAACTGTGTTCCCAACTATTAACTACATCTTTTGTAAGCCAGCTTCTCAAAAGTTGTTTGCTGCCAGGTATCAGTCAACAATAAAATGCACAGGGAGAGAGAAGGTCTCAAAGAAAAGCTGAACCCACTAAGAAGTAAACAAATGTCGCACAAGTGTCACTTGGAAATAAGGAAATAGGGTGGAGTGTAAGGAATTACGGCATGCGAGTATTCTCTGGTATATGGTCTGGCAGGCAGCCATTCTCATATCCTCCACAGTCAGGGGCTCCAGCCAGAACTCGGTCAGAGATGAGAACTTTCCTTCCTCTTCAGAAAGGCCCTCTCCTTGCTTAATATGGAACAAGTTAATGAAAGGAGTTACACAGCGTGCCACAGCAGAAGGACAGATATCACCCACCCAAGACTTACGCTGTGGTCATGAAGTCTTCATGAATCAGCAGGGACACAAAAGTACGATTCAGGAAGGGACGCTGAAGCAGGGATGAGGAGAAGAGGGTGGAAAGAATGGAAGAAAGCAAGGGGCGATGACAAGCTGCCAAACTCAAACAAATGCAGTGCTCTCTCTACCATGAGGAGATCAAACACCTGCAGGCTGCTCAGAAACGTACGCACACTACTGGCAGTGCTGTCCACAGGGATTACACTGAGGGAAAGAGCTTGGTCACAGACAAGAGCAACGTTTCAAGCATCTTCTAAACACCACACAACACCACAAGACAGACAACACACCTTCCTCTCCAAAATCAACACAGAGAACAAAACAAGGAGGAAGGTTAATCCTCCTGGATCTGACACTATTCCAGCAGAATGCTAATAAGGAAAGCTAAAGAAACAACTGCATTTCAATTCAACCCAAAATAAAGTCATGCAGCAGAATTTCAAAGACTCATCCTACTTCTCCAAAGGAAAAAGGAGACTAGTGTGGCACGAGATTTAATGCAGCTTCAGGTCTGGAGACAGCCTAATTCGCGTGGTGTTCATAGCACAGTCTCTTCAATTCTGCAGCAGCTAACAACAGTCACTTCCAGAGTAAAGCCAGGCCCTGGCAATGCCTGTACACATCTCATTGCAAAAGCAAATTCACTCACACTCATAAAACCACTCTCTAGCTCCCTGGCTGCCGACCCCAAACGCGCTCCCCCGCAGGAGCTCCCCGGACCCTGCTCGGGCCACCAGGGCTGGGCTCAGGAAGGAGTTTTTTCCCCCGGGCAGATTGCCACAGGTCCCGGGGGGGTTCGCCTTCCTCTGCAGCACTGAGCACAGCCCCTTGCCGGGGTCCTTGGGGCCATTTCTGGCCAGCGAGTCCCTGCTGTCGCAGGAGCAGGAGTCCAGCTGTGCCCTCCAGCCCCCCGCCTCTCTTCCCTGGGCCAGCTTGGCAGGGGAACCTCACAGACCTCCACGTCTCCAGGTCACCTGCAAAACAAGGAGCCTCAAGGAAGCCGACTCTTCCCTGCTGCTTTTAAGCTGGCACACTTCCGTGGGGAGAAGAGAAAGCCTGGGGGTGTGGGGGGGTGTCTTATCTATCTATCTATACTAATCTGTCTAAAGCTGCTGGGAGGGAATGAAGATGAGGGAGCCAGGCTCTTCTCAAGAGTGCCCACTGAGAGCACCAGAGGCAACAGGCACAAATTAAAACACATGATATGCTCCAGCTGCACATGAGAAAACAACTTTTTCCTGTCCACATGGTCAAACACTGGCACAGGTTGCCCAGGGAGTTTGCAGAGTCTCTGTCCTTGGTGATGTTCAAAACCCAAGGGCACACTCTCCCAGGCAACCTGCTCTAGGTGAGCCTGCTTGAGCAGGCGGGTTGGACCAGAGGAACTCTACAGGTCCCTTCCAACCTCCACCCTCCTGTGTGAGTCTGTGCTTTGGTTTCACTCCTAAAGCACCTGAACTCAGCCCTGATGCCTACTGGAAAGGGTGCTGGGGCAAGGCAAGATCCCAGACACCCCCCCGAGGGTTCATCACAAAACCCCATCTACCTAGTCCAGAATATCGTATGGCAGACACACTCAGAAGAGAGAAAAGATCCTTTTATTGCAAACATCAACTGCGGCGGGGGGCGGGCCCGGGAGTCACAGGGCTTCAGCCAGTAACAGGGAAACGGCACCTACAACGACAGAGTCAGAGAGCACTGATAAACCCATGAAGGCAGGAATAGGCAGGACTTGGTTCCCCTTTCTTTGGGGAACACCGCTGATGAGGAATTGCTCATAGCCCAGAAGAGAGACCTATGGCTGGCATCAACCAGGGGACGGCTCTGGCGCCTTATCCCCACGGGTAATGCCCTTAGAGACCTGCGTGCGTGCACAGATGCACAGGGCCCCTGTGCCACACAGCAGGGCTCGATGGGGAGCCCCTGGGGAGCGGCCATGGAGTTATTTCCAAGCCCCCCCCTTGCCAGCGGGTCGGACTGACTTGGAGCAGCGCTGAGAGTTGGGAAAGATGGGCAGCAGAGCCTGGTACACACCTGGGCTTCTTGACCTGCTGGACCTTCCTGCTTCTTTTAAGTCCCCATCTCTTTCTCTCTTCCTTCTTTTCTTTTCTTTTCTCGTTGGCATTCCTTCTCCTCTGCCCAGGCCTGTTTTCTCTTTCTTTTCTTTCCGTTTTCCTTTTCCTGGGGGGAGCCTGCAAACCTTTCCATCCCACAGTATGATTAGGTAGGTAAAGCCAGGATCAACTAGAATCAGTTCTTGATTTACCCAAAGCTGACTCATTTTACCTTCTTTCCTCTGAAACGCTCTTTAGTCCTTCTGTGCATCCCAGGGAGTCTACTGTGGTCCCTGGGGTGGTTGCAGCCAAAGCAACGGGTGCCTACAACAGAAATGTCAGAGTCAGCAGGTGGCAAGGGACACCCTGGAGTAGCAGGCGACTGTTTGGCAAAATGCTGCCTTAGCCCTGCAGAGAAGATCCCTTTGGCTGGTTTGCATTAGCCCTTTCTTCCAAGGGCCTCACTTTGGAACACAGGGTTCACACGGGTGTGTGACACTCGGTTTGTTTCTGGCAGCTCAACAAACACGGGGATACCATGTCTCGGGTAGGAGGGTAGCTCCTGATGGAGCTGCCATACCTCTGCCGTTTCGGACTCCACCACCGCGTCTCCCCCAGCTTCTTTGAGGACGTCCAGCAGAGAGGCGGGTGGTGTGTGCAGCAAGGCTTCTGCCTGGTGGTCCTTGTCTGCTCTGCCTGCAGGGCCACTTTGCTCTTCCAAATGCAGGTCTAGAAAGGAAAAGCACACGCAGCAAAGTGACTCCTTGGAAGTAAAGCACACCTAAAGCAAAACCCACCCAAAGCCCTACACCAGCTGTCTTCTCGACATTGAGGTTTCTGGTACCCCAAGCCCCAGCCTGGGACAGCCCTCAGTTCCTCCTCGTACCTGTGGCTCTGTCCATGGGTGCTGGCAACTCCCCGGCTGATGGACAGGAGTGGCCAGCCATCTCCTCCACAAAGATGTCACCGCAGTTTTCAATGAGAAACGCCACCAGCACGTTCACCTGCACACATCAAACCCTTGGGCTCAACCCAGCTGCCTGAAAATGTATCACGCAGCCTTTCCCACTCCCGACCCTTGCCTCTGTGCAGGCGGCTGTGGTTGTGGGGCTGCTCTTGCAGGCAGCTACCCCACCGGCATTTGCTCAAGAGAGGAGGCAGCCAGGGACCTCTGAGCAGCCAAGCTCGGATGGGCTGGCAAGGCTGCAGCTGGCTGCTCAGTACAGCGCACCTTCTCAGTCACAGCCAGCATGGCCTCGAGGGGGAGCAGGTCCTCGTTAGGTGGGCTCAGCAGATTTGGCCCAAGGCAGATGGCCAGGTTGCTGGCCGTCATTCTGCTGCTGGAGGCTTTGTGGCCGATGTGCTGGAGAAGGGCCAGCAGCCGCTTGAGGAGGAGGAGATGGGCTCCAGGCAACTTCTCGGCCACACTGAGGGAACAGAAACTCAACGTTAATAGAGAAGATGCTGCCCACAGCCGTCCCCAAAGGTTGCCCAACGCAGGGGGGTTGCACAGCTTTCTGGGTGCTCTCAGCCAGCGGTCAGTGCTCCTGCGCTTCAGGAAGGAAGCACGGCCTTGCTTCCCAGCTCCTCATTTCACCCAAGCCCAGGCAAGGGAAGGCTCCCTGTCCATGCCCTTTCCCCCAAAATCTAAGCCCACCCCAGCAAAAGCAAGCTGTCAGAAGACACAGCTTTTTAAGGAGACCGTCCCTTTTCAGGCAAGTCCCAGGCCTCTACCAGGCCCTCCTCAACAGGCAGGCTGCTGCCCACACTTACGCTTTCAGCTCTTCAACCTTCTCCTCCTTGCCGCTCTTCTGCATCGCTGCCATCCAGTCCTCATAGAGGTCTGTCACGAGGAGCTTGGCGGGGATGCTTCGGAGGAAGTCCTGCAATGCCAGGGGCTCCAGGTGAGCCTCTGAACACTCCAGGCCAGGCAGGAGCTCTTCCAGCTGCAGGTCAGAAGCGCTCACCTTCAAGATGACGGCCAGCAGCAGCGCAGGCTGGCTGCCCAGGTCGACATCCGCACCGTGGTCCAGGGCCTCCCGCAGCTCACGAAACTCTGTCTCGCCGGCAGCTCTTCGGAATACCCCTTCTGTCGACGGTCCTTCCTTGTGCAGGACAGCCAGCATCTCCTGCAGGAGGGGCAGGAGGACAGCTGCTTGGCTGAGAAGCTGCCTTCCAACAGCAGTGACCAAAGCACTGCCCCAGATCCTGCTCCTTTCCCCCTGCAAAGGGGGCTGGCACCAGAAGCGTCTTCTGGGGGTGAAGGGCCCAATCCCCCATCCCCGGAGCTCCTGGGGACACCCACCTCCCCTCTGGAGCAGCCGGAGGGAGGGCTGGGGACCCCCTGCCCAGGCTGGTTTACCTGGATGGGCTGGGGCAGGGAGCCATCCTCCCCACAGAGGGCTGCCAGGGGCTGGCCAAAGAGCGCCCTGCTGCAGCCGGAGCCCGCCTGCCCTGGCGCCTGGGCAGCGGCTGGGGTCCTCCGCAGAGCAAAGGGCCAGGGCAGCCCCATCCTCCTCCTCCTCCTCCTGCTGCTGATGCTGTTCCCTCCTTCTGAAAAGGAAAACGAAGCAAGAGCGCGTCAATAGAGACAGCCGGGCCAGCACTCCCGGAGCCTGCCCTGCCTGCAGCACGGTGCTGAGCGGTGCGGCAGGATGGGCAGGGAGCCAGCAGCTGGAACCACAGCTCCAGCTCAGCGGCTCCAGCTTGGAGGCTCCTGAGAGCTGGCATGCCACCGGGACAACCTGTCCCAGCCCTCGCCCTGCCCTCCTCCAAGCTGTGGGCAGCAGGAGAGGCTCTGGGTCCCCGCGGAACCACGTCCAGCGGCTGCTGCCCAGTGGGTGTCCTTGCTCGTCCAGGTGACGTCCTCCCTTGGGGTGCCGCACCTGCATGGCGACACTCAAGGGACAAGTGAGCACAGCTCAACCATTTGCAGGACAATGCGTTTCTTTCCAGAACTCACCTGGTGAGCGGCAAAGTCCCCCAGCTTTGATAGACGGGGCTGTCGGTGGCCCTTGCTTGGGATGACCCTGCAAGAAGCAGGCTGCGCTTAGAGAGCAGCCCCGCAGCAGAAAGGGCCACCGGCAAGCTGCCACCCGGCACCAGCAGCCTGAGCGCGGCAGAGCTGGGACCCTCTGCCCTCCTGGGCTCTCTGCCCCACATGGCAGGTTTCCCCCCAGCGCCGCCAGCGAGGATGTGCTGGCATGCCTGGTGCCTCCCCAACCCTCTGCGCTCCCCGAGTGGCACCGGGGGACGCTCCCTCCCTCCATCTCTGCCTTACAAGCTCACCCCGCTGGCCGCAGACGCCGGCACAGCCAGAGGCGGGTGAAAGGCAGCCCTTCTCACCTCGGCCTGGTCCTCCATCAGCCTCTCCAGGCTCCTGGCGCTGAATGTCCTCCACTGGGCAAGAGAGAAGGAGCAGAGGAAGGTGAGCAGCGATGCCTCTGCTGCTCGGCTGGAGGACCAGGGCTCGGGGACAGAGCCCAGACCGGAGAAACACTCACGGCGTGGCGGCGGCTCAGCTCCTTCTCCAGGGGTCTGAGGGAGGGGAGATGGGTCACGCGGGCTCTCTTTGCTCCTCCTGGTGTCCTGTGCACCGGCAAGGGACAGGGAGAGAGCTGGCTGAGCCCCAAGCCACCTCTTCTCCCTTGTGCGGCAGCTCTGCCCGAGCGAGAGCTGCCGGCAGCCGCGGGGGCACCTCTCCCCAGCTGGGGAGCTGTGTTCCCCCGTCCGGCTGCGCCTGCAGCATCCCCGCGGCTTACCCCAGCAGTGTGCCCACCCACAGCTCCTTCAGTGCCTGGGAGCTGCAGAAAGAGAGGAGAACCAGCGTCAGGCCCCGCTGCCCCCCAGCCCGTGGGCAGAGGCGGACGCCTGTGCAGCCCTGCCCCGTGGGGAAGGACACAGGGGCAGGACGAAGCCCCGCGGGGCAGGACAGAGATGCTGCCCAAGCCCTGGCTCCCCGTGTCCTGCCAGAGCAGCTGCTTTTGCCCTTCTCTTCTGGGGACCCAAAGGGCACCAGGGGATGCAGGACCTGGCAATGCCCCCATCCCTCCCTGCCGGCGTGCTTCCCGCTCCCTGCCCAGGCTCTGCACACAGGGCAGAGGCCGTTCACAGGATGGCGTAGGCACGGTTGGGAACCTCTCCTGCCCGGCCATGTGATGTAGCACCACAACTCACCCGAAAGCGGCAACGCAGGAGCCAGTGGGCCAGATGAGGACGATGGAGGTCCTGTCCTCATCGCTGCCTTCCTCCTCCTCTTTTTCCTCCCCCGCCACCTCCTGTCCACCGCTCAGCACCCACAGCTGGTCCAGGGCCAGGCGGAGCTGTGGGCACAGGGTGGTGCCATGTCTGCAGAGAGGAGAGGCAGGCGGTGAGCTAGAGGTGGCCTCCTGGGGGTCCCCCCGGGCAGAGCCCCGTCCCCCACCTGCCCTTGGGACAGACATCAATGACTGCATCCAGCACCACGGTCCTGGGGCCTGGGGCTGGTGCCGGGGTGTCCCTGCCCTGGGGCCAGGGCCAGGGCTGGGGGAAAGGCAGCTGGGCTCTGAGGGTCTTACTGCAACTTGGCGATCACCAGTTCCTCCTGGAGGAGGAGAAGGCGTCTCTCGCTCCTCTTGCGGCCCCGGGTCAGCCGCACGTCCGCGCTCAGCACCGGCTCGGCGTCGGTGAGAGCCTCCCTGCAGAGCAGAGAGCGGCAGGCATGAGAAAGGCCGCTGCCGCGGGTCCCGGCCGTGCCCCCGAGGCACAGGGAGAGCCCACCTGGAGCCGCAGCAGCAGTTGGCCTGGCCCATCCTGCCCGGGAGAGGAGGACCCTCGCCGTGGACCAAGGACATGGGCCAGTCGGCGACAGCGGGGATGGGAGGCGAGGTGCCGGTGCCGGCGAGGTGCTGCTCGGCCAGATCCTGCCTCCTCCCAGCGCTCCTGCGTGCCAGCACAGCTCCGTGCTGCTGTCTCTGGTGGCTGTGGCCTCCAACTGACCAACATTCCGAGCCCAACGGACCAACATTCTGAGCCCAACGGAAAGTGGGAGGGGCACCGGGGCGAGAGTTCTCTCCAGTATGGCCGTCTCTGCCTGGCACTGGGGAGCCCCGGGCGGGCTGGACGGACCCAGCAGAGGGGAAGGACCGTCTCCCTCCACCTCTTGCCAACGCTTTGCCTACTGCAGCTCAGGAGGCAGTGAGCCGCCTTTGCCCCAGGGGCACTTTTCTGGCTCGAAATCGGTCCACTTGGCGTCCACCATCACCCCAGGTGTCTGCACAGCTGCTTTCCAGCTGGGTATCCCCCAGCATTTACTGGCACAAGGGCTTCTTCGTCCCCAGGTCTCCAGGACTTTGCTCTTCCCCTTGGGGAACTACAGGAGGTTCCCGTCAGCCCCTTTCTCCAGCCTGTCAAGATCCCCCGGGTTGACAGCAGGACCCTCCGGCACGTGAGCCTCTCCTCCCGGTTGTGTGCCACAAGCTGCCGGAGGGTCCGCTCTGCCCCATCTCCCAGACCAGGGAATGTGAACAGGTCCCGCGTGATGCTGCGCAGGGGGGCAGACATGCACTTTGATAGGCCATCACTTGTCACAGGAGGTTCAGAAATTTAGGGGGAAAATCCATATTGGTTTGAGTATTATTTACACAGTGCTTCCCCTTTGTATTCCTGCAAGCTCTTAAAAGGTGTTCAAAATGTCTCCTTTTTCATTTGAATGTCACAGCTCTTCACAGTGCTGATGTTGCTTGTAACATTGGATCGGGTTGTACTCTCGCATAGATCGTTAGGTAGGATGTAGCCTAGATTATTAGGGAGAAGATAGCAGATTATCTGCATTAATTGTGCTAACACCAACGACAGGAGGTTGGGTCTAGCTCTTGAGCCGAAGGATAAAAATCCAAGGCGTCTATTGAACTCAGTGGGCTATTGATCAGCAGATTGAATTCACCATGTTCAAAAAAGAAAAGGGACGTGAGAAAGGCGTATTCCATCTTGACTGCTACAATGCCTGTTTTTGTAGGTATGACGATAAATTATCCATGCCCCTCCCGCCACCCCCTTCCAAAAAAAAAAAAAGGACTAGAGAAAAAAGATTCAACTGCTAGAGCAATGGGGCTTTTAATAGCCAAGTAAATTTCCCCAGATCATTCCCATTCAATGAGCCACTTTGCCTGACATTCTGCCTCTACTTGGTACCAACAGAAGACTCTACTTGTGCCATGCTACGGAAGATGTAGAATTCCTCTCTGATCCAGAACCTTCCACCTACAAGCAAAACCGTGGTGAAGTCTTCCTCCACCTCAACCACTCCCTGGTGCCTCTTCCCCAGGGAAAGTCTTTCCTCTCTCACTCTGTGATCATAGCTGGTCATGGGCAATGCAAGCCCCAAGCCTCAGCCACCGCCCGAGGCCACCAACCCCCTTTAGCCATAAGCAAGCTCTCAAACTCCTTTTGGGCTGCAGGAGAAGCGTTGCTAATAGAAATGGATGCACACGGCACAGTCTATTCCAGAATAGCCACAGCGGTTAAAAGCTTTCCGTGTCCTGGATTGGTGGTTTTCAGGACCAGCTCCTGGGTGCCGTTGCACGAGGCTAGCGATAGCTCTATTTCATGTAGGTAATTCAGGCTTAATCCTTTGTCCCCACAGGCCCAGCAGCACAGAAAGTCACCGTGGGCTGTGTTTGAGCAGCCTGCTCCACTGGACTTGTGGCAAATGGCCGCATCCCTGCTCTTCTGTTGTCCGCGTAGGGTCCTGGTCAATACAACAAGCTGTTTTCCCTGGAAATGACCATCGTGGCTAAAGACAGACTCCTCCTTGTGGACGCCAGCCAAGCTGTGGGAACGTCTCTGGCACCCATGCTGTGCCAGCTTTCAATCCCCAAGAGACTGGAACTGAGGCGGGTCCAACAGGAAGAAAATTTGCAATTGTTACTGAAAGAGGGGAGCGACCACCAGCACTGAAGAGCCATTCATATCCTGCTGAAAG
Source organism: Haliaeetus albicilla (assembly GCF_947461875.1). Taxonomy (NCBI): domain Eukaryota; kingdom Metazoa; phylum Chordata; class Aves; order Accipitriformes; family Accipitridae; genus Haliaeetus; species Haliaeetus albicilla. The sequence goes on along the minus strand of NW_027212473.1, from coordinate 677,579 downwards.
CCACAGGGAAATGCAGGAAAAGTGTGGTGAGCTTAGGCAGGAATACTCCTGTCCGAGGAGCAGCACACTTGGTTATTAAGGCTTTATCCCACTTGGGTGATAAGGCTTTATCCTTGGCTTTCCCGCCGTGCTGACCGCTGTGGCCGCTGCCTGTTCTTTCCTGCCATGCTGGCTGCACCCACCTGTGGGGCTGTCCTTGGGAAGGGCACCAGAGCCGAGAAAGCCCCTGGGAGAGAGGCGGGGAGAAGCTCTTCTCCAGAGATTTGCCAGAAGCTCTCCAGAGCATCCCTTTTCCAGCCCATGAGATGCTCTGGGTGACAAGGGAAGGTGCCCGTCGGTCCAATGGATGAGGCCCTGCAGGGCTCCCATCAGGGTCCTTTGACCTACCCCTCTTCCAGCCACCACTCCAGGGGCTGGGGGTCTCACGAAGGGCAGAGCCCTGTCCCCCACCTGCCGTTGGGACAGACATTGGTGCATCCAGCCATTAAAACCTGCCAAGGCCAGCTAACTAGGAAAAAGAGATGAGCCACACTGCGCATGCCCAAAGGGCGGACACTATGTCAAGGATAACATAAATAAGTATATGATTAGAACAATATAAGCTTGCCTTGCTGTAGGTAACGGTATGCACGATAGGCAGAACGATCCCCCGTGCATCCAGCGCTGCAATAAAGAATGCCTGCTTTCTAAAACTCCAAAATCGAGCCTCAGAGAGTTTCTTCGACCGGCTTTTTCGGTTACGCACCCCTACCTCTGACTGGCAGGACAGAAGAGAAGATCGCTCGGGCACCTGTCCCTTTCACTCGTGCCACTCAAGTCCAGCTTGACCTTGCCCGGGTTTTGCTTTACCGTGTCCTGGTGCCCGCATGGAAAAGGAGCAGGGGAAAGCGGTCTGTGCTTCGAACCAGCGTGCCAGCCTCCCCGTGACATCCCGGAGCACTCCTGGGCGGTCAGCACCATGGGGCCCTCCTATTTCTTCTGGCAAAGTCTCAGCTCCTCCTCTCTTGCTCGCTCCTCCTCCCCCATCCACATGCTCCTTTTCTAGGTGGTGGAAAGCATATTCTGCTTTCCCTGACTCCCACGCAGCCCCTTGGTTTCCAGCAGGCTTCCCACCAGCGCCTCTGCAAGCCTGTTCTTAGGTGCAACCGAAAGGAGAATTTTCTCTTTATTATTCCCACACCTCAGAGGCAATTCTGCTTTCACTGAACTGAATGGAAATTTGTGAGTAAAGATGATGTTTAGATTTGTCTACACTGCCACAGTAGAGTTCACGGGGCCCTGCCCACCTTCAATAAATGTCAGCTTTGTGTTGTGGTTTTCACCGGAGTGACAGCTACTGAACTGGAGAAGACCCATGGGAGAAAATAAACTGATGACAGAAGTTTTGAACGATGGGCTTGGGAACCACAGATGTGCGTGTTTATGGAGTACCTCTCTTTCAATCTCCTGAGAGGATTTTTTCCTCTCATAACTTGAGGAGGATGGGAAGCTTTTTGGTCTGGTGGATTTGGTATTTTTAACTTCACTTTTTACTGTGTTGCGAAAAAAAAATGCATGCAGTCTTACCATTTACATCCCACAGTGTTACCCGCTGGGCAGAAACGTCTGAGGCTTTCACATCTATTCCGTACCTCTGCTAACACTGTGCCAGTCTTGATCTGGTCGAATGAGAGCAGCTACTGCGAATAACGTTCTCGACTTCCCCATCTCCTCACTCTGGTTTTCCTCTGTTTCTCAGGCATATGCTTTCTCGACACTGCCTATGAGGGTGAGAGATTACTAGAGTCCTTCCTTATTCCTAAAGGCATCTGAAAATTCTGTTAGGAGTCACTTGCTGTAAGATTATCTCCTGAAGTCATCACAGAAATATCTAAGATTTTGTAGAAATTCTTTTGAGGCTCAGGAAGGTATGATTCTTCGCTTATGCTCAGTTTCACAAAAGTCTCTGTAGCCTTGGTCTCGTCTTCTTTAATGCTACGTTTCAGGATTAGTGGTTCTCCCACGCAGGGTGCCCTGCTGTTGAATTAGCCAGGCACAGCACAGAACCCTTGGTCTGGCCACGGTGAATACTTTTTTGGATAGGCTCAGATGAGCATGGTGAGTTTATGTTGTTTCAAGGATTTACTACAACATCTGTGCCTTTTTTGACCCAATACTGCAAGCTGTTTAAAGCCAGACACTTCCCCCCACCCCGCTCCAATGAACCAGTCCGAGACTCTGTAGAGCACAGGATTATTGCACTATAATATAAGGTATTAATATAGCAGCAAAGCAGTCTTCCTTGCTGGAATACCTACCTAGCCTTCCTACCACCATAAGATTGTTTCATAATGTGTGTACTGGAATGAAAATGCTCATAAATGCAACACGAATATTTGCTGACTACAGGTATTTTTACAGTGCTGATCCCTCTAATATGGAGGCAGATGTAACGATAGTCACCCATGTACTTCCATGAGCCTGTGCAATGTTTAGTTTGTTAATGGACTGGAGAGGGATTTCTGATGATGATTCATGCCTTATCAGAAAGGGAAGAAGTGGATGTGGAAATGGCAGGAGAGACTGGGAGCTTAAGTTTATAAATCATGGTAGCATCTGACAGTTCATCCAGTCTCAGTGGAAACTGTTTGGGAACAGCGCTAAGCACTGGATCTCGGTGAATGGTCAGAGTCGGGTGGGAGAAGGCACCGTGGCTTTATTCAGATCTTCCCTTCAGTTGACTTAAGTAAGAGTGGACAAAAACCCTCTTGCAAAGAAGCACTTTTGCATCTTCCTCCAGACTTTGAGGGGTTTTGCCTTTTGATTTATACTAATGCACAGTCTTTAAAATATTTTCCCCTGGAAAAGTATATTGATCTATGTGTTCCTTACTTATCAAAGTGTGTTACCATTAACTATTAGATAGAGAAGCTCTGTTGTATCAGAACCACTAGAGGAATATCATTACAGAACTGTATGGAAGTGGTGGTATAATTTAACTATGATTGCTCAGACAATCGTAGCAGGTTATTTTTATCAAAAGAATGGGTGCTGACTTGGAGTTGCTAACACTTATGGATGCTCATTTTATGAAGCATAAAAGCGTGGGTAAAACAAGTGTGTTAAAGGTGATGGTAGGATGGGATTCAATGTGAGCCTTACATGCCAGGGGAGATTTCATGAATCAGACAACCAAGTAGGTGGCTTCCTTGTGAACTGGTATGCATCTGGGATTAATTTAGGGACTAATGCCATTGGGATTAACTTCGGGACTAATGCCATTGCACAGTTGTGGCCTGATGGTGCACTTCCCTTAAAGACATTTTTAAATAGGAAGCTGAGGATTCAACTCAATTTGTACGAGTTCCTGTTTCCTCTGAGAAATACTAAGTTTTTGCTCTAAAACTAAAAGATGCCCAAGCTGAAAGAGCCTTAGCTTTCAAACAAAATCAGTGCTTTCCATGGGAAACATCCACAGGCTCTTTAAAGATGTTTTTCTAGAGGCCTTCACACATCCTCTGCAAAACTACTCCTTTTTTTCCCTAAACAGCTCTATTGGCAGTGTAATTTCCTCAACTGCCAAAACACCGTTTTGAAATGCAATTGCTAAACTGCTGTGCAACTTTGGACAAGGCATCTTTAATTTACTTTCTGTCAAATTCCAAAAAAGTGGGAAAAACTATTTCTTCTTCTCTATTCACATTCTGAATGAGAATAGAATAGTTCAGCTGGAAGGGACCTACAAGTTCCTACTAGTCCTCCTGCCTGACCGCTTCATGGCTGACCAAAAGTTCAAGCATGGTATTAAGGGCATTGTCCAAATGCCTCTTCAACACTGACAGGCACGGGGCATCCACCACCTCTCCAGGAAGCCTGTTTCAGGGTGTGACCACCCTCTTGGCAAAGAAATGTCTCCTCACGTCAAGTCCAAACCTCCCCTGACAGTGTGGTAGCAAATGTCCCTTGGTAAGGAATGGTGAGGAAACCGTGCATGCTCTCTACATCTCTGCAGAGTTCCTGCAGAGGGAACCAAACCCCTGTCTTTCACCTCTGGCATCACCACAACCAAAGGAATGTCTGTGGCCTACATGCCCTTATTTACATAGTCTGAAGGTACAGATCCATTTTGGCACCAACGCACAAAATGGCAAGGAGACTACCTCTCTTAATCTCTCAGTACTCAAAATACTAAATCCTAAAGGAAAAGGAGACTTGCCAGGGTTTGAGGTAAGATCCGAACATCTTCCCACAAACCGAGGTAGGCAAAGAACTCTCAGAAAGGTTCAAGTCACAGGTGAGCTGTGGAAGTTTCACCCATGGCTGAAGCGCCTTTGGTATCCCATATAAACACGGCCAACGCGTGTGTTTAATAGAAAGGCTGCGCAGCTGGGTTTCAGTGGGACAAGGGGATGTGACGGCAATAGCAGCAATGGGCTATTTTGACAGTTTGGAAGAGCTGTCTGTCCTTTGCCTGGCTGGGCTTTGGTCACGGATCCAAATGGTCCACGTCTGAATACGACCAACCTTTCCTTCCACCACACCGGGGTCACCTCCGCGCACTTGTTTCTCAAAGCCTGGCTTACTTCCGTGGCGGGCTCTTGGCACCCACCATCCCAACCTATGGCTCTGGTTACACTTTGGCTTGCCTCCAGGCTGCGGCTGCCGAAATCACCCCCCTTACGCCCCACAAAAAGGGGTTGTGTCCAGCCACATCAAGTCCCTGCTCCTCCTGGCTGCGGGGCCGCACAGGCTTTAGCTCTGGTGCAGAGAGGGGACGGCTAATAGGGGCGGTCTCTGCGCTGCACGCTTGGTTCCTGCCATGGCCCGAGAGAAGAGGAACAGCACCAGGCTTCTCCTTGCGAGCCGAGTGGCAGAGCAGGCGCCAGGGACACCCAGCAGCTGGGCCCAGGGCATGGCCGCCAAGGGCAGGGAGAGACCCCCGGGCCTCCCGGGCACAGCCACAGCCCATGGAATGATTGCTGGATGGAGGTGACCTGTCGGTATGACACACGCCCCTGCCCCCCGCCCCCCCAAGGGAAGGTGAACTTCCAGGGAGGAACGCAGTGCACACGTCAAGAATCGGTTCTGTGGTAGCTCCCTAAGCAACGTGACCTGCAACTTTAGACGTCAGCAACACCAGGGGAGCTTGGTACGCTGACTCTGAAAAGGAACACGGAGGGTGGAGCGGAGCCGAGACCCCGCGGCCAGGCTCGGTGATCGCAGGGATAGGCAACCGGAACGATCGGAACGAGAACGCTTGGTCCCTGCATTGAATCCACTGAAGCAAGGAGGTAAAATAACGGCGGTTCTGTCAAGCTAACGCCCTACACTTCTGGTTTCTATCACACGTGCCCAGTTCTGGGGTACTCACACGCAACAGCAGGTCCTTTGGGTGAACTTTGCTCATTACAACACCAAAACACACCTCCATCCCCAAAGGTACCCACCTCCAAGGTGCGACCACCCCCCCACTGAGCACGCGCTCTGAATTTTCTCTAGCATACACCTTTAAAAGCAAAGCGAGAGAACTTTATACCAATCAAAGGAAAGGTATGTATGACTAGAGTCACTCAAGCTCCACCAAAAAAACTCAGAAAACATAAAAGGGCTTAAGAGAGGAGAAACGTTAGGGAAGACACCATCACAGACAAGTCGGGAGGACATCGCTGACTTCTGGGATCAGTCAATGGGCTGAGCCTCTCTCCCCCCCCGCCATAGGGTTGCCTACTGTGTGAGATTTGAACACTCGGCTGTACCGAGTGCTTCCCTGGGAAACTTAGAATTCTTTACAACTCTTTTCTTTCATCACTTAAAGCGCTTGTAGGCAATGGTATTGTCACCTGCACGTGCTTTGCAGACAGTCTGTTTATCACAGGCAATCCAAAAGCACCTGTACCGTTGCGTTAATAAACTGCGCTGCTCATTCATCTAGTCGTGATGAAAAACAAAAGAAAAGAGAAAGCCCCAAACCCAAATGTAAAGGAGCCTCAGCGCCGGAGGACGAGCTCTCCTCTCTCAAAGCAGCCTGGGGGAACCACGGGCAGAAGAGGTGAACCCAGCCCTGGGCTTGGGGTTTGAGGACCCCTCACCGCTTCCCCAGCCACCCTCCCTGGGTGGAGAACTGCTGCAGCACGTTGAAGGCAGACAGCAGGGCCCAGCTCTGCACCACCAGCGCTTTGCCGGGACACAGGCTTCCTGAGCAGAGCCTGGACCTCCCCGAGCACCTCACCGCAGACAGCCAGAGCACACCCAGACACCCAGGCATCCTCCACGTGGAGGCCACTTCCCACCCCGGCTGGCCAACGCAACGGGCTGCCTACCTTCTTCAAGGACGTCAGCAGTTTGATGCTGACGAAGCCCATCTTGTTCTTCTGGACATGTTTCAGGAGGAAAGCATCCTTGGCCAGGTTCTCGTCAGAGAGGCGGAATTCCACCTGGGACGCAACCCTCCTGACCAGCTGCCGGTCAGGGACAGAGTAGCTGCAGTCCAAGAGATCAGCCCCTAGAACATCGCTCGCATCGCAGAAGCTCCCGGCAAAGCAGCGGGGACACGGGTGTGACTTGGTGGCCTTTGGGATGTGCAGCACTGCCCGGTCCCAGCCACAGCGGTGCAGATGGCAGAGTGTTGAGGAGCGGGGTGGCTCAGCTGCGCTCTGAAATGAAACGGAGTTTTATGGTTTTAGAAGCGCGCTTGCCTTCACGCCCCCAGCATCGGTCCCTGCCACAAGTTACGCAGCAGATGGCCTTGCGCAATCTTGCAGCCAGAGGTGCCTCACCAACAGAGCGCCATCTCTTTAATTAACAGGATAAAGGCCAGGAGAGATCTTTGGCCTCCGGTTCACGGCAGTTGTCCCGACTCCCCCAGGCCACACACTGTTCACACAGCGGGAGCGAGAGGCCTGTGTCCTTGGTACCAGGGGGTCCTTGCTAGTGCCGAATCCTCCAAGCACGAGGAGGGGATGTACTAACCCCATCCCTGGGGTCCCGTAGAGCGCAAACAGCCCCAGCGCCCCGACACCGGACGTTGGGCAGAATCCAGTCCTTTTCTGGGAGCACGCGGCGGCGGGTACCGTCTCCTCCTGGGTGTCACGCACCCAGGGAAAGCGCCGCCCCCTCCGAGGGGGATCCAGAGCTGCTGCTTTTCCCATCAGGAGACTAAAAGACCTGACAGCACTACTGGAGCGAGGGCTGGGGGAAAGCGTGCCACCGAGCGACACCGCGTGACCTTCCTTCGCGCCCTCGAGGTCCTTTTTCCTATTTCTGCCTCGCTCCGGTCAACGCAGCGAACAGAAGCACGGGCAACAGTCGCAAACGCATTTGCCATCTGGCGCAAGGAGGCTGCGGCTGCAGCTTGGTCCCCGCTCGGCTCGGCTGAATCAACTTGTTCTTCTTCCCCCACCAGAAAAATACTGTTGAAAGCAAAGAGGATTTGCACCCGCAGACCCTGAGAGCCGCCTGTAGGCCCCGGGGGCACCCCAGCCTCCCTTAACCCTTTCCCTCCCCAGGAGGAGCTGGGGAGGCTCTTGGGGGTGGGGCGGAACACAGGGAGCCCCCGCATTCCTTCCGGGGAGACGCCAAAGAGTCCTTGGCAGCCAACAGCCAGAAGGGACCATGGCGCGGCCACCAGTGCAGCTCCCACTGCCTGGGCCCTGGGACCCCCCGGCGCCCTAGCTTTTCCAGCCATTCGTGCTCCCCAAAACCTTCTACCCTCGAGGTAGGGACCGACCCCAACCCCTGCAGCCCAGGGACGCTCTTGGGGGGCAAAAGCAGAGGTGACCGCCGGCCATCGCTCCTCTCTCTCTTAGGCTCAGCCAACCTGTGCCGCCTGCCCACGCGGGAGCAGCCCTTCCCTGCAGCCCGGACACCCCAGGCCCCCCAGGCACCACCAGCAGGTATGGCACCCCAGTCTGCTCTGGCACCTTCCCCATCCCCATCACACCCCTTCCCCTGGCACTTTTCACATGGGGGTTCAGCAAGCCCCGGTGAGCATCCTTGCCCTCGCCCGGGCAGCACGTGCCCAGGAAAGCCCATCTGCAGAGAATTCCCCAAATATTTGGGGCCACCTCTCCCGTTTCACCTCCTAGATGCGAGTCTCCTCCCCGATTTGCAACCCCGTCCCACCGGCACAGCAGCTCACCCTGTGGGGATCGCCCCGGCCACAAGCTCCCCACGCCCCTGGCCCAGAGCTGGGGGATGTCGGCCATCGGGGCCGGCTCGGCGGGTGCCCCTGGAGAGTCCCCCCGCCCCAGCACGGCTCCCCCTCACCCACACAGGGCTGCAGAGGGCTCCATGTGGCTGCCTCTTCGACCCCCGCGTCTTCCGCATCCAGTGGACAACCACCCACCTGCCTCCGCCGGCCACCGCCACGCTCGGCCAAGGCGCCACTTCTCTGCCGGGTGCTGCCCTGTGGGGTCCCGGGGGCTGCGGGGCCCCCCTGGCCTGGGCAGCCCCAGGGACACCCCAGGGCCAACCACGATACCTCGCACCCTACAAAAATCAGAGGAGTGGGGTGGCCCCAGCCCCTCCGGTGCTGCTGACAGCCATCCACGGCTACCAGCACATCAAGGGGCAGCTGGCGAAGATCAACATCTCCAGCACGGCCACCCCTGCGGGGGCACCCCCGGGCAGCGACATCCCCCCCAGCCAAGCCCTTGGAGATGCCCTTGCCGTGGCTCTCCAAGAGGCCCTAATGCTCTTTGATTGCTCCCTGGGCGGGCTGGCAGTCAGCCAGCATGCTCCCAGCAGCAGCCCCATGCCTGGGGACGCTGGTGGAACCGGCGCAGCCACCCCCCACCGCGACTTCAGCTCGCTCTCGCTGCCTGAGGAGATGCTCACCCCTGACTACTGCATCCCCGAGCTCAGCGACGCCATGCTGAGCCTCAAAATAGTCAATGGCGGCGGGATGGAGCCCCAGGAGCCGTGGCAGGATGCGGGGATGGACCTGCCACCATCCCCACCTGCCACGGCAGGCAAGCGGAGGAAGAGGCAGGCGCAGAGCTCCTTGCCAATGCCACCCAGCAAGCGCAGGGCTCTTGCAGCTCTTGAGGGGGGGGCGGGGATTAGACAGGGGTGAGAGGGATGGAGATGGGGGGAGTGGGGGGTGGAAGAGGAGGGGGGGTACTTGTTGAAGGGGGCGCCGGGGAGGGGGGTGGGGAGGGGTTAGACCAGCTTGGATGGGACCTTTCCTCTTGTCTTTTCAATTAAAAGCTCCTTCTCCAGAACCGCTCCGTGCCTGTGTGGGAGGGGGAGGGAGAGCAGGGGGCACCAAGAAACAGCACCCAAGAGGTGCAAAAGCCCCGCTGAGCCCCAGATCCGAGCCAGGGAAAGCCCCGAGGGGAACCGAGCCACCCCCAGGGCCGAGTCACCACCAGCGGGGCAGGCAACGGTGGGGCGGGACGCGGACGACTCCCCTCTCCCCTTCCCCAGGGGGAGCAGCCCTTTGGTGGGGAAGCCAGGACAGACAGCTCCCTGCAGGACTCACGGACACGGCCCCACGCAGAAAGCAGCACAGAGCCCCTGCGACAAGGACAGACCTCGGGGGCCGGGGGGGACACGGGCACACACAACACCAAGGGCTGCAAGGCCTTCGTCTTGAACACCACCAGCGTCCCCTCCAGCGGGGACAGGGCTCGGTGCAAAGCCCTTCAAAGCCTCAAGACCATCACGGCCTTCCTCGGGTCCCACTGACCTCAGCCCCGGAGAGCCCAGCTTTGCCTCACTGACACAGCAAAATAACCCCAAATCACCCCAAGAATGGCGAGGGAGGGAGCTGCAGGCCACGCAGGGACCCTCCTCCCCTTGTCTGGCTGCACCTTGGGCAGCTGCAAGACCATGAAGGGGAGAGAAAAAATCAGAAGGAAAAAAAAAAAAAAAATCACTGCACCGGCCAGAAAGTGCCTGGAAACTTCATCCCTCTTTATTGCCCATTTCCCATGCGAGCTCCACAACCTGGGAGCAACGCAGCCAACGGCACCTTCGAGAACCAGACTCACAGCCTGCTGCAGCTGACCCTGCTCGCGCAGCTGAGGTGGGCTGGATGATCTCTAGAGGTCCCTTTCAGCATCCATTCTGTGCTGCTGTGACTCTGTCTCCGCCGTGGTTTAACCCCAGCCAGCAACTAAGCACCACGCAGCCGCTCACTCACTCCCCCCCATCCAGTGGGATGGGGGAGAAAATCTGGAAAAAGAAGTAAAACTCGTGGGTTGAGATAAGAATGGTTTAATAGAACAGAAAAGGAGAAACTAATAATGATAACACTAATGAAATGACAACAGCAATAATAAAAGGATTGGAATGTACAAATGATGCGCAGTGCAATCGCTCACCACCCCCCGATCGACACCCAGCTAGTCCCCAAGCAGCGATTCCCCCCCCACACTCCTCAGTTCCTATACTAGATGGGACGTCGCATAGTATGGAATACCCTGTTGGCCAGTTTGGGTCAGGTGCCCTGGCTGTGTCCTGTGCCAACTTCTTGTGCCCCTCCAGCTTTCTCGCTGGCTGGGCATGAGAAGCTGAAAAATCCTTGACTTTAGTCTAAACGCTACTTAGCAACAACTGCAAACATCAGTGTTATCAGGGTTCTTTGCATACTGAACTCAAAACATAGCACTGTACCAGATACTAGGAAGACACTTAACTCTATCCCAGCTGAAACCAGGACACTTTGAACCACTTAACATTCCATGAGAAATACCCCAAGAGCTCAAGAAGAAAGAGCAGAAAGACAGGAGACAGGTGAAAGCCTAGAGCACCAGCTAGACGGAATGAAAGACCCTCTTCCTTCTCTGAAGCTTCAGCAAGGCTTCCTTCACCTGCTTGTTCCTCCGACTGTAAATGACGGGGTTCAAACTGGGGCTGACGAGACTGCAGAAAAGGGAAAGAACTTTCTCCCTCCCAGAGGAGTTACCGCTCCCGGGCCCCGCGTACATGAAGATGGCGTTTCCATAAAAGACACCCACCACAGTCGGGTGGGAGCCACACGTGGACAAGGTTTCGTGCCATCCTGGCACAGAGCGGATGCGCAGATCGGTGGCCGGGGTGTCCAGGGAGGAAATCAGGATTAAGGCTAAAGGCAAGAGGAAGAAGCACACACAAATAGCAAAGATCAGGACTTTATTGGCAGGAGCGGCAGTGCAGGCCAGCTTTAAGACAGCAAGAACTTCACAGGAGAAGTGGACAACCTCGCAGGGGCCACAGAAAGGCAGGTGTAAAGCCAGAGAGGCTTGCAGTGTACCAAATACGAACGCCAAAGCCCACAAAACTGTGGCAAGGGTGAGGCGCAGCCTCCAGATCATGATGAGGGCATAGCGCGGGGGGCGGCAGATTGCCACGTAGCAAACATAAGACATCACGGCCAGCAGCACGCACGCTGTAAGTGCAAAGATTAAATAAAGATGGATCTGTGCCCCACACCCAGCAACGGAGAGGGTTCTGCCTTGTCCAAGGAGGCTCCTTAGCATACGGGGGACATTGCTGGAGGTGTAGCAGATGTCCCCGATGGAGAAGTGGCAGAGGAAGAAGTACATGGGGCTGTGGAGGCAGTAGTCCAGGCAGATAAGCAGAAAGACAAGTGCGTTTCCCATCAGAGTGGCAGAGCAGAGGGCAGAGAAAAGGCCAAAGAGGCAGCGCTGCAGGGCTGGGGTGCTGCAGAACCCCAGGAGGACGAATTCTGTGACAGTCGTTTCATTCTGCACGCTGTGCTGGAGGTGAGGCAGCACAAACTGCGACCACGGAGTTCTGGAAGCGAAGGAGCAAGGAAAAGGAAACAAAAAGGAGAGTTTTCCTAAGAATGTTGTGTCCTTCTTTACTCTTTACGCTGCAGCTCCCTTCTCCCTGTTTTTCCCTCTGACTCCAGTGAAAGGTGCGTACCACCCTCCCCATGCTGAGCGACGCACATCTGAATTGCAAGCTCCAATCTCTCTGCAAACTTTGAGCAGTTTGACCAATCTCGTACAACTTTGCTGCCTAGCTTGCCCTTGAAGTCCTTCTTTTCCTGGGTTGGGTTTGGGTTTTTTTTGCAGGGGGTGGGGAGGGGCAGGGTGTGGTGTCGCTGTTGGAGAAGATAAGATGATGAAGATTGCAGGTGTCGATTAAGGTGAAGTCAGAACAACTTCAAAGCAGCTATTTTAAATTAAGTCCATATTAAAAGGAATGCACAGTTCACAGAATAATTCCAGTTTTACCATTAAACCAACCAGCATTTCCAAGCCACTGCTGTGTCCTCTTTACCTTCGTGAAATGCATTCCTATTGAATCCTGCAGTTGCTTGATCCAACTCCCCTTCCCAGCAGGGAGGCTACTGCAGGCCCGGGAAGGTCAGGCAGAACGTCACCTTGGTTCCTGCTGTGCAGCTGCTCGCCGTTACCAGTTTCGCAGGGTGCTGGTCAAGGTCCCTGGGCATCCCCTGGCACTTGTCTCCACGCGGCTCTCTGGTCTCCAAGATCTTCCGCCACTTCCAGGATATTTCCTCCAGCCAGGATCTTCACCTTTTCCTTCCTGGGTCCCTTTCTTCTCTTCAAGATCCCTTCTTCTTGCTGGGAACCCTTCTTTTTGCCACCACCTCTTCTTTCTGGAACCCCACGCCCCCACTTTTCCCAATCTAAGTTGTCTATGTGAGCAGTACGAGGCCTGATCAGCCTCCGAATTAAGGCTTCTGGCTCCTAGCTCTGTATTAACTGTAGGATTCGGGACATGCCACTTTTGCTTATTCCAGGTGTTACCCAAATTTACAACCAGCCCACGCTGGCTGCGTGTAGCAAGAAGCAGGCTTCTGCTTGACAGCTCAGAATTCAGTTTCAGACATTCACACGCACAGACCTTGCCACACACGTGCACCCCGTCACGTCTTGCCTGGTAACCTTCACAGTTTGAGCCAGTTTTTTGTCTACGGCCGGGCTTCAGAGGCAGGGCATGGCCACAGAAGCGCATCCCCCCCGTCAGTCTGTGAGCTGAGCAAGGGAGACTCAATACTTGTCTGGTGAGCCTCATACCCAGGCAATGTGGGCGATCCCTCTCCTGCGACAGCCCTGGCAAAAGCCACAGCAGGGTGCTCCCTTGCCTCTGCCTAGGTCACTGGGGTTCCCCTGCCTGCCACTGCTCCTTTGTCCTCCTCTGTGTTTGTGGAGATGAACCTTCAACCACACAACCTAACACCTACAACGCCGGGAAAAAGAGAGGCTGCAGAGGGTCCAGCGGGGAAGGTCGCCGATGTAAAATGCTCTTTGTGAGAGGCAGCACACCCAGCTCACCTCCTTGCTCCTGAGCTGCTCTATCGGAAGCACTGCGTGCAGGACGCTCTGCTCAACAGGCTGTGTCTGTATCTGACTGCCTTGTCCTTGCTACAGCACCGTGTGCTGGGGGAACGCCATGGAGAGCAAGGAGGACGCTCTTTCCCCAGGAGCAACGGAGGGTGCTCAGCTGAGTGCTGCTGCAGGGGCCAAGGTGGAGCAGGCAGGCAGGCAGGGGAAGGCAGGAACGAGGGAGCTGGGAGTAACCGGCCAGTCTGGGAGATGCCCGAGAGGCTCGAGAACCCTGTAAGCACAGGACAAGCTTAGAGGAGGAGGTTCAACGTGAGGCCCTGTGCTTAACCATCCCCTCCAGATCTGGACCTTCTCTGCTTCCCGAGTTACCGTGCAGTTTAACAGCCTGGTGCAGAGATCCTGACTGGGAGATCACTGTACCTCCAGGAGTTAGGGATCCACCTAACAGTTAACCTGAGCGGGTGCAGGTCTGTGCCGCGCTGTACCTACAGCGTGGCCTTCAGGCTGTGTCCCTACACATGTCCCTTGGACGCAGGATAAACGGAGCTCGTTGACTGTAACAGAGGAGCCTCCAGGCAGCTCCTGCTTGGTACCAGCGATTACGCCACCTGCGTGGCCCTGCCGTTATCTAAAGTACAGCAAGAAGTCCGCGCGTGAACATCCTTTACGCATAGAGTTGTTTTCTTCTAAGAAAAGTTGTATAACACCGTGAATGACCAAAAGGAGGAACTTCTCCACAGGCAGGATCTGTACAGTGTGCCAAGGGAAAATCCATCTGGGGTCTGCCCAATGCTGCATGAACGCAGGGTCCCCAGCGTCTGAAGGGACCTAAGATTTACTTGCTACCTAGATGCCTCTTCTTGCTGCCTGTACGCCTTCTTCCTGGCTACCTCGCCTCCCAAGATCTTGCCCACCCCCCGCCTACTGGGGAGGGGGGGAATGTTAGAGAGACAGCCTCGATGCTGTGCCAGCACTGCTCAGCCATGGCCAAAACACTGCTGTGTTATCAACAGCTTTCTAGCTACCAGTACAGAGCACAGCACTACGAGGGCTGCTGTGGGGTAAAGGAACTCCAACTCAGCCAGACCCAATACAGAAGGAAAGTGGAGGAACAACAGAGGGGGCAGCCCAGGGACACAGAGCCCCAGGTCTCATCTGGCCGCTCCTGTGACCATACGGTGTATTCAAAATCAAATACCTGAAGTGCTCCCTTAGATGCAGTTTACAGCCAGGGGACAAGAAGGTGGCAGTTCTGCATTTTGCAGCTTCCAGGCTGATGGCAGAGCCAAAGCAAAAAAAAAAAGAAACCAAACCAAACCAGACCAAGAGAGGTAAAACTGGAGCGCAGGGAGCAAATGCTTTTCTTTCACCTTAGGCCAACTGCTCAGACGCTCTCTATGCTGCCCTGCCACAGAGGGCATCCCTCTCGTACCAGTAAGAGACATAAGAGTGAATTAAAGCCAGGACCCCAAACCAGAACAAAAACCCGGTCGTGATGAAGAAGAAAGTGGAGAATGCATCAAATATAACAGAAAATTATTTTGGACGTTCCCAGTTTACATTTGGAAAAAAGAGAAAAAAAAAAAGAAGAGGAATTAGGTATTAAAAGAGCAGCACTGAATGATAAAGCAGTAGCAGTCCCTCTACCACTACAAACCCACACCCCCACATGCACGTACGCACGCAGACTTAACACCACCAAACTCCCATTGACTGTGACGTTCACCTCAGCTTGCTGGTCTAGAGATACTGAATGCCTGAAGCACACCAAGGATAACTGAAAACGTCTGCATGGCTTTAATGGGAATCCTCCAACTGAAACAAAGCGCTTTCTCCCTCCGTCTCCGTTGGCACATCCCCAAGTCACGCTCTCACTCCTCTCCTTCAAAGTCAAGATTCCTAAACGTGAAAAGCGGGAGTGGGGAAAGGCGAAGGGAAGAGAAAAAGAGGGAGAGCATCATCAGTGGAAGACCTGCCAGCTGCTGCTGATTCAGCCCTGTTCGGGGGACCACCCCAGCAGAGAGGAGCTGGTTTGCATGCCACGGTCCTCACTGCCTGTTCCCAGGGACAGGCCGTTTGCTCAGCCTTGCTGGCCAAAGCGTGGGAAAAGCGTAGGCGTGCGCCGTCGCTTGCAGAGGAGCACGGTCACGTTCACGTGCAATCCTTTACCTTTTTCCTCCCTGGATTCAAAGGGTTTCTGTCTTCAAAGTGAGAGCCTTCCATACGGTCGTTTGTGACATTTCATCCAGGGTAATAATCTCAGAAAGATCAGTCCTGCAATAAATATTTTAAATAGCAATCCGTGATTATGGGAACTGATGCCACCAAGGGCATTAGCATCAGCAAGAGGAACAGCGGAGCCCCGAGAATCAAAGCTCCGCATAAGCGTGGGAGGTTTTGCTGGATGAGGAGTTTTAGGAGGCAAGCCGGGGAGCCGCAGAGCAACAGCTCTGTGCAAAGGCTCTTGCTGGGGTTTAGCCCCGGTCCAGGTTCCTAAGCCACTGCTGGTACAGATCACGCCTGCAACTCCGCATGTGTAAGCGTGAGGATCTCCAGCTACCGTAAAGGCACTGATGATGCAAGCTTTGGGGGTCAAACGCGAGTGCTGCAGCCACTCTGCTTGGGGTCAGAGCCCTGCGATCACCTCCTGCAGCCCTGCCCCCGAATTTGATTTTCCCACCAAGCTGCCTGCTGGTTTCTGTGGGATGCCCCACAAAGAGGCAAGTGGAGAAAACTCTGCCAAACACCTTCAAGCTAATCTTGCCGGGGGTCCTGGCGCTTGGTGGGGCTTTACCTGTCACTGCCTTGCTTTGGGATATCCACGTCACTGGTCTTCCCCACGTTCAGCTGAACTGAACTTGCAGCAGCAGCAGCTTCCATCGCCCTCCTGGACTCCTGATGTTAAAAAGGGACAAATCACGTTCTCTGTCTTTGGTCAAAGTGGAGATAAGCTGAATGCCCAGCACAAACTTAGCAGTCTGCCCTCCCCTTCTGCCCCTTGGCAGCTATAGGTATTAGTGCAGCAGGGGAGAAACCGTTCACTCCAAAGATTTCAGGGCAGGGGGATTGTGTGTTCAAAACACGATTATGAGCAAATCTTGCCAGCAGCAGCAGCAGCAGCAGCAGCATCTAATAATAATCATCATAATGATAATGACCTTTGTGAAAAACAACTCGTTTTAAAAATTACACCTGTATTCAACTGTTCAGCTCACTGCTACTTGAGGAAACAAAGGTTACAACGTGGGATCCAGGCTATTGGGATCTATTTCGACTGAGTGCTGATCTTCCCCCAACGTTTCCAGACAAGCTGTAAGAGAAACAGGCAATCTCACAGCCCGACGGAGATGTCCAGCCCCGAGGACCCAGCAAGCCTTACCTCTTCTTCTTCTTCTCCGGCTTCATTTCTGGCATCGTCCAACTTCTTCTTCCTTTCTGGCATAAGGTCATCCAGAAAGCCGAGCTCTCGCTTTGAGAAGCAGAAATCCATCGCTTTCCGGACAAAGACGAGAGCCAAAACCTTCACGAATAAGAGGGAAGATGCGGTGAGCTCAGAGACGATGCCACCTCTCGCTCCAACGCTGCAAACACCCCGCTGCTGAGCGGCGGCAGCTCTTACCATCATGGGAAAGATGATGGCGGCACGGGACACCTTGATGGTCCAGAGCAGGACGAGGCAGGTCAGCTGGATCACCGTGAACAAATGCACCTTTCGCAAGGGCACGTGCCGCAGGTAGATGAAATCCGGCTGGTGTTTCGCCGGCATCCAAAACAGCTTCAAGCGATCAAAGAACTGCAAAATAAAAGGGAAAGGTTGCCACCTTGGGACTGCGGCAAGTTTCTGGCCCTCTCGAGACGTGGAGGCAGTTTGCAGCATCTCGCTTGCCGACAGAAATCCTGGATCCCACCGCGTTCCTCCTGGGAGCAGCACCCGTTTTCCCTTCGCTCCATCTATCAACCGGCTTGCCCCTGAGAGATGCCCACCAAACGGCAACTATTCCATGCCATTCCATTATTAGCATTTCTTGGCCCACTGAATCCCCCAGCGAGGATTTCCACCAGTGGTAGAAACTGCCTTCCCTTTGCACTGAATTCCCCCGCTTTCACGTAACCAAACACTGACCGGCCCTAAACCCTGAAACAGAGAGCGCTGAACTTGCCTGGTCCTCCCAGCCCTATATACCTCCTGTGCCTCCACCAATCTTTTTCTTACACAAAAGAGTTTCATTGCTTGCTCTGCGAGAAGTTCTTCCCATGCCACTGCTTTTTTCCCTGCTGCTACGGAGACAAAATACCAGGGAGCCGACATGCTGCACGCTGTAAAAGAGTCCATACCTGAATTCCTCTGAGCGACGACACACCCATGTAGAGAAAGACGCCATAAAGCACAGGCATTGGTATAAACTGGGGGGGAAAAGAAAAAAAAAGAAAAGAATGCAATCGTTTCTTTTTCTATATTGCATTTTCAGTATTACCACCCTCTTCCACAGGCACTGCCTAAAATTGCTTGAAGCTTTCCAGCTTCCGTTCAGGCTTAGAGATGGGTCAGATTTTAACCATTAAAGATTTTGTGCGCACGAGTGAGCTAAGGCTCTGCTTTAGGCTGAACTTGGGAGTTACCTCTCCTCAGAATAATCCTGTTTTCCAGAAAGGTTGGAGGAAAATAGGCGATTTCACCCGTGCTACCCTATGCCGCATTCTGTGGCGGTAGAAAAACACTTCTGCCTATTCTTGGGGCAACAGGCAAAGGCCACAGGCCTCCTTTTAGCCTAGAGACGAGATTACTTTGTGGGAGGAACGTGCAAGGAAGCCCACGGGGATGACCTCAGTCTGTTTAGCTCCTGGGAACGGCTGCTCCGGGGCGTTTGGGGAGCAAATTGCAGCCAGTAAAGGGCTGCCTGTTTGAAAGAGAGCAGACGTGCTGGTCTGAATATGCTCAACTGTAACCCATAAACATGGGCGGGCCTGAAAGGCACCCGAAAATTCAAACAGTTGCGTTGCTCGCTCGCCTCGAGCACACCAAACGGGGGCCTGAAGGGCTGCAAAGCCTAACGGAGGCTGGTTCCCACCGTGGGTCAAGCCCCAAGGGTTGGGATCACCTCCTCCTCCTCCGCTCCACAACTAACTACTCAGGCCTGCAGAGAGGGGACTGTTTTTCGGTAACCTCCAACAAGCTCGCGGTTGTTGGGTGGTTTGCATTTTCCTCTCACCTTTAACACGGAAGTGAAGAAGACGGAGCAGCCCATGAGCACAAAGATCAGCAAGCCAGTGACTCTCTGCTCTCGTATCCCCAGAAACTTGGGTTGTTCTCCTGGAGCTGAGCAGTCAGACTCTACTTTGAGGCTATTCACGTGGGTGATGGACAGGACGGTCGCAGCCACAAACCAGGGCAGCCCCATCACAGAGCACACCCCGAGCATCACGGCCACCACAAAAAGGTCCAGGTGGTACCCGCATCCTTTCTGCAGGCAGGAAAACAAGAAACAGAGCATCCCATAGCACAAGAGCAAGGAGAACGTTGCAAGTCAGACTCAAACCCTGCTCGAGCACAAGTCAACTTCTTCAGAATTTAAAACAAGAAATGGAAACGAGTAAGGGTGTATGCAGGCTTTGCACAAGCACCTGGCGTGAAAATCTGGCAGGAGTTCAGACACAAGGGATATGGGGAGCTTGTGCGATACATACTTCTCCAAAAAAAGAACCCCACAACCCAAAACCACCCAACCATTTTTTTCACTCACAAAGAAAATTCTACCACTTGCAAGGAAGGTGTGACTCTGAGTTATCCCTGGCAGCGCATCAAAACAATTCATTCCCCGCACCTGCTGCTGCTGCCATTTTAAAACAAAAACGCGCTTCTGTATTGCTCCAAGATTAATTTGCTCCTCCAAAAGGTTGCTCATCTGAACTGCCCTGTCACTTGCTCCCTGCATCATCGTTAATCCAGGAGAGCATCCTGCCACGCAGCCTGACCTTGTCCCAAACCAATGCCTTCAGAAAGCATCGGGAATAAGAGCTTCTCCCCAGACCTGCAGCCCAGAAGGGGCTGGGGCTGGCGTCATCTCTCACAGGCCCTTACCTTCAGCTTGTGCTCCTTCCTGTTCACAATAACGGCACTGATCTGCTGGTCCATGAATATCAAGATGGTGCAGAGCAGAGCTGGGACGAGCGCAGCCAACACCGTCCACCAAGGGTTGGGTCCTATGGGGTTGATGAACCACCCGCGGTCGTCTCTGGTAGGCTGCAACAAAGCCCACACATCAGCATCGTCTCCCAGCCCAGGCACTCCACTGGCTTTCATTCTCCCCTCCCTCCCTGTGTCAGAGCACCTCCCAGCCCTGGCTTCATGTCCCCCTCTCCCGTGGGCTTCAGCAGTGCCAGTCTCCTCTTTGCAAGCACCTCTAGATACTTCTCCTGTAGGCATCTAGTTTTGGGGCCATCTTCTCCTTTCCAGGAGGAAGCAAGGCACTTGGAGGTGGAAGAGGAGATGGTCACACCACCAGCATCTCCTCCAGACTCAGCCCTGCCCTGCCCTGGCATCACCTTGTGGCACCCCCACCTGCCAAAACACCCCATTACCTTGAACGCATGGGGGACCTGGAGCTTTGGCGATGGGATCCCAACCACAAAGTCAAGGAGCACCATGATGACGATGGTGAGGAAAACAGCAAAGTCGCTCACTGTGGACCGTACCTGGGGCAAGGAACCAGAGGTGAAAGGGGCATGGCAAACAGGGCCGTAACGTGAGATGCAAGAGTTGCAGACATCCACAACATTAAGGCTGGTTAACCAAATCCCACCACCCCTCTGAGCACGTGCAGCCTGATCCCTTGCTTAGATACTGTTGCTGTGTTTGTCCCTGTGAGATCTGGTGTCAGACAATAAAAAAAGCTTAATTAGGCGGACAAGGGTTGGTTTAAGTCAAAACCTAAAAATAATAATAATAATATTAAAAATAAGAAAACAGATGCCTGCCACTACAGCTACACTCACAGCTACAATGGCAACAAGGCACTGAGGCATCCTTTAGTCCTCAAAAGGAAGCTCCTCATTTGACTCTACTTTCCGCTCGAGCACATAATGCACAGAAGGTAAGGAAAAAAAACCCCAAAACTTTGGGAAACCTGACTTCCTACTACCTGAGGAGGAAAAAAAAAAAATTAAAAAAATCAAACCCCAAAAATGTTCAGTCTGGGGCAGGTCATGAGGCAGGTGGGAAATGCTACGATGATTTTGCACTCATGGAAATGAGTGCGGGACATCCAAGCTCTTGGAGAGCTTGGCCTGCAAAGGCCAACGTTTCCCAGCTTGACCAAGGCGGGGCAAATACTGCTTAGTGCTCCGGGAAAGCCATTTTGGGAAACGAGTGTGGAGATGGACGCTGGCCACCATCTTCTGCTTACTCTGGTTGGAAAGTAGTGGCTGGTTTTAAACTTCTTCAAGAAGCTTGACAGGGCAAAGGTGGCGAAGAAGAGGATGCAGCACCAGAGGAACACGTCAGGCGTGTAGGGGCCGTCGCGTCCACAGGCAGGTCCTTGAAACTCCCCACGCAAATACCGACATTCCTGGAGAAACAGAGCGTCAGGACACAAAGGCAGTGCACGTGCGGCAGGGAAACCTCGCATAGCTAGGGGGTTTTGAGGATCTTGGTCCAAGATCCACGACCCTGTAACTGCTCCTGCCAATGATATTTAATTTATTATATGAGCTCCTGCTCATTATATTTAATGAGCAGCAGCAGCAGCTGAACAAGTGACACATCGAACTACAGAGCGGAGAAATGAGATGTGAGGGGACACCATACCACACACCCTCGGCACGTCCTCTGCCTGCCATTTGAGCAATCGTGGCTAGAGAAGACACCAGAGGGAAGAGGAAACACTGGAAACTCTTGGGGATAGAGAGAGAGGGAAGAGGGAAGGAGGGCTAAAGACAACCATGGTAGGAAAGGAGGAGAAGAGACAAATCGTCCCGTCCCAGGGGAGGGCTCGCAGAACCTGGCCAAGAGGGCCTGAAGGCCACCATAAGAGCCTGCCGCCCTAGGCCCGGGCTCTGCTTCCAGCAACAACAGCCTGAGAGGCTGCTCAGACATGCAAATTTATGCATGTACCTACAGACAGCACTGAACGAGAAAGCAAGGCCTGGGGGGGAGCATTTCCCCTCTGCTCAGGGCTGCTGAGGCCAGTCTGTGTGCTCCGTCCAGACTGGGCTCCCCAGGACAAGACTGGCACTCACTGGGGTGAGCCCAGCAAAGGGCCACAAAGAGGATGAAGGGACTGGAGCACTCTTCATATGCGGAGAGGCTGGGAGAGCTGGGACTGTTCAGCCTGGAGAAGGCTCAGGGGACTCTTATCAATGTACACCTCATGGAAGGGAATGAAGAAGAGGGAACCGGGCTCACCTCAGCAGCACCTTCTGGCAGGACAAGAGGCAAAGGGCACAAACCACAAAAAATGAAATTAAAGCTGAACACAAGAAAAAACTTTCTGACAGCAACTGTGGTCGAGCACTGCAACCAGTTGCCTACAGAAGTTGTGGTGTCTCCACCCTTGTAGCCCACTCAAAACCTGAGGGGACACGTCCTGGGCAACCTGCTCTGGGTGACCCTGCTTGAGCAGGAGGGCTTGGACTCGATGATATCAAAGGTCCCGAAAACCTCAATGGTTCTGTGAAAGCCACAGACAGAGATCTCTGCCTCAAGCCGAGAGGCAGCAGTCATCAGCCGACTCAGAGGAGCAGGCTGGGAGGCAGCTAGAAAACTCTTCCCAGTTCCTCCCTTGTCATCCCTGCCTCAGGTGTGCAAGCCAGTGCAGCGCTTTGTTGAGCTGCCCAGTTCTCATCCCGCTGTGATTCTGCAGGTAACATTAACACAAAGGAGTGAGAGGGGAAGAGCTGTAGTTAACGGCATGGGAACCTGAAAGCACACGACAACTTTTCCCCAAACGTGGGCAATGTTGCTTAGATTCTGTCACCTATGGAAGAGAAGGAAGACGACAAATGGGCCAAAGGGTTACACAGGAATGAAATACGAGGAAGGTGCAAGAGACATCAAAAACATCGATATGTGCCCCGGAAGACTATTTTGTAGTCAACTGACCTGCCCATACCTGACTGTGGGCATGAGGCCTCCGCTCCGGCTTCCGCTCTTCTCCCCTTCACTGTTTCTTCCACTGCAGCACTTTCTGACACTTCTTTTCTTCTCTTGACCTTCAAAACATTGCAAACTTGGTATTGATAAAATTTGATTTTGACTTTTCTATCTTAGAACAAAAGTCAGACTTAATATACATCCGTGTTTCGCAACGTTGTCCAGGCTTATACAACAAAAAAACCAAAAAATATCTCAGGAATAAAAGATTAGCTGCCTTATTCAAACAGAAGGTAAGCACTGAGAGGCCATCCAGAGAATTATGCTCAACAGTTTTAAACAAGAACTACTGCTTCCCAGGACATCCTACTTGCTCCATTTTTAGAGGAGGGCCTAGGAACATAATTAGCAGGAACATAATGCTAGCAGAGAGAGCGGGATTTCCTCGGGGGGAATTTGGACAGGACACCTTCACTAATTCCCTCCATCTTCAGACACTTACCTGTATTGAAAACATACCCACCCTGAGATCTCACTAAACAACTACTTTCCAAAGAAGCTTAACTTGGTTGTTTTCGACACATACAGCACTTAGGAAACTACTTCATTATTCAGCAATATTGACCTCATACAGACTCTCACAGCGAAGAAACCATTTGACAGCTCAGCTCAGACTTGCCGAAAACACATTTAACTGAAGCCAGCACGGCTCTCACGTCCTCAGGCAGGACTTCATTCAAAGTCCACTGGAATTGACAGGAAGGTTTCCCTCAACTTGGATGGTTCTAGGTGAGAATTCACTCCCACCTTACACTGCCTGACTGACACCCAGAAACAGGACAACTACAGCATTACCTAGATATATCTTCTGCTTCTCCAGACTACATGGAATATCACTTTTTTAAAGAAAAAAAACACAACAACACACAAAACAGAACCACACACACAACTTACAAGCTCATCACTGCCCTTGTTTACTTCTTTTCCTGTAACAGAGGTATTATAAAATCTGGTGAATATTTGGTGACTGCACTTTCTTTAACCAACTTTATAGTACATTTTTGCATTGCACCGCACGTCCTGAGAACAAGATAAATGACTTAGAAACAATGCTGGACTTCCATATGATATCTTGAAACTGAAGAACTGCAAATACAGCTCTTTCAGAATTCCTGGCTGTGAATAACACATGCCAGTGGGATGGGGACAATTGCTTTGGACTACTTGTCCATTTGATAAGGGAGACCAGAATATCTACTAAGCGCTCACAAGAAAGACCAGCAGCAGCCTTTCCCAGGGACCAATAATCAGAACAGGAAACAGTAAGAAAAAAAACTCAGTTTTCACAACAGAGGAGGTTCAATGCAGAGTCCCACAGAGGTCTCAGCTGGGGCCTGAGGCTCTTCAGGGAATTCCCAGAAAACCTGGAAAATGAGACACGAGGGAGGTGACAACATTTGCTAATTATACAAAAGACATTATTACCATTATTACTATCAATATTTAGAAAAACAAATGCATTCTTTCTTTAGGAAAACAGAAACAAAGAGTGTGAAATTCAGCATCAACAAATGTAGTCAAGCACAAGGAAGAAAAACACGTGTTCCATATATATATGTGCTGGCTCCAGCCTAGCTACTGACATTCAAGAATGAAGGCTGGGAGCCACTGGGCATTGCTTCATAAAAATACTAGCTGAAGAGTCAGCAGTGGGTGAAAAGGCAAAGAGAAATTCCAGACATTTTCAAAAAGCAATACAGGACAAAAGAGAACACATTGCTATGCTCTATTTCAAATCCATGGTACAGCCATACTGCACGCAGTTTTGCTCCCTCTAATTCAAAGACACAGTGGAGGAAGGGAAAGGGAAAAGCAAGACATAGATTGTAGATGTTTCCAGACATTATCCAAACATAACCACAGTGACTTACCACAAGATACGTCGTGCTGAAAAGAGCCGAGTTCTAGATACATCGTGCAAATGCAGGGATAAGGCACAAGGTGGACATTCTCATGTTTGAATCTCATCTTCGATACTCTCTCCCATTTACTCACATCTGAGAACAACGATAAGACTTAAGAACATAGCACTAACATTTCAAAGGAGCAGGAGTCCTCTTGTAAAGCTTCAAAAGTCATACCACGCTGAACGTATATGCAGAAGGGAGCACCTTACAATCTGTCAGTGTGAACTTGGTGACAAAACGCTCGTAACACATTACAAGAAACACTCATCCAGGTGACACTCTCCCATCAGTTGCCTGTATTAATAGCATTGTGTTTCCTTAACTGTATCTGGCTTCAGTCCTGACATCTTCCCGCAAAAAACAACATGCCAGGCGCTCCCAACCCTGTGAATAAAACCTCATCAGCTTTCCTAACTAAAAAGTAATTCTTTTAAAAATTATTTTTAAAACTGAAAAGGACTAGGATTCACAGGAGTAGCGTCACTACATTCACTTCACAGTTCAAAATGGGAGGACAAAAGATAATTGACATGACAAACGCCACAGATACAGACGTTCCTTCCTGGGGGTGCAGTTCGCACACCTACGAGCTCATGCATGCAAGAATGGGTGACGCCAGGCAGCAGTCTCCTTACGTGCCTCTGATCTCAGGAAGAAACAGGTAACATGAATACTTTTACTCCATTTGCTAGCAGAAACTAACATCCTGAGGACCAGAGATGGAGCCCAAGATTTGCTTAGATGAAACGCTGACACAATCAGTTCCTTTAAGGGATGAAATTGTTCGTTTGCGTTTGGCTTCAAGGACTCCCACAGCTGGTGATTAACTAAGAGGTATGCTACAGCGAGGAGCCCGACACACAGACTGCAGGACAACTCATCACACCAGGCCTCTGAGCTTGCAGTTCTCCGCAGGGCCCGGTGCTGGCTGAGCAGGTGGATGGACTTCCCAGTTCTAGAAATACAAGCTCGTGAATCAAACCCTCCTCAAGCACACAGGCAAAACTGGCTGCGCTTTAGCGAAGCAAACCAACAACGAGGCTTCGGTTGTTTGGGTGCCTCCTGTCTGACGATGCCCTGGGCTACTTTCTCTTCCTGGCAGTAACAGGAATAAGTTGCTCTCATACCTACCAGCTTCTGACAGAGAAAGAGGATGATCTCGTTCTTGCCTGCTAGGACCAGGGGTGGCAATAACGCAGTCTGCCGAGACTGGAAGGGAATGCCTTGGAGGCGGAAACACGTGGGTGTTCGTTACTCCCGGGCACTCGGAATCACGGGAGGTGATGATGCCAAAGGGCCTGATCCGATTCACAAACTGACACACCTTAGGACTGAAAAGGCTTCTCCTTCAACTAACTTACTTTTCTCTGCAACAACAGCCTCAGGAGAGTAACTTCTTCTTAACCTTTTACACTACAGCAACTACAATATTTAATCCTAATGTACCTTACAAGAAAACTACTGCGGTCTTCTCTGCTAGTGGGCCAACGCTGCTGCGCCTGTAAGGAGCGCTTTACGTTTTATTAACCTTTTGAAAAAACGCACTAGCTTTCCTTGCAATCGCATTACGTGGGCTTCCTGGGACTTTATATATACACGTTCATTTTCTCTGGCTAAATGAGATTTGGAACGCAGGGGTGTCCATCTGAAAACACTGCAAAACATTCTTTTTACATACATCAGTTCTCTGGTGAAGGCAACAACTGAGGAGGATCTTCAGCTAGTGTAAAACTGCAAAGCTCAAAGGAGTCGTACTCCAGCTAACGATCTGCGCACTACTAGGCAGGAATGTCGAATTAAGCAATGCCCAACAGATACAAGTCATTGGACCTTTTCTTTTACAAGTAGGAAAGAAAGGGTACGCAGAAAGATAGTGAAGTGGTCTGTAGAAAATGGATGTAAATCATCAAGATTTCCAAGGATTACTCGAATTGCTTCCTGGAGAGGCCAAAACAAGAAAGGAAGGAAGAATATTAACAAATAGCCACAATTCCACTGTCAAGTACAGTTTTCAGGCTTGGGAAAAAAAAAATTACAGCTTGTAGGAGTCATGGAAGAGCAGGTTCCAGATATTTTGCTTTTCCTCCTCTCCTTCTTCCCCCCGCTCCCTCCCATCACCTTAGAGCATGCTGCCCTAACAGATTCACAGAAATTGAAGTGAATGAATATCTTAACCCTGAATTAACATGGAAGCATTACTACGGAGAGTGGAGGTGTGCTTTTAAATTTAAGAAGTTCTACATTTAAGAAGCCTCCTCCTTGCCAGCACAACACGTGCAGTATTGACCTGTTTCAAAAATAAACATATTCCCCTTTTTCGGAATATTGACCCAATTCAGTTACAAAGGAACTGTAATTCAGCCCCAACAAACTCCTGCTTTATAAATGGGAAACTTTTTCTAGGAATACCTTTCAGTATTTTCAAAAGTGAAAAAGAAAAAATAATTAACCAATAATTTTCTGTATCAGTTAAGATCAGCACATTTTCTTCAATAATATTTACAATGCTACTACTGTACTCTGAAGATTTGTTTAAACTTAACTAACAGGAGCATTTTTAAGCAGGCAGTATATTGGTCTCATTTCCTCGGGAATGGCAGGGGCTTTCTTCTGTCTCAGGAAGAAGATGACAACAACAGAACTCATCAGCTGTCACCAAGCTTGGCCACAAAGTAATGGCGTCATTAAAAGAACGTTCCCTGGCTTCCACAGCTATGAGGAAAGCACGTGCAATTGAGCATTAGATTAGCTGCTACCAAGCTAGCTCACCAGTACTGCCACAGCTCCTGAAAAACTAGGAGGGTCTGACAGCTAGTCAAGCCTGAGAAGTTCAAAGCAGGGGTCAGGTCTGGGGCCAAGAGCGAAACCACGGGAAAGTGCTACTGCAGAACGAATCTGAACAGGAACCAGCAAGGCACGGAGTGCAACTAGCTCCACAAATAGGAGTTTTCATTTGTCCAATTTCAACAGTCAGTAGCTTCTTTGAAGTATTTCTGATAAAAGCATTACTCGCTTACGCTAATGCTGCCTGTTGATGACATTTTTCATTTACGTCCTTTTTTTCACCCTCGTACTCTCCAGAGAAGTTCCCCATTACTCGCACTTGAAATGCTGCATTTGACAAAACATCCTCCGTCCCATAACAAACAAAAGATTTGCTCGGCCTAACGTTCAGCTAAGCTCCCATGGACCTGCTTCATCTCCTACCTCTAACTCCTTGACAGCACTTTCAGTGGTGTCGAGATCCAGACGGCTGTGAAACAGAGAGAGTTAGTCCCACCCCAGCCAAAAAGCAACAGAGCTACATGCCTTGTAAGAGTTTAAACAACAACAAAACATCATTCCCATTGCACTGAGAAAATACTTTGCAGGCAGATGAATTCCCAGTTTATTGTTCTTAAAAAACATCCAGTCTTCCACAAGGACTGTTTCTTTTCCATTTTATGCCCATTTGTATTTTGTGCGTCTGAGGATACAAAGGATGAGAGATCAGATCTTTTCAGTCAATCCTCACTAACCTTTAGGACTGGGGTTTTTGACAAGGTGCCCTCAAACCAGCACCTCTCTCTTCCAGCCTATCGCAATGCCATTCTGCTCAAGGGACTAAAAGAAGGAACCGGCAGGATGTGTCTCTCAATCCCCTCCACAGTGCAAACCCGCAGAGGAACGGGCCTTCACAGCATTGGAGCTAGGCCCTGTGATGCTGGGAGTTATGGACTGCCTGCATCAAACTGTGTTCCCAACTATTAACTACATCTTTTGTAAGCCAGCTTCTCAAAAGTTGTTTGCTGCCAGGTATCAGTCAACAATAAAATGCACAGGGAGAGAGAAGGTCTCAAAGAAAAGCTGAACCCATTAAGAAGTAAACAAATGTCGCACAAGTGTCACTTGGAAATAAGGAAATAGGGCGGAGTGTAAGGAATTACGGCATGCGAGTATTCTCTGGTATATGGTCTGGCAGGCAGCCATTCTCATATCCTCCACAGTCAGGGGCTCCAGCCAGAACTCGGTCAGAGATGAGAACTTTCCTTCCTCTTCAGAAAGGCCCTCTCCTTGCTTAATATGGAACAAGTTAATGAAAGGAGTTACACAGCGTGCCACAGCAGAAGGACAGATATCACCCACCCAAGACTTACGCTGTGGTCATGAAGTCTTCATGAATCAGCAGGGACACAAAAGTACGATTCAGGAAGGGACGCTGAAGCAGGGATGAGGAGAAGAGGGTGGAAAGAATGGAAGAAAGCAAGGGGCGATGACAAGCTGCCAAACTCAAACAAATGCAGTGCTCTCTCTACCATGAGGAGATCAAACGCCTGCAGGCTGCTCAGAAACATACGCACACTACTGGCAGTGCTGTCCAAAGGGATTACACTGAGGGAAAGAGCTTGGTCACAGACAAGAGCAACGTTTCAAGCATCTTCTAAACACCACACAACACCACAAGACAGACAACACACCTTCCTCTCCAAAATCAACACAGAGAACAAAACAAGGAGGAAGGTTAATCCTCCTGGATCTGACACTATTCCAGCAGAATGCTAATAAGGAAAGCTAAAGAAACAACTGCATTTCAATTCAACCCAAAATAAAGTCATGCAGCAGAATTTCAAAGACTCATCCTACTTCTCCAAAGGAAAAAGGAGACTAGTGTGGCATGAGATTTAATGCAGCTTCAGGTCTGGAGACAGCCTAATTCGCGGGGTGTTCATAGCACAGTCTCTTCAATTCTGCAGCAGCTAACAACAGTCACTTCCAGAGTAAAGCCAGGCCCTGGCAATGCCTGTACACATCTCATTGCAAAAGCAAATTCACTCACACTCATAAAACCACTCTCTAGCTCCCTGGCTGCCGACCCCAAACGCGCTCCCCCGCAGGAGCTCCCCGGACCCTGCTCGGGCCACCAGGGCTGGGCTCAGGAAGGAGTTTTTTCCCCCGGGCAGATTGCCACAGGTCCCGGGGGGGTTCGCCTTCCTCTGCAGCACTGAGCACAGCCCCTTGCCGGGGTCCTTGGGGCCATTTCTGGCCAGCGAGTCCCTGCTGTCGCAGGAGCAGGAGTCCAGCTGTGCCCTCCAGCCCCCCGCCTCTCTTCCCTGGGCCAGCTTGGCAGGGGAACCTCACAGACCTCCACGTCTCCAGGTCACCTGCAAAACAAGGAGCCTCAAGGAAGCTGACTCTTCCCTGCTGCTTTTAAGCTGGCACACTTCCGTGGGGAGAAGAGAAAGCCTGGGGGTGTGGGGGGGTGTCTTATCTATCTATCTATACTAATCTGTCTAAACCTGCTGG